>NC_091287.1:549538366-550174112 GCF_032444005.1 Ranitomeya imitator
GTTAAAAATACAGACAATGTGATTTTCTGGATTTTTTTTTCTCAGTTTGTCTCCCATAGTTGAGGTCTACCTATGATGTAAATTACAGACGCCTCATCTTTTTAAGTGGTGGAACTTGCACTATTGCTGACTGACTAAATACTTTTTTGCCCCACTGTATATGTATCTGGACTATTTTTCACTGTATTTTTTCTGTGTTGGTTCTTTGTTCTTCTATTCTGGAATACGCAACCTGCTGATCCCTCGACTATACTGCTGCTCCCGTGTACCGACCTCTGGCTATTCCTGACTACTCTACCTGCTGATTCCTCAACTATAATATCTAGTATAAATTAATTATCAGATATTATTGAGGTGGATTAAAAAAAACACGCTGCTAAGAATTCTGTGAAAAAAAGGCAAAAAGGAGGCAGATTTCAAAATCGCATAAAAAAGCAATATATAAATTTGCCCTAAACTAAGGTCACTGCTCACGTTAAGATTAATCACTGGAGAATAAAAGGGAGGCATAGAAACGGCTGCAGCTTTGTGAATAAATCATCTCTCTGCAGGTGAAGATTACAATGCGACCATTTAACTGATGTAAATTTGAACGGCAAAGACAATCCGAGCTAAAAATAAAATCCTCCGAATATCGTAATTATAATTGCTCTGATTTCTCTCGGCTTATTTTATTAGTCCAATTTTCCAAACATGCATAATTGTGCTCAGATCTCAAGTGCTGCCTAGCCAGCTGTGTGACGCCATGAGTTCTGTGCGAGCGGAGTAACACTTTTCCCTCCGAGGAGGAATAAAACACTCTGCATACATAATAATATACCGTATATATGTTCACTAAGTGGATGTATATGGTAGCCACAAATCTATTACAAAATTACAAGTCCCAGCATCGCAGTCAAAGTATTATAGTAGTTATATTGTTGTGCATAAGGGCAGTATTATAGTAGTTATATTCTTGTACATAGGAGCAGTATTATAGTAGTTATATTCTTGTACATAGGAGCGGTATTATAGTAGTTATATTCTTGTACATAGGAGCAGTATTAAAGTAGTTATATTCTTGTACATAGGAGCGGTATTATAGTAGTTCTATTCTTGTACATAGAGGCAGTATTATAGTAGTTATATTCTTGTACATAGGGGGCAGTATTATAGTAGTTATATTCCTGTATATAGGAGCAGTATTATAGTAGTTATATTCTTGTACATAGGGACAGTATTATAGTAGTTATATTCTTGTACATAGGAGCAGTATTATAGTAGTTATATTCTTATACATAGGAGCAGTATTATAGTAGTTATATTCTTGTACATAGGAACAGTATTAAAGTAGTTATATTCTTGTACATAGGAGCGGTATTATAGTAGTTATATTCTTGTACATAGGGGCAGTATTATAGTAGTTATATTCTTGTACATAGGAGCAGTATTATAGTAGTTATATTCTTGTACATAGGAGCAGTATTATAGTAGTTATATTCTTGCACAAAGGGGCAGTATTATAGTAGTTATATTCTTGTACATAGGGGCAGTATTATAGTAGTTATATTCTTGTACATGGGGGCAGTATTATAGTAGTTATATTCTTGTACATAGGAGCAGTACTAAAGTAGTTATATTCTTGTACATAGGAGCGGTATTATAGTAGTTATATTCTTGTACATAGGGGCAGTATTATAGTAGTTATATTCTTGTACATAGGAGCAGTATTATAGTAGTTATATTCTTGTACATAGGAGCAGTATTATAGTAGTTATATTCTTGCACAAAGGGGCAGTATTATAGTAGTTATATTCTTGTACATAGGGGCAGTATTATAGTAGTTATATTCTTGTACATAGGGGCAGTATTATAGTAGTTATATTCTTGTACATAGGAGCAGTACTAAAGTAGTTATATTCTTGTACATAGGAGCAGTATTATAGTAGTTATATTCTTGTACATAGGAGCAGTATTAAAGTAGTTATATTCTTGTACATAGGAGCAGTATTATAGTAGTTATATTCTTGTACATAGGAGCAGTATTATAGTAGTTATATTCTTGTACATAGGAGCAGTATTATAGTAGTTATATTCTTGTACATAGGAGCAGTATTATAGTAGTTATATTCTTGCACAAAGGGGCAGTATTATAGTAGTTATATTCTTGTACATAGGGGCAGTATTATAGTAGTTATATTCTTGTACATAGGAGCAGTATTATAGTAGTTATATTCTTGCACAAAGGGGCAGTATTATAGTAGTTATATTCTTGTACATAGGGGCAGTATTATAGTAGTTATATTCTTGTACATAGGGGCAGTATTATAGTAGTTATATTCTTGTACATAGGAGCAGTACTAAAGTAGTTATATTCTTGTACATAGGAGCAGTATTATAGTAGTTATATTCTTGTACATAGGAGCAGTATTAAAGTAGTTATATTCTTGTACATAGGAGCAGTATTATAGTAGTTATATTCTTGTACATAGGGGCAGTATTATAGTAGTTATATTCTTGTACATAGGAGCAGTATTATAGTAGTTATATTCTTGTACATAGGAGCAGTATTATAGTAGTTATATTCTTGCACAAAGGGGCAGTATTATAGTAGTTATATTCTTGTACATAGGGGCAGTATTATAGTAGTTATATTCTTGTACATAGGAGCAGTATTAAAGTAGTTATATTCTTGCACATAGGAGCAGTATTATAGTAGTTATATTCTTGTACATAGGGGCAGTATTATAGTAGTTATATTCTTGTATATAGGGACAGTATTATAGTAGTTATATTCTTGTATATAGGAGCAGTATTATAGTAGTTATATTCTTGTACATAGGAGCAGTATTATAGTAATTATATTCTTGTACATAGGGGCAGTATTATAGTAGTTATATTCTTGTATATAGGGACAGTATTATAGTAGTTATATTCTTGTATATAGGGGCAGTATTATAGTAGTTATAGTCTTGTACATAGGAGCAGTATTATAGTAGTTATATTCTTGTACATAGGGGCAGTATTATAGTAGTTACATTCTTGTACATAGGAGCAGTATTATAGTAGTTATATTCTTGTATATAGGGACAGTATTATAGTAGTTATATTCTTGTACATAGGGGCAGTATTATAGTAGTTATAGTCTTGTACATAGGAGCAGTATTATAGTAGTTATATTCATGTACATAGGGGCAGTATTATAGTAGTTATAGTCTTGTACATATGAGCAGTATTATAGTAGTTATATTTTTGTACATAGGAGCAGTATTATAGTAGTTATATTCTTGTACATAGGAGCAGTATTATAGTAGTTATATTCTTGCACAAAGGGGCAGTATTATAGTAGTTATATTCTTGTACATAGGGGCAGTATTATAGTAGTTATATTCTTGTACATAGGGGCAGTATTATAGTAGTTATATTCTTGTACATAGGGAGCAGTATTATAGTAATTATATTCTTGTACATAGGAGCAGTATTATAGTAGTTATATTCTTGTACATAGGGGGCAGTATTATAGTAGTTATATTCTTGTATATAGGAGCAGTATTATAGTAGTTATATTCTTGTACATAGGGGCATTATTATAGTAGTTATATTCTTGCACAAAGGGGCAGTATTATAGTAGTTATATTCTTGTACATAGTAACAGTATTACAGTAGTTATATTGTTCTGCATAAGGGGAGTATTATAGTAGTAATATTCTTGTATATAGGGGCAGTATTATAGTAGTTATATTTTTGTACATGGGGCAGTATTATAGTAGTTATATTCTTGTACATAGGGGCAGTATTATAGTAGTTATATTCTTGTACATAGGAGCAGTATTATAGCAGTTATATAATTGTACATAGGGGCCGTATTATAGTAGCTATATTCTTGTACATAGGGCACAAATTATAGTAGTTATATTCTTGTACATAGGAGCAGTATTATAGCAGTTATATTCTTGTACATAGGGGCCGTATTATAGCAGTTATATTCTTGTACATAGGAGCAGTATTATAGTAGTTATATTCTTGTACATAGGAGCAGTATTATAGTAGTTATATTCTTGTACATAGGAGCAGTATTATAGTAGTTATATTCTTGTACATAGGAGCAGTATTATAGTAGTTATATTCCTGTACATAGGAGCAGTATTATAGTAGTTATATTTTTGTACATGGGGCAGTATTATAGTAGTTATATTCTTGTACATAGGGGCAGTATTATAGTAGTTATATTCTTGTACATAGGGGCAGTATTATAGTAGTTATATTCTTGCACAAAGGGACAGTATTATAGTAGCTATAGTCTTGTACATATGAGCAGTATTATAGTAGTTATACTCTTGTACATAGGAGCAGTATTATAGCAGTTATATTCTTGTTCATAGGAGCAGTATTACAACAGTTATATTCCTGTACATAGGAGCAGTATTATAGTAGTTACATTCTTGTACATAGGAGCAGTATTATAGTAGTTACATTCTTGTACATAGGAGCAGTATTATAGTAGTTATATTCTTGCACAAAGGGGCAGTATTATAGTAGTTATATTCTTGTACATGGGGCAGTATTATAGTAGTTATATTCTTGTACATAGGAGCAGTATTATAGTAGTTATATTCTTGTACATAGGAGCAGTATTATAGTAGTTATATTCTTGTACATAGGAGCAGTATTATAGTAGTTATATTCTTGTACATAGGAGCAGTATTATAGTAGTTATATTCTTGTACATAGGGGCAGTATTATAGTAGTTATATTCTTGTATATAGGGACAGTATTATAGTAGTTATATTCTTGTATATAGGGGCAGTATTATAGTAGTTCTAGTCTTGTACATAGGAGCAGTATTATAGTAGTTATATTCTTGTACATAGGGGCAGTATTATAGTAGTTATATTCTTGTATATAGGGACAGTATTATAGTAGTTATATTCTTGTATATAGGAGCAGTATTATAGTAGTTATATTCTTGTACATAGGAGCAGTATTATAGTAGTTATATTCTTGCACAAAGGGGCAGTATTATAGTAGTTATAGTCTTGTACATATGAGCAGTATTATAGTAGTTATATTTTTGTACATAGGAGCAGTATTATAGTAGTTATATTCTTGTACATAGGAGCAGTATTATAGTAGTTATATTCTTGCACAAAGGGGCAGTATTATAGTAGTTATATTCTTGTACATAGGGGCAGTATTATAGTAGTTATATTCTTGTACATAGGGGCAGTATTATAGTAGTTATATTCTTGTACATAGGGAGCAGTATTAAAGTAGTTATATTCTTGTACTTAGGAGCAGTATTATAGTAGTTATATTCTTGTACATAGGGGCAGTATTATAGTAGTTATATTCTTGTACATAGGAGCAGTATTATAGTAATTATATTCTTGTACATAGGAGCAGTAGTATAGTAGTTATATTCTTGTACATAGGGGGCAGTATTATAGTAGTTATATTCTTGTATATAGGAGCAGTATTATAGTAGTTATATTCTTGTACATAGGGGCATTATTATAGTAGTTATATTCTTGCACAAAGGGGCAGTATTATAGTAGTTATATTCTTGTACATAGGGGCAGTATTATAGTAGTTATATTCTTGCACAAAGGGACAGTATTATAGTAGCTATAGTCTTGTACATATGAGCAGTATTATAGTAGTTATACTCTTGTACATAGGAGCAGTATTATAGCAGTTATATTCTTGTTCATAGGAGCAGTATTACAACAGTTATATTCCTGTACATAGGAGCAGTATTATAGTAGTTATATTCTTGTATATAGGTGCAGTATTATAGTAGTTATATTCTTGTACATAGGGGACAGTATAATATTCGTTATACTCTAGTACAAGCAGTTCATTATTACCGTATAGCAGTGATATTTTCCTCTATATAGGGCAGTTGTTTAATACTTTGTACATTTGAATTGTGGTTAACAAGTCAGAAACCTTAAGAGCTTCATAAAGTGACCGATTAAAATAGAATAAGGCCACGTGAGCTGTGCAGCCACAAGGGCCAAATTCTGTAAATAGCAACATCCAGTGTTAACCTGTCATCAAAATAAAACCACTTCCATCAGAATTTCTAAATTTAGACCCATTAAGTGCTTTGGCGCCACAAGTCTTTGTTTCTCGCACGTAAGGAAATGACAGTAGCAGTGCAGTCTGCCCGCAAACATGGCGGTGATGCATTATTAATGCAATCAGATTATGCCGAACGAAGCAACACAGCAGCAAGGTTATTACATAAGTTTATGAGCAAGTCAGCAAAAGTCCAATACACAACAAAGAACACTGACCAGGAACACAATGATCCATGCAGAAATGTGTAGTAGTGCGGGACTGCATCAAACATGGACGACAGATGTTCTACAGGATAAGGGCAAAGCATGTGGCAACTTAAAGAGGAGTTGTCAACAAGTTAAACGTGGACGGTGTTTGCTCTAGTTTTATTACGGTGGATCCACAGAGTATTCAGATTTTTTTTTCTTTAAATCCGCCATATGGTTCCAGAGATATGGGGCTTTTTAATCAGTGCTCAGTTTTATACTCTGTACCGAGGGGGCGTGGCTCATAGAAATCCTAAGACACGCCTCTGAGGAGTCACACGAGCCCCGCCCTCTTATTAAAGACTATAAAAAAGCCCCTATCTATGGAACCGTACATAAGATTTAAAAAAAATTAAAACTCACAGGAATGGTGGAAATAAAAAATATATGAATAAAAAAGAACAAACTGTCCAATTTTTACCTGAAATCAGTGATGTCACTGGTCACCTGACTCTGCAGCAACATAGTACCCAAAGGAGCAATGCTTAAAAGAGTTTTATAGTTTAAAAAAACCCTGTCGACCAAATGAAACATGTAAAAAAAAAAAAAAAAAAAAATGCGCTTTACTCCTCTTCCCCCGGTCCATTGCTGATTTCTGCTGCTGCACACAATGTCTGATACAGTCTGTAGACCTGGCATCATGGTGACAGCGCTGCAGACAATTAATGAGCTCAGCGGCTTGTGCCATCAACTCAGGCTTAGCTGCTGAGCTCAATGATTGGCTGCAGCGCTGTAGATATGTCAACAATGATGTAGACAATGAGATATACCAGGACTAGTGGCGCAGACTCAGGGAGGGTGAGTAAAACACAGTGTGTTTGTTTTTTTTTTATACAATCTGCACAGGGGTTTTACAAAACTGCAACACAAACACCTACAAGTAATGGCAACGCCAGAGAGAACAATATCATAAAAGATATAAGTTTATTGAAAAACAGAAATAAAACAGAAAAAATAATATTAAAATACAAAAGTACAATACAGGTGCGGGTCACATGAACAGGAAAAAGAAAAGGAACAAATCTATATATAATATAATCTACAGCTGACCTGCCATCTGTGCAAGCAAGAAGCTACAACCAATAAGAACCAAGTAAAAAGGGACCTTATGTCTAATAAGCCTGTATATGTATGGAGGAATATAGCCAATACATATACACATAAAGGCCGACAAGGGTCCTATAAGCTAGTAAAGTAGCATGTTACAAATGGCAACAACATTACATAGTACACATATTTACCAGGTCAGGTGCAGGATAACCAGGCGTCCACCACACCCGACGCGCGTTTCGCATTGAAACCCCTGGACGAAGCATTTCAATGCGAAACGCGCGTCGGGTGTGGTGGACGCCTGGTTATCCTGCACCTGACCTGGTAAATATGTGTACTATGTAATGTTGTTGCCATTTGTAACATGCTACTTTACTAGCTTATAGGACCCTTGTCGGCCTTTATGTGTATATGTATTGGCTATATTCCTCCATACATATACAGGCTTATTAGACATAAGGTCCCTTTTTACTTGGTTCTTATTGGTTGTAGCTTCTTGCTTGCACAGATGGCAGGTCAGCTGTAGATTATATTATATATAGATTTGTTCCAGGCGTTTTCCACCTTTTCTTTTTCTGTTCATGTGACCCGCACCTGTATTGTACTTTTGTATTTTAATATTATTTTTTCTGTTTTTCAATAAACTTATATCTTTTATGATATTGTTCTCTCTGGCGTTGCCATTACTTGTAGGTGTTTATGATTCAATATTATGGCCTTTAGTTAGGACATGTATATAGGTGTTTTTTTTTTTTTTTTTTTTAAACTGCAACACAGAAATATTGATAACTGATGACCTTATGGGGCCACGTATGTCTTTGCGACTTTATATTTTCAGGAATTTTTCTTTATTTTATTTTTCTAGTTATTTTATCATTGTATTTTATTTATTTTTTAAGGATACTGTCACTTGTCACATGACACATATAGTAGAAAAAGTTGCAGTGTTGTCCGGGCTTGAGACAAAAGTCAGCAGAACTATGAACTATGGGAATAACACAGAATTGTCTCAGCATGCGCAATATTATACCCCAGAGCTGCACTCACTATTCTGCTGGTGCAGTCACTGTGTACATACATTACATTACTGATCCGGAGTTACATCCTATATTATACTCCAGAGCTGCACTCACTATTCTGCTGGTGCAGTCCTGTGTACATACATTACATTACTGATCCTGAGTTACCTCCTGTATTATACCCCAGAGCTGCACTCACTATTCTGCTGGTGCAGTCACTGTGTACATACATTACATTACTGATCCTGAGTTACATCCTGTATTATACCCCAGAGCTGCACTCTCTATTCTGCTGGTGCAGTCACTGTGTACATACATTACATTACTGATCCTGAGTTACATCCTGTATTATACCCCAGAGCTGCACTCACTATTCTGCTGGTGCAGTCACTGTGTACATACATTACATTACTGATCCTGAGTTACATCCTGTATTATACCCCAGAGCTGCACTCACTATTCTGCTGGTGCAGTCACTGTGTACATACATTACTGATCCCGAGTTACATCCTGTATTATACCCCAGAGCTGCACTCACTATTCTGCTGGTGCAGTCACTGTGTACATACATTACTGATCCTGAGTTACAGCCTGTATTATATTCCAGAGCTGCACTCACTATTCTGCTGGTGCAGTCACTGTGTACATACATTACTGATCCGGAGTTACATCCAATATTATACTCCAGAGCTGCACTCACTATTCTGCTGGTGCAGTCACTGTGTACATACATTACACTACTGATCCTGAGTTACATCCTGTATTATACTCCAGAGCTGCACTCACTATTCTGCTGGTGCAGTCACTGTGTACATACATTACTGATCCTGAGTTACATCCTGTATTATACCCCAGAGCTGCACTCACTATTCTGCTGGTGCAGTCACTGTGTACATACATTAGATTACTGATCCTGAGTTACATCCTGTATTATACCCCAGAGCTGCACTCACTATTCTGCTGGCGCAGTCACTGTGTACATACATTACATTACTGATCCTGAGTTACCTCCTGTATTATCCTCCAGAGCTGCACTCACTATTCTGCTGGTGCAGTCACTGTGTACATACATTACATTACTGACCCTGAGTTACATCCTGTATTATACCCCAGAGCTGCACTCACTATTCTGCTGGTGCAGTCACTGTGTACATACATTACATTACTGATCCTGAGTTACCTCCTGTATTATCCTCCAGAGCTGTACTCACTATTCTGCTGGTGCAGTCACTGTGTACATACATTACATTACTGATCCTGAGTTACATCCTGTATTATACTCCAGAGCTGCACTCACTATTCTGCTGGTGCAGTCACTGTGTACATACATTACATTACTGATCCTGAGTTACCTCCTGTATTATACCCCAGAGCTGCACTCACTATTCTGCTGGTGCAGTCACTGTGTACATACGTTACATTACTGATCCTGAGTTACATCCTGTATTATCCTCCAGAGCTGCACTCACTATTCTGCTGGTGCAGTCACTGTGTACATACATTACATTACTGATCCTGAGTTACATCCTGTATTATACTCCAGAGCTGCACTCACTATTCTGCTGGTGCAGTCACTGTGTACATACATTACATTACTGATCCTGAGTTACATCCTGTATTATACCCCAGAGCTGCACTCACTATTCTGCTGGTGCAGTCACTGTGTACATACATTACATTACTGATCCTGAGTTACATCCTGTATTATACCCCAGAGCTGCACTCACTATTCTGCTGGTGCAGACACTGTGTACATACATTACATTACTGATCCTGAGTTACCTCCTGTATTATCTTCCAGAGCTGCACTCACTATTCTGCTGGTGCAGTCACTGTGTACATACATTACATTACTGATCCTGAGTTACATCCTGTATTATACTCCAGAGCTGCACTCACTATTCTGCTGGTGCAGTCACTGTGTACATACTTTACATTACTGATCCTGAGTTACATCCTGTATTATCCTCCAGAGCTGCACTCACTATTCTGCTGGTGCAGTCACTGTGTACATACATTACATTACTGATCCTGAGTTACATCCTGTATTATACCCCAGAGCTGCACTCACTATTCTGCTGGTGCAGTCACTGTGTACATACATTACATTACTGATCCTGAGTTACATCCTGTATTATACCCCAGAGCTGCACTCACTATTCTGCTGGTGCAGTCACTGTGTACATACATTACATTACTGATCCTGAGTTACCTCCTGTATTATACCCCAGAGCTGCACTCACTATTCTGCTGGTGCAGTCACTGTGTACATACATTACATTACTGATCCTGAGTTACATCCTGTATTATACCCCAGAGCTGCACTCTCTATTCTGCTGGTGCAGTCACTGTGTACATACATTACATTACTGATCCTGAGTTACATCCTGTATTATACCCCAGAGCTGCACTCACTATTCTGCTGGTGCAGTCACTGTGTACATACATTACTGATCCTGAGTTACATCCTGTATTATACCCCAGAGCTGCACTCACTATTCTGCTGGTGCAGTCACTGTGTACATACATTACTGATCCTGAGTTACAGCCTGTATTATATTCCAGAGCTGCACTCACTATTCTGCTGGTGCAGTCACTGTGTACATACATTACTGATCCGGAGTTACATCCAATATTATACTCCAGAGCTGCACTCACTATTCTGCTGGTGCAGTCACTGTGTACATACATTACACTACTGATCCTGAGTTACATCCTGTATTATACTCCAGAGCTGCACTCACTATTCTGCTGGTGCAGTCACTGTGTACATACATTACTGATCCTGAGTTACATCCTGTATTATACCCCAGAGCTGCACTCACTATTCTGCTGGTGCAGTCACTGTGTACATACATTACATTACTGATCCTGAGTTACATCCTGTATTATACCCCAGAGCTGCACTCACTATTCTGCTGGTGCAGTCACTGTGTACATACATTACATTACTGATCCTGAGTTACCTCCTGTATTATCCTCCAGAGCTGCACTCACTATTCTGCTGGTGCAGTCACTGTGTACATACATTACATTACTGACCCTGAGTTACATCCTGTATTATACCCCAGAGCTGCACTCACTATTCTGCTGGTGCAGTCACTGTGTACATACATTACATTACTGATCCTGAGTTACCTCCTGTATTATCCTCCAGAGCTGCACTCACTATTCTGCTGGTGCAGTCACTGTGTACATACATTACATCACTGATCCTGAGTTACATCCTGTATTATACTCCAGAGCTGCACTCACTATTCTGCTGGTGCAGTCACTGTGTACATACATTACATTACTGATCCTGAGTTACCTCCTGTATTATACCCCAGAGCTGCACTCACTATTCTGCTGGTGCAGTCACTGTGTACATACGTTACATTACTGATCCTGAGTTACATCCTGTATTATCCTCCAGAGCTGCACTCACTATTCTGCTGGTGCAGTCACTGTGTACATACATTACATTACTGATCCTGAGTTACATCCTGTATTATACTCCAGAGCTGCACTCACTATTCTGCTGGTGCAGTCACTGTGTACATACATTACATTACTGATCCTGAGTTACATCCTGTATTATACCCCAGAGCTGCACTCACTATTCTGCTGGTGCAGTCACTGTGTACATACATTACATTACTGATCCTGAGTTACATCCTGTATTATACCCCAGAGCTGCACTCACTATTCTGCTGGTGCAGACACTGTGTACATACATTACATTACTGATCCTGAGTTACCTCCTGTATTATCTTCCAGAGCTGCACTCACTATTCTGCTGGTGCAGTCACTGTGTACATACATTACGTTACTGATCCTGAGTTACATCCTGTATTATACTCCAGAGCTGCACTCACTATTCTGCTGGTGCAGTCACTGTGTACATACGTTACATTACTGATCCTGAGTTACATCCTGTATTATCCTCCAGAGCTGCACTCACTATTCTGCTGGTGCAGTCACTGTGTACATACATTACATTACTGATCCTGAGTTACATCCTGTATTATACTCCAGAGCTGCACTCACTATTCTGCTGGTGCAGTCACTGTGTACATACATTACATTACTGATCCTGAGTTACATCCTGTATTATACCCCAGAGCTGCACTCACTATTCTGCTGGTGCAGTCACTGTGTACATACATTACATTACTGATCCTGAGTTACATCCTGTATTATACCCCAGAGCTGCACTCACTATTCTGCTGGTGCAGTCACTGTGTACATACATTACATTACTGATCCTGAGTTACCTCCTGTATTATCCTCCAGAGCTGCACTCACTATTCTGCTGGTGCAGTCACTGTGTACATACATTACATTACTGACCCTGAGTTACATCCTGTATTATACCCCAGAGCTGCACTCACTATTCTGCTGGTGCAGTCACTGTGTACATACATTACATTACTGATACTGAGTTACATCCTGTATTATACTCCAGAGCTGCACTCACTATTCTGCTGGTGCAGTCACTGTGTACATACATTACATTACTGATCCTGAGTTACATCCTGTATTATACTCCAGAGCTGCACTCACTATTCTGCTGGTGCAGTCACTGTGTACATACATTATATTACTGATCCTGAGTTACATCCTGTATTATACCCCAGAGCTGCACTCACTATTCTGCTGGTGCAGTCACTGTGTACATACATTACATTACTGATACTGAGTTACATCCTGTATTATACTCCAGAGCTGCACTCTCTATTCTGCTGGTGCAGTCACTGTGTACATACATTACATTACTGATCCTGAGTTACATCCTGTATTATACTCCAGAGCTGCACTCACTATTCTGCTGGTGCAGTCACTGTGTACATACGTTACATTACTGATCCTGAGTTACATCCTGTATTATCCTCCAGAGCTGCACTCACTATTCTGCTGGTGCAGTCACTGTGTACATACATTACATTACTGATCCTGAGTTACATCCTGTATTATACTCCAGAGCTGCACTCACTATTCTGCTGGTGCAGTCACTGTGTACATACATTACATTACTGATCCTGAGTTACATCCTGTATTATACCCCAGAGCTGCACTCACTATTCTGCTGGTGCAGTCACTGTGTACATACATTACATTACTGATCCTGAGTTACATCCTGTATTATACCCCAGAGCTGCACTCACTATTCTGCTGGTGCAGTCCTGTGTACATACTGTACATCACTTATCTCTCTGATAATGCCTGACAACCATTTTAGAGAATACAATAATCCCCAGAGTAGTCAGAGTCTGTGCTGTGGAGGAGCCTTCTCCGGTAACCCCAGCAGTGAGTTCTGCTTTCCACGCTGCAGCGGATCTTCCCTTGTTTCTATTCCATTCTTATCTCCAAGTTAGCAGATAGTCAGATGAAGTGAAGGAAAAATCTGTCCCTTTGCTTCTCTCCGTTGCTAATATCATCTGTAACTGGCATTTGCTTTTCTGCGTTACAAATAGATATTTTCAGACTCCAAACCAATTATTTGCAGGAAAAAAAAAGCTGCTCTGCTTTCAAGATAATCTGCGCTGCGCACAGCAGAGAACGACATTACCGGATATAAACGGGGATTTCCACACTGCTCCGGCTTCATTTTTGTTCTTGAGGGCGCCCTGATAAGTCGCCATTTGAATAATTTAAATAGCAGAATTTTATTTTGTGCAGATGTTATTTTTTTTATTTTGCAATATGTTAACTCTTTCCAACCCAAATATTTTTTGCGTATAGGACAGAAAGAAATGTTTTATTTTTTTAATTTTTTTTATTTAAGGTATTAGTTTCTTTTGACAACCCCTTCCCAACCAGGCAGCTAAAGTGTGCAGCTTTCAATCACAGCCACTCCACCGTGAGCATGTTGTACAGCCACGGGTCTTAAAGGGGGCTACACTTTCAGGCACTTTCATCACCCGGTGTCTCACTTTCTGCATCTGTTGTCAAGTGTAATATGTCTAGCTCAGCAGTGCCACCAATGAGGATCACAGTAAGTGGGGGAGGGCCTTTGTCACTACAGTAAGTGGGGGAGGGCCTTTGTCACTACAATAAGTGGGGGAGGGCCTTTGTCACTACAGTAAGTGGGGGAGGGCCTTTGTCACTACAGTAAGTGGGGGAGGGCCTTTGTCACTACAGTAAGTGGGGGAGGGCCTTTGTCACTCTACAGTAAGTGGGGGAGGGCCTTTGTCACTCTACAGTAAGTGGGGGAGGGCCTTTGTCACTACAGTAAGTGGGGGAGGGCCTTTGTCACTCTACAGTAAGTGGGGGAGGGCCTTTGTCGCTCTACAGTAAGTGGGGGCAGGTATGTCACTCAACAGTAAGTGGCGGTGGGTCTTTAGCGCTCTATAGTAAGTGGGGACAGGTCTGTCACTCTACAGTAAGTGGGGGCAGGTCTGTCACTCTACAGTAAGTGGGGGCAGGTCTGTCACTCTACAGTAAGTGGGGGCAGGTCTGTCACTCTACAGTAAGTGGGGGCAGGTCTGTCACTACAGTAAGTGGGGGCAGGTCTGTCACTCTAACATAGTAACATAGTAACATAGTTAGTAAGGCCGAAAAAAGACATTTGTCCATCCAGTTCAGCCTATATTCCATTATAATAAATCCCCAGATCTACGTCCTTCTACAGAACCCAATTGTATGATACAATATTGTTCTGCTCCAGGAAGACATCCAGGCCTCTCTTGAACCCCTCGACTGAGTTCGCCATCACCACCTCCTCAGGCAAGCAATTCCAGATTCTCACTGCCCTAACAGTAAAGAATCCTCTTCTATGTTGGTGGAAAAACCTTCTCTCCTCCAGACGCAAAGAATGCCCCCTTGTGCCCGTCACCTTCCTTGGTATAAACAGATCCTCAGCGAGATATTTGTATTGTCCCCTTATATACTTATACATGGTTATTAGATCGCCCCTCAGTCGTCTTTTTTCTAGACTAAATAATCCTAATTTCGCTAATCTATCTGGGTATTGTAGTTCTCCCATCCCCTTTATTAATTTTGTTGCCCTCCTTTGTACTCTCTCTAGTTCCATTATATCCTTCCTGAGCACCGGTGCCCAAAACTGGACACAGTACTCCATGTGCGGTCTAACTAGGGATTTGTACAGAGGCAGTATAATGCTCTCATCATGTGTATCCAGACCTCTTTTAATGCACCCCATGATCCTGTTTGCCTTGGCAGCTGCTGCCTGGCACTGGCTGCTCCAGGTAAGTTTATCATTAACTAGGATCCCCAAGTCCTTCTCCCTGTCAGATTTACCCAGTGGTTTCCCGTTCAGTGTGTAATGGTGATATTGATTCCCTCTTCCCATGTGTATAACCTTACATTTATCATTGTTAAACCTCATCTGCCACCTTTCAGCCCAAGTTTCCAACTTATCCAGATCCATCTGTAGCAGAATACTATCTTCTCTTGTATTAACTGCTTTACATAGTTTTGTATCATCTGCAAATATCGATATTTTACTGTGTAAACCTTCTACCAGATCATTAATGAATATGTTGAAGAGAACAGGTCCCAATACTGACCCCTGCGGTACCCCACTGGTCACAGCGACCCAGTTAGAGACTATACCATTTATAACCACCCTCTGCTTTCTATCACTAAGCCAGTTACTAACCCATTTACACACATTTTCCCCCAGACCAAGCATTCTCATTTTGTGTACCAACCTCTTGTGCGGCACGGTATCAAACGCTTTGGAAAAATCGAGATATACCACGTCCAATGACTCACCGTGGTCCAGCCTATAGCTTACCTCTTCATAAAAACTGATTAGATTGGTTTGACAGGAGCGATTTCTCATAAACCCATGCTGATATGGAGTTAAACAGTTATTCTCATTGAGATAATCCAGAATAACATCCCTCAGAAACCCTTCAAATATTTTACCAACAATAGAGGTTAGACTTACTGGCCTATAATTTCCAGGTTCACTTTTAGAGCCCTTTTTGAATATTGGCACCACATTTGCTATGCGCCAGTCCTGCGGAACAGACCCTGTCGCTATAGAGTCACTAAAAATAAGAAATAATGGTTTATCTATTACATTACTTAGTTCTCTTAGTACTCGTGGGTGTATGCCATCCGGACCCGGAGATTTATCTATTTTAATCTTATTTAGCCGGTTTCGCACCTCTTCTTGGGTTAGATTGGTGACCCTTAATATAGGGTTTTCATTGTTTCTTGGGATTTCACCTAGCATTTCATTTTCCACCGTGAATACCGTGGAGAAGAAGGTGTTTAATATGTTAGCTTTTTCCTCGTCATCTACAACCATTCTTTCCTCACTATTTTTTAAGGGGCCTACATTTTCAGTTTTTATTCTTTTACTATTGATATAGTTGAAGAACAGTTTGGGATTAGTTTTACTCTCCTTAGCAATGTAACATAGTAACATAGTAACATAGTTAGTAAGGCCGAAAAAAGACATTTGTCCATCCAGTTCAGCCTATATTCCATCATAATAAATACCCAGATCTACGTCCTTCTACAGAACCTAATAATTGTATGATACAATATTGTTCTGCTCCAGGAAGACATCCAGGCCTCTCTTGAACCCCTCGACTGAGTTCGCCATCACCACCTCCTCAGGCAAGCAATTCCAGATTCTCACTGCCCTAACAGTAAAGAATCCTCTTCTATGTTGGTGGAAAAACCTTCTCTCCTCCAGACGCAAAGAATGCCCCCTTGTGCCCGTCACCTTCCTTGGTATAAACAGATCCTCAGCGAGATATTTGTATTGTCCCCTTATATACTTATACATGGTTATTAGATCGCCCCTCAGTCGTCTTTTTTCTAGACTAAATAATCCTAATTTCGCTAATCTATCTGGGTATTGTAGTTCTCCCATCCCCTTTATTAATTTTGTTGCCCTCCTTTGTACTCTCTCTAGTTCCATTATATCCTTCCTGAGCACCGGTGCCCAAAACTGGACACAGTACTCCATGTGCGGTCTAACTAGGGATTTGTACAGAGGCAGTATAATGCTCTCATCATGTGTATCCAGACCTCTTTTAATGCACCCCATGATCCTGTTTGCCTTGGCAGCTGCTGCCTGGCACTGGCTGCTCCAGGTAAGTTTATCATTAACTAGGATCCCCAAGTCCTTCTCCCTGTCAGATTTACCCAGTGGTTTCCCGTTCAGTGTGTAATGGTGATATTGATTCCCTCTTCCCATGTGTATAACCTTACATTTATCATTGTTAAACCTCATCTGCCACCTTTCAGCCCAAGTTTCCAACTTATCCAGATCCATCTGTAGCAGAATACTATCTTCTCTTGTATTAACTGCTTTACATAGTTTTGTATCATCTGCAAATATCGATATTTTACTGTGTAAACCTTCTACCAGATCATTAATGAATATGTTGAAGAGAACAGGTCCCAATACTGACCCCTGCGGTACCCCACTGGTCACAGCGACCCAGTTAGAGACTATACCATTTATAACCACCCTCTGCTTTCTATCACTAAGCCAGTTACTAACCCATTTACACACATTTTCCCCCAGACCAAGCATTCTCATTTTGTGTACCAACCTCTTGTGCGGCACGGTATCAAACGCTTTGGAAAAATCGAGATATACCACGTCCAATGACTCACCGTGGTCCAGTCTATAGCTTACCTCTTCATAAAAACTGATTAGATTGGTTTGACAGGAGCGATTTCTCATAAACCCATGCTGATATGGAGTTAAACAGTTATTCTCATTGAGATAATCCAGAATAACATCCCTCAGAAACCCTTCAAATATTTTACCAACAATAGAGGTTAGACTTACTGGCCTATAATTTCCAGGTTCACTTTTAGAGCCCTTTTTGAATATTGGCACCACATTTGCTATGCGCCAGTCCTGCGGAACAGACCCTGTCGCTATAGAGTCACTAAAAATAAGAAATAATGGTTTATCTATTACATTACTTAGTTCTCTTAGTACTCGTGGGTGTATGCCATCCGGACCCGGAGATTTATCTATTTTAATCTTATTTAGCCGGTTTCGCACCTCTTCTTGGGTTAGATTGGTGACTCTTAATATAGGGCTTTCATTGTTTCTTGGGATTTCACCTAGCATTTCATTTTCCACCGTGAATACCGTGGAGAAGAAGGTGTTTAATATGTTAGCTTTTTCCTCGTCATCTACAACCATCTACAGTAAGTGGGGGCAGGTCTGTCACTCTACAGTATATAATGGATATAATGGAACTAGAGAGAGTACAAAGGAGGGCAACAAAATTAATAAAGGGGATGGGAGAACTACAATACCCAGATAGATTAGCGAAATTAGGATTATTTAGTCTAGAAAAAAGACGACTGAGGGGCGATCTAATAACCATGTATAAGTATATAAGGGGACAATACAAATATCTCGCTGAGGATCTGTTTATACCAAGGAAGGTGACGGGCACAAGGGGGCATTCTTTGCGTCTGGAGGAGAGAAGGTTTTTCCACCAACATAGAAGAGGATTCTTTACTGTTAGGGCAGTGAGAATCTGGAATTGCTTGCCTGAGGAGGTGGTGATGGCGAACTCAGTCGAGGGGTTCAAGAGAGGCCTGGATGTCTTCCTGGAGCAGAACAATATTGTATCATACAATTATTAGGTTCTGTAGAAGGACGTAGATCTGGGTACTTATTATGATGGAATATAGGCTGAACTGGATGGACAAATGTCTTTTTTCGGCCTTACTAACTATGTTACTATGTTACTATGTTACAGTAAGTGGGGGCGGGTCTTTCACTCTTCAGTAAGTGGGGGCAGGTCTGTCACTCTAAAGCAAGTGGGGGCGGGTCTGTCACTACAGTAAGTGGGGGCGGGTCTGTCGCTCTACAGTAAGTGGGGGCGGGTCTTTCACTCTACAGTAAGTGGGGGCAGGTCTTTCACTCTACAGTAAGTGGGGGCGGGTCTGTCACTCTACAGCAAGTGGGGGCGGGTCTGTCACTACAGTAAGTGAGGGCGGGTCTGTCGATCTACAGTAAGTGGGGGCAGGTCTGTCGCTTTACAGTAAGTGGGGGCAGGTCTGTCACTCTACAGTAAGTGGGGGCAGGTCTGTCACTCTACAGTAAGTGGGGGCAGGTCTGTCACTCTACAGTAAGTGGGGCAGGTCTGTCACTCTACAGTAAGTGGGGCAGGTCTGTCACTCTACAGTAAGTGGGGCAGGTCTGTCACTCTACAGTAAGTGGGGCAGGTCTGTCACTCTACAGTAAGTGGGGCAGGTCTGTCACTCTACAGTAAGTGGGGCAGGTCTGTCACTCTACAGTAAGTGGGGCAGGTCTGTCACTCTACAGTAAGTGGGGGTGGGTCTGTCACTCTACAGTAAGTGGGGCAGGTCTGTCACTCTACAGTAAGTGGGGCAGGTCTGTCACTCTACAGTAAGTGGGGCAGGTCTGTCACTCTACAGTAAGTGGGGCAGGTCTGTCACTCTACAGTAAGTGGGGCAGGTCTGTCACTCTACAGTAAGTGGGGCAGGTCTGTCACTCTACAGTAAGTGGGGCAGGTCTGTCACTCTACAGTAAGTGGGGCAGGTCTGTCACTCTACAGTAAGTGGGGCAGGTCTGTCACTCTACAGTAAGTGGGGCAGGTCTGTCACTCTACAGTAAGTGGGGCAGGTCTGTCACTCTACAGTAAGTGGGGCAGGTCTGTCACTCTACAGTAAGTGGGGCGGGTCTGTCACTCTACAGTAAGTGGGGTGGGTCTGTCACTCTACAGTAAGTGGGGGCAGGTCTGTCACTCTACAGTAAGTGGGGCGGGTCTGTCACTCTACAGTAAGTGGGGGTGGGTCTGTCACTCTACAGTAAGTGGGGGCAGGTCTGTCACTCTACAGTAAGTGAGGGTGGGTCTTTTTCACACTACAGCAAGTGGGGGCAGGTCTGTCACTACAGTAAGTGGGGGTGGGTCTGTCACTCTACAGTAAGTGGCGGTGGGTCGGTCACTCCACAGTAAGTGGGGGCAGGTCTGTCACTCTACAGTAAGTGAGGGTGGGTCATTTTCACACTACAGCAAGTGGGGGTGGGTCTGTCACTCTACAGTAAGGGGTGGTGGGTCGGTCACTCCACAGTAAGTGGGGGCAGGTCTGTCACTCTACAGTAAGTGGGGCAGGACTTCAGCGCTCTACAGTAAGTGGGGAGGGTCTTCATCTCCTTGCAGCAGGAGCAGGTCTTTGTCGCTCTACAGTAAGTGAGGATGGGTCTTTTTCACACTACAGCGAGTGGGGGTGGGTCTGTCACTCCACAGTAAGTGGCAGTGGGTTTTTCACTCCACAGTAAGTGGGGGCAGGTCTGTCACTCTACAGTAAGTGGGGCAGGACTTTAGTGCTCTACAGTAAGTGGGAGCAGGTCTGTTGCTTTATAGTAAATAGGGGCAGGTCTTTGTCACTCTACAGTAAGTGGCGGTGGGTCTTTGTTTCTCTATAGTAAGTGGGGGCTGGTCTTTATCTCCTTACAGTGGGGGCAGGTCTTTGTCACTCTACAGTAAGTGGGGGTGGGTCTTTATTGCTCCATAGTAAGTGGTGGCAGGTCTTTATTGCTCTATATTAAGTGGGGCAGGTCTTTATCTCCTTACAGTGGGAGCACTTTGTCGCTATACAGAAAGTTAGGTAGGTCTTTGTCTCTCTGCAGTAAGTGGGGGTGGGTCTTTTTCACACTACATTAAGTGGGTGTGGGTCTGTCACTCTATAGTAAGTGGCAGTGGGTCTGTCACTCCACAGTAATTGGGGGCAGGTCTGTCCCTCTACAGTAAGTGGTGGTGGGTCGGTCACTCTACAGTAAGTGGGGCAGGACTTCAATGCTCTACAGTAAGTGGCAGCAGGTCTTTGTCGCTCCACAGTTAGTGGGAGCAGGTCTTTGTCGCTCTACAGCAAGTGGGGGCAGGTCTTTGTCGCTCTGCAGTAAGTGGGGGTGGGTCTGTCACTACAGTAAGTGGGGCAGGACTTTAGCTCTCTACATTAAGTGGGGGTGGGTCTTTGTTTCTCTATAGTAAGTGGGGGCTGGTCTTTATCTCCTTACAGTGGGGGCAGGTCTTTGTCATGCTACAGTAAGTGGGGGTGGGTCTATCCCTTTACAGTAAGTGGGGGTGGGTCTATCCCTTTACAGTAAGTGGGGGTGAGTCTATCCCTTTACAGTAAGTGGGGGGGTTTCATCTCTTTATGGTGAGGGTGGGTTTTGATTTATTTACAGTAAGTGAAGGCAAGTCTTAACCCCTTAGCGACCGCCGATACGCCTTTTAACGGCGGCCGCTAAGGGTACTTAAACCACAGCGCCGTTAATTAACGGCGCTGTGGAAAAAGTCCATAGCGCCCCCCAGAGGCCGATTTTCTCCGGGGTCTCGGCTGCCGAGGGTAGCCGAGACCCCAGAGAACATGATTTGGGGGGTTTTTAACCCACCCCGCATTTGCGATCGCCGGTAATTAACCGTTTACCGGCGATCGCAAAAAAAAAAAAAGCGATCTCTTTTTAATTTCTCTGTCCTCCGATGTGATCGCACATCGGAGGACAGAGAAAAGGGGTCCCAGGTGGCCCCCCAATACTCACCTAGCTCCCCCGATGCTCCTCGTGTCTCCCGGTGGGCGCCGCCATCTTCAAAATGGCGGGCGCATGCGCAGTGCGCCCGCCGGCCGGCACCGGGAGAATCTTTGGGGTCTCGGCTGCCGGGGGTAGCCGAGACCCCAAAGAGCACGATCGGGGTCGGTATTACCGACCCCTGTTTTGCGATCGCCGGTAATTAACTGTTTACCGGCGACCGCAAAAAAAAAAAGTAAAGTGTAATTCTCTGTCCTCTGATGTGATCGCACATCAGAGGACAGAGAAATAGGGGGATTCGGGGACCCTAGCATACTCACCTAGGTCCCTGGATCCTCTTGCTGCTCCTCCTGGCCGCCGGCAGCAGAACATGGCGGACGCATGCCCAGTGCGCCCGCCATCTGTCTCCATCTGCCGGCCGGCAGGAGAACAGCAGTTGGGGCTAAAATTAGGGTTAGGGGTAGGGTTAGGGGTAGGGTTAGGGGTAGGGTTAGGGGTAGGGTTAGGTTAGGGTTAGGTTAGGGGTAGGGTTAGGGGTAGGGTTAGGTTAGGGTTAGGGGTAGGGTTAGGTTAGGGGTAGGGTTAGGGGTAGGGTTAGGTTAGGGGTAGGGCTAGGGTTAGGGCTAGGGTTGGGGCTAAATTTAGGGTTAGGGTTGGGGCTAAATTTAGGGTTAGAGTTGGGGCTAAACTTAGGGTTAGGCTTCTTTCACACTTACGTCGGTACGGAGCCGTCGCAATGCGTCGGCCCGACATACCGACGCACGTTGTGAAAATTGTGCACAACGTGGGCAGCAGCTGTAGTTTTTCAACACATCCGCTGCCCAATCTATGTCCTGGGGAGGAGGGGGCGGAGTTACGGCCACGCATGCGCGGTCAGAAATGGCGGATGCGACGTACAAAAAAATGTTTCATTGAACGTTTTTTTGTGCCGACGCTCCGCCAAAACACAACTGATCCAGTGCACGACGGACGCGACGTGTGGCCATCCGTCACGATCCGTCGGCAATACAAGTCTATGGGCAAAAAACGCATCCTGCGGGCACATTTGCAGGATCCGTTTCTTGTCCAAAACGACGGATTGCGACGGAATGCCAAACGACGCAAGTGTGAAAGTAGCCCTAGGGCTAGGGTTGGGGCTAAAGTTAGGGTTAGAGCTGGGATTAGGGTTAGGGTTTGGATTAGGGTTGGTATTAGGGTTAGGGTTGGCATTAGGGTTACGCTTGGGATTAGGGTTAGGTTTGGGATTAGGGTTAAGGTTAGGGTTGTGATTAGGGGTGTATTGGGATTAGGGTTAGGTTTGAGGTTAGGGTTGAGATTAGGATTAGGGGTGTGTTGGATTTAGGGTTTTGATTAGGGTTATGGTTAGGGTTGACATTAGGGTTGTTTTGGGGTAAGGGTTGTGATTATGGTTAGGGTTAGTGATTAGGATTATGGATGAGGTTGGGATTAGGGTTAGGGGTGTGTTGGGGTTAGGGTTGGAGCTAGAATTGGGGGGTTTCCACTGTTTAGGTACATCAGGGGGTCTCCAAACACGACAGCCAATTTTGCGCTCAAAAAGTCAAATGGTGCTCCCTCCCTTCTGAGCTCTGCCGTGCGCCCAAACAGTGGGTTACCCCCACATATGGGGCATCAGCGTACTCGGGATAAATTGGACAACAACTTCTGGGGTCCAATTTCTCTTGTTACCCTTGTGAAAATAAAAACTTGGGGGCTACAAAATCTTTTTTGTGAAAAAAAAAATATTTTTTATTTTCACGACTCTGCATTCTAAACTTCTGTGAAGCACTTGGGCATTCAAAGTTCTCACCACACATCTAGATAAGTTCCTTGAGGGGTCTAGTTTCCAAAATGGGGTCACTTGTGGGGGGTTACTACAGTTTAGGTACATCAGGGGCTCTGCAATCGCAACATAATGCCCACAGACCATTCTATCAAAGTCTGCATTCCAAAAAGGCGCTCCTTCCCTTCCGAGCTCTGCCGTGCGCCCAAACAGTGGTTTACCCCCACATATGGCGCATCAGCGTACTCGGGATAAATTGGACAACAACTATTGCAGTCCAATTTCTCCTGTTACCCTTGTGAAAATAAAAACTTGGGGGCTACAATATCTTTTTTGTGGAAAAAAAAATATTTTTTATTTTCACGACTCTGCATTCTAAACTTCTGCGAAGCACTTGGGCATTCAAAGTTCTCACCACACATCTAGATAAGTTCCTTGGGGGGTCTAGTGTCCAAAATGGGGTCACTTGTGGAGGGTTTCTACTGGTTAGGTACATCAGGGGCTCTGCAAACGCAACATAATACCCGCAGACCATTCTATCAAAGTCTGCATTCCAAAACGGCGCTCCTTCCTTCCGAGCTCTGCCGTGCGCCCAAACAGTGGTTTACCCCCACATATGGGGTACCAGCATACTCAGGACAAATTGGACAACAACTTTTGGGGTCCAATTTCTCTTGTTACCCTTGTGAAAATAAAAATTTGGTGGCTAAAAAATCTTTTTTGTGGAAAAAAAAATATTTTTTATTTTCATGGCTCTGCATTATAAACTTCTGTGAAGCACTTGGGCATTCAAGGTTCTCACCACACATCTAGATAAGTTCCATGGGGGGTCTAGTTTCCAAAATGGGGTCACTTGTGGGGGATTTCTACTGTTTAGGCACATCAGGGGCTCTTCAAACGCGACATGGCGTCCGATCTCAATTCCAGCCAATTCTACATTGAAAAAGTAAAACGGCACTCTTTCTCTTCCAAGCTCTGCGGTGCGCCCAAACAGTGGTTTACCCCCACATATTGGGTATCGACGTACTCAGGAGAAATTGCACAACAACTTTAGTGGTCTAATTTCTCCTGTTACCCTTGTGAAAATAAAAATTTGTGGGCAAAAAGATCATTTTTGTAGAAAAAATGCAATTTTTTTTTTTCACGGCTCTACGTTATAAACTTCTGTGAAGCACTTGGGGGTTCAAAGTGCTCACCACACATCTAGATAAGTTCCTTAAGGGGTCTAGTTTCCAAAATGGTGTCACTTGTGGGGAGTTTCCACTGTTTAGGTACATCAGGGGCTCTCTAAATGTGACATGGTGTCCGATCTCAATTCCAGCCAATTCTGCATTGAAAAAGTCAAACGGCGCTCCTTCACTTCTAAGTTCTGCGGTGCGCCCTAACAGTGGTTTACCCCCACATATGGGGTATTGGCGTATTCAGGAGAAATTGCATAACAAAATTTATGGTTACATTTCTGTTTTTACACTTGTGAAAATAAAAAAAATGGTTCTGAATTAAGATGTTTGCAAAAAAAAGTTAAATGTTCATTTTTTCCTTCCACATTGTTTCAGTTCCTGTGAAGCACGTAAAGGGTTAATAAACTTCTTGAATGTGGTTTTGAGAACCTTGAGGGGTGTAGTTTTTAGAATGGTGTCACACTTCATTATTTTCTATCATATAGACCCCTCAAAATGACTTCAAATGTGATGTGGTCCCTAAAAAAAAATGGTGTTGTAAAAATGAGAAATTGCTGGTCAACTTTTAACCCTTATAACTCCCTAACAAAAAAAAATTTTGTTTCCAAAATTGTGCTGATGTAAAGTAGACATGTGGGAAATGTTATTTATTAACTATTTTTCATGACATATCTCTCTGATTTAAGGGCATAAAAATACAAAGTTTGAAAATTGCAAAATTTTAAAAATTTTCGCCATATTTCCGTTTTTTTCATAAATAATCGCAAGTAATATCGAAGAAATGTTACCACTAACATGAAGTACAATATGTCACGAAAAAACAATCTCAGAATCAGCGGGATCCGTTGAAGCGTTCCAGAGTTATAACCTCATAAAGTGACAGTGGTCAGAATTGCAAAAATTGGCCTGGTCATTAAGTACCAAATTGGCTCTGTCACTAAGGGGTTAATTTCTTTGGATCTTTGTTTTTTGTTTTGTTTTGTTTTTTCTACAGGAAGTGGGGATGTTCCAAGTGTCTTGTGTGCAAAATTTGGGGGCTCTAGCTGTTAAAATAAAGGGTTAAATCACGGAAAAAAATTGGCGTGGGCTTCCGCGCAATTTTCTCCGCCAGAGTGGGAAAGCCAGTGACTGAGGGCAGATATTAATAGCCTGGAGAGGGTCCAGGGTTATTGGCCCCCCCCTGGCTAAAAACATCTGCCCCCAGCCACCCCAGAAAAGGCACATCTGGAAGATGTGCCTATTTTGGCACTTGGCCACTCTCTTCCCTACATAGAGACAGGAGAGTAGGACTCCCTTGTGTCCGTGTGTGCTGTGTATGGGAGACATCTAAGCAGTTTGTCTAAACCCACTAGCTCAGAGACAACTGAAAAAAAAAAGATAGATCCTACAAGGGGAAAAACTGAAAGTCAAAACTGGGAAAAACTGGTGAAAAATACAGGATGCAAATCATCCAATAGCCAGAAATAGTGTTATTCCTCATGAACTGAGAGATACATTTTACCATAGTGACTACATTTGAGAGCCATACAATATGTGGCCGGAAATCACTCAAATTGCAGTATATTAAGACGATGGTTTGAGTCATGGAAAAAAACCTTCATCAAGAATCATTAATTTTAACAGTTTCACGGGGGGCGGAGGGTGTATGAGAAAAACAAATCATTGGGGCTGAAGGGCGCTCCATAGAGACAGTAGCGTAAAAAACAGAAGCAGAGACACACACATGGTGCTGCTTTATAGTAAGTGTTTATCTCACCCCACATCTAGATTCACAGCTACACTGCTTAGTAATTCTGAATAATGTCCTCCATGCGGCTTCTGAACGTGTACGACATTAAAGGGAACCTGTCACCTGAATTTGGCGGGACTGGTTTTGGGTCATATGGGCGGAGTTTTCGGGTGTTTGATTCACCCTTTCCTTACCCGCTGGCTGCATGCTGGTTGCAATATTGGATTGAAGTTCATTCTCTGTCCTCCGTAGTACATGCCTGCACAAGGCAAGATTGCTTTGCGCAGGCGTGTACTATGGAGGACAGAGAATGAACTTCAATCCAATATTGCAGCCAGCATGCAGCCAGCGGGTAAAGAAAGGGTGAATCAAACACCCGAAAACTCCGCCCATATGACCCAAAACCAGTCCCGCCAAATTCAGGTGACAGAGTCCCTTTAAGGTAGGAGAGCAGGAACCACTCTCATATGTGCTGTGTATGGGAGACAACATAGCAGCTAGTTTACACCCACTAGCTTAGAGACAACTGAAAAATTGCTAAAAAAAATCTGAAATTAGCAAAACTGCTGTACTCACTCACAACAGCTTATTCCAAAAAAGTCATCTAAAAATGACAGGTATGTTTAAAGCAGTTCTTTGCTTTGCTTACACTATTCCTTTAGGATTTACCTAAACTAGAAGAAAAATAAATAGAACGCTTCTTTTGTTTTCCTATCCTGAAAAGTTTCTTCTCTTCGGAACTTGCTTAAACGGGTTAGTGTCAAATCCTGAACGGTGTGGAAATGTATGTCAACGAGACTGCGCCTTTACTATGCCGAACTGACCCAGCCGACGACAGAACAGAACAGTGTGCCGCTGCCTGTACAGCACCAGAAAACTAAAAGGATGAGATTTTTATTTTTCGTTTGCTTCTTATTCCCCCCCCCACACACACACTTTAAATCGCTCAAAAGAAGTGTTGAGGGAAAGAACCGCAAACGGTGACGTTCCGGGAAGGACTCGCAGGGCAGACTAAACTGATTAGACTGTGAATGGAGGACTCGGTGGAGAGGATGATGCCCTTTCAGCGCTCCGCTCACCAGATGCAATTCAGGGTCTGTTGTTCTGTAATAAACCCATTTGGTGCGGCAGGGATGTGTTTTTCTCAGCGGGCGTCATACGGGGCGAGTTACCAGCAGCGCAGACTGGAGAATAACAAGAAAGTTTAATGATACATTGTATATGAAATGATATTTCTCTAGCCGATATGGGCTGGATTGGTAAATAGCGGATTTCTCTAGCCGATACGGGATGGATTGGCACATGGTGGATTTCTCTAGCCGATATGGGCTGGATTGGCACATGGCGGATTTCTCCGACAATATGGGCTGAATTGGCACATGGCGGATTTCTCTGACAACATGGGCTGGATTGGCACATGGCGGATTTCTCTAGCCGATACGGGCTGGATTGGCACATGGCGGATTTCTCTGACAATATGGGCTGGATTGGCACATGGCGGATTTCTCTGACAATATGGGCTGGATTGGCACATGGCGAATTTCTCTCACAATATGGGCTGGATTGGCACATGGCAGATTTCTCTGACAATATGGGCTGGATTGGCACATGGCGGACTTCTCTAGCCTATACGGGATGGATAGGCACATGGTGTATTTCTCTAGCCAATACGGGATGGATAGGCACATGGCGGATTTCTCTAGCCGATACGGGCTGGATTGGCACATGGCGGATTTCTCTGACAATATGGGCTGGATTGGCACATGGCGAATTTCTCTGACAATATGGGCTGGATTGGCACATGGCGAATTTCTCTCACAATATGGGCTGGATTGGCACATGGCAGATTTCTCTCACAATATGGGCTGGATTGGCACATGGCGGACTTCTCTAGCCTATATGGGCTGGATTGGCACATGGTGTATTTCTCTAGCCAATACGGGATGGATAGGCACATGGCGGATTTCTCTAGCCGATACAGGCTGGATGGGCACATGGCGGATTTCTCTAGCCGATACAGGCTGGATGAGCACATGGTGGATTTCTCAAGCCAATACAGGCTGGATGGGCACATGGTGGATATCTCTAGCCAATATTGGCTGGATTGGCAAATGACGGATTTCTCTAGCCGATTCATGCTGGATTGGCAAATGGTGGATTTTTCTAGCTGACACGGGCTGGATTGGTAAATGGCAGATTTCTCTAGCCGATACAGGATAGATTGGCACATGGCAGATTTCTCTCTAGTCAATACGGGCTGGATTGGTAAATAGCGGATTTCTCTAGCCAATAGGGGTTGGATTGGCACATGGTGGATTTCTTCTGCCAATATGGACTCGACTGGCAAATGGCAAATTTCTCTAGACAATATGGGCTGGATTGGTAAATAGCGGATTTCTTTAGCCGATACAGGCTGGATTGGCACATGGCAGATTTCTCTAGCAGATATGGGCTAGATTGGAAAATGGCGGATTTCTCTATCAATAGCCTAAAAACAGTACAAAGCAGAAATAATATATCATCTTACCTTAAGGCAACATTACCGGACTCGCATGATTTACAGGCTTCAGATTCTCCAGACACACACTGTAGGTCTGCATTGGATATGTACTGTAGAAGCTAAACAATGTGTCTCCATGGGTACAGACTATTGGTGGATAACCTAACAAATCTAAATTTGTTAATCTAGATCAGTCAGCAGTATTGTCCATGTAAGCAGCTGAGACATGCCTATGCCCTTGGTCATGCAGGTTGCATACCCGAGGAATCCAAATGTTCACTCTACTCGCACTGAGATTACAAGAGTCCGATGGGTGGTCTCTTTCCACTCTCTGCGCTGAATGCTCTTAGACTACTCTCTTCTGGTCTTGATTGATAGTTGTAATGGTCCACCCTATCGCATACTGAGGGCAAATGGAAGGAACTGGCTAGCCTAGTGAGCCAGGAGACCTCAAATGAAGAGGCTGCCCACTGGCGACTTGTGACCACAGCGCAAGAGGGATAAAACTAAGATTCATCAGTCAGGCAACCTGCATGATCTGGCACTTAGATTTGTTTCAACTGCCCACCTCATCACCAATACTGCATTATGAGAAGCTTAATAAAGTCAAATCTTCTACCAAGATCCCTTCATAAAAGTAAAAAAATACAAAGATGATAATGTGACATTAGAATCTGACTACATAGTTTGTTTGTAGTCTGTAGCCATGGAGATACCTAGTTTTGCACAGGAGTCAATGACACAAAATGACAAAGTCTTTCAAATTAAAATCTTATATTTTTTTCTTTTTTTTATGAATAAAAATTTGGTTGAAAAGCTGAACGTTATTAAAAATATATAAATACAGCGACAGATACCATTAAAAATGTAGTGATTCTTAATGTGGTTTTTGGTCAGATACAGGGCCGGACTGGCCATCGGGCACTTCTGGCAAATGCCAGAAGGGCCGGTGCCAGTAGTGGGCCGCTGAACGCCTACTCACCCCCCCAGCAGTGCCGCCGCCGCATTCAACTATACCGGCGTCTATATTCTGTAGGGTGGTAGCTGCATTATACTATATGTGGGCTGCATTATACTGTATCGAGGACTATGGAGAATACGTTCTACTATATGAAGAACTATGGGGTGCAGTATACTATGGGAAGTGAATTGTCCTACATGGATGACTATGGCGGTGCATTATACTATATGGAGCACTATGAGGAGTGTATTATGCTATATGGAGGACTGAGCAGTGTATTTTAATATATGGAGGACTATAGGGAGTGTATTATACTATATGGAGGACTGTGGTGCACATTATAATATGTGGAGGACTATGGGGTGTATTTTACTAAACAAGTAAAATGCTGCATATTCAGATTGTTTTTGCTGGAACAAAAATAATTGTTCTCAGCAGCACATCGCCGGTGTAAACTGTAGATGTGCTGCTGATAACATGATACTGTATGGTGATCTGTTCGTGATCTATTAGTGATCTTTCTGTCCCATCATTATTCCTCAGCTGGTGGAAAGAGGCCGGGAAACAAGTGTTGAACAACTTCAGTATTGTTGATCAAACTCATTTAGCGGCCTGAACTCAGTGCATGTAAGTACAACCAAAATGCTTTTGTGTGATGGGCAATATGTTAGCATTTGGGGCCCCATTTTAAACTTTGCCTAGGGCCCCACTTTGTACACTTGTAGGCAGGGCCGGTTTTAGGCAAAGATATTAACTTCAAATGCCAGGGCTGAATTTTAGTCCCAGTCCGGCCCTGGGCAGATACTTGAGTTTCAAAAACACAAACCTTAATCCAGTGCAGTGACATGGATTTAGGAAAGGATATGATCTTCCAGCGGATGTCCAGCTTGTTGTTGATCTCCAAACCCTTGGCTTGCTGTCGCTCTTCTTCCACCTCCTTCGGATTGGCAAACTGCGTGTTGTCCTCTAAAGGCTCCGAGATGTTCTCAAAGTTGAACTTGTCCACCTGGATGGCCATCCTGAGGAGAAACACACAGGAGGAAATGTGGACTAGAAGACACAGATGTAAATTCTATCAACTTTTTTTTTTTTTTACTTTTCAGTTAATTTTTCCTTGCTGAAGAAAAGAACAGGCGACAGAAAGACCAAATGGTCAATGTAAAAAGAGGTGCTCAAGGGGGTGCTTTCTGTCACCGCTACCCACCAAATCCAGTGCTCTGCAGCTGCTGGCTACGCATCTGTTGGGTCGCACGCATTCAGCAAAGCATCGCATTAGCTAAGCATCAAGTTATAGCAGTTATTCCATGGCAAAGAACTAATATCCATATTCTCTCCTCACACAGATATGCAGTGACTATCCCCAGCTCTCCCTGGATCCTGAATATCTTTGTATTTTGCAATGATTTTCTGTGTGTCGTCAAGCACCATGAATGGTATGCAGTGAATATCCCCAGTTCTCCCTGGATCCTGAATATCTTTGTATTTTACAATGATTTTCTGTGTGTCAGCAAGCACCGTGAATGGTATGCAGTGAATATCCCCAGCTCTCCCTGGATACCGAATGCCTTTGTATTTTGCAATGATTTTCTGTGTGTCAGCAAGCACCCTGAATGGTAACTTCATGTCATTTAACTCCTTTGCTAGAATTCATCATCAGTTACATGGTTTTCAGTATTCACTGTTGTAGCTCCAGGGGGGGTCTCTGTAAATGCATATCACAGGAGAGGTGTTAGTACAGAGATGTTATCAGGACTGCATCTTTGATCATCTAACCACACCAGGATGTGTTGAGCAGCTGTCCCTAATTTATAACTAACCAGCTCTCATAATCCTGCTGTCCTCTCCCTGCACTGGGGGCCTATAAATTAAGATTCATTCTTAGGGGTGCACGCATGTGTGGGGTCGCACACATTCAGCAAAGCATCGCATTAGCTAAGCATCAAGTTATAGCAGTTATTCCATAGCAGTTAGTCAGGGCAGGAGTCAGGTAACATACACTCTGCTCTCCCTTCTATCCATGTGCTATATTCCTATCCTCCTTTCTTCCCTTGCAATCCACATCCACTGCCCAATCCCCCCTCCATCACGACTCATACATCAGCTCCTCTCTCCTTCCCTCTCCCATGTACAGCTCCCCATGCACTTCTCACCTTCTTGAAAAACCTCAGACCGTCTTGCCAAAACTCACTGCACAAAAAAAATTCTTACAATTCCAAAAACTTCTTGCTTTTTATCTTCCTACTCCTACTGATTTCGGGAGACATCTCCCCCAACCCTGGTCCACCATCCCACAACCTCAACAGCTACCCGACCTCACATCAAAACCATTCTAACCTTATTAATATTACTTGCACTCCCTCATCTCCTTCCTATGTAACAAGCTTCCTTTCCTGTACAACTACTTTCTGAACAACTCTCTAAATCTATTGGCCCTCACTGAAACCTGGATCCAGGATTTTGACACTGTCTCCCCTGTTGACATTTCCCATGGTGGCCTACAATTCTCCCATTCCCCGAGACCCACAAACAGACCTGGTGGTGGAGTCGGTATACTCCTCTCCCCACAATGCACCTTCCAGGTCATCCCACCAACTCCATCACTCTCATTCCCTTCTTTTGAGGTCCACACCATCAGGCTCTTCCGTCCCCTCTCCCTCAGAGTAGCGGTCATATACCGACCCCCAGGCTCACCCACCCACTTCCTGGACCATTTCTCTGCCTGGCTGCCGCACTTCATGTCCTCAGAACTCCCAACCCTTATCCTGGGAGACTTCAACATCCCGACTAACAGCCTCACTTCCACATCTGCATCCCAGCTTCTATCACTGACCACTTTGCTCGGCCTCACAGCTCTCAACCTCTGAGACACACAAGGACGGTAACACCCTTGACCTGGTCTTTGTCCGGCTATGCTCAATCTCCTACCTAAATAACTCACCGCTTCCCCTCTCTGACCACAACATTCTCTCCTTCATGCTCACAAATCCTCGCTCACCCCACCACCCTCCAACCTATCATTCAGTCAGAAATCTACAAGCCATTAACCCTCACACACTTTCAGACTCCCTACACTCATCACTACAATGACACTCTTAGAAGCACCCTTGACCAAGTAGCTCCCCCTCACCCTCAGAACCTCCAAACACAGAGTGAAACAGCCCTGCATCTCCCCTGGCTCACTCTCCGCATTTGATCCCATCACAGAAGAAGTCTCCAGGCTCCTCTCTTCTTCTCGTCCGACTACATGCACTACCGACCCCATTCCCTCTCATCTCCTCCAGTCTCTCTCTCCAGTCGTCACTATTCACCTAACTACAATCTTTAATCTCTCACTCCCCTCAGGCATCTTCCCGTCTTCCTTCAAACACACTATCATTACTCCATTACTAAAGAAACCCGCCCTCGACCCATCCTGCACAAATAACTACAGACCGGTCTCCAACCTTCCCTTCATCCCTAAACTCTTGGAGCGCCTAGTCTACTCCCGCTTTACCCGTTACCTCTCCATTCACTCCCTCCTAGACCCTTCACAGTCCGGCTTCCGCCCCCTACACTCGACAGAAACTGCACTCATCAAAGTGACCAATGACCTTCTGACAGCAAAATGTAATGGTGACCACTCTCTGCTCTTTCTTCTCGATCTCTCTGCAGCTTTCGACACTATTGACTACCCTCTCTTACTCTCTAGGCTCCAGTCACTTGGCATTAAGGACACTGCTCTCTCCTGGTTCTCCTCCTATCTTTCTGACCGCTCCTTCAGTGTTCTGTTCGCTGGCTCCACTTCATCTCCTCTTCCTCTCACTGTCGGGTTACCCCAGGGCTCAGTCCTTGGCCCCCTTCTCTTCTCCCTCTACACGGCCCCAATTGGACAGACCATCAGCAGATTTGGCTTTCAGAACCATCTTTATGCTGACGACACACAACTATACACGTCATCCCCTGGCCTTACTCCTGCTGTACTACAGACCACCACTGACTGTCTGTCCGCAGTCTCCGACATCATGTCCGCTCTCCATCTGAAACTCAACCTCTCCAAAACTGAACTTCTTATGCTCCCACCATCTACTAACCTCTCTAAACTTTCTACTAACCTCTCTAAACCTGACGTTTCCCTCTGCGTGGATGGCACCATAATAACACCCCGGCAGCAGGCGTGCTGTCTGGGTGTTACGTTTGACTCCGATCTCTCCTTCACATCCCATATACAATCTCTTGCCCGCTCATGCTGCTTACACCTAAAGAACATCTCTAAAATCCGCCCTTTTCTCAGCACTATAGAAACAACAAAAAACCATCACTGTCGCCCTGATCCGCTCCCGCCTGGACTACTGCAACGCTCTATTAATTGGCCCCCCCCCTCACTCGACTTTTCCCTCTCCAGTCTATCCTCAATGCAGCAGCCAGGGTTGTCTATCTAGCTAATCGTTACTCAAACGCGTCCACTCTTCACCAGTCATTACACTGGCTGCCCATTCATTACAGGATACAATTCAAAGTACTTGTTGTCACCCACAAAGCTCTTCACAGTGCGGCACCCCCTTACATCTCCTCCCTCATTTCTGTCTATCGGCCAAACCGACCTCTGCACTCTGCAAATGACTTTCGACTAACCTCTGCAACTAATCCGTACCTCCCACTCCCGACTTCAAGACTTCTCCCGTGCTGCGCCAATCCTCTGGAATGCTCTACCCCAAGAAATTAGGACCATCCACAATTTGCATAGTTTTAGGCGCTCCCTTAAAACACATGTGTTCAGAGCGGCCTATCATGTTCCCTAATCAGTTATTTTGTTTGTGTGTAGCTGTCATGATATTGTATGAAATGTGATATGATTTTGTAGCTTGCCTGTTAGACCCATGCTGCGGGCTAAAAAAAAACCCTTTCTCTCTCTGTCTCTCTTTGTTTCTGTGTGTGTGTGAAACTATTCTTCTCAATGCTCTGCCCTGCCCCCAAGCCCAGGAAGGTCTATTGCGCTTGTGGCGGCACAATTCTCCCTTCAGCTGAAGCTGGTCTGATCAGACATGCAGCTCTTTGTTCTGTTATAGTAAGATATTGGGCCACAGATTTGGGCTAGAAAAATAATAAGTACATATTGCTAACCTCCATCGGTGGATCTATCAGCCACTGGAAACCCGAGCCTCTAATTCCTCCAGGTAAAAAAGTATGGATTTCTCTGGAACTGTATGTCCCAAATAGCCAAAATTTGGTTTCATTAGGAAGCCAATTTTAAAATAAGCTGAATGAGGGGTGTGCTGGGATTCTGGCATGTTCTGGAGCGGAGATACGAGCATTATAAAACTTTGTTAAATTTGGTATGTTTGAGGAGATGGGAGGGTCCGAGGAAACCAACCCCTTTAGTGATGTCACAAGGCTGGGGTTTAAAAGTCTCTACCCTTAACCCAGCCTTCAGTCTGAGTCTGAGCTTTACCAGAGGAGCCCTCACTGCCAGACTTGATGCATTGAGACATTTGGGAGCTCTGCCCGCCAGCATGGTTTTGCCTGAAATAAACTGAGAACATGTGAGTTGTACCTTTTCTTATTTAATCCCTGTTTATTTTATAATTTACCTTGTACATATTTTCAATTGTCTCATATTGTAACATCTTTATATGCCTTTTTACAAACACTGCCTTCTTTCGGAGTAAAATATATAAATTACTAGTTTTCGTTCTTCCTGCTCTAAAACGTACCCTAAGTCTTCTGAAGGGAATTATGCTACTGTTTTGGGTTAGCTTCGGACCCGTTTAATCGAAGCTGGTGGCAGCATACCGTGTGCTGTGCCTTTGGGAGTCGTTGTAGTTACTGCGGTGTTGATAATTATTGTTCCTGCCTGAGTGGGAGTAGTTAAATCGCCTCGCTGCAGCGTGCCCAATAGCCAGTACATAGCAGGCAGCCTTTCTGGCGACTAATTACCCTAAGTGCAGTACCTAATCTGACCTGAGGGTAAGAGGGCGCCAGAGAGCTGCAAGTTCAAGCGGAACTGTAAAGCGGGATATACATAAATCCCTGCAGTTCGTGGTATATTGAAGAGCAGTGGGATACCTAAAATAAGCCCCTGCTGTAAACTAAGAGGTCAATAGCCTTGTGTGTGTTTTTTCATCACATTGTAGCAGTGGTGGGGTAACTAAGATAAGCCCCCTGCACATGTGTTAGTCGTCTGTTGGCCTAAAGTCACCCCGATCCGTGACGTAGGGGTGACGGTCACGGTGTGAATCGTGACAGTAGCCCATTCACTACTTCCATCTATCCCCCACTCCCTGAAGATGGCTGGACCATCATCGTAAATACATCATTGTAAATACACACCTGTACTTTGTATCTCCCCACCTCATTGTAGATTGTAAGCTCTCACGAGCAGGGTCGTCTTGTGTTGCTTTAATTATTGTATTGTTAACATTGTTACTTATGACTGTTGTGTTTGAAGCTGTTAAACTGTAAAGCGCTTTGGAATATGTTGGCACTATATAAATAAAGATTATTATTATTATTACCCAACCGCATTTATGCATCACAACTTGTTGACGACTGTAGGTCTTCTTGACCTTATTTAGAGAGTATTAGGTTCGTCATTATCAGTTTAATTCATTGTTTGAGTATTTAATCAGTCTGCATAGTGCGTTCTTCACTGTTTTGCAGGTCAACAAACTAGCTGGCTTGGACAATGTGTAATCAACATATTAACAAACATCTACTGTTCAATTACCCTGCATCCCTGTCATCTAAGATAAAAGAAAATAAGTTACAAGAAACATCAACGTTAAAGGCTCATTAAGCGCAATAGTCTGATTCATGATCAAACAAAAACACAAATTCAAAAGTCGACATAAAGATAGAAGCCTATGTCTGTGGGCCTCCTGAATTTACATCTGGATAATTAAGATCAAATGCTGTGTCGTCACACCCGGTCACCTGTTTTCAGGAATGGAGATGAGTAAGGTTTGGCATTTTTCTCGTAGAGATGAGTAAAGTGAGCCGCACATATGGAGAGGTAGCTCAGACAAATGCAGGTCCAATCCGTCCAACTTGCATTTATTAGGCATTAATCTGTTCATGAACCATAAATGTCCAAGATGTGACAACCATTGTAACACCTGTGACCAGCCGAGTGTACCTCAACCCTAAACAGTTATGGGAAAAGGTTTTAGCTAGACTCGAAATTTTGCATTCCAGTTGGATCATTCTCTGGCTATCATATAAATAAATACTGCCATTCGTTATCATTAAAAGTACTGCCCTCAGGATTAAAAAAAAAAAATGTAAAAATTACAGGAGCGCGACGTAATAAATGAACTGTATTAAAAATCATAAAGGTGTATATTTGGATAATAATTAAGGCAGATGAGGCACAGAGCGCGGCCGATGGATGTGAAAAAAGTGATATTGTCCGTCCCGGCGATGTTTAACAAGCAATTAAAAGCTAATTAAACTGCGCAAGATAATGTTTGCTTCTGGACTGCCTTCTGCAAACAGAAAACGTAGAGAACGAGATAATAAAGAAATTAAAAATTAATATAAAATGTAGGACTCGGTGAGGCGCTTATTTTTTTCCCCACAGATTACGGTCTTTTATTATAGGTTAATGGTATAAAATTTCTACAACTTACAAAAAGCTTAATAAAAAAAATAAATAAAAGGGAAAGTGCAACATAAATTCCCAAGTTTATTAACTATTAGTGATGAACGAACGTGCTCGGATAAGGCATTACACGAGCATGCTCGAGTGCTAACAGAGTGTCTTCGGCGTGCTCGAATAATATGTCCGAGTCCCTGCACCTGCATGTCTCTTGGTTGTTCGACAGCCGCAACACATACAGAGACTGTCTGTTTGTTAGGGAATCCCTACATGTGTTGCGGGCGTCGAACAGACGTGGGGACTCGAAAATATTATTCGAGAGCGCAAAAGACACTATTAGCACAAGAACATACTCTGATAACACCTTATCCGAGCACGTTCGCTCATCACTATTAACTATAACAAAAAAAAAGAATTGTCAATTTTGTTTCTCTTACTGGTAGGTGACTGACTCCAGTTCAACAGGCAAGGGAACCAATTGGTATTGGAATTTGTGGATGGACCACCGTTAATTTGAGCTTTGGTGTATGTATTGTCAAGAGATCCCTTTAAGGGAAGCACTCAGGACAAATAAAGGGCCGATTCAATATAAGAAAATGGCACAGTTCCAAATCTCCGAGACACCATAACTGACATAATGGCGGACATGGTACGTCATCCAAAGCAGATCTGAAGTTGTGCGCATGCGCCGTTGTCATCTCCAAGTTCTAGTCCTCTTCTGGTGACCTCCTGGCTTCTGGCGAGTATGCAGCAGGGAGACTATCACCTCACCATGTACCTTGAAGCCACCAGCTCAACAGAAAATCAAAAGCCTCAGGGAGGTCAATCAAAACTGATATGGGAGGTCTAGGGCAGGGCCAGCTGGACTACTGTATGCTTCTCCACCTCAATGACTAGGACTCAATGAATATTCCATACAATGAAGCTAAAGGAATGAGCCCAGAGCATAAGGTGGTATAACGTGCAATGTGTAGGAACATGTTCACACTGCGGACATCTCACAGACGAAAATAAAAATGAGCATATACCATGTGGTACGTATATAGTTATGTTATTTACATGTACTATTAGGTACCTGGTTAACGCCATTTTGAAAAAATAAAACCCTAAAAGATATCCCACTGTGACAAGGTGTACCCAATGGGGATGGTCCTATCCTATCTCTAGTATTAAAACCTCCCCTCCTGTCAGCGGACCTCAGTGTAGATAAGGGCCTTGCAGGACCGGAGCCCGACTGTTCAGCTATATACGGTAGATGAAATGCCTAGCTCAGAGAGGGGCCATGATCACGTTTGTACAGGGTGGTCGTCTGACACAAGGTGAGGTATTAATACTAGAGACAGGATAGGATTGTCTTGGTTCAGGTTCACCTTGTCGTGGTGGGATGGCTTTTACGCACGTTAACTACGTCCCCTATGATATTCACATGTTCTATTATTATTTACTTACTACTTGGTATATGCATTAGGGCTACCAGTAAGGTAGTTGATGGTCATGCGCCTCCTTCTCCGTCACAGAGCGTTCTAACTGTCTACAGCAACTGGGAGATAGGCGGCATGTCTGGTCTCACAAGAAGTTGTGTCTTGTGTGGTGGGGAGCTAGCCTTGACGGTTGTGCGGGTGGGCATGAGGTTCTTCTATGTGTGGCACAGTTGTGTGGAGAGACGAATGGGGCTACAGTGTGGCCTCTACCGGATATTGGACCCCTCCTTAATCTGATATCAATGACCTATAGTAAGGAAAAATCTCTCCTCTTCTTCCCACCACAGAAATATTCTCTTGTCTCCTAAATGATCACTAAGCTTTGAAGTGATACAGGGTTTAGAACTTTATCATAAGTCACAATAAAAAAGAGGGGGAGCTTCGAAATTGGGAGGCATATATTGCCCAGATAAATAGTGCACATTTTACATGGTGTTATCCTCGCAGAGCTCCTACAATATCTCACGGCACAATATACTGCATAAAATCAATGCTTTCCGTGCTCGTTTAGCACTGTGCATTGCAAACAGGGTTAGGACTGAGGCATTTAGTGCCCAGATAAACAGTGCACAGGTTACCAAGAGTAGTCCTTGCAGAGCTCAAGCAAAGGAGCATCATTCACTAGATACAGTGCTCAGGTACTTTCATATGTTTCCAATGAACATAGGGCATGCTATCGTGGCATACAGTGCCCAGATAAATAATGCACACATTACCTAGAGATAGAAGTGTGGTGCCCAGACAGTGTCATGGAGAATTCATATATTGCACAGAGTGCATAAATAAAATGCCCATGTAGTGCCATAAGTTGCCAAGAGACAGAGAATGCTATTTTGGAATACAGTGCCCAGATAAATAATGCACACATTTCTTAGAGACAGAAGTGTGGTGCCTAGAGAGTGTTATGGAGAACTATATATGACAGAGTGCGTAAATAAAATTCTCATGTAGTGTCATAAGTTTCCAAGGATTCAAGCTTCAGGAGGCTAATTTGCATATTCCAGGTGCCTTCTGGGAGAAGCGAAGTCTCCCTAAGCTAGAAGATCGTTGGGTACAGCCGGGACCAGCTGCTTCGAAAGCATCACCAAACCAAGGATTCAAGCTTCAGGAGGCTAATTTGCATATTCCAGGTGCCTTCTGGGAGAAGCGAAGTCTCCCTAAGCTAGAAGATCGTTGGGTACAGCCGGGACCAGCTGCTTCGAAAGCATCACCAAACCAAGGATTCAAGCTTCAGGAGGCTAATTTGCATATTCCAGGTGCCTTCTGGGAGAAGCGAAGTCTCCCTAAGCTAGAAGATCGTTGGGTACAGCCGGGACCAGCTGCTTCGAAAGCATCACCAAACCAAGGATTCAAGCTTCAGGAGGCTAATTTGCATATTCCAGGTGCCTTCTGGGAGAAGCGAAGTCTCCCTAAGCTAGAAGATCGTTGGGTACAGCCGGGACCAGCTGCTTCGAAAGCATCACCAAACCAAGGATTCAAGCTTCAGGAGGCTAATTTGCATATTCCAGGTGCCTTCTGGGAGAAGCGAAGTCTCCCTAAGCTAGAAGATCGTTGGGTACAGCCGGGACCAGCTGCTTCGAAAGCATCACCAAACCTGTAGGACATTATTGCAAGAGAGCTTGGCTGAGTAGATTACACAAGAAGGAAAACACACAGCAGGTCAGCAGGATCTAGGAGCAACATGGCAGATGTGACAACCTACATGGTGAGCTGCAGCATGTGCTACATGTTCACAGATCGACCAGAAGAAGAATCCAATTTCACCTGTCAGAAGTGTAGACTAGTGGCCCTTTTAGAAGAAAAGGTGCGGGGTCTGGAAGAAAGAATAGCAACTTTGAAACTCATCAAAGAGAATGAAGACTTTCTAGACAGAACAGAAGCATCTCTACTGGTCACAGAAGGTGAAAAAAGTGTCAGAGAACCTCCAAAAGCAGATGAGTGGAAGCATGTGACCAAAAGAAGCAAGAAGACCATGGAGAAATCACCAACCACACAACTGAAGAACCGATATCAAATCTTTGTAGAGGATGAAGATGGCACACCTAAGAATGAAGCAATACCAGCGAGCAAAAAAGAAAAGGGCACACAGCAACAAGTGACAGCAAAAAGTACAGCCAAGAAGCAACGAAGAGTGGTGGTGGTGGGAGACTCACTACTGAGAGGCACAGAAGCAGCCATCTGCAGACCGGACATAACTGCAAGAGAAGTATGCTGCCTTCCAGGTGCGATGATCAAGGATGTGACCGATAGGATACCAAAGCTCTTCAGCTCCAAGGACGTCCACCCATTTCTTCTGATACATGTTGGCACCAATGACACGGCAAGGAAGGACCTACCGACAATCTGCAAGGACTTTGAAGAGTTGGGGAAGAAAGTAAAGGAACTGGATGCACAGGTAGTTTTTTCTTCTATCCTTCCAGTAGACGGGCATGGCACCAGGAGATGGAACAGGATCCTTGATGCAAACAACTGGCTAAGACGATGGTGCAGACAACAAGGATTTGGATTCCTGGACCACGGTGTGAATTACTGGTATGATGGACTCCTCGCCAGAGACGGACTACACCTCAACAAACCTGGGAAACACACATTCGCCAGAAGACTCGCTACACTCATCAGGAGGGCGTTAAACTAGAAGAAGAGGGGACGGGAAGAAAAACATTAGACTCGAACAAAGACGACCCAGGAAAACATACTCAGAAGGGAGGTAAGAACATTTCTAAAACAATCCACAGTGAGGAGATTGGAACAAAACAAAATCCTCTAAACTGCATGCTCGCAAACGCCAGAAGCCTGACAAACAAGATGGAAGAACTAGAAGCAGAAATATCTACAGGTAACTTTGACATAGTGGGAATAACCGAGACATGGTTAGATGAAAGCTATGACTGGGCAGTTAACTTACAGGGTTACAGTCTGTTTAGAAAGGATCGTAAAAATCGGAGAGGAGGAGGGGTTTGTCTCTATGTAAAGTCTTGTCTAAAGTCCACTTTAAGGGAGGATATTAGCGAAGGGAATGAGGATGTCGAGTCCATATGGGTTGAAATTCATGGAGGGAAAAATGGTAACAAAATTCTCATTGGGGTCTGTTACAAACCCCCAAATATAACAGAAAGCATGGAAAGTCTACTTCTAAAGCAGATAGATGAAGCTGCAACCCATAATGAGGTCCTGGTTATGGGGGACTTTAACTACCCGGATATTAACTGGGAAACAGAAACCTGTGAAACCCATAAAGGCAACAGGTTTCTGCTAATAACCAAGAAAAATTATCTTTCACAATTGGTGCAGAATCCAACCAGAGGAGCAGCACTTTTAGACCTAATACTATCTAATAGACCTGACAGAATAACAAATCTGCAGGTGGTTGGGCATCTAGGAAATAGCGACCACAATATTGTGCAGTTTCACCTGTCTTTCACTAGGGGGACTTGTCAGGGAGTCACAAAAACATTGAACTTTAGGAAGGCAAAGTTTGAACAGCTTAGAGATGCCCTTAATCTGGTAGACTGGGACAATATCCTCAGAAATGAGAATACAGATAATAAATGGGAAATGTTTAAGAACATCCTAAATAGGCAGTGTAAGCGGTTTATACCTTGTGGGAATAAAAGGACTAGAAATAGGAAAAACCCAATGTGGCTAAACAAAGAAGTAAGACAGGCAATTAACAGTAAAAAGAAAGCATTTGCACTACTAAAGCAGGATGGCACCATTGAAGCTCTAAAAAACTATAGGGAGAAAAATACTTTATCTAAAAAACTAATTAAAGCTGCCAAAAAGGAAACAGAGAAGCACATTGCTAAGGAGAGTAAAACTAATCCCAAACTGTTCTTCAACTATATCAATAGTAAAAGAATAAAAACTGAAAATGTAGGCCCCTTAAAAAATAGTGAGGAAAGAATGGTTGTAGATGACGAGGAAAAAGCTAACATATTAAACACCTTCTTCTCCACGGTATTCACGGTGGAAAATGAAATGCTAGGTGAAATCCCAAGAAACAATGAAAACCCTATATTAAGGGTCACCAATCTAACCCAAGAAGAGGTGCGAAACCGGCTAAATAAGATTAAAATAGATAAATCTCCGGGTCCGGATGGCATACACCCACGAGTACTAAGAGAACTAAGTAATGTAATAGATAAACCATTATTTCTTATTTTTAGTGACTCTATAGCGACAGGGTCTGTTCCGCAGGACTGGCGCATAGCAAATGTGGTGCCAATATTCAAAAAGGGCTCTAAAAGTGAACCTGGAAATTATAGGCCAGTAAGTCTAACCTCTATTGTTGGTAAAATATTTGAAGGGTTTCTGAGGGATGTTATTCTGGATTATCTCAATGAGAATAACTGTTTAACTCCATATCAGCATGGGTTTATGAGAAATCGCTCCTGTCAAACCAATCTAATCAGTTTTTATGAAGAGGTAAGCTATAGGCTGGACCACGGTGAGTCATTGGACGTGGTATATCTCGATTTTTCCAAAGCGTTTGATACCGTGCCACACCAGAGGTTGGTACACAAAATGAGAATGCTTGGCCTGGGGAAAATGTGTGTAAATGGGTTAGTAACTGGCTTAGTGATAGAAAGCAGAGGGTGGTTATAAATGGTATAGTCTCTAACTGGGTCGCTGTGACCAGTGGGGTACCGCAGGGGTCAGTATTGGGACCTGTTCTCTTCAACATATTCATTAATGATCTGGTAGAAGGTTTACACAGTAAAATATCGATATTTGCAGATGATACAAAACTATGTAAAGCAGTTAATACAAGAGAAGATAGTATTCTGCTACAGATGGATCTGGATAAGTTGGAAACTTGGGCTGAAAGGTGGCAGATGAGGTTTAACAATGATAAATGTAAGGTTATACACATGGGAAGAGGGAATCAATATCACCATTACACACTGAACGGGAAACCACTGGGTAAATCTGACAGGGAGAAGGACTTGGGGATCCTAGTTAATGATAAACTTACCTGGAGCAGCCAGTGCCAGGCAGCAGCTGCCAAGGCAAACAGGATCATGGGGTGCATTAAAAGAGGTCTGGATACACATGATGAGAGCATTATACTGCCTCTGTACAAATCCCTAGTTAGACCGCACATGGAGTACTGTGTCCAGTTTTGGGCACCGGTGCTCAGGAAGGATATAATGGAACTAGAGAGAGTACAAAGGAGGGCAACAAAATTAATAAAGGGGATGGGAGAACTACAATACCCAGATAGATTAGCGAAATTAGGATTATTTAGTCTAGAAAAAAGACGACTGAGGGGCGATCTAATAACCATGTATAAGTATATAAGGGGACAATACAAATATCTCGCTGAGGATCTGTTTATACCAAGGAAGGTGACGGGCACAAGGGGGCATTCTTTGCGTCTGGAGGAGAGAAGGTTTTTCCACCAACATAGAAGAGGATTCTTTACTGTTAGGGCAGTGAGAATCTGGAATTGCTTGCCTGAGGAGGTGGTGATGGCGAACTCAGTCGAGGGGTTCAAGAGAGGCCTGGATGTCTTCCTGGAGCAGAACAATATTGTATCATACAACTATTAGGTTCTGTAGAAGGACGTAGATCTGGGTATTTATTATGATGGAATATAGGCTGAACTGGATGGACAAATGTCTTTTTTCGGCCTTACTAACTATGTTACTATGTTACTATGTAAGTTGCCAAGAGACATATGGCATGCTACCCTGGCATACAGTGCCCAGATAAATAATGCACAAACTACCTAGAGATAAAAGTGTGGTGCCTAGAGAGTGTTATAGAGAACCATATATGACAGAGTGCGTAAATAAAATTCTCATGTAGTGTCATAAGTTGCCAAGAGACATATGGCATGCTACCCTGGCATACAGTGCCCAGATAAATAATGCACACATTACCTAGAGATAGACGTGTGATGCCCAGACAGTGTTATGGAGAACCCATATATGACAGAGTCAGAGTGCGTAAATAAAATGCTCATGTAGTGCCATAGGTTGCCAAGAGTCAGAGCATTCTACCCAGGCATACAGTGCCCAGATAAATAATGTACACATTACCTAGAGGTAGAAGTGTGGTGCCCAGACAGTGTTATGGAGAACCCATATATATGACAGAGTGCGTAAATAAAATGTTCATGTAGTGCCATAAGTTGCCAAGAGACATATGGCATGCTACCCAGGCATACAGTGCCCAGATAAATAACGCAAACATTTCTTAGAGACAGAAGTGTGGTGCCCAGAGAGTGTTATGGAGAACTCATATGACAGAATGCGTAAATAAAATGCTCATGTAGTGCCATAAGTTGCCAAGAGACATATGGCATGCTACCCTGGCATACAGTGCCCAGATAAATAATGCACACATTACCTAAAGATAGAAGTGTGGTGCCCAGACAGTGTTATGGAGAACCCATATATGACAGAGTCAGAGTGCGTAAATAAAAAGCTCATATAGTGCCATAGGTTGCCAAGAGTCAGAGCATTCTACCCAGGCATACAGTGCCCAGATAAATAATGTACACATTACCTAGAGGTAGTGTAGGACTGTGTCAATCAGAGTTACCGTGACGAGGTGGGATGGCTTTTGTGCTATTTTTTTTTTATAAAAAAACAGTATTACTAAAAACTCTGTATTATTTAAATGCACTTTTGCTTTTTTACTTAGTTACATCAGGGTTTTTGTTTACTTTTTTCTCTTGTAGGTTTCAATGTTTTGTGGCCAATGTGAACATGCGTTTAACCTCTGCATGTGTACCAACTCAATTTAAAGCTCAATTTTGTGGGGTTTTTTATTACCTAGAGATAGAAGTGTGGTGCCCAGACAGTGTTATGGAGAACCCATATATGACAGAGTGCGTAAATAAAATTCTCATGTAGTGTCATAAGATGCCAAGAGACATATGGCATGCTACCCAGGCATACCGTGCCCAGATAAATAATGCAAACATTTCTTAGAGACAGAAGTGTGGTGCCCAGAGAGTGTTATGGAGAACTCATATATGACAGAGTGCGTAAATAAAATGCCATGTAATGCCATAGGTTGCCAAGAGACATACAGCATGCTACCAGGGCATACAGCGCCCAGATAAATAATGTACATATTACCGATGGATAATGCTGAAGAGCTCAGTCAAAGTTTTGGAGCAATATATTAATACACATAGTGGACAATTGCAATACATACATCTTGTCATGCGTTGCCAAGAAATACAGGTAATGCTACCTTATATAGTGCCCAGATAAATAGCACAAATTAACTTAGTAATGGACCCCAGATAGAAGGGGGAACCCATTTACACCACAAAGTACACAAATACAGTGCTAACAGTGTCACGGTGCCCAGATAAATAATGCACACTTTACAGAGTGACGGTGTCAATGAGATTTACAGTGTTCACTTACCACCAAAACACAAAAAGCATTCCACCCTGCTCAGAGTGCCGCACTTTGTGCAAATACTGTCCTACAGTGCCCACAGTATAAATTACCATAAAGCACACAAAAATGGCCAATACTGAATAATACACAAAAAATGAGTGCAGCTAGTGCCTAAACTTTACTACATAGTGCCGCCAACCAAAGAGCCAGGCACTGCCAACCTCATCCATGTACCACCGACTTGCATGGAAAATGTAAAATAATATGTACCGCAGCTACAGACGGCATCTAGATGTGACAGTTCTGGCTTTGTACCGCCGCATCGCCTACTGTGCCGGTTAGGAAGCCGCTGGTGGAAGTGTGAGTGATTTCTCATTTAATGGGCAGACTCCGGACTCTCCCAATGGACGCTAAATAAAGCATGAGATTTATAATAGCTGCTCATTATCGATCAGTCACAGGCTCCGCGATCAATGACCCAAATGGCAAAGCAATAGTGATCCGGGAGGATTTAGGAAGGATAAGTGGCGAGTGCTTTACCGCTGCTGAATCCAGATAAACCGTACGCGGCAAGATATTGGCTGTAATTTGTATCCATGATAAATTATTCACACCCTGCAGCAAACACGTTAGTCCTGGGGTGCGTTCACATACAGTGTCAGCACAGCACGCACGTGACGTGAGGCTGCCCAATAATAGGACGTCGTTCTGACTGGATCCAAAGCGATCGGCTGTGATCTGTTCATCAGCGTTTCTGAAGCACCACCTCAGGGGAAGTAAAGTACTGCACCATTCTTAGTAGCGAGCGTTCAACCTCCGAAGTAATGGAAAAAAAGACTTAAAAACAAGCAGCTAATAAACCACAGCTTACTCAACGGTGGGGGCATTGAGAGCTGGGACCAGCACCGATCAATAGGAATTTTTTGTATCCCGGTTACAAATAGGTTGAAGGTTGGACACCCGACTGCAAATGTATTCATTCTCTACGGGGTTGTCAGAAAAAGCTGAGCAACGCGCTCATCAGCCTCATAATGAAGAGTGAACTGCCACTCTAACGGGGATAAAAATTCTGCCGATTAGTGCGTGTCTTCAGCGGTCGGACCCCCACCAGTTATTACCAATTTTGTTATTTGGAAATAACCCCCTTTCATAGGACAACCTCTTTAACACAGTTGGCCATGCAGACTTGTGGTAACTTGAAAAGATTAGGGTTGGATGCCATAATACACACAATGTTTGGAGGAAAAAAAAAGGGCACTGCATATCACCCCAAAAACACCATACCAACAGTGAAGTTTGAAGGTAGGAGCATCATAGTGCGAGGCTGTTTTTCTGCATACGGCACTGGCAAACTTCATGTAATTGAAGGAAGGATGAATGAACAAATGTACTGAGACATTCTCAATAGTGATTAGCGAGTGTACTCGTTGCTCGGTTGATCTCCGAGTATTTATAGCTGCTCGGAGATTAAGTTTTCATCGCCTCAGCAGCATGATTTACAGCTATTAGCCAGGCTGATTACATGTGGGGATTACCTAGCAACCAGCCACATGTACTCAGCCTGGCTAATAGCTGTAAATCATCCAGCTGCCGTGATGAAAACTAAATCTCTGAACACTAACAAATACTCGGAGGTGACCCGAGCGTGCTCGGGAAAACCCGAGCAACGAGTACACTCGCTCATCACTAATTCTCAATAAAAACCTACTGCCATCTACCAGGATGAAGATGAAATGAGGGTGGACATTTCGGCAAGACAATGATCCCAAACACACAGCCAAGCAAACTCTCAGTTGGCATCAGATAAAGAAAATAAAGCTGCTAGAATGGCCGAGCCGATCACCTGGCCTGAATCCAACACAAAATGTATGGAAGGAACTAAAACTCAAAGGAACCCATGGAAGAATGGGTCAAAATCACACCTGATCAATGCCTGCGACTAGTTTCTCCATAACTGAGGAGTCTTGAAGCTTCATCGCCAATAAATACAGGTAAAAAACATATCTTTGTGTTAGCCAGTAGATAGAAAAATATTACAATTTTAAAAGGTTGATGCCTTTTCATGGCTAATTGAAAAGATGGCAATAAATAGCAAACTTTCAAGACTACTCAGGTCTCTTCATCAGGCTTACTAGGAGTACAAAAATACATACATTTAAGGGAGAGAATAAATTGTCCCCATAGGTGGACAGCCTTTTATAATATCAGTAACACTGTAGTTCAAGTGTTAAAATTCTGAGAGATGTGAATTGTTTTTACAAGTCTTTGGCTGGATCAAACTTGTATACTCATACCTTAGGACAGCAGTACTCATCATCGTGTGCACCAAGCATTCAGTCAGGAGGACTAACAAAGAGGCGAGAGCCACCACTGCCTCAGAGCATCTCCAAAATAATGTTTTTCAGCGAGCTCTCACCAGGGGTTGTTTATTCTGTTTCCTTATTTTCGGCTCTAGTGCGAATGCGTAATGTCAGAACTTATGATGAACACGGGAGGAACTGACTGTGGAGGAGGCAGGAACAGCAAGAGGCTCTTATGGTCAGTAAATCAAACTTAGGGGGCAACGGGAAAAAAAGGAGCGACTGGCAAAGTCTGAAAACAACGGATGAGAAAATACCAACTCTGGCATCGTAAATAATAATACCAGGTGATGGAGTGGACAGATGTCTCCACAATGCATTACTAAAAAGTTGAAGAAGTTTTCATCATTCAAATACTTTTCTCTACATTAAAACAAAAAAGGTCTGCAAGACATTGTTGTGACCCCCTCTTGAAATGGGGCTTTTTTTTTGTACTTGCACCCAGATGTACCGGTATACATCGACCAGGAATCTTAGGCTACTTTCATACTAGCGTCGTACTCGGCCCGTCGCAGTGCGTCGGGCCAACGTACCGACGCATACTGTGGAAGTGCTGCACAACGGGGGCAGCGGATGCATTTTTCCAGCGCATCCGCTGCCCCATTGTGAGTTGCGGGGAGGTGGGGGCGGAGTTCCGGCCACGCATGCGGACACGACGTTTTTTTGTTCGGACGGTCCGTCACAACACGACGCAACCGTCGCACGACGGTTGCGACGTGTGGCAATGCGTCGCTTATACACGCCTATGGAGAAAAAACTAATCCTGCAGACAACTTTGCAGGATGCGTTTTTTCTGCAAAACGACGCATTGCGACCTGCAGTGCACGACACTAGTGTGAAAGTAGCCTAAATGGTAAAACATAAGGAAACTTATGGGTTAAGAAGGTCAAAGCCTTCACATCTCACTGACGTTCCACCAACCTCGGGCCTCTCTGTGTAACACTTGGTTGCATGCAAAGACTGGCCACCTGAGCGTCTCGTATAATGTGCTCCAGCCTTAATTTACTTGGCTCATACGCTCTCCCCCTTGTGTTTTTCTGGCAACCTTCTTACATACATTTTTCTTGCTCGAATGGCTATGATTTCATTCAGAGAGTGGTAATAGCTATTCTTTCAGTGCTTGCAATGAGTTTTCAGAAAAACCCCGTGCCCGAATCCCATAAGTGGGCCATGTGTACAATCCACGACCAGTGTGCACAATAGCTCCATATTGGCGATCGGTAGGCACAATGGCTGCACACTGGCGACCGGTAGGCACAATGGCTGCATACTGGCGACCGGTATGCACAATGGCTGCACACTGGCGACCGGTAGACACAATGGCAGCACACTGGCGACAGGTAGGCACAATGGCTGCACATTGGCTGCACATCGATCGGCGACCGGTAGGCACATTGGCGACCGGTAGGCACAATGGCTGCACATCGGCAACCGGTAAGCACAATGGCTGCACATTAGCGACTAGTAAGCACATTGGCGATCGGTAGGCACAATGGATGCACATTGGCGACCGGTGTACACAATGGCGACAGGTGTGCACAATAGCTGCACACTGGTGAACGGTGTGCACAATGAATCCACATTGGCTTGTATAACTTACACTCTGGACCACAATGGTTTTAGGTCTAAGTCATTGAATGCTTTATTCATAGATCACCAATCAGCGAGATGTCCTTCACCTATACGTGCACAAAATAAAGTGGTGCATCCTCCCAGTGCTGGTTCATACCAAAAAACTGGACAGTTGGGTATTTCTTTACCATTGGATCATCTCTGGTTGACGGGAATAGACTGATGATATTCAGGTTCATCTCTCCTATCTTTACTTTCAAAGTCGGTGATTTTCATGAAGGATCAGAGCCTTGTTTACCAATGGAAACAGAAGAACCTTAGTTCGGACTCCTTTCGCCATGCAGAGTGTCTTCTCGTTCAGAATGGTTGCAACTTTTGAGCCTCCAGGCAGTCATAAAACAAAGTAGAAATCAACACATACATGATCTCTACTTACTGGACGAATTCCTGGTCGATTGCTCTTTCATCTTTGTCTATTTAACCGCATGCAATCAACCACTGGAAAGAACTGAAAACACACCATTAGGTTTTGGAGAAAGTCCAACTAGGCAAACATTTGACTAAAAAGAGTAGCCCTTGCAGAACAGCTTTGTACTGTGGCTTACAGAGTGGACCGTGAGTGGCGGATTCCTTCTGTGACATCCTTGGACCTTACTGGTGAATTAGGACAGTCAAGACAAAACTGTATAAGATCAGTTCAGATCCATGGGGGACCATAGACTTACATAAAAGTTAAGCCCACGGGTAACTACTCATCGGACATTAGGCACGGTCTTCGAGATCGTACACAATACTTTTCCAGTATTACAGCTGGCAACTACTAGGCAAATTATAAGTACGGTACTACAGAAAACAAGAAAATATCAGCCGAGATTTTTGAGGGGGGATACTGAAATGGGCAACCAATGATCTCGCCGGCACTATTTTGGTTTTGAAAGCCAGAAAGAAATGTATCTATTACCCGTCCTAAAGAGCTTTAGAGAAGAAAAGAGCGGGTCAGGATTAATGAGCGAGGATCAGACGGTCCTAAGTAAAGTGGAAGCATAAACCAGTAATGGTGGCTGTCACCGCGTCCCGGAACTGGTCGCACATGAAAAAGCTGCATCTGGCGGGACTCTCAGATGAAAGACAAGAAGCTCTATCCCAAAATTACCCATAATCATTCCGGTCATGTTCAAGAAAATTGAGCTTTTAATAAAACGGAAAATGGGGGAAGTGCAGTGGATAAAAGTAATGAAGCAAATTGGACTACGTCAAACAGAAAGGGGATTGCTGGACTGAATGGTGGAAAATGCGGCTAGACCGGGGACCGTGTGTAGACGGGATATGCACTAATCAAACCGGATGAGATAAAAGTTTATGAGGCTGATTAACCTATTAGAAACCGTAATGGTTTCCTCTATTTGTTTTATCCCGTGTCTTTCCTCGTATTTTTCAGCCTGTGCATCAGGTTAAGGAAATTGCTTATACTAAAAAAACTTTATATATATTAAAAAAAGAAAAAGTTTACTTAAAAGGGATTTTCAAAAAGTTTGGAAAAGCGAAAAAAAAATAATAAAGAATATGGCATGTGATAAAATTACAAAACAATCAATATTATCCCTAGAATCTCCAACCAATCCAACGATGGTCCGGTGGGCTTTTCCTAAGACACTGCCGGCAATGATGTGATGGTGAGTGATTCCAGCATGTGACTGCTCAGGCCAGTGATCGATGCAGCCGTCACATGCAATATGGTATGTTACATCATGCAACACCTTCTCATTTAAAGATTTTTCTTTATTTTCATGACTATGAAAATTGTACATTCACACTGAAGGCATCAAACCTATGAATTAACACATGTGGAATTATATACTTAACAAAAAAGTGTGAAACAACAGAAATTATGTCTTATATTCTAGGTTCTTCAAAGTAGCCACCTTTTGCTTTGATGACTGCTTTGCACACTCTTGATGAGCTTCAAGAGGTAGTCACCGGGAATGGTTTTCACTTCACAGGTGTGCCCTGTCAGGTTTAATAAGTGGGATTTCTTGCCTTATAAATGGTGTTGGGACCATCAGTTGTGTCGTGCAGAAGTCTGGAGGATACACAGCTGATAGTCCTACTGAATAGACTGTTAGAATTTGTATTATGGCAAGAAAAAAAGCAGCTAAGTAAAGAAAAACGAGTGGCCATCATTACTTTAAGAAATGAAGGTCAAGCAGTCTGAAAAATTGGGAAAACTTTGAAAGTGTCCCCAAGTGCAGAGGCAAAAACCATCAAGCGCTACAAAGAAACTGACTCACATGAGGACCGCCCCAGGGAAGGAAGACCAAGAGTCACCTCTGCTTCTGAGGATAAGTTTATCAGAGTCACCAGCCTCAGAAATCGCAGGTTAAAAGCAGCTCAGATTAGAGACCAGGTCAATGCCACACAGAGTTCTAGCAGCACACAGATCTCTACAACAACTGTTAAGAGGAGACTTTGTGCAGCAGGCCTTCATGGTAAAATAGCTGCTAGGAAACCACTGCTAAGGACAGGCAACAAGCAGAAGAGACTTGTTTGGGCTAAAGAACACAAGGAATGGACATTGGACCGGTGGAAATCTGTGCTTTGGTCTGATGAGACCAAATTTGAGATCTTTGGTTCCAACCACGATGTCTTTGTGCGAAGCAGAAAAATTGAACGGATGGACTCTACATGCCTGGTTCCCACCGTGAAGCATGGAGGAGGAGGTGTGATGGTGTGGGGGGGGCTTTGCTGGTGACACTGTTTGGGATTTATTCAAAATTGAAGGCATACTGAACCAGCATGGCTACCACAGCATCTTGCAGCCGCATGCTATTCCATCCGGTTTGCGTTTAGTTGGACCACCATTTATTTTTCAACAGGACAATGACCCCAAACACACCTCCAGGCTGTGTAAGGACTATTTGACCAAGAAGGAGAGTGATGCGGTGCTACGTCAGATGACCTGGCCTCCACAGTCACCAGACCTGAACCCAATTGAGATGGTTTGGGGTGAGCTGGACCACAGAGTGAAGGCAAAAGGGCCAACAAGTGCTAAGCATCTCTGGGAACTCCTTCAAGATTGTTGGAAGACCATTATTCGGTGACTACCTCTTGAAGCTCATCAAGAGAATGCCAAGAGTGTGCAAAGCAGTCATCAAAGCAAAAGGTGGCTACTTTGAAGAACCGACAATATAAGACATAATTTCAGTTGTTTCACACTTTTTTGTAAAGTATGTAATTCCACATGTTTTAATTCATAGTTTTGATTCCTTCAGTGGGAATGTACAATTTTCATAGTCCTGAAAATGCAGAAAAACCTGTAAATGAGAAGGTGTGTCCAAACTTTTGGTCTGTACGATAAATATATATATATATATATATATATATATATATATATATATATATATATATGGTACATATATATATGTATATATAACGTGCTGCTTTTTCTTACTTTTTGGATAACCCAAATAAAATATTCAGGGCCCTATTCCTCATGTAATTTTTTTTTTTAATTCACTTTTGCTCTTTGTCTTGTGGCATACTTTAACGATTTTGAGCCAAGTTCTTCATGATTCCAGAATTTTGCGCAAAGCCAAAATTTTGTGACTTTTTAAAGAGTTGAAATTGATGAATCGGCCAAAAAACATCTGTAAATGCCAATCCTCGCCAACAGTGATGAACGTAAAAGAAAAAAATAAGCAAACACATAAAATAAACTTTAAAAAAAAAAAAGCGCAAATTAAAAGAATAAGGCGCATATACAAAACAGGCAAAAATACCAAGGGTCTAAATAATATCGCTATATAATGATGAGTAAAGGAAAAGCTTAAAAGGGTTGTTTAGACGCTACGTGACTGCTGGATCCTGAAGGCCTGTGTTGCGCACATTGTCAGGATTCTCCGGTATTCAATGGTATTGAGAGAGAATGGTGACTAATATGTCGGCTGTCAGGATTCACTGGAATTTTCTTCCATTGAGCAAGGCCAATCACGTCTAGTGAGTAAGTGGCTGGAAGAATGCAAATTGCACACAGACATGGATTTTTACGCTGAGTTTTTTGGAGCAGGAGCTCCAATATTTTGAGGACATTTCTGCTTTTAAAGGAGGATTGACACAGGTATGTCAGGTATGATAGACAGTCATCCTGGATCCAGTTGCAGAAGGTCTTTGCGTTTAGCTCAAGTACCTTCTTGATTTTTGCATGTCTGATAAGGAGTGATATCCTTCACCCTCTAGGACCCAACAGTTACCTCCACCTTCTGGCTGCTAATCACACACCTGTGCTGAAGGTTTAAATAAATTCAATTGTGCTGCATGGAGCGGGGATTAGATCATACTTGCCTCATTCTTGTTGGAAGTTCTAGGAGTCAGTTAGTGTCTTCCCTAAGGACCCATGGAGGATCGCTGGCGTGACGTCTCGGTTGTCTTCTCAAGCCAAGTGTTTCTCTCCATCCGTCTACCCTTTGTCTTTAGTGCTAGTGGGGACTGACTAGTGCATACCCTGTCCCCTCCCTGTAGGGCCTATCACTAGGGTCAAGCAGGAATTAGGTTCCTGCTCGGTGATAGGTACAGAACCTATTTATGGACTTTTAGGGCAGACAGGGCGATTTTAGATCTGCATAGGGGTCTCCACTTCCCTCTTCCCCAGTGTTTGAGCTCCACCTTCCCTCTTCCTGTTGTTGTGCACTTACTTATCCTTCACCCATAGTGATAAAGATTTGGAGAGTTTTTGCTCAGTTTCCACTCCAAAAACTCAGTAACAAACCTCAGTCTGAAATCACCCTTAGCCTATACCTGAAGGCGGCCTCCAGACAACCTCTGAACTTCAAAAGACAATGCAGCTAAACTGGAGTCAGAGAAATGTAAGGATCCACTTTATTATAGTTGGGTAGGATAAAGCAGCCGTGATGGACTTGTAGGACGCTCAGATAGTAAAATTATCAATGAATATTCCTGCAGCTCAAGGGAGAAAACTCTATATTATCACAGGGAAGACCATTATATCCTCGAGGTTCCCCTCACAGCTGATCTCTCCACCTCAGACATGCTCTGAGGAAACCATGACCGTCATGTGCGTCGGCCACCAGGCTGCACTGTAAATACTCCTAGACACATGTATTGGAGCAGAGACTAATTAGATTTCCTGATAATTAACATGACATTTTCTGGAGCATTGGTGTAATGAATCGTTACGAGGAGCGACCTGGGATGAGGAGTGAGATAGTTAAGCCAAGCAAAATCGTTATGAGGGGGCTGGATATAAGGAGAGAGACGATTATGAGGAGAGGGGCCGAATATGGTGAGGGGGCTGGTCAAGGGGAAAAGGACTAGTCAATAAAAGAAGGGCTAGTTATGAGGGGAGTGGTTGAATATGAGGGGGGGAGCTGGTTATGAAGTATTGAGTTTGTTATAGAGAGATGGTCATGAAGAGAGGGGCAGGCCATGAAGAGGGGCTGATCATGAAGAAAGTTGCTGGCCATGAAGAGAGGGGCTGGCCATGAAGAGAGGGGCTGGCCATGAGGAGAGGGGCTGGCCATGAAGAGAGGGGCTGGCCATGTAGAGAGGGGCAGGCCATGTAGAGAGGGGCTGATCATGAAGAAAGTTGCTGGCCATGGAGAGGGGCTGGCCATGAAGAGAGGCTGGCCATGAAGAGAGGAGCAGGCCATGAAGAGAGGGGCAGGCCATGAAGATAGGGGCAGGCCATGAAGAGAGGGGCTGGCCATGAAGAGAGGGGCTGGCCATGAAGAGAGGGTCAGGCCATGAAGAGAGGGTCAGGCCATGAAGAGAGGGTCAGGCCATGAAGAGAGGGTCAGGCCATGAAGAGAGGGGCTGGCCATGAAGAGAGGGGCTGGCCATGAAGAGAGGGGTTGGCCATGAAGAGAGGGGCTGGCCATGAAGAGAGGGGCTGGCCATGAAGAGAGGGGCTGGCCATGAAGAGAGGGGCTGGCCATGAAGAGAGGGGCAGACCATGAAGAGAGGGGCTTGCCATGAAGAGAGGGGCTGGCCATGAAGAGAGGGGCTGGCCATGAAGAGAGGGGCTGGCCATGAAGAGAGGGGCTGGCCATGAAGAGAGGGGCTGGCCATGAAGAGAGGGGCAGGCCATAAAGAGAGGGGCTGATCATGAAGAAAGTTGCTGGCCATGAAGAGAGGGACAGGCCATGAAGAGAGGGACTGGCCATGAAGAGAGGGTCAGGCTATGAAGAGAGGGTCAGACCATGGAGAGCGTCAGGCCATGAAGAGAGGGTCAGGCCATGAAGAGAGGGTCAGGCCATGAAGAGAGGGTCAGGCCATGAAGAGAGGGGCTGGCCATGAAGAGAGGGGCTGGCCATGAAGAGAGGGGCTGGCCATGAAGAGAGGGGCTGGCCATGAACGTTATGAATAAATTTGTATTGAAAGACTTATTAGATTTCCCGATAATGCATTTTTTTGGAGTATTGGTATAATTAAAGGTTATAAAGAGGGGAGCTTGTATGAGGAGAGGGGCTTCTTATAAGAGGGGGCTGGTATTGAATAAAGGGGCTGGCTATGAGGCCAGAGATGGGTAAAAGTATGGTTATGAGGAGAGGGGCATGTAATAAGGTAGATGGGTCCGAGGAGAGAGAATTAGGCTCCATGCATCCCGCTCCCCCAAATATATGAAGTATAATCACCAGGTGGGGTATGCAGACAGGACACATGCAGAGAGGTGTCGTGATAAAACTCTAAACGGCTTCTTAGCAATAAAACTCCTGGATCGCAGGAAGTTTCACAATCCATTTGTCTGGACTGACGAAGGTTCGCTCCCCGGAGAACAGAAAACTTATTTAAGAATTATGGTGGTAACTTGACATTTCAACAGGATTTCATAGCCGCGCTAATGAGGAATCTTCTCAACAATTGGTAAAGGTTGCACAATTTAGCAACAATTCATATATCTCGATGCCTCTTTGTTGAAGGGGAAGCCGTTTCTCCTTAAAGGGGCAGTCCATTTTTGGGAAGCAATTTTATTTTTCTTACTTGAAAATACATGTTAGGCCAGAAATCATTAGTGCGATGGGTTTCATTAAACATTTGCTTCTCCAGCCTTCTCTTCAATTTCCATGACACCAACTCCACAGCCCTGCACAAAACGTCAGCTGATGCACTGCTTAAATCACCTGACCGCTGCAGCCAATCACAGGACGCAGAGGTCCAGCGGCCGGGATTACAATGACATCATCACTTTATGTCTTTGATCAGACCGCAGAGAGGCCTGCGCTTGATCCAGGTAGGTACCTTAGGGGGGTACGACTTATTATGTTATGTTTTACATATCTAGTTTGGGTCAAGTTTTATTTTGCTCAGAAAACCCCTTTAAAAGAAGTTGCTTTTAGTAAACAAACTCTGTTGCGCAAGTATTCATACCCTTGAAGTTGGCGCCTGTATTATCATCAAGAGCACAGCAATAAGTGTAATACACACAGCCGAAACCATAACCTGGATGTTACATGTAAAAAAAAGCTCTAACCACATCTTTTTGGCCCCTTCTATTACGAAGTTGATTGATACAGAGGAGAAGAAACGAGGGGCTTCCTGGTATATATACTGGGTATATTACATACCAAGCACAGATGGACCCAACCCTATCTGGTTACACTTCATTTTTTATGGTATATCAGAAAATAACAAATGTATCAGCTTTACTGTATAGACTGGGACAGAATGAGCAGAGTCATCTCATGATCATCAGAAAATAGATGACAGCTCTGTATCATGAGAGGCCTAGATAAAACAGAAGAGATAAGATATACACTATATACTCGCTGGCACGGCATTGTCTAGTCTGAATATGGCCAGGTCCTATAGGAACTTTAAGTACCATGACATCCACGGACAGCGAATGCCTGTGCCGTAAAAAAACGCAGAAGACAGCGGGAGCCAAGGCTCCTATGAAGCGGAATGAGAAGGTGTTGGATCTACAGGGTGGATTCAGGGGGTCAGAATAAAACATCGGTGATGTTTCAAAGCCAAATGTTTTACGAAAATAGAGTGAAGCCGTTGTCAGGTCCCCAGGGACGAGTGAAAATACACAAAAAAAAAAAAAAAATCAACCGGCTGAATGCAGAACGTGCGCAGCAAGAATCCCGAGCTCCACTAAGGCTTCTCCGCAATCCATCTCCAGCCCTGATACACAAACGCTGCTATAAATCATCCTGTGCCGCCTGTCACATCCAGCAGCTCGCGCCGCCTCAACGCTGCCAAAACCGAACAGGACGCCAGCCCGCCATCAAGGCCAGAACCGGAGTCCAGACGATAAGCAGCTGAAGGTCTGGAGGACGGAAGCATTGGGGGGTGACAGGCTTCACATGATTACTTCTTTTATAGGAGTAAAAATAAATAAAATGTTGTTCAAAACGCGACAAAAAAAAGTGAAAAAGAAAAAATAATTCTGAAATTAGAAAAAATGAAAAACAGAATCAGTCTCCGATACATCTACGTATGTATGTATGTGTGTATATATATATATATATATATATATATATATCTGTATTGTGAGAGCATTAAAATAATTCACAGCTAGGACAGCAGAACGGGGCGAGAAAAGGATATACCGCTATATATTATCCTAGGTACATCATCACTGGAGGGTGAAACTTAACGCAAAAAATGGACAAGATACAGACAGTATTATAGCAGTCATATTATTATACATAGGGGCAGTATTATAGTAGTTACCGTATATACTCGAGTATAAGCCGACCCCCCCTAATTTTGCCATAAAAAACTGGGAAAACTTATTGACTCGAGTATAAGCCTAGGGTGGAAAATGCAGCAGCTACCGGTGAATTTCAAAAATAAAAATAGATGCTCCATATCGTTCATTATGGCCCCATAGCTGAGCCATATAGTGCTCTGCACCGTTCATTCTTGCCCCATAGCTCTGCCATATAGTGCTCTGCACCGTTCATTATTGCCCCATAGCTGTGCCATATAGTGCTCTGCACCGTTCATTCTTGCCCCATAGCTGTGCCATATAGTGCTCTGCACCGTTCATTCTTGCCCCATAGCTGAGCCATATAGTGCTCTGCACCGTTCATTCTTGCCCCATAGCTCTGCCATATAGTGCTCTGCACCGTTCATTATTGCCCCATAGCTGTGCCATATAGTGCTCTGCACCGTTCATTCTTGCCCCATAGCTGTGCCATATAGTGCTCTGCACCGTTCATTATTGCCCCATAGCTGTGCCATATAGTGCTCTGCACCGTTCATTCTTGCTCCATAGTTGTGCCATATAGTGCTCTGCACCGTTCATTATTGCCCCATAGCTGTGCCATATAGTGCTCTGCACCGTTCATTATTGCCCCATAGCTGTGCCATATAGTGCTCTGCACCGTTCATTATTGCCCCATAGCTCTGCCATATAGTGCTCTGCACCGTTCATTATTGCCCCATAGCTGTGCCATATAGTGCTCTGCACCGTTCATTCTTGCCCCATAGCTGTGCCATATAGTGCTCTGCACCGTTCATTATTGCCCCATAGCTGTGCCATATAGTGCTCTGCACCGTTCATTCTTGCCCCATAGTTGTGCCATATAGTGCTCTGCACCGTTCATTATTGCCCCATAGCTGTGCCATATAGTGCTCTGCACCGTTCATTATTGCCCCATAGCTGTGCCATATAGTGCTCTGCACCGTTCATTATTGCCCCATAGCTGTGCCATATAGTGCTCTGCACCGTTCATTATTGCCCCATTGATGTAGCATAGAAAGCTGTGCCATTGCTGCTGCTGCAATAAAAAAAAAATGCCATACTCACCTCTCTTGCTTGCAGCTCCTCAGTGTCCCGTCCCGGCGTCTCCCCGCACTGACTGATCAGGCAGAGGGCGCCGCGCACACTATATGCGTCATCGCGCCCTCTGACCTGCACAGTCAGTGCAAGAGGACGCGGAAGACAGAGCGGCGCCCGGCGGGTGGAACGCGGACAGGTGAATATGTAATACTTACCTGCTCCCGGCGTGCCGCTCCTTCCCCCGGACAGCTGGTCTTTGGTGTCGCAGCTTCTTCCTCTATCAGCGGTCACCGTTACCGCTCATTAGAGAAATGAATATGCGGCTCCACCCCTATGGGAGTGGAGTCCATATTCATAAGTTTAATGAGCGGTAACGGTGACCGCTGAACATGGGAAGAGCTGCAGCACCCGAAGACTGTGGGACGGGCAGGGGGAGCGCCAGGAGCCCCGGAAGCAGGTAAGTGTTGTGAATTCTGTGGCTGAGTTCACTTCTGTGGTCACAAGTGGTATTGCAGTCTCTGGGCTTCCTCCCTCAGGTGTTTTGGTGAGCTCGTTGGCTGCCTTGCTATTTAGCTCCACCTGAGTCTGTCTTCCTTGCTCCTTGTCAATGTTCCAGTGTTGGATCTGAGCTACTGCATCTTTCCTTGGGCCTGCTGCTCTGCTAGATAAGTGCTTCTAGTTTGTTTTCTGTTTTTTTCTGTCCAGCTTGCTATTAACTTTTGCTGGAAGCTCTGAGAAGCAGAGGGGTGCACCGCCGTGCTGTTAGTTCGGCACGGTGGGTCTTTTTGCCCCTTTGCGTGGTTTTCGTTTTAGGGTTTTTTGTAGACTGCATAGTTCTCTTTGCTATCCTCGCTCTGTCTAGAATATCGGGCCTCTCTTTGCTGAATCTATTTCATTCCTACGTTTGTCTTTTCATCTTGCTAACAGTCATTATATGTGGGGGGCTGCCTATTCCTTTGGGGTATTTCTCTGAGGTAAGTCAGGCTTGTATTTCTATCTTCAGGCTAGTCAGCTCCTCAGGCAGTGCCGAGTTGCATAGGTAGTTGTTAGGCGCAATCCACTGCTGCTTATAGTTGTGTGAGGATAGATCAGGTACTGCAGTCTACAGAGATTCCACGTCTCAGAGCTCGTCCTATTGTTTTTGGTTATTGCCAGATCTCTGTATGTGCGCTGATTACTGCACGCTGTGTTGCCTGATTGCCTGCCATAACAGTACAAGGAGCCCTCCAATGATTTCCAATAGAGGGAAAAAAGAAATCCTGACATCATTTTTTTTTCTTAGCTCTGTCTTCAGTCTTTTTTTTCCCCTAGACATTAGAGTGCTTCAGGACACAGCTGTGGACATGGATATTCAGGCTCTGTGCTCCTCAATGGATAATCTCGTTGTAAATGTACAAAAGATTCAAGATACTATTGATCAGAAATCGATGCTAGAACCAAGAATTCCGATTCCTGATTTGTTTTTTGGTGACAGAACTAAGTTCCTGAGCTTCAGAAATAATTGTAAGCTATTTTTGGCCTTGAAACCTCATTCTTCTGGTAATCCTATTCAACAGGTTTTGATTATTATTTCTTTTTTGCGCGGCGACCCACAGGACTGGGCGTTTTCTCTTGCACCAGGAGATTCTGCATTGAGTAATGTTGATGCATTTTTCCAGGCGCTGGGATTGCTTTACGATGAGCCTAATTCAGTGGATCAAGCTGAGAAAAATCTGCTGGCTTTATGCCAGGGTCAGGATGATGTAGAAGTATATTGTCAGAAATTTAGGAAATGGTCAGTACTCACTCTGTGGAATGAATCTGCACTAGCGGCTTTGTTCAGAAAGGGTCTCTCTGAAGCTCTTAAGGATGTAATGGTGGGATTTCCTATGCCTGCTGGTTTGAATGAGTCTATGTCCTTGGCCATTCAGATCGGTCGTCGCTTGCGCGAGCGTAAATCTGTGCACCATCTGGCGGTATTGTCTGAGAGTAAGCCTGAGCCTATGCAGTGCGACAGGACTATGACTAAAGTAGAACGGCACGAACACAGACGTCTGAACAGACTGTGTTTCTATTGTGGTGATTCTACTCATGCTATTTCTAATTGTCCTAAACGCACTAGGCGGTTCGATAGCTCTGCCGTTATTGGTACTGTACAGTCCAAATTCCTTTTGTCCATTACCTTAATGTGCTCTTTGTCATCGTATTCTGTCATGGCGTTTGTGGATTCAGGCGCTGCCCTGAATCTGATGGATTTGGATTATGCTAAACGTTGTGGATTTTTCTTGGAGCCTTTGCGGTGTCCTATTCCGTTGAGAGGAATTGATGCTACACCTTTGGCCAAGAATAAGCCTCAGTACTGGGCCCAGCTGACCATGTGCATGGCTCCTGCACATCAGGAAGTTATTCGCTTTCTGGTACTGCATAATTTGCATGATGTGGTCGTGTTGGGGTTGCCATGGCTACAAACCCATAATCCAGTATTGGATTGGAACTCTATGTCGGTAACCAGCTGGGGTTGTCAGGGAGTACATGGTGATGTTCCATTTTTGTCTATTTCGTCATCCATTCCTTCTGACATCCCAGAGTTCTTGTCGGACTTTCAGGATGTATTTGAAGAGTCCAAGTCTGATGCCCTACCTCCGCATAGGAATTGTGATTGTGCTATCGATTTGATTCCTGGTAGTAAATTCCCTAAGGATCGTTTATTTAATTTGTCCGTACCTGAACACACCGCTATGCGCAGTTATGTGAAGGAGTCCCTGGAGAAGGGACATATTCGCCCATCGTCGTCACCATTGGGAGCAGGGTTCTTTTTTGTAGCCAAGAAGGATGGTTCGCTAAGACCGTGTATTGATTACCGCCTTCTTAATAAGATCACTGTTAAGTTTCAGTATCCCTTGCCATTGATTTCTGACTTGTTTGCTCGGATTAAGGGGGCTAGTTGGTTTACTAAGATTGATCTTCGTGGTGCGTATAATCTGGTGAGAATCAGGCAGGGAGATGAATGGAAAACGGCATTTAATACGCCCGAGGGTCATTTTGAGTATCTGGTGATGCCGTTCGGACTTGCCAATGCTCCATCTGTTTTTCAGTCTTTTATGCATGACATTTTCCGTGAGTATCTGGATAAATTCTTGATTGTTTACTTGTATGACATTTTGATCTTCTCAGATGATTGGGAGTCTCATGTGAAGCAAGTCAGAATGGTTTTCCAGGTACTGCGTGCTAATTCCTTGTTCGTGAAGGGATCAAAGTGTCTCTTCGGTGTGCAGAAAGTTTCATTTTTGGGGTTCATCTTTTCCCCTTCTACTATCGAGATGGATCCGGTTAAGGTTCAGGCCATCCAGGATTGGACTCAGCCAACATCTCTAAAAAGTCTGCAGAAATTCCTGGGCTTTGCTAATTTTTATCGTCGCTTCATCTGTAATTTTTCTAGCATTGCCAGACCATTGACCGATTTGACCAAGAAGGGTGCTGATTTGGTTAATTGGTCTTCTGCTGCCGTGGAAGCTTTTCAGGAGTTGAAGCGTCGTTTTTGCTGTGCCCCTGTGTTGTGTCAACCTGATGTTTCTCTTCCGTTCCAGGTCGAGGTTGATGCTTCTGAGATTGGTGCAGGGGCGGTTTTGTCACAGAGAGGTTCTGGTTGCTCAGTGTTCAAACCATGTGCTTTCTTTTCCAGGAAATTTTCTGCTGCTGAGCGTAATTATGATGTGGGCAACCGAGAGTTGCTGGCCATGAAGTGGGCATTCGAGGAGTGGCGTCATTGGCTTGAGGGTGCTAGGCATCGCGTGGTGGTTTTGACTGATCATAAGAACCTTACTTATCTTGAGTCTGCCAAGCGCTTGAATCCTAGACAGGCCCGTTGGTCGTTGTTTTTTGCTCGTTTTGATTTTGTGATTTCATACCTTCCGGGCTCTAAAAATGTGAAGGCGGATGCTCTGTCTAGGAGTTTTGTGCCCGACTCTCCGGGGTTATCTGAGCCGGCGAGTATCCTCAAGGAAGGAGTCATTGTGTCTGCCATCTCCCCTGATTTGCGGAGAGTGTTGCAGAAATTTCAGGCTAATAAACCTGATCGTTGTCCGGCCGAGAAACTGTTCGTCCCTGATAGGTGGACTAGTAAAGTTATCTCTGAACTTCATTGTTCGGTGCTGGCCGGTCATCCAGGAATCTTTGGTACCAGGGAGTTGGTTGCTAGATCCTTCTGGTGGCCATCTCTGTCACGGGATGTGCGTGCTTTTGTGCAGTCCTGTGGAATTTGTGCTAGGGCTAAGCCCTGCTGTTCACGTGCCAGTGGGTTGCTTTTGCCCTTGCCGGTCCCGAAGAGGCCTTGGACACATATTTCGATGGATTTCATTTCTGACCTTCCCGTTTCTCAAAAAATGTCGGTCATTTGGGTGGTCTGTGATCGCTTTTCTAAAATGGTCCATCTGGTGCCCTTGGTTAAATTGCCTTCCTCCTCTGATTTGGTGCCTTTGTTCTTCCAGCATGTGGTTCGTTTACATGGCATTCCTGAGAATATTGTTTCTGACAGAGGTTCCCAGTTTGTCTCGAGGTTCTGGCGAGCCTTTTGTGGTAGGATGGGCATTGACCTATCTTTTTCCTCGGCCTTCCATCCTCAGACTAATGGCCAGACCGAACGAACCAATCAGACCTTGGAAACATATCTGAGATGTTTTGTTTCCGCTGACCAGGATGATTGGGTGTCATTTTTGCCGTTGGCTGAGTTCGCCCTTAATAATCGGGCCAGCTCGGCTACCTTGGTCTCTCCATTTTTCTGCAATTCTGGGTTCCATCCTCGTTTCTCTTCAGGACAGGTTGAGTCTTCGGACTGTCCTGGTGTGGATTATGTGGTGGACAGGTTGCAGCAGATCTGGACTCAGGTGGTGGACAATTTGACCTTGTCCCAGGAGAAGGCTCAGCTTTTCGCTAATCGCAGACGCCGTGTGGGACCCCGACTTCGTGTTGGGGATCTGGTTTGGTTATCTTCTCGTCATATTCCTATGAAGGTTTCCTCTCCTAAATTTAAACCTCGTTTTATTGGTCCGTATAGGATTTCTGAGATTCTCAATCCGGTGTCTTTTCGTCTGACCCTCCCAGACTCCTTTTCCATACATAATGTATTCCATAGGTCGTTGTTGAGGAGATACGTGGCACCTATGGTTCCATCTGTGGAGCCTCCTGCCCCTGTTTTGGTGGAGGGGGAATTGGAGTATATTGTGGGGAAGATTTTGGATTCTCGTGTCTCTAGACGGAAACTCCAGTATCTGGTCAAATGGAAGGGTTATGCTCAGGAAGATAATTCCTGGGTTTTTGCCTCTGATGTCCATGCCCCAGATCTTGTTCGTGCCTTTCATGTGGCTCATCCTGGTCGGCCTGGGGGTTCTGGTGAGGGTTCGGTGACCCCTCCTCAAGGGGGGGGTACTGTTGTGAATTCTGTGGCTGAGTTCACTTCTGTGGTCACAAGTGGTATTGCAGTCTCTGGGCTTCCTCCCTCAGGTGTTTTGGTGAGCTCGTTGGCTGCCTTGCTATTTAGCTCCACCTGAGTCTGTCTTCCTTGCTCCTTGTCAATGTTCCAGTGTTGGATCTGAGCTACTGCATCTTTCCTTGGGCCTGCTGCTCTGCTAGATAAGTGCTTCTAGTTTGTTTTCTGTTTTTTTCTGTCCAGCTTGCTATTAACTTTTGTTGGAAGCTCTGAGAAGCAAAGGGGTGCACCGCCGTGCTGTTAGTTCGGCACGGTGGGTCTTTTTGCCCCTTTGCGTGGTTTTCGTTTTAGGGTTTTTTGTAGACTGCATAGTTCTCTTTGCTATCCTCGCTCTGTCTAGAATATCGGGCCTCTCTTTGCTGAATCTATTTCATTCCTACGTTTGTCTTTTCATCTTGCTAACAGTCATTATATGTGGGGGGCTGCCTATTCCTTTGGGGTATTTCTCTGAGGTAAGTCAGGCTTGTATTTCTATCTTCAGGCTAGTCAGCTCCTCAGGCAGTGCCGAGTTGCATAGGTAGTTGATAGGCGCAATCCACTGCTGCTTATAGTTGTGTGAGGATAGATCAGGTACTGCAGTCTACAGAGATTCCACGTCTCAGAGCTCGTCCTATTGTTTTTGGTTATTGCCAGATCTCTGTATGTGCGCTGATTACTGCACGCTGTGTTGCCTGATTGCCTGCCATAACAGGTAAGTATGCCTCAGCGCCCTCTCCCCCTCACCCGCCGACCCTGCCGCCGACCGTGACTCGAGTATAAGCCGAGAGGGGCACTTTCAGCCCAAAAATTTGGGCTGAAAATCTCGGCTTATACTCGAGTATATATGGTATATTCTTGTACATAGGAGCAGTATTATAGTAGTCATATTCTTGTACATAGGGGCAGTATTATAGTAGTTATATTCTTGTATATAGGGGCAGTATTATAGTAGTTATATTCTTGTACATAGGAGCAGTATTATAGTAGTTATATTCTTGTACATAGGAGCAGTATTATAGTAGTTATATTCTTGTACATAGGAGCAGTATTATAGTAGTTATATTCTTGTACATAGGGGCAGTATTATAGTAGTTATATTCTTGTACATAGGGGCAGTATTATAGTAGTTATATTCTTGTACATAGGGGCAGTATTATAGTATTTATATTCTTGTACATAGGAGCAGTATTATAGTAGTTATATTCTTGTATATAAGGGCAGTATTATAGTAGTTATATTCTTGTACATAGGAGCAGTATTATAGTAGTTACATTCTTGTACATAGGGAGTAGTATTATAGTAGTTATATTCTTGTACATAGGAGCAGTATTATAGCAGTTATATTCTTGTACATAGGAGCAGTATTATAGTAGTTACATTCTTGTACATAGGGAGTAGTATTATAGTAGTTATATTCTTGTACATAGAGGTCAGTATTATAGTAGTTATATTCTTGTACATAGGAGCTGTATTATAGTAGTTATATTCTTGTACATAGGAGCAGTATTATAGTAGTTATATTCTTGTACATAGGAGCAGTATTATAGTAGTTATATTCTTGTACATAGGAGCAGTATTATATTAGTTATATTCTTGTACATAGAGGTCAGTATTATAGTAGTTATATTCTTGTACATAGGCGCAGTATTATAGTAGTTATATTCTTGTACATAGGGGCAGTATTATAGTAGTTATATTCTTGTACATAGGGGCAGTATTATAGTAGTTATATTCTTGTACACAGGGATCAGTATTATAGTAATTACATTCTTGTACATAGGAGCAGTATTATAGTAGTTACATTCTTGTACATAGGAGCAGTATTATAGTAGTTATATTCTTGTACATAGGGGCAGTATTATAGTAGTTATATTCTTGTACATAGGTGCAGTATAATAGTAGTTATATTCTTGTAGATAGAGGCAGTATTATAGTAGTTATATTCTTGTACATAGGAGCAGTATTATAGTAGTTATATTCTTGTACATAGGGGCAGTATTATAGTAGTTATATTCTTGTACATAGGGGCAGTATTATAGTAGTTATATTCCTGTACATAGGAGCAGTATTATAGTAGTTATATTCTTGTACATAGGGGCAGTATTATAGTAGTTATATTCCTGTACATAGGGGGCAGTATAATAGTACCTATATTCTTGTACATAGGAGCAGTATTATAGTAGTTATATTCTTGTACATAGGGGGAGTATTATAGTAGTTATATTATTGTACATAGGGGCAGTATTATAGTAGTTATATTCTTGTACATAGGAGCAGTATTATAATAGTTATATTCTTGTACATAGGGGCAGTATTATAGTAGTCATATTATTGTACATAGGAGCAGTATTATAGTAGTTATATTCTTGTACATAGAAGCAGTATTATAGTAGTTATATTCTTGTACATAGGAGCAGTATTATAGTAGTTATATTCTTGTACATAGGGGCAGTATTATAGTAGTCATATTATTGTACATAGGAGCAGTATTATAGTAGTTATATTCTTGTACATAGAAGCAGTATTATAGTAGTTATATTCTTGTACATAGGGAGTAGTATTATAGTAGTTATATTCTTGTACATAGAAGCAGTATTATAGTAGTTATATTCTTGTACACAGGGATCAGTATTATAGTAATTATATTCTTGTACATAGGAGCAGTATTATAGTAGTTACATTCTTGTACATAGGAGCAGTATTATAGTAGTTATATTCTTGTACATAGGGGCAGTATTATAGTAGTTATATTCTTGTACATAGGTGCAGTATAATAGTAGTTATATTCTTGTAGATAGAGGCAGTATTATAGTAGTTATATTCTTGTACATAGGGGCAGTATTATAGTAGTTATATTCTTGTACATAGGAGCAGTATTATAGTAGTTATATTCTTGTACATAGGGGCAGTATTATAGTAGTTATATTCTTGTACATAGGGGCAGTATTATAGTAGTTATATTCCTGTACATAGGAGCAGTATTATAGTAGTTATATTCTTGTACATAGGGGCAGTATCATAGTAGTTATATTCCTGTACATAGGGGGCAGTATAATAGTACCTATATTCTTGTACATAGGAACAGTATTATAGTAGTTATATTCTTGTACATAGGGGCAGTATTATAGTAGTTATATTCTTGTACATAGGGGCAGTATTATAGTAGTTATATTCTTGTACACAGGGATCAGTATTATAGTAGTTATATTCTTGTACATAGGAGCAGTATTATAGTAGTTACATTCTTGTACATAGGGAGTAGTATTATAGTAGTTATATTCTTATACATAGGGGCAGTATTATAGTAGTTATATTCTTGTACATAGGAGCAGTATTATAGTAGTTACATTCTTGTACATAGGGAGTAGTATTATAGTAGTTATATTCTTGTACATAGGAGCAGTATTATAGTAGTTATATTCTTGTACATAGGAGCAGTATTATAGTAGTTACATTCTTGTACATAGGGAGTAGTATTATAGTAGTTATATTCTTATACATAGGGGCAGTATTATAGTAGTTATATTCTTGTACATAGGAGCAGTATTATAGTAGTTACATTCTTGTACATAGGGAGTAGTATTATAGTAGTTATATTCTTGTACATAGGGGCAGTATTATAGTAGTTATATTCTTGTACATAGGGGCAGTATTATAGTAGTTATATTCTTGTACATAGGGGCAGTATTATAGTAGTTATATTCTTGTACACAGGGATCAGTATTATAGTAATTACATTCTTGTACATAGGAGCAGTATTATAGTAGTTACATTCTTGTACATAGGAGCAGTATTATAGTAGTTATATTCTTGTACATAGGGGCAGTATTATAGTAGTTATATTCTTGTACATAGGTGCAGTATAATAGTAGTTATATTCTTGTAGATAGAGGCAGTATTATAGTAGTTATATTCTTGTACATAGGAGCAGTATTATAGTAGTTATATTCTTGTACATAGGGGCAGTATTATAGTAGTTATATTCTTGTACATAGGGGCAGTATTATAGTAGTTATATTCCTGTACATAGGAGCAGTATTATAGTAGTTATATTCTTGTACATAGGGGCAGTATTATAGTAGTTATATTCCTGTACATAGGGGGCAGTATAATAGTACCTATATTCTTGTACATAGGAGCAGTATTATAGTAGTTATATTCTTGTACATAGGGGGAGTATTATAGTAGTTATATTATTGTACATAGGGGCAGTATTATAGTAGTTATATTCTTGTACATAGGAGCAGTATTATAATAGTTATATTCTTGTACATAGGGGCAGTATTATAGTAGTCATATTATTGTACATAGGAGCAGTATTATAGTAGTTATATTCTTGTACATAGAAGCAGTATTATAGTAGTTATATTCTTGTACATAGGAGCAGTATTATAGTAGTTATATTCTTGTACATAGGGGCAGTATTATAGTAGTCATATTATTGTACATAGGAGCAGTATTATAGTAGTTATATTCTTGTACATAGAAGCAGTATTATAGTAGTTATATTCTTGTACATAGGGAGTAGTATTATAGTAGTTATATTCTTGTACATAGAAGCAGTATTATAGTAGTTATATTATTGTACACAGGGATCAGTATTATAGTAATTATATTCTTGTACATAGGAGCAGTATTATAGTAGTTACATTCTTGTACATAGGAGCAGTATTATAGTAGTTATATTCTTGTACATAGGGGCAGTATTATAGTAGTTATATTCTTGTACATAGGTGCAGTATAATAGTAGTTATATTCTTGTAGATAGAGGCAGTATTATAGTAGTTATATTCTTGTACATAGGGGCAGTATTATAGTAGTTATATTCTTGTACATAGGAGCAGTATTATAGTAGTTATATTCTTGTACATAGGGGCAGTATTATAGTAGTTATATTCTTGTACATAGGGGCAGTATTATAGTAGTTATATTCCTGTACATAGGAGCAGTATTATAGTAGTTATATTCTTGTACATAGGGGCAGTATCATAGTAGTTATATTCCTGTACATAGGGGGCAGTATAATAGTACCTATATTCTTGTACATAGGAACAGTATTATAGTAGTTATATTCTTGTACATAGGGGCAGTATTATAGTAGTTATATTCTTGTACATAGGGGCAGTATTATAGTAGTTATATTCTTGTACACAGGGATCAGTATTATAGTAGTTATATTCTTGTACATAGGAGCAGTATTATAGTAGTTACATTCTTGTACATAGGGAGTAGTATTATAGTAGTTATATTCTTATACATAGGGGCAGTATTATAGTAGTTATATTCTTGTACATAGGAGCAGTATTATAGTAGTTACATTCTTGTACATAGGGAGTAGTATTATAGTAGTTATATTCTTGTACATAGGAGCAGTATTATAGTAGTTATATTCTTGTACATAGGAGCAGTATTATAGTAGTTACATTCTTGTACATAGGGAGTAGTATTATAGTAGTTATATTCTTATACATAGGGGCAGTATTATAGTAGTTATATTCTTGTACATAGGAGCAGTATTATAGTAGTTACATTCTTGTACATAGGGAGTAGTATTATAGTAGTTATATTCTTGTACATAGGGGCAGTATTATAGTAGTTATATTCTTGTACATAGGGGCAGTATTATAGTAGTTATATTCTTGTACATAGGGGCAGTATTATAGTATTTATATTCTTGTACATAGGAGCAGTATTATAGTAGTTATATTCTTGTATATAAGGGCAGTATTATAGTAGTTATATTCTTGTACATAGGAGCAGTATTATAGTAGTTACATTCTTGTACATAGGGAGTAGTATTATAGTAGTTATATTCTTGTACATAGGAGCAGTATTATAGCAGTTATATTCTTGTACATAGGAGCAGTATTATAGTAGTTACATTCTTGTACATAGGGAGTAGTATTATAGTAGTTATATTCTTGTACATAGAGGTCAGTATTATAGTAGTTATATTCTTGTACATAGGAGCTGTATTATAGTAGTTATATTCTTGTACATAGGAGCAGTATTATAGTAGTTATATTCTTGTACATAGGAGCAGTATTATAGTAGTTATATTCTTGTACATAGAGGTCAGTATTATAGTAGTTATATTCTTGTACATAGGCGCAGTATTATAGTAGTTATATTCTTGTACATAGGGGCAGTATTATAGTAGTTATATTCTTGTACATAGGGGCAGTATTATAGTAGTTATATTCTTGTACATAGGAGCAGTATTATAGTAGTTATATTCTTGTATATAAGGGCAGTATTATAGTAGTTATATTCTTGTACATAGGGGCAGTATTATAGTAGTTATATTCTTGTATATAAGGGCAGTATTATAGTAGTTATATTCTTGTACATAGGCGCAGTATTATAGCAGTTATATTCTTGTATATAAGGTCAGTATTATAGTAGTTATATTCTTGTACATAGGGGCAGTATTATAGTAGTTATATTCTTGTACATAGGGGCAGTATTATAGTAGTTATATTCTTGTACATAGGAGCAGTATTATAGTAGTTATATTCTTGTACATAGGAGCAGTATTATAGTAGTTATATTCTTGTATATAAGGGCAGTATTATAGTAGTTATATTCTTGTACATAGGGGCAGTATTATAGTAGTTATATTCTTGTATATAAGGGCAGTATTATAGTAGTTATATTCTTGTACATAGGCGCAGTATTATAGCAGTTATATTCTTGTATATAAGGGCAGTATTATAGTAGTTATATTCTTGTATATAAGGGCAGTATTATAGTAGTTATATTCTTGTATATAAGGGCAGTATTATAGTAGTTATATTCTTGTACATAGGAGCAGTATTATAGCAGTTATATTCTTGTATATAAGGGCAGTATTATAGTAGTTATATTCTTGTACATAGGCGCAGTATTACAGTACACAAAAAACAAGAAGCCAGCGCTGCCTATGGTCAGGACGCAATACATGAAGTGCATATGCACATATTGATTTCTATCTGTACTTTAAACTGAGACATTTAGCAAACAATTGATCAATTCTTTGCGCCACCCCGCCACGTCACAGCATTCTCAGATAGGGGCAGTCCTAACTCTACGTTTTTTTATATTCGCTGTGCCATTACGGCCTCCTAAATGTATTAAAAGCAAGACTATATTAAATGCAAACCGTACCTGAAGCATTTCTGAATCACTCCCAAGGAGCCAAAAGGGCAAGCGCAGATAGATGCCGACCAGGTCCGGACATTTCAGATCTGACATCCACACTGCCAACGTATTAGGAGGCCGTAGTGGCACAGCGTATACAAAAAACGTAGTCTATATCTGAATCCGCACATAATCTGTATAATAAGTAAACTGCAAAATGTGAAGTCACCCAGTATTTATAAAAGGCTCTGAAATCATCATTAAAGCTGTTCTCTGATGTTATTGATAACTTTTTATATGCTTGGTGTGAAGCCAATGAATAACCAAAAACCTCGGAGCCGCGTACACCGAATCTTAAGCACCAGCTCATGAGACACACAGGTCGCCTTCATGTCAAATGACGAAAGAACCCTCACAAGACTATCAAGAAACAAACACCTGTCACTGGCGCCGTCGCTCCATCTCACGCTGCTGTCAACGGAGGAATGGAAACTCCAAGATCAATAGGACATAAAAGATGTCAAAATATCTGACGGCTGAATAGAAGAACCTCAAGCTGCTAAGACCCAAGTAAGCGAGTCCTCGGAGCCACTGTCCACACAAGAACAAGGCTCGTAAAGATCAATGACACCGTGCCGAGCCGCACTAACCGCAGAGAATCCAGCGAGTCTCGGGTCACATTATTAGTCACGGTCTCCATCCCACCGGCGGTTTAGTTGTCCAAGGACGTCAGTTTTAGATACAAAGGCTAAGGAGCCGGTATGGGGCCCAACCTCTACCGTTACACGCTTCTCTGATGGAAGGAGTCGATAACAATGGCTGTGGTACCGTTTCTGAGAAAGGGAAGAATTCTAAGAGTAAAGTTCACCTAACCTGTCGATGGCGGTCTGCTGACCGTCCCTATTATAGAACCAAAAACACATGGGCTACTTGCATAGTGAACAAGTCTGTAGAAACCTGTTCACACCACCAAAGAACTTGAAGACACAAAAACGCACAGAGAGGTCAAAAATACTCTGTTGTAAAAAAGTCACAGTAAATAAGCAAGTGCTAGTCAAAAAATGAAAAAAATCATCACCGATCCACCGTGAAGATGACATCTGTTACATCGGAGATAGTCTTACCACTGGCACCCCATCTGTCACCAAAGCTGGAGAGTTACGGTATGTCATTTGTTCTCCTCCAGCTCCGAAAAGCAGCCAGGAGGCAAGTTCTCAATTCTACTCTGGCTGAAAGACAGTGGTTAGGTGCTGAGTAGAGCGGCAGGTTGCACATGCGACCCGGTGTGCCGAGTACTGCACCTATCATCGTAACTCTCGTAGAAAATGAATAAAGGTGCATGGTGCAGGCGCAACTGTCAGACAATGAATGAATGAAGGGGCAGGGTGCAGGCGCAACTGTCAGACAATTAATGAATGAAGGGGCAGGGTGCAGGCGCAACTGTCAGACAATGAATGAATGAAGGGGCAGGGTGCAGGCGCAACTGTCAGACAATTAATGAAGCGGCAAGGTGCAGGCGCAACTGTCAGACAAATAATTAATGAAGCTGCAGGGTGCAGCAACTGTCAGACAATGAATGAAGGGGCAGGGTGCAGGCGCAACTGTCAGACAATGAATGGATGAAGGGGCAGGATGCAGGCACAACTGTCAGACAATGAATGGATGAAGGGGCAGGATGCAGGCACAACTGTCAGACAATGAATGGATGAAGGGGCAAGATGCAGGCACAACTGTCAGACAATGAATGAAAGGGCAGGGTGTAGGCGCAACGGTCAGACAATGAATGAAGGGGCAGGATGCAGGTGCAACAGTCAGACAATGAATGAAGGGGCAGGGTGCAGGCGCAACTGTCAGACAATGAATGGATGAAGGGGCAGGGTGCAGGCGCAACTGTCAGACAATGAATGGATGAAAGGGCAGGATGCAGGCACAACTGTCAGACAATGAATGAAAGGGCAGGGTGTAGGCGCAACGGTCAGACAATGAATGAAGGGGCAGGATGCAGGTGCAACAGTCAGACAATGAATGAAGGGGCAGGGTGCAGGCGCAACTGTCAGACAATGAATGGATGAAGGGGCAGGGTGCAGGCACAACTGTCAGACAATGAATGAAGGGGCAGGGAGCAGGCACAACTGTCAGACAATGAATGAATGAAGGTGCAGGCGCAACTGTCAGACAATGAATGAATGAAGGTGCAGGTTGCAGGCACAACTGTCAGACAATGAATGGATGAAGGGGCAGGGTGCAGGCACAACTGTCAGACAATGAATGAAGGGGCAGGGAGCAGGCACAACTGTCAGACAATGAATGAAGGGGCAGGCTGCAGGCGCAACTGTCAGACAATGAATGAAGGGGCAGGATCCAGGCGCAACAGTCACACAATGAATGAAGGGGCAGGGTACAGGCGCAACTGTCAGACAATGAATGAATGAAGGTGCAGGCGCAACTGTCAGACAATGAATGAATGAAGGTGCAGGTTGCAGGCACAACTGTCAGACAATGAATGCATGAAGGGGCAGGGTGCAGACACAACTGTCAGACAATGAATGAATGAATGAAGGGGCAGGGTGCAGGCACAACTGTCAGACAATGAATGAATGAAGGGGCAGGGTGCAGACGCAACTATAAGACAATGAATGAATGGGCAGGGTGCAGGCGCAACTAAGACATGAATTAAGGGGCAGTGTGCAGACGCAACTGTAAGAATGAATGAATGGGCAGGGTGCAGGCGCAACTAAGACATGAATTAATTAAGGGGCAGGGTGCAGACGCAACTGTGATACAATGAAGGGGCAGGTGCAACTGTCAAACAATTTATGAATGAAGGGGCAAGATGCAGGCACAACTGTCAGACAATGAATGAATGAAGGGGCAAGATGCAAGCGCAACTGACTTCTCCATTAATTTCCACTACTCAGTATTCCAGTCTGAGAAGATCGAGGAACTTGAAGGGATATTCCCATCTCCAAGATCCTATCCCAGTATGTATTATGTGTAAAACTAATATTAGCAAATAGCTCCAATTAGAAATGTAGTATTTTGATTTGCTATGTCTCTTTCCCCATGTGCAGGCATTGCAGGACCTTAAAGGGAACCTGTCACCCCGTTTTTTCAGTAGGAGATAAAAATACCGTTAAATAGGGCCTGAGCTGTGCTTTACAATAGGGTATTTTTTGTCCCCTGATTCCCTACCTATGCTGCCGAAATACCTTACAAAAGTGGCCTTTTTCGCCTGTCAATCAGGCTGGTCAGGTCGGATGGGCGTGGTCACAGCGCTGTTTCTCCCCCACATCTTGCTTATGTTCCCGTTGGTGGCGTAGTGCTTCTCGCATGCGCAAGTGCCGAATGCACTGCGCAGCTGTAGAAAAAGAGCGCCCTCGCCGCTATTCAGCGGTTTCTCGGTGGGCGCGGCCATCTTCCTGAGGCCGCGCGTGCGCAGATGGAGTCTCCTGTTTCCCGGGGCTTCAGGAAAATGGCCGCGGGATGCCGCGCGTGCGCAAATGGACATCGCGGCGGCCATTTTCCTGAAGCCGAGATTCGAACTCGGCTTCAGGAAAATGGCCGCCGCGATGTCCACCTGCGCACGCGCGGCATCCCGCGGCCATTTTCCTGAAGCCCCGGGAAACAGGAGACTCCATCTGCGCACGCGCGGCCTCAGGAAGATGGCCGCGCCCACCGAGAAACCGCTGAATAGCGGCTAGGGCGCTCTTTTTCTACAGCTGCGCAGTGCATTCGGCACTTGCGCATGCGAGAAGCACTACGCCACCAACGGGAACATAAGCAAGATGTGGGGGAGAAACAGCGCTGTGACCACGCCCATCCGACCTGACCAGCCTGATTGACAGGCGAAAAAGGCCACTTTTGTAAGGTATTTCGGCAGCATAGGTAGGGAATCAGGGGACAAAAAATACCCTATTGTAAAGCACAGCTCAGGCCCTATTTAACGGTATTTTTATCTCCTACTGAAAAAACGGGGTGACAGGTTCCCTTTAAGTATCCATGAATGCATGCGCAACGGTAAATCAACAAATGAAGGTGACGGGCATATGTCAAACAATGAACACGTGAAGAGCAGGGTCTACAGTGGGTACGGAAAGTATTCAGACGACTTTAAATTTTTCACTCTTTCATTGCAGCCATTTGGTAAATTCAAAAAAGTTCATTTTTTCTCATTAATGTACACTCTGCACCCCTGACTGAAAAAAAACAAATGTAGAAATTTTGGCTAATTTGTTTAAAAAAAAAAACTAAACAGAAATCTCACATGGTCATAAGTCTTCAGCCTCTTTGCTCAGTATTGAGTAGAAGCCCCTTTTGAGCTCGTACAGCCATGAGTCTTCTTGGGAACGATGTAACAAGTTTTTCACACCTGGATTTGGGGATCCTCGGCCATTCTTCCTTGCAGATCCTCTCCAGTTCCATCAGGTTGGATGGTGAACGTTGGTGGACGCCATTTTCAGGTTTCTCGATAGATGCTCCATTGGGTTTAGGTCAGGGCTCTGGCTGGGCCGGTCATGAATGGTCACAGAGTTGTTCTGAAGCCGCTCCTTTGTTATTTTAGCTGTGTGCTTAGGGTCATTGTCTTGTTGGAAGGTGATAGTTCTCGCACTGGTGTGAACCGAGCCTAAGGGTACCGTCACACAGTGCAATTTTCATCGCTACAACGGTACGATCCGTGACGCTCCAGCATCGTAACAATATCGCTCCAGCGTCGTAGACTGCTGTCACACTTTGCAATCTACGACGTTGGAGCGATAATTTCATGACGTATGTGCGATGTAGAAGCCGTTGGTTACTATGCGCACATCGTATACGATATATGTTACACCATGCGATCATGCCGCCACAGCGGGACACTAGACGACGAAAGAAAGTTTCAAACGATCTGCTACGACGTGCGATTCTCAGCGGGGTCCCTGATCGCAGGAGCGTGTCAGACACTGCGATATCGTAACTATATCGCTCGAACGTCACGAATCGTGCCGTCGTAGCGATCAAAATTGCACTGTGTGACGGTACCCTTACTTATATAGGTGAAAGATGATTAGGGCAAAATGGAAAACATCTACAATGACGAGAAGAAAGTGGAGAGTGAAGACCACAATCACCACAGATGTTCCCACTCCTGATCTCTGGGGCCCCGGGGTCCTACTTGTTAACCCCTTGTGTAGGGAGGACATCTCTGACTTTGCTCGTCCTTAATTCTTACTAACTTCAGTTTTGTAGAACTTTCTGTAACACTCCTGAATCAGACAAGGATCTAGCAGAAGATGGAAGTGTCAGTAATGGAGAGGACTTCATGTCACTGAGAGCTGCGCAGTGAATGGCTCCAATCGTCTCAGAACAATATGTGATTAATTCTTACATTACGTCGTAATGAGAGCGGTAAAAAAATTAGCCGCATAGAAATGAACATGATATAATTACTATTCTACCATTATCACAATATATAAATCACAGGGAGATGGTCTGAAGGAGCGCTGAATAACAGCAGGAGAGCAAAAAAGCCATGGGGGAGGGGGACTCGCACACGGGAGCCTACACTCAGTCATTGCATTATGAGCTGAAGAACTGTGGCCCCGTAGGCTACGCGCTGTGGTCCAGTAGGCTACGCGCTGTGGTCTGTAGGCTGCGCACTGTGGTCCAGTAGGCTGCGCACTGTGGTCCAGTAGGCTGTGCACTGTGGTCTCATAGGCTGTGCACTGTGATCCAGTAGGCTGCGCACTGTGGTCCAGTAGGCTGCGCACTGTGGTCCCGTAGGCTGCGCACTGTCGTCCCGTAGGCTGTGCCCTCTGGTCCAGTAGGCTGCGCACTGTGGTCCCGTAGGCTGTGCCCTCTGGTCCAGTAGGCTGTGCACTGTGGTCCCGTAGACTGTGTACTGTGGTCCAGTAGGCTGTGCACTGTGGTCCAGTAGGTTGTGCACTGTGGTCCAGTAGGCTGTGCACTGTGGTCCAGTAGGCTGTGCACTGTGGTCCAGTAGGCTGTGCACTGTCGTCCCGTAGGCTGCGCACTGTGGTCCAGTAGGCTGCGCACTGTGGTCCAGTAGGCTGCGCACTGTGGTCCCGTAGACTGTGTACTGTGGTCCAGTAGGCTGTGCACTGTGGTCCAGTAGCCTGTGCACTGTGGTCCAGTAGGCTGTGCACTGTGGTCCAGTAGGTTGTGCACTGTGGTCCAGTAGGCTGTGCACTGTGGTCCAGTAGGCTGTGCACTGTGGTCCAGTAGGCTGTGCACTGTGGTCCAGTAGGCTGCGCACTGTGGTCCAGTAGGCTGTGCACTGTGGTCCCGTAGACTGTGTACTGTGGTCCAGTAGGCTGTGCACTGTGGTCCAGTAGGTTGTGCACTGTGGTCCAGTAGGCTGTGCACTGTGGTCCAGTAGGCTGTGCACTGTGGTCCAGTAGGCTGTGCACTGTGGTCCAGTAGGCTGCGCACTGTGGTCCAGTAGGCTGTGCACTGTGGTCCCGTAGACTGTGTACTGTGGTCCAGTAGGCTGTGCACTGTGGTCCAGTAGGTTGTGCACTGTGGTCCAGTAGGCTGTGCACTGTGGTCCAGTAGGCTGTGCACTGTGGTCTGTAGGCTGTGCACTGTCGTCCCGTAGGCTGTGCACTGTGGTCCAGTAGGCTGCGCACTGTGGTCTGTACGCTGTGCACTGTCGTCCAGTGGGCTGCGCACTGTGGTCCCGTAGGCTGCGCACTGTCGTCCAGTAGGCTGCGCACTGTCGTCCAGTAGGCTGCGCACTGTGGTCCAGTAGGCTGCGCACTGTGGTCCAGTAGGCTGGGCACTGTGGTCCAGTAGGCTGTGCACTGTGGTCCAGTAGGCTGCGCACTGTGGTCCAGTAGGCTGTGCACTGTGGTCCAGTAGGCTGTGCACTGTGGTCCAGTAGGCTGCGCACTGTGGTCCAGTAGGCTGTGCACTGTGGTCCAGTAGGCTGTGCACTGTGGTCCAGTAGGCTAACAATCATCTGCTTTATGCCAAATTCTGATCTCGAGTGCAGAAGACATGAAGACTATTCAGACTCAGCAGATTTCCAGTATTTCCAGTGTGTTAAGTGGTCTTCTGCATCCAAGTCTTTACCCAAACCAGCATGATCTGTATCTACTACATTACATTACATACATTAAAAAACAGACAGTGCCAGAAAGAAAGGAGCAAAGTGGAGTCCAAAGTAAACTCGGCTTGTCTCATTAACCTTACTGGCTGTCGGAGGCATGTCTGAGCTCATTTATTGAGGAATTTAGATGGTAATGATGAATGCAGTGTGAAGATTCCTTCAGAATCTTAGTGTCCGCTCACTGAGTGATCAGACTACAGCCTCCTATTGAAGTGTCTGGGGAAGGGAGGATAAGTTGGAGTAAAATGAAAGGGAGAGGAAAAAATACATACCCTAATGGTGCAGCTGTGTTCACCCCAGCGTTGGCGTCACAGGCACAATGCTGTATAATGTCCTCCCTATTGCGGCTTATGCAAAATGTTTTATCTCACCCCAGAGCTGAAATCACAGTTACAATTCTGAGTACTGTTGTATCAGTCTTTTAATTTAACTGTTTTATCTCATCCCAGAAATGTACTCACAGGCTACACTGCTCAGTACTGATATATAACATCCTTGCATGCTACTTTAGGTTAGTGTGTCACCCCAGAGCTGGATTCACTGCAACAATTCTCAGTGCTGCTGTATCAGATCCATGATGCACCATTCTGTAAGTCTTTTGTCTTACTCTAGAAGTGGATTCATAACTACAATGCTCAGTCCTACTGTGTAATGTCATCAAAGCAGCTGATTCGGTTAAATGTTTTATCTCTCCCCAGAGCTGGAGTCACAGCTACAATTCTCAGTACTGCTGCATCAAGTGTTAATTTAAGTGTTTTATCGCAACCCAGAACTGTATTCACGGCAACACTGCTCAGAACTGCTATATAATGTCATTCCATGCAGCTTTTGTTAAGTGTTTTATGTCACCCCAGAACTGGATTCACAGCAACAATTCTCAGTACTAGTGTATTAGATACATGATGTTGATCCTTTCTATAAGTGTTCTGCCTCAGCTCAGAACTGGATTCATAGCTAGACTGCTCCGTACTACTGTTTAATGTCATCCATGCAGCTGCTTCTGAAAAATGTTTCCTCTCACCCCAAAGCTGGAATCACAACTACACTGTACAAAACTGTTGGATAATGTCTTCGCCAACATGGGTGCTTGTCAAAATTTTCTACAAAGAGATAGAAGAGCAGGAACCACTTATGTCTGGGTGTGCTGTGTATGGGCATCTCACACACCCTACTTGATCTCCCATTTTGCACAGAATCCCCAAAACATGTGACTGCAAATGGGTGTTCTGGATTGGCTGTACATCATGTCATGTTGCACAGCGATTCCTGCTTCCAATAGGTGGCGCTGGAGATCCTGCTCTTTTCCTCTGTGAAGAGGTTGTGTATAAGAGACATCACAGCAACTCGTCTCCCCACACTAGCTCAGAGACAACTGAAAATCAAAACTAAAGCCTGCAGAGGGGCAAAACTGGTGAAAAATGAAGAAAACAAGTCATAATGGTCACAAATAGTAAATGGTGATATTCTTCATGTACATACATGACAGCTTATTCAGAAAAGTCACCTGAAACCACGTGAAAACTTTAAAGCCTGATGGGGGCGCTGCTCATACTAACACAGATGATATCTGTAGGATTTCTGCTCGTTAGGATTAAGAATAACACAGACACCGGGGGCCGAATGAGCAGAGGACGACGGCCTTATTGTACACGCTGTAATGGCTCCTCTGTGGGCACTCACGACCAAAGCGGCTGTTTAAGGAGTGTGACCTCTGCGTCGCCTGCCATAATGAGACGTCGCCTCTCTATAACAGGGTGACACACTTTACCTCCTCAATTTAAAGCCCTTCTATTTTTAGTGCTGGCGAGAGGAATTGCTTTTAATGGATTAGTGCCGGAGCTCGGCTGCTTAATGTAAAGATTATTAAAGAAAGAGGGAAATAAAACTGACTTTTACAGTATAAATATCTACTACGAGGAGGGAGGAGAATCCACAACGTGATCACATGTAAGAGACATACATAGAAGTATACACAGGCACCTCTGATATACAGGTGGGCCGTAACATCTCGGTCTATGATCACGGCACTGAAAAGGTTAACTGCTAAATCAATCTGTGATCCTGACAGCCGGAAGCGCAGAGATGTATTATACCCACAGGCACCAATAACACTTCACAGGACCCAGCAGATCAGACACCAGGACTAACAGACTATGGTAAACAAGGGGTTAATGAACCTATGTTACTTCCTGTATTATACCCCAGAGCTGCACTCACTATTCTGCTGGTGCAGTCACTGTGTACATACATTACTGATCCTGAGTTACATCCTGTATTATACTCCAGAGCTGCACTCACTATTCTGCTGGTGCAGTCACTGTGTACATACATTACTGATCCTGAGTTACATCCTGTATTATACCCCAGAGCTGCACTCACTATTCTGCTGGTGCAGTCACTGTGTACATACATTACATTACTGATCCTGAGTTACATCCTGTATTATACTCCAGAGCTGCACTCACTATTCTGCTGGTGCAGTCACTGTGTACATACATTACTGATCCTGAGTTACATCCTGTATTATACCCCAGAGCTGCACTCACTATTCTGCTGGTGCAGTCACTGTGTACATACATTACATTACTGATCCTGTACTGATCCGAGTTAGATCCAGTATTATACCCCAGAGCTGCACTCACTATTCTGCTGGTGCAGTCACTGTGTACATACATTACATTACTGATCCAGAGTTACATCCTGTATTATTCTCCAGAGCTGCACTCACTATTCTGCTGGTGCAGTCACTGTGTACATACATTACATTACTGATCCAGAGTTACATCCTGTATTATTCTCCAGAGCTGCACTCACTATTCTGCTAGTGCAGTTACTGTGTACATACATTACTGATCCTGAGTTACAGCCTGTATTATACTCCAGAGCTGCACTCACTATTCTGCTGGTGCAGTTACTGTGTACATACATTACATTACTGATCCTGAGTTACATCCTGTATTATACCCCAGAGCTGCACTCATTATTCTGCTGGTGCAGTCACTGTGTACATACATTACTGATCCTGAGTTACAGCCTGTATTATACTCCAGAGCTGCACTCACTATTCTGCTGGTGCAGTTACTGTGTACATACATTACATTACTGATCCTGAGTTACATCCTGTATTATACCCCAGAGCTGCACTCATTATTCTGCTGGTGCAGTCACTGTGTACATACATTACTGATCCTGAGTTACAGCCTGTATTATACTCCAGAGCTGCACTCACTATTCTGCTGGTGCAGTCACTGTGTACATACATTACTGATCCTGAGTTACAGCCTGTATTATACTCCAGAGCTGCACTCACTATTCTGCTGGTGCAGTCACTGTGTACATACATTACATTACTGATCCTGAGTTACATCCTGTATTATACCCCAGAGCTGCACTCACTATTCTGCTGGTGCAGTCACTGTGTACATACATTACATTACTGATCCTGTACTGATCCGAGTTAGATCCAGTATTATACCCCAGAGCTGCACTCACTATTCTGCTGGTGCAGTCACTGTGTACATACATTACTGATCCAGAGTTACATCCTGTATTATTCTCCAGAGCTGCACTCACTATTCTGCTGGTGCAGTCACTGTGTACATACATTACATTACTGATCCAGAGTTACATCCTGTATTATTCTCCAGAGCTGCACTCACTATTCTGCTGGTGCAGTCACTGTGTACCTACATTACATTATTGATCCTGTACTAATCCTTAGTTACATCCTGTATTATACTCCAGAGCTGCACTCACTATTCTGCTAGTGCAGTTACTGTGTACATACATTACTGATCCTGAGTTACAGCCTGTATTATACTCCAGAGCTGCACTCACTATTCTGCTGGTGCAGTCACTGTGTACATACATTACATTACTGATTCTGAGTTACATCCTGTATTATACTCAAGAGCTGCACTCACTATTCTGCTGGTGCAGTCACTGTGTACATACATTACATTACTGATCCTGAGTTACATCCTGTATTATACCCCAGAGCTGCACTCATTATTCTGCTGGTGCAGTCACTGTGTACATACATTACTGATCCTGAGTTACATCCTGTATTATACCCCAGAGCTGTACTCACTATTCTGCTGGTGCAGTCACTGTGTACATACATCACATTACTGATCCTGAGTTACATCCTGCATTATACTCCAGAGCTGCACTCACTATTCTGCTGGTGCAGTCACTGTGTGCATACATTACATTACTGATCCTAAGCTACATCCTGCATTATACTACAGAGCTGCACTCACTATTCTGCTGGTGCAGTCACTGTGTACATACATTACATTACTGATCCTGAGTTACATCCTGTATTATACTCCAGAGCTGCACTCACTATTCTGCTGGTGCAGTCACTATGTACATTCATTACATTTTTGATCCTGAGTTACATCCTGTATTATACTCCTGAGCTGCACTCGCTATTCGGCTGGTGCAGTCACTATGTACATACATTACATTACTGATCCTGTAGTGGTCCTGAGGTACATCCTGCATTATCCTCCAGAGCTGCACTCACTATTCTGCTTTTGCAGTCACTATGTACATTCATTAAATTTTTGATCCTGAGTTACATCCTGCATTATACTCCAGAGCTGCACTCACTATTCTGCTGGTGCAGTCACTGTGTACATACATTACATTACTGATCCTGAGTTACATCCTGTATTATACTCCAGAGCTGCACTCACTATTCTGCTGGTGCAGTCACTGTGTACATACATTACATTACTGATCCTGAGTTACATCCTGTATTATACTCCAGAGCTGCACTCACTATTCTGCTGGTGCAGTCACTGTGTACATACATTACATTACTGATCCTGAGTTACATCCTGTATTATACTCCAGAGCTGCACTCACTATTCTGCTGGTGCAGTCACTGTGTACATACATTACATTACTGATCCTGAGTTACATCCTGTATTAAACTCCAGAGCTGCACTCACTATTCTGCTTTTGCAGTCACTATGTACATTCATTAAATTTTTGATCCTGAGTTACATTCTGTATTATACTCCAGAGCTGCACTCACTATTCTGCTGGTGCAGTCACTGTGTACATATATTACATTACTGATCCTGTAGTGGTCCTGAGGTACATCCTGCATTATACTCCAGAGCTGCGCTCATGGCGGCTGCAGTAATACATTTATCACTGTGCACGGTTGGGTGTGTCGCCCATCTCCCAGGTGATGTTTGTACACTGCAGGGTCACAGCCTTATTACTCCTGGTTTTACTCCATATTTACCCTGCGTCGGTCAACAAGTTCCTTTATTGCTCTCTTCCAGGGAAACACGTGTATGCGCCATGCCCCAGCGCCTCGCCCGTGTTTATGGAGCCGGCGCACACATGGTGCTGTTTGCATTATGTACTAATTGACTACATGCAGATGGCGGCAATTAGGAGTCAATTATAAGATCTTGGGCCATGATGTGCAAGAACGACGCTGAAAAGTGCATACAGTGAGGACGGAGCAGAAATCCAACTGCACCCAGGAGAAGTTCTCTATTTTCAGCTCCTCACCACTGATAAATATCTCAGCTTGCTGCCAGTGAACAGAAAATTCAGGTAGTGAAAAAAGTTCAGCCCTATTCACAAAGCTGCAAGTTGGTTGCAATGTCGCTGCAGAAGTTACTGCAGGATAGGAAAAAGCAGTCAGAGCTCACAAGAAAAAGTGTCCCAATACACAAGCTAGCGGACCACACCCGTTAACAGTGTCAGACTGGTCACTATAACCAGTGCTTGGTCTCTGCCCTCTACAAACAGTGCCAGAAGACTGACCATTATAACCAGTGACAGCACGCCGTCCTCTATAACCAGTGACAGCCCACCGCCCTATATAACCAGTGACAGCCCACCGCCCTCCATGACCAGTGACAGGACACCGCCCTCGATAACCAGTGACAGGACACTGCCCTCGATAACCAGTGACAGCACGCTGCCCTTTATAACCAGTGACAGGACACTGACCTCTATAACCAGTGACAGCACGCTGCCCTCTATAACCAGTGACAGCCCACCGCCCTATATAACCAGTGACAGCCCACCGCCCTCCATGACCAGTGACAGGACACCGCCCTCCATGACCAGTGACAGGACACTGCCCTCGATAACCAGTGACAGGACACTGCCCTCGATAACCAGTGACAGCACGCTGCCCTTTATAACCAGTGACAGGACGCTGCCCTCTATAACCAGTGACAGCACACTGCCCTTTATAACCAGTGATAGCACGCTGCCCTCTATAACCAGTGACAGGACACTGCCCTCTATAACCAGTGACAGCACGCCGTCCTCTATAACCAGTGACAGCACACTGCCCTCTATAACCAGTGACAGGACGCTGCCCTTTATAACCAGTGACAGGACGCTGCCCTCTATAACCAGTGACAGCACACTGCCCTCTATAACCAGTGACAGGACGCCGACCTCTATAACCAGTGACAGCACACTGCCCTCTATAACCAGTGACAGGACACCGCCCTCCATGACCAGTGACAGCACGCTGCCCTCTATAACCAGTGACAGGACGCCGACCTCTATAACCAGTGACAGGACACTGCCCTCTATAACCAGTGACAGCACGCTGCCCTCTATAACCAGTGACAGCACGCTGCCCTCTATAACCAGTGACAGCACGCTGCCCTCTATAACCAGTGGCCGCACGCTGCCCTCTATAACCAGTGGCCGCACGCTGCCCTCTATAACCAGTGACAGCACGCTGCCCTCTATAACCAGTGACAGCACGCTGCCCTCTATAACCAGTGACAGCACGCTGCCCTCTATAAGCAGTGACAGGACACTGCCCTCTATAACCAGTGACAGCACGCTGCCCTCTATAACCAGTGACAGCACACTGCCCTCTATAACCAGTGACAGCACGCTGCCCTCTATAACCAGTGACAGGACGCTGCCCTCTATAACCAGTGACAGCACGCTGCCCTCTATAACCAGTGACAGCACGCTGCCCTCTATAACCAGTGACAGGACACTGCCCTCTATAACCAGTGACAGGACACTGCCCTCTATAACCAGTGACAGCACACTGCCCTCTATAACCAGTGACAGGACACTGCCCTCTATAACCAGTGACAGCACGCTGCCCTCTATAACCAGTGACAGCACGCTGCCCTCTATAACCAGTGACAGCACACTGCCCTCTATAACCAGTGACAGCACACTGCCCTCTATAACCAGTGACAGCACGCTGCCCTCTATAACCAGTGACAGGACACTGTCCTCTATAACCAGTGACAGGACACTGCCCTCTATAACCAGTGACAGCACACTGCCCTCTATAACCAGTGACAGTACGCTGCCCTCTATAACCAGTGACAGGACACTGCCCTCTATAACCAGTGACAGGACGCTGCCCTCTATAACCAGTGACAGGACACTGCCCTCTATAACCAGTGACAGGACGCTGCCCTCTATAACCAGTGACAGCACACTGCCCTCTATAACCAGTGACAGGACACTGCCCTCTATAACCAGTGACAGGACGCTGCCCTCTATAACCAGTGACAGGACACTGCCCTCTATAACCAGTGACAGCACACTGCCCTCTATAACCAGTGACAGGACACTGCCCTCTATAACCAGTGACAGCACACTGCCCTCTATAACCAGTGACAGGACACTGCCCTCTATAACCAGTGACAGCACGCTGCCCTCTATAACCAGTGACAGCACGCTGCCCTCTATAACCAGTGACAGCACACTGCCCTCTATAACCAGTGACAGCACACTGCCCTCTATAACCAGTGACAGCACGCTGCCCTCTATAACCAGTGACAGGACACTGTCCTCTATAACCAGTGACAGGACACTGCCCTCTATAACCAGTGACAGCACACTGCCCTCTATAACCAGTGACAGTACGCTGCCCTCTATAACCAGTGACAGGACACTGCCCTCTATAACCAGTGACAGGACGCTGCCCTCTATAACCAGTGACAGGACACTGCCCTCTATAACCAGTGACAGGACGCTGCCCTCTATAACCAGTGACAGCACACTGCCCTCTATAACCAGTGACAGGACACTGCCCTCTATAACCAGTGACAGGACGCTGCCCTCTATAACCAGTGACAGGACACTGCCCTCTATAACCAGTGACAGGACGCTGCCCTCTATAACCAGTGACAGCACACTGCCCTCTATAACCAGTGACAGGACACTGCCCTCTATAACCAGTGACAGCACGCTGCCCTCTATAACCAGTGACAGCACGCTGCCCTCTATAACCAGTGACAGCACGCTGCCCTCTATAACCAGTGACAGCACGCTGCCCTCTATAAGCAGTGACAGGACACTGCCCTCTATAACCAGTGACAGCACGCTGCCCTCTATAACCAGTGACAGCACACTGCCCTCTATAACCAGTGACAGCACGCTGCCCTCTATAACCAGTGACAGGACGCTGCCCTCTATAACCAGTGACAGCACGCTGCCCTCTATAACCAGTGACAGCACGCTGCCCTCTATAAGCAGTGACAGGACACTGCCCTCTATAACCAGTGACAGCACGCTGCCCTCTATAACCAGTGACAGCACACTGCCCTCTATAACCAGTGACAGCACGCTGCCCTCTATAACCAGTGACAGGACGCTGCCCTCTATAACCAGTGACAGCACGCTGCCCTCTATAACCAGTGACAGCACGCTGCCCTCTATAACCAGTGACAGGACACTGCCCTCTATAACCAGTGACAGGACACTGCCCTCTATAACCAGTGACAGCACACTGCCCTCTATAACCAGTGACAGGACACTGCCCTCTATAACCAGTGACAGCACGCTGCCCTCTATAACCAGTGACAGCACGCTGCCCTCTATAACCAGTGACAGCACACTGCCCTCTATAACCAGTGACAGCACACTGCCCTCTATAACCAGTGACAGCACGCTGCCCTCTATAACCAGTGACAGGACACTGTCCTCTATAACCAGTGACAGGACACTGCCCTCTATAACCAGTGACAGCACACTGCCCTCTATAACCAGTGACAGTACGCTGCCCTCTATAACCAGTGACAGGACACTGCCCTCTATAACCAGTGACAGGACGCTGCCCTCTATAACCAGTGACAGGACACTGCCCTCTATAACCAGTGACAGGACGCTGCCCTCTATAACCAGTGACAGCACACTGCCCTCTATAACCAGTGACAGGACGCTGCCCTCTATAACCAGTGACAGGACGCTGCCCTCTATAACCAGTGACAGGACACTGCCCTCTATAACCAGTGACAGGACGCTGCCCTCTATAACCAGTGACAGCACACTGCCCTCTATAACCAGTGACAGGACACTGCCCTCTATAACCAGTGACAGCACGCTGCCCTCTATAACCAGTGACAGCACGCTGCCCTCTATAACCAGTGACAGCACACTGCCCTCTATAACCAGTGACAGCACACTGCCCTCTATAACCAGTGACAGCACGCTGCCCTCTATAACCAGTGACAGGACACTGTCCTCTATAACCAGTGACAGGACACTGCCCTCTATAACCAGTGACAGCACACTGCCCTCTATAACCAGTGACAGTACGCTGCCCTCTATAACCAGTGACAGGACACTGCCCTCTATAACCAGTGACAGGACACTGCCCTCTATAACCAGTGACAGGACACTGCCCTCTATAACCAGTGACAGGACACTGCCCTCTATAACCAGTGACAGGACACTGCCCTCTATAACCAGTGACAGCACACTGCCCTCTATAACCAGTGACAGCACACTGCCCTCTATAACCAGTGACAGCACACTGCCCTCTATAACCAGTGACAGTACGCTGCCCTCTATAACCAGTGACAGGACGCTGCCCTCTATAACCAGTGACAGGACGCTGCCCTCTATAACCAGTTACAGCACACTGCCCTCTATAACCAGTGACAGGACGCTGCCCTCTATAACCAGTGACAGGACACTGTCCTCTATAACCAGTGACAGGACACTGCCCTCTATAACCAGTGACAGGACACTGCCCTCTATAACCAGTGACAGCACACTGCCCTCTATAACCAGTGACAGGACACTGCCCTCTATAACCAGTGACAGCACACTGCCCTCTATAACCAGTGACAGGACACTGCCCTCTATAACCAGTTACAGCACACTGCCCTCTATAACCAGTGACAGGACACTGCCCTCTATAACCAGTGACAGGACACTGCCCTCTATAACCAGTGACAGTACGCTGCCCTCTATAACCAGTGACAGGACACTGCCCTCTATAACCAGTGACAGTACGCTGCCCTCTATAACCAGTGACAGTACACTGCCCTCTATAACCAGTGACAGCACACTGCCCTCTATAACCAGTGACAGCACGCTGCCCTCTATAACCAGTGACAGGACACTGCCCTCTATAACCAGTGACAGGACACTGCCCTCTATAACCAGTGACAGGACACTGCCCTCTATAACCAGTGACAGGACACTGCCCTCTATAACCAGTGACAGGACACTGCCCTCTATAACCAGTGACAGCACACTGCCCTCTATAACCAGTGACAGCACACTGCCCTCTATAACCAGTGACAGCACACTGCCCTCTATAACCAGTGACAGTACGCTGCCCTCTATAACCAGTGACAGGACGCTGCCCTCTATAACCAGTGACAGGACGCTGCCCTCTATAACCAGTTACAGCACACTGCCCTCTATAACCAGTGACAGCACACTGCCCTCTATAACCAGTGACAGCACGCTGCCCTCTATAACCAGTGACAGTACGCTGCCCTCTATAACCAGTGACAGCACGCTGCCCTCTATAACCAGTGACAGCACACTGCCCTCTATAACCAGTGACAGGACACTGCCCTCTATAACCAGTGACAGCACACTGCCCTCTATAACCAGTGACAGGACACTGCCCTCTATAACCAGTGACAGCACACTGCCCTCTATAACCAGTGACAGGACGCTGCCCTCTATAACCAGTGACAGGACACTGTCCTCTATAACCAGTGACAGGACACTGCCCTCTATAACCAGTGACAGGACACTGCCCTCTATAACCAGTGACAGCACACTGCCCTCTATAACCAGTGACAGGACGCTGCCCTCTATAACCAGTGACAGCACACTGCCCTCTATAACCAGTGACAGGACACTGCCCTCTATAACCAGTGACAGCACACTGCCCTCTATAACCAGTGACAGGACGCTGCCCTCTATAACCAGTGACAGCACGCTGCCCTCTATAACCAGTGACAGCACGCTGCCCTCTATAACCAGTGACAGCACACTGCCCTCTATAACCAGTGACAGCACACTGCCCTCTATAACCAGTGACAGCACGCTGCCCTCTATAACCAGTGACAGCACGCTGCCCTCTATAACCAGTGACAGGACACTGCCCTCTATAACCAGTGACAGTACGCTGCCCTCTATAACCAGTGACAGGACACTGCCCTCTATAACCAGTGACAGGACGCTGCCCTCTATAACCAGTGACAGCACGCTGCCCTCTATGACCAGTGACAGCACAGTAATAAGCAGCAGGCGCCATTAGGTGAAGACGATAAGGGACCACTGTAATCCGCAGAGGACGGCGTGCCCAGCACTTACCGCTGGCATTCTCCGGCGTGCAGGATCAGGTCCTCGTTGTCTTTGGCGCTGATGGCGAGCTCGTGTTCTGTGGAGTTGAAGACATCGAGGAGCAGATGACATTGTCTTGTGCTGGGGGATAAAGAGGGAAGTGAGAACCAATGGCTTAGCGAAGGATGGCAAAAGCAACAATGCCAACCGGGCACCGACACCTAGCAGCAGCCCGTGGGCACCTACACCCAGCAGCCATGGGCATCCACGCCACTTCTTACAGTACATTCCTGAAATCTGTGGGGTTTTGATTTTTCAGGACCACCATGGGCCATTTCTACAACAATATAATGTGACACGACGTATAATAAACAAAAGAATGGACGATCCCTTTAACTCAAACGTGGACACCTGAACGCCTCGAGCCTCACCTGGTTGCCGGGAGTGTGCTGACACGGGTGAAGAACACGGAAGGCTCTACGTCCACGTGGAGGCCGAGGGAGATGTTCCTGTAGTAACCCTCGGCGTGACCCGATCCTCCCGAGTACTTGAAGTTCAAAACTCCTTCAAGGGTCTGTGGAGGGAAGGGTAGAGAGTAACGTCACCTTCCATTAATTGGCCGTAGGGCGGGGGGCATCGCTGCCTTGTATTTTGGGGCCATGTGCGATTCTTACATTTTGAGTCATCATATTTTCATACAAAATAACTGAAGTGAATGTTCATTGTTTTATCTCCAAAAGCGGAAAGGATTCTTTATAGTAAAAGTAATGTGACTGTGGAAGAGGTTTCTACAGGACTGCTCATCACATAAACAATAGATTAAGGTCACTGATGATCAAAGGGAAATAATGTAATGGGAATCAAACAATACTACATGAGGTCAGGAAGGAAAAGCCCACACAATCCTTCCTTGTGAAGCCTGATCTTCTCTGGTTAATGTGTGATCTTGGGGGTCTGGCGTCTGAGACCCCAATTATTCTGAAACTGAAGATAAAAAGTCAAAGTCCCCTGTGTGAATAGAGCTACAGCTACTAGTATGGACAGTGAATGGAGTGGCACTGATCACGTGACCACCACTAGTATGGACAGTGAAGAGTGCGGCACTGATCATGTGACCACCACTAGTATGGACAGTAAATAGAGAGGTACTGATCATGTGTGACCACCACTAGTATGGACAGTGAATAGAGAGGCACTGAGCCCGAGTGACCACCACTAGTATGGACAGTGAAGAGTGCGGTACTGATCATGTGTGACCACCACTAGTATGGACAGTGAATAGAGAGGTACTGATCATGTGTGACCACCACTAGTATGGACAGTGAATAGAGAGGCACTGATCACGTGTGACCACCACTAATATGGACAGTGAAGAGAGCGGCACTGAGCCCGAGTGACCACCACTAGTATGGACAGTGAAGAGTGCGGTACTGATCATGTGTGACCACCACTAGTATGGACAGTGAATAGAGAGGTACTGATCATGTGTGACCACCACTAGTATGGACAGTGAATAGAGAGCTACTGATCATGTGTGACCACCACTAGTATGGACAGTGAATAGAGAGGCACTGAGCCCGAGTGACCACCACTAGTATGGACAGTGAAGAGTGCGGTACTGATCATGTGTGACCACCACTAGTATGGACAGTGAATAGAGAGGTACTGATCATGTGTGACCACCACTAGTATGGACAGTGAATAGAGAGGCACTGATCACGTGTGACCACCACTAGTATGGACAGTGAAGAGAGCGGCACTGAGCCCGAGTGACCACCACTAGTATGGACAGTGAAGAGTGCGGTACTGATCATGTGTGACCACTACTAGTATGGACAGTGAATAGAGAGGTACTGATCATGTGTGACCACCACTAGTATGGACAGTGAATAGAGAGCTACTGATCATGTGTGACCACCACTAGTATGGACAGTAAATAGAGAGGTACTGATCATGTGTGACCACCACTAGTATGGACAGTGAATAGAGAGGCACTGAGCCCGAGTGACCACCACTAGTATGGACAGTGAAGAGTGCAGTACTGATCATGTGTGACCACCACTATTATGAACAGTAAGTAGAGCGGCACTGATCACGTGTGACCACCACTAGTATAGACAGTGAAGGGAGCGGCACTGATCACGTGTGACCACCACTAGTATGGACAGTGAAGGGAGCAGCACTGATCACGTGTGACCACCACTAGTATGGACAGTGAATAGAGTGGCACTGATCACGTGTGACCACCACTAGTATGGACAGAGAAGAGAGCAGCACTGAGCACATGTGACCACCACTAGTATAGACAGTGAAGAGAGCGGCACTGATCACGTGGGACCACCACTAGTATGGACAGTGAAGAGAGCGGCACTGATCATGTGTGACCACCACTAGTATGGACAGTGAAGAGAGCGGCACTGATCACGTGGGACCACCACTAGTATGGACAGTGAATAGAGAGGCACTGAGCACGTGTGACCACCACTAGTATGGACAGTGAATAGAGAGGCACTGAGCACGTGTGACCACCACTAGTATGGACAGTGAAGGGAGCGGCACTGATCACGTGTGACCACCACTAGTATAGACAGTGAAGAGAGCAGCACTGAGCACGTGTGACCACCACTAGTATAGACAGTGAAGAGAGCAGCACTGAGCACATGTGACCACCACTAGTATGGACAGTGAAGAGAGCGGCACTGAGCACGTGTGACCACCACTAGTATGTACAGCGAATAGAGAAGTACTGATCATGTGTGACCACCACTAGTATGGACAGTGAAGAGAGCGGCACTGAGCACGTGTGACCACCACTAGTATGTACAGCGAATAGAGAAGTACTGATCATGTGGGACCACTACTTGTATGGACAGTGAATAGAGAGGCACTGAGCACGTGTGACCACCACTAGTATGGACAGTGAAGAGAGCGGCACTGAGCACGTGTGACCACCACTAGTATGTACAGCGAATAGAGAAGTACTGATCATGTGGGACCACTACTTGTATGGACAGTGAATAGAGAGGCACTGAGCACGTGTGACCACCACTAGTATGGACAGTGAAGAGAGCGGCACTGATCATGTGTGACCACCACTAGTATGGACAGTGAATAGAGAGGCACTGAGCACGTGTGACCACCACTAGTATGGACAGTGAAGAGAGCGGCACTGAGCACGTGTGACCACCACTAGTATGTACAGCGAATAGAGAAGTACTGATCATGTGGGACCACCACTAGTATGGACAGTGAATAGAGAGGCACTGAGCACGTGTGACCACCACTAGTATGGACAGTGAAGAGAGCAGCACTGAGCACGTGTGACCACCACTAGTTGTTTACAGACCATTTTGGAAAGGCGCCAACAATTTTGTTCAGCCCATTTTGGGGTTTTTGTGTAAAATGCTGTCCAATTTGCCCTTTTTTCTCTTTTTTGTGTTTTTCCAATACATGCAAATAAAAATTAAAAAAAAGTGTGTAATTGCAATAATTTTAATTTTCTTAAACAACTTCAGGGTGCCAAGACTCTAACTCGCTCATCATTTAGGTATATAACAGTATATAAAATGTAACATAATACACCATGTATGATAATGCCGACCGACCCTCTGACACTATAAAAACGTCATGGATCACCTCCAGTTATCGGAAACAAAAGTCTGCGGCTGTCATAAGTCACAAGTTATGGAGCCGGGTAACTTACGAGAGAACTAACGCTACTTTCACACTTGCGCCGTTTGGCCTCCGTCACAATGCGTCGTTTTGGGGGAAAAAACCGCATCCTGCAAATGTGCCCGCTGGATGCGTGTTTTTCCCATAGATTTGTATTGCCGACGGTTCGCGACGTATGGCCATACGTCGTGTCGATAGTGCACTGGATGCGTTGTGTTTTGGCGTACCGTCCTCACGAAAAAACGTTCAAGGGAACTTTTTTTCGTACGTCGCATCCGCCATTAACTACCGCGCATGCGTGGCCGGAACTCCGCCCTGGGACTTTAGAATGGGCAGCAGATGCGTCGAAAAACTGCATCCGCTGCCCACGTCGTGCATAATTTTCACAACGTGTGTTGGTACGTCGCGCCAACGCTTAGCGACGGACCCGTACCGACGCAAGTGTGAAAGAAGCCTAACTTACGAGACAATTCCAGAAATTAGTCTCCAGCATGAGGCCTCAATCCCGATGTCGACTCGTAATGGATCCCATACATAACTCCCCCTGCACTTAATTAAGACTAATGGAATCCACTGGAAAATAAAACACCCGAGAATGTGGAATTCCCGCTGGGATTAATTTGCTTCGCTTTGCTATTCCCGCTCGGCGGCCGGAGAGCGTCACTGACTCGGTCATTTATCAGGAGGAAATCAATGTCCTTGTTTCTTTGTTTCTAAAATATCAATACAAGCAAAAACTCAATTTGTTATCAAAGCGAAGGCTCCGATGAAAAACATCCCGAACCACCGGCTCCTGACCACACAGACGGCTCTGCACCATGTGGACTCTTCTATGGCCCTGCGATGTGTCACCTGTCATATCCACCGCAGGAGACCTCTTCTCATCAGTACTGATTAGTCTGGTGTTGAAGCTCGACCCTAATTACTGAGATTGGGACGGAGCTACAATACCACGTATGGCCAATGTACAAGAGCACAGCTATAGGTTTCCAATCTTGTAAAACACTTCTGTTCCGCTAATCTTGTCAGTTGAACTTTATTCCTACAGGTGTTATCAGTCATTGTACAGGAGGAGGAGGAGGTGAGCTGTGATGTCACCTATTGTGAATGGTGGATCCTGTGTTATCTACTGTATATAGAGGTGTTATCAGTCATTGTACAGGAGGAGGAGGTGAGCTGTGACATCACCTATTGTGAATGGTGGATCCTGTGTTATCTACTGTATATAGAGGTGTTATCAGTCATTGTACAGGAGGAGGAGGAGGTGAGCTGTGATGTCACCTATTGTGAATGGTGGATCCTGTGTTATCTGCTGTATATAGAGGTGTTATCAGTCATTGTACAGGAGGAGGAGGTGAGCTGTGACATCACCTATTGTGAATGGTGGATCCTGTGTTATCTACTGTATATAGAGGTGTTATCAGTCATTGTACAGGAGGAGGAGGAGGTGAGCTGTGATGTCACCTATTGTGAATGGTGGATCCTGTGTTATCTACTGTATATAGAGGTGTTATCAGTCATTGTACAGAAGGAGGAGGTGAGCTGTGATGTCACCTATTGTGAATGGTGGATCCTGTGTTATCTACTGTATATAGAGGTGTTATCAGACATTGTACAGGAGGAGGAGGAGGTGAGCTGTGATGTCACCTATTGTGAATGGTGGATCCTGTGTTATCTACTGTATATAGAGGTGTTATCAGTCATTGTACAGGAGGAGGAGGTGAGCTGTGACATCACCTATTGCGAATGTTGGATCCTGTGTTATCTACTGTATATAGAGGTGTTATCAGTCATTGTACAGGAGGAGGAGGTGAGCTGTGACCATCTATTGGGAACGGAGGATCGTGCTCGATGAGGTCACTGATGCAGATAAACAAAAACGAGTTGGAAGATATAAGTACCAATTTTTTTATCCTTTCGGAATACTCCATAAATTACCCATTGGGGGGAATTTATCAAGACTGATGAGTATGGTGATGATGAAGGCGACAGAGGTGATGATGGATCCCGGAGCACCCGGGGACAGGTAACGGAGTACTGGCTGGGGACTCACTGTGACATCCATTATAGCATAACACATCGGGTGCGGTGGGCCCGTGATTGGAGCAGCAGGACGGTGCGTCCGTCTCCAGCCTCTCATTACGCAGAGAGCTTTGCATTATAATAAAGAGCTGTAATGGGGAATCGAAATTAGCTGGAAACTCAGCAAAAAGCAGCGCAGCCCCCCGCATCCATCAGCGCAGCCCCCCGCAGCCATCTGCGCTCATGTGTCCCTGTAATTTGCGCTGGGTGGAGAATATCTGATTATATAGATGTAGCCGAGCAGAAAGGAACCTGAGCGCCGCAACGCAGCTCGCCCCAGCCACAGGCAGAAAAAAGAAGATCACAAAATGCCACCCAAAATAGAAAAACCCGACGAGCGCCAATTACAGACATTAATGCCGCGTCTGGGAATGTGGAACAGACATTTTTTTCCCATATAATGCACAGTATGGCTGCTGCAGAACATCTTCTGGAGGAGGGAAGGGCAGATTTATGTCACTTCTGTGAGATCCTGGGGCCCCGTTTGAGACACTGGCTGCTGCAGAACATTTTTGGGAGGAGGGAAGAGCGGATTTATATAACTTCTGTGAGATCCTGGGGCCACGAATGAGACACTGACTGCTGCAGAACATCTTCGGGAAGAGGGAAGGGCAGATTTATGTCACATCTGTGAAATACTGGAGCGCTGTATGAGACACTGGCTGCTGCAGAACATCTTCGGGAGGAGGGAAGGGTGGATTTATATCACTTCTGTGAGATCCTGGGGCCACGAATGAGACACTGGCTGCTGCAGAACATCTTCGGGATAAGGGAAGGGTGGATTTATATCACTTCTGTGAGATCCTGGGGCCCCGAATGAGACACTGGCTGCTGCAGAACATCTTCGGGAAGAGGGAAGGGCGGATTTATATCACTTCTGTGAGATTCTGGGGCCCCGATTGAGACACTGGCTGCTGCAGAACATCTTCGGGAAGAGGGAAGGGCGGATTTATATCACTTCTGTGAGATTCTGGGGCCCCGAATGAGACACTGGCTGCTGCAGAACATCTTCGGGAGGAGGGAAGGGCGGATTTATATCACTTCTGTGAGATCCTGGGGCCCCGAATGAGACACTGGCTGCTGCAGAACATCTTCGGGAGGAGGGAAGGGCGGATTTATATCACTTCTGTGAGATACTGGAGCCCCGAATGAGACATTGGCTTCTGCAGAACATCTTCGGGAGGAGGGAAGGGCGGATTTATATCACTTCTGTGAGATCCTGGGGCACCGAATGAGACACTGGCTGCTGCAGAACATCTTCGGGAGGAGGGAAGGGCGGATTTATATGACTTCTGTGAGATCCTGGGGCCCCGAATGAGACACTGGCTGCTGCAGAACATCTTCGAGAGGAGGGAAGGGCGGATTTATATCACTTCTGTGAGATACTGGGGCCCCGAATGAAACACTGGCTGCTGCAGAACATCTTTCCTTCTGGCCATTAGTTCTACATCATGCGTCTTTCTTCTCATCCGATCACCTAGCCTGGGTTGCCCGTGGCTATGTACGTAGCCTTAGGACAGGTTCACATAAAAAAAAATCATCCAGAAAACTCGGCCCATTATTTTCTCATCACTCCGTGCACAATCCGCTATTAATAATTCATCAGACCATTTACATTTAAGAATAAGCGTAAAAATCGGAAGCTGCACGTGCCGAATCCGTATTGTTTTGGGACCCATAGACTTAATTGGGCGAGTATACTCTGATTTACTTAAGGAACTAGACGATGCCGCAATTTTTTTTTCCACCATAGATTCCGCCGGTAGGAAAAACTAAAATAAAAATGTCTCCACCGTACCGCCCCATAACCAATAATAATAGACGGAGACGTGGGGCGGATATTGTATGAAAATAAATGAAATAAATGCACTTTCTGGTGTTGGGTTCGGCCCTGTAAAGCCGCGGCGTCCGGCGCGGCCGCGAGTCAGCGAGCGGTGAAATTGCTAAGTAACATCACACGACAGCAATGCGGTGACAGTAACATGCAGTCGTGGCTAAGAATAGACCGTGCCGGAGCCGAGGACATGAATAATGCAGCAGGGCTTTCGCTTTTTTTTTTCTCCGAGTCCGTCCACTCAGCGGAACAATTCTGAACGAGAGGAAAAAAAAAAAAGGCGTTCAATAAATTCAGGAGAGATTAGGAGGCGGATTGTAAAGCTAAAAATAGCCGCCGTGTAATGGAAGAGGAGATGTGATCGGAATCAGTTCAGCGGCAGACGGCGAAACACGTAGATGACCGCGGGGTGATAAAGCCGCCGCCCGGGTATCCATACTTGTAGCCAAAAAATACAATAAAAATGTTAAAAAAAATTAAATAAATCACTTGTATTGCAAACATTGTTTACTCGCGGTCTCCAGGGAAGGACGACGACGAGCGCAGATTATTCGCTTTTTCACTAATAGATATTCCCCGGGAGGTTAGCGGAGATTAAATGTGGCTTGTTAAAGCGGAGTTTATTTACCGCCAACGTCCTGAAAGCTTCTGTGTCTACAAACTGCGGGAAGACAAAGGAGACGGAGCCATTTATTATGGATCCCCGGAGAATCGCTGCACGACAAACACTAGAAAAACACGCGGAACCTTGTATCGGATTCTATCTGATTGTATGAAGAGTTTAGTGCAGAGCACAGCCAGGCTTAACCCCTTCACCACACTGACATTTTACATTCTCGCGCTTTCATTTTTCGCTCCCCTTCTTCCCAGAGCCGAAACCATTTTTTTTTTTTCCCCCAACACTATAGCTGTATGAGGGCTTGTTTTTTTTGTGGCACCATTGATTTTACCATATAGTGTAATGGAAAATAATTCCAGGTGCAGTGAAATATCCAACCTATATTACTGGGAGAGACACACAGACCTCACATCCAGCCTATATTACTGGGAGAGACACCCAGATCTCACATCCAGCCTATATTACTGGGAGAGACACCCAGATCTCACATCCAGCCTATATTACTGGGAGAGACACACAGAACTCACATCCAGCCTATATTACTGGGAGAGACACACAGACCTCACCATCCAGCCTATATTACTGGGAGACACACAGACCTCACATCCAACCTATATTACTGGGAGAGACACACAGACCTCACATCCAGCCTATATTACTGGGAAAGACACACAGACCTCACATCCAGCCTATATTACTGGAAAAGACACACAGAACTCACATCCAGCCTATATTACTGGGAGAGACACACAGACCTCACCATCCAGCCTATATTACTGGGAGACACACAGACCTCACATCCAACCTATATTACTGGGAGAGACACACAGACCTCACATCCAGCCTATATTACTGGGAGAGACACACAGAGCTCACATCCAGCCTATATTACTGAGAGACACACAGACCTCACATCCAGCCTATATTACTGGGAGAGACACACAGACCTCACCATCCAGCCTATATTACTGGGAGAGACACAGACCTCACATCCAGCCTATATTACTGGGAGAGACACACAGAGCTCACATCCAGCCTATACTACTGGGAAAGACACAGACATCACATCCAGCCTATATTACTGGGAGAGACACACAGAGCTCACATCCAGCCTATATTACTGGGAAAGACACAGACATCACATCCAGCCTATATTACTGGGAGAGACACACAGACCTCAAACCCAGCCTATATTACTGGGAGAGACACACAGAGCTCACATCCAGCCTATATTACTGGGAAAGACACACAGACCTCACATCCAGCCTATATTACTGGGAGAGACACACAGACCTCACCATCCAGCCTATATTACTGGGAGAGACACACAGACCTCACATCCAACCTATATTACTGGGAGAGACACACAGACCTCACATCCAACCTATATTACTGGGAGAGACACAGACCTCACACCTAGCCTATATTACTGGGCGACGAACAGACCTTACATCCAGCCTATATTACTGGAAGAGACACACAGACCTCACATCCAGCCTATAATACTGGGAGAGACACACAGAGCTCACATCCAGCCTATATTACTGGGAGAGACACAGACCTCACATCCAGCGTATATTACTGGGAGAGACACACAGAGCTCACATCCAGCCTATATTACTGGGAAAGACACAGACCTCACATCCAGCCTATATTACTGGGAGAGACACAGACCTCACATCCAGCCTATATTACTGGGAGAGACACACAGACCTCAAATCCAGCCTATATTACTGGGAGAGACACACAGACCTCACATCCAGCCTATATTACTGGGAAAGACACAGACATCACATCCAGCCTATATTACTGGGAGAGACACACAGAACTCACATCCAGCCTATATTACTGGGAGAGACACACAGACCTCACCATCCAGCCTATATTACTGGGAGACACACAGACCTCACATCCAACCTATATTACTGGGAGAGACACACAGACCTCACATCCAGCCTATATTACTGGGAAAGACACACAGACCTCACATCCAGCCTATATTACTGGAAAAGACACACAGAACTCACATCCAGCCTATATTACTGGGAGAGACACACAGACCTCACCATCCAGCCTATATTACTGGGAGACACACAGACCTCACATCCAACCTATATTACTGGGAGAGACACACAGACCTCACATCCAGCCTATATTACTGGGAGAGACACACAGAGCTCACATCCAGCCTATATTACTGAGAGACACACAGACCTCACATCCAGCCTATATTACTGGGAGAGACACACAGACCTCACCATCCAGCCTATATTACTGGGAGAGACACAGACCTCACATCCAGCCTATATTACTGGGAGAGACACACAGAGCTCACATCCAGCCTATACTACTGGGAAAGACACAGACATCACATCCAGCCTATATTACTGGGAGAGACACACAGAGCTCACATCCAGCCTATATTACTGGGAAAGACACAGACATCACATCCAGCCTATATTACTGGGAGAGACACACAGACCTCAAACCCAGCCTATATTACTGGGAGAGACACACAGAGCTCACATCCAGCCTATATTACTGGGAAAGACACACAGACCTCACATCCAGCCTATATTACTGGGAGAGACACACAGACCTCACCATCCAGCCTATATTACTGGGAGAGACACACAGACCTCACATCCAACCTATATTACTGGGAGAGACACACAGACCTCACATCCAACCTATATTACTGGGAGAGACACAGACCTCACACCTAGCCTATATTACTGGGCGACGAACAGACCTTACATCCAGCCTATATTACTGGAAGAGACACACAGACCTCACATCCAGCCTATAATACTGGGAGAGACACACAGAGCTCACATCCAGCCTATATTACTGGGAGAGACACAGACCTCACATCCAGCGTATATTACTGGGAGAGACACACAGAGCTCACATCCAGCCTATATTACTGGGAAAGACACAGACCTCACATCCAGCCTATATTACTGGGAGAGACACAGACCTCACATCCAGCCTATATTACTGGGAGAGACACACAGACCTCAAATCCAGCCTATATTACTGGGAGAGACACACAGACCTCACATCCAGCCTATATTACTGGGAAAGACACAGACATCACATCCAGCCTATATTACTGGGAGAGACACACAGAACTCACATCCAGCCTATATTACTGGGAGAGACACACAGACCTCACCATCCAGCCTATATTACTGGGAAAGACACACAGACCTCACATCCAGCCTATATTACTGGGAAAGACACACAGACCTCACATCCAACCTATATTACTGGGAGAGACACACAGACCTCACATCCAACCTATATTACTGGGAGAGACACAGACCTCACACCTAGCCTATATTACTGGGAGACACACAGACCTTACATCCAGCCTATATTACTGGAAGAGACACACAGACCTCACATCCAGCCTATAATACTGGGAGAGACACACAGAGCTCACATCCAGCCTATATTACTGGGAGAGACACAGACCTCACATCCAGCCTATATTACTGGGAGAGACACACAGAGCTCACATCCAGCCTATATTACTGGGAAAGACACAGACCTCACATCCAGCCTATATTACTGGGAGAGACACAGACCTCACATCCAGCCTATATTACTGGGAGAGACACACAGACCTCAAATCCAGCCTATATTACTGGGAGAGACACACAGACCTCACATCCAGCCTATATTACTGGGAAAGACACACAGACCTCACATTCAGCCTATATTACTGGGAAAGACACACAGACCTCACATCCAACCTATATTACTGGGAGAGACACACAGACCTCACATCCAACCTATATTACTGGGAGAGACACATACCTCACATTTAGCCTATATTACTGGGAGACACACAGACCTTACATCCAGCCTATATTACTGGAGAGACACAGAGCTCACATCCAGTCTATATTACTGGGAGAGACACACAGACCTCACATCCTGCCTATATAACTGGGAAAGACACAGACCTCACATCCAACCTATATTACAGGGAAAGACACAAAGAGCCCATATCCAGCCTGTATTACTTGGAAAGACACAGACTTCACACGCAGCCTATATAACAGGGATAGACAGACCTCACATCCAGTCTATATTACTGGGAGAGACACACAGACCTCACATACAGCCTATATTACTGGGAGAGACACACAGACCTCACATCCAGCCTATATTACTGGCAGAGACACACAGACCTCACATCCAGCCTATATTACTGGGAAAGACACAGACCTCACATCCAACCTATATTACTGGGAGAGACACACAGACCTCACATCCAACCTTTATTACTGGGAGAGACACAGAGCTCACATGCAGCCTATATTACTGGGAAAGACACAGACCTCACATCCAGCCTATATTACTGGGAAAGACACAGACCTCACATCCAACCTATATTACTTGGAGAGACACACAGAGCTCACATCCAGCCTATATTACTGAGAGAGACACAGACCTCACATCCAACTTATATTACTGGGGGAGACACACAGACCTCACATCCAGCCTATATTACTGGGAGAGACACAAAGAGCCCACATCCAGCCTATATTAAGCCTGTCCCACACGTCCAGATTATTCCGGTACCGGAGTTATCCGTGTCCGTGTGCTCACGTGGCACATCAGTGTGGGACACGTGCGGCAGCCGTGTGCCGACTGGGTACCACACGCACCGTGCAGGAGACAGCGCTACAGTTAAGCGCTGTCCCCTGCTTTGGGTGCTGAATCCAGAATTAATTTCTTCTCTCCAGCAGCGTTCGCTGGAGCGAAGGAATGAAAAATCAGGTTTTTTTTTATTTTTTTATGCGGTGTAAATAAAGTTCCCGGTAATCTCCCCCCTCCCTCCTCCTGTACGCCCGCATGCTGGCATTAAAATATTTACCCAGCTCCCTCGGCGCATCCTCTCAGCGTCGCAGCTGTTCCTATATGAACGGTCACGTGGTGCCGCTTATTATAGTGATGAATATGCGGCTCCACCCCTATGGGAGGTGGTGCCGCATATTCATCACAGTAATGTGCGGCACCACGTGACCGCTCATACAGGAAGAGCTGCGACGCTGAGAGGATGCGCCGACGGAGCTGGGTAAGTATTTTAATGCCAGCAGGCGGGCGCACAGGAGGAGGGAGGGGGGAGTTTACCAGGAACTTTATTTACACCGGAAAAAAAATAAAAAAAACCCTGATTCTTCATTCCTTCGCTCCAGCGAACGCTGCTGGAGAGAAGAAATGAATGGGGCTTCAGCACCACAAGCTGGGGGGACAGCGCTTACTGTAAGCGCTGTCTCCTTCACGGCACATGGACTGCACACGGACAGCATCCGTGTGCAGTACGTGTTTTACACGGACCCATTGACTTTAATGGGTCCGTGTGATCCGTAACACTGACATGTCTCCGTGTTTTTCAAACGGACACACGGTCTGTGAAAACACGCTGACATGTGCAGAGACACATTGATTTTAATGTGTCTACGTGAGTCAGTGTCTCCGGTACGTGAGGAAACTGTCACCTCACGTACCGAAGCCACTGACGTGTGAAACCGGCCTTACTGGGAGAGACACACTGACCTCACATGCAGCCTATATAACTGGGAGATACACAAACCTCACATCCAGCCTATATTACTGGGAAAGACACAGACCTCACAACCATCCTATATTACTGAGAGAGACACAGACCTCACATCCAGCCTATATTACTGGGAGAGACACACAGACCTCACAACCAACCTATGTTACTGGGAGAGACACACAGAGCTCACATCCAGCCAATATCACAGGGGGAGATACACAGACCTCATACCCAGCCTAAATTACTAAGAGAGAGAAACACAGACCTCACATTCACCCTTTATTACTGGATGAGACAAACAGATCTCACATACAGCCTATATTACTGGGAGAGACACCCAGACCTAAAATCCAGCTAATATTACTAGGAGAGACACAAAGACCTCAGATCCAACCTATACTTCTGGTAGACACACACACACTTCACATTCAGCCTATATTACTGATAGGGACACTCACAACAGAGAAAAATCTGAAACTTGGATCAGGATGTAAACCATATCAGGGGGTCTGAAAATGAATGAAGATCGCAAAATGATAATAAGTACAACTATATTAATTAAAAGTAATCGCTAAATTCCGTAAAAAATTTTTTTTTACATGTTGAAGTTTTCCATAACCTTCAATAGGAACCTGTCAGAATCTAACACCTCTCCAAACCATTAAGATGATTGTAAAGCTCTTTACCGGTCGTTTGCTCCTCTATGCTGGCCGCTGCGCTGTCAATCAGCCAGAGGAGGGGGCTGCTAGGTAGGTAGTACAGCACATGGATGAGAAGCGCGACATATAGACAACTAACCATTTTCAATGTTTATTTTACTACTCTCTACCACCCACCCCACCGCTAACTGAATTGGTCGAAAGTCAAAAAGGTCCATTGTTTGTGTGACGCTGTAAGAATCTGGCTGCACTTGGATGTCACCCGAGTGCAGTCCTATTAGAGCATGTAGATTCAAACAGTGAAAAACGGAGAGTGGACCCACTGGACCGTGATGACGAACCCCTCTCGGACGAGCTGACCAGGTGGACCGCCCCCTATACAGGGAGAGTTAGGGGCAGGCCCGTGAGGGACTATCGCCACGGAAGCTGGAGGGTCGACTGAGAACAGATGGGAACACAGCAGGCACAAAGGGAAAGAGGGCACAGAGAGGAACTACTGAGACAAGGGAGAAGATGGGAACGCTACGGAGGCACGGAGGCTGGCAGGACAATATGGAGACACCGAGGCTGACGGGAGCAAGGAAAAGATATAGGAGCCGGGCAGGTACCGCAGAGGAAAAGGAACTGAAGGAACAAGGCAGGAACACAGGAAACAGGCAGGCACAGCAGAGGGAAAGGAACTGAAGGAACAAGGCAGGAACACAGGAAACAGGCAGGCACAGCAGAGGGAAAGGAACTGAAGGAACAAGGCAGGAACACAGGAAACAGGCAGGCACAGCAGAGGGAAAGGAACTGAAGGAACAAGGCAGGAACACAGGAAACAGGCAGGCACAGCAGAGGGAAAGGAACTGAAGGAACAAGGCAGGAACACAGGAAACAGGCAGGCACAGCAGAGGGAAAGGAACTGAAGGAACAAGGCAGGAACACAGGAAACAGGCAGGCACTGCAGAGGGAAAGGAACTGAAGGAACAAGGCAGGAACACAGGAAACAGGCAGGCACTGCAGAGGGCGGAGGAGACCCAAAGTCAGAGAGCTAGGAGCGCTCAGAGACCACAGGTAGCCAGAAGCACTTGTAAACACAAATGAACATCAGGCACAGAGAAGCAGCAGGAAGCAGTTTACATAGCAGCATGGGAGCTACTTCCGGGTTACAGTCCTCCAGGATGACGGAGAGGACAGGAAAGAGCGCCAACAGAGGAATCAGATGTGCGCACGCGCAGAGCTGAATGCGACGCGCGCGCGCACCCGGCGAGCTGCAGTGGGGAGAGGCGGCGGCAGCAACGGCATGACAGTTTGCCATTTTCTTCCTAACCTCATATATGGGGTATATGGCCAGGGATAGTTCTAGTGGGACACCCAACTATAACAACATGGAGTAGTCGCAGACACTCAGTGTAGGCCTCCTTACAGCCCAGTCCCTTCTCATGGCAAAACCTTCTAGAATTTAGGATAAGAATTATAACCGAGCGCTCTCTAAATTACGCACTATGTGACACATAGACATGGGTAAGCGAGGAGGGGCGCAGCTATTAGGGGCGCAGCTACAGGGGCGCAGCTACAGGGGCGCAGCTATTAGGGGCTCAGCTATTAGGGGCTCAGCTATAGGGGTGCAGCTACAGGGGCGCAGCTACAGGGGCGCAGCTACAGGGGCGCAGCTATTAGGGGCGCAGCTACAGGGGCGCAGCTATTAGGGGCTCAGCTATAGGGGTGCAGCTACAGGGGCGCAGCTACAGGGGCGCAGCTACAGGGGCGCAGCTATTAGGGGCGCAGCTACAGGGGCGCAGCTATTAGGGGCGCAGCTATAGGGGCGCAGCTACAGGGGCGCAGCTATTAGGGGCTCAGCTATTAAGGGCGCAGCTATAGGGGTGCAGCTATAGGGGCGCAGCTACAGGGGCGCAGCTACAGGGGTGCTGCTATTAGGGGCGCAGCTACAGGGGTGCAGCTATAGGGGCGCAGTCAAAGGGGTGCAGCTATAGGGGCGCAGCTACAGGGGCGCAGCTATTAGGGGCTCAGCTATTAGGGGCTCAGCTATAGGGGTGCAGCTACAGGGGCGCAGCTACAGGGGCGCAGCTATTAGGGGCGCAGCTACAGGGGCGCAGCTATTAGGGGCGCAGCTACAGGGGTGCAGCTATAGGGGCGCAGTCAAAGGGGTGCAGCTATAGGGGTGCAGCTACAGGGGCGCAGCTACAGGGGCGCAGCTATTAGGGGCTCAGCTATTAGGGGCTCAGCTATAGGGGTGCAGCTACAGGGGCGCAGCTACAGGGGCGCAGCTACAGGGGCGCAGCTATTAGGGGCGCAGCTACAGGGGCGCAGCTATTAGGGGCGCAGCTATAGGGGCGCAGCTATAGGGGCGCAGCTACAGGGGCGCAGCTATTAGGGGCTCAGCTATTAAGGGCGCAGCTATAGGGGTGCAGCTATAGGGGCGCAGCTACAGGGCCGCAGCTACAGGGGCGCAGCTACAGGGGCGCAGCTACAGGGGTGCTGCTATTAGGGGCGCAGCTACAGGGGTGCAGCTATAGGGGCGCAGTCAAAGGGGTGCAGCTATAGGGGCGCAGATATTAGGGGTGCAGCTATTAGGGGCGCAGTTATAGGGGTGCAGCTATAGGGGCGCAGCTATTAGGGGCGCAGCTACAGGGGCGCAGCTACAGGGGTGCTGCTATTAGGGGCGCAACTATAGGGGCGCAGCTACAGGGGCGCAGCTATTAGGGGCTCAGCTATTAAGGGCGCAGCTATAGGGGTGCAGCTATAGGGGCGCAGCTACAGGGGCGCAGCTACAGGGGCGCAGCTACAGGGGTGCTGCTATTAGGGGCGCAGCTACAGGGGTGCAGCTATAGGGGCGCAGTCAAAGGGGTGCAGCTATAGGGGCGCAGATATTAGGGGTGCAGCTATTAGGGGTGCAGCTATTAGGGGCGCAGTTATAGGGGCGCAGCTATTAGGGGTGCAGATATTAGGGGTGCAGCTATTAGTGGCGCAGTTATAGGGGTGCAGCTATTAGGGGTGCAGCTATAGGGAGCAGCTACAGGGGCGCAGCTACAGGGGTGCAGCTATAGGGGCGCAGTCATAGGGGTGCAGCTATAGGGGCGCAGCTATTAGGGGTGCAGCTATTAGGGGCGCAGTCATAGGGGTGCAGCTATAGGGGTGCAGCTATAGGGGCGCAGCTATTAGGGGTGCAGCTATTAGGGGCGCAGTTATAGGGGCGCAGCTATAGGGGCGCAGCTATTAGGGGTGCAGCTATTAGGGGTGCAGCTATAGGGGAGCAGCTACAGGGGCGCAGCTATAGGGGCGCAGCTACAGGGGTGCAGTTATAGGGGCGCAGTCATAGGGGTGCAGCTATAGGGGCGCAGCTATTAGGGGTGCAGCTATTAGGGGCGCAGTTATAGGGGCGCAGCTATTAGGGGTGCAGCTATAGGGGCGCAGCTACAGGGGCGCAGCTATAGGGGCGCAGCTACAGGGGTGTAGCTATAGGGGCGCAGTCATAGGGGTGCAGCTATTAGGGGCGCAGCTATTAGGGGCGCAGCTATTAGGGGCGCAGCTATTAGGGGCGCAGCTACAGGGGTGCAGCTATAGGGGCGCAGCTATTAGGGGCGCAGCTACAGAGGTGCAGCTATAGGGGCGCAGCTATAGGGGCGCAGCTACAGGGGTGCAGCTACAGGGGCGCAGCTACAGGGGCGCAGCTACAGGGGCGCAGCTACAGGGGCGCAGCTATAGGGGCGTAGCTACAGGGGTGCAGATACAGGGGTGCAGATACAGGGGAGCAGCTATAGGGGCGCAGTGGTAGCAGCTGCCCTTGTGCTCTGACGTTCCAGGTCCTTCTGCTACATATGAAGACAAATGGTAGATGATGGTTCCAGATTTGGTAATTGATGCCCAAGAGCCTCAAATGTTGTGCGCCAGGAACCTATATTCTCTGCTGCCGTTATGAAGCCTCCAGTCCCTTTAGAAACACTGATCCTGACGTTCAATGTGAGTACAATGGTCTGTTATAGTGTTACTCTGCACTGATGTTTCTGGCTTTCTCGTACACCCTTGGCACGGTCCGGGCCGAGTCATCAGATTCTCCATTGGTAATGAATTTGCCGGGTGCCGCGGTCTGTAATGAAAGTCTCTGGGGGGCTCAGTCCTATTAGAACCTGCGAAAGTTTTGCAAGTGGTTTAGCAGTCATTAATCTTCTGCTTGGTGTTCTGCACGTCTTATTTGTGATTATTCATCGCTGTTACTTTCGGTAACAAAAGTCATTGGTGCAAAGAGAACATCACTAGCTCCGATCTATGGGTCCCTCACTAATCCTAAAAATCATGAGTATGTGTACCCCCCTTTGGACCGCAGCGTTCCTGCGCATCATTTAAATGAAGCATTTGCTTGAATGGGGCTGTGCAGCAATTCCCAGAGCACCACTGGTGGGGGAAAGGTAATAACCCTTGTCTGAGTCTGTAGGTGCAAAACAGAAATAAGATGAAATCGCGTTCACCATTTTATTGGAAAAAAATAGCATTTTTTCCCCCAGAAAAAAAAAACCAGACACCTCATCAGTATAGATGGGCGGACCCCTGGATGTTTGGGTCCGGCAGAACAGTTAAAAAAAAAAAAAGTTCGGGTTTGGTTACCAGAACAGTACCCGAACCCCATTCACATGAATGGGGGCACCGAACGTCCAGTGTTTACCACGCTGTCCTGAGCTCAGAGTTCACGGGGACAAATGAGAAATTTCTCCTGGTGAACTCGCCTCTGCACCGGGACATTTTCTCACGGTGCTAGCGGGGATCTCACAGAGGTCACCGCAGTTAAATTCCCAGCTGGGAATGCAGCCTCAGTGACCGGCGGTAACCTCAATGACATCACCGCTGGTCACTGAAGCTGCACTCGCAGCAGCGCTTTCCTCAGTGGTTCTCGGCCTGAACGGTCGCATCTTGGCACCGTCCAGGTTGAAAACTGTTTATCCCCAGACAGGGATTACGGCGTGGGACAGAACAACGGACAGATGGAGGATATTGTGGTTTTATATTTTATTACAGAAAACGAGGGTTTCAATGGAATTAGGCGTTAGGTGAGTATAACTGTGCTTGATATTGCTAAATAAGAAAGGAAAGGTGTGTTTTTTTATTCCAAATAAAGGACTTTATACTGGCTGTATCTTTGTTTAACATACTACTATAGGATTAGTAATGATAAGTCTCTTATAGACGCCTCTCCATTATTAATCCGTGGGATTGATGTCACCAGGCTGCTATTTTTAGGCTGCAGGAGGTCAATATCCATGGCCCTTTACCAGCCAGAAAATACCAGCCCACCAGCTGTCTGCTTTAGCAAGGCTGGTTGTCAAAAATGGGGAGACCCCACAACTTTTCTTTTAAATTATTTAAATAATAAATAATTAACGATAAAAAAAATAGTGTGGGACCGCTCTATTCTTGATATCCAACCTTGCTGAATCTGACAGCTGAGGGTTGCAGCTCGCAGCTGTCAGTTTTGCCTGGCTGGTTATCAAAAATACAGAGGAACCCACACAGTTTTTTTAAAATTATTTAGAGCGCAGGCTGATGAATACTCCCATTAGTCGCCGCCTGCTCTCGCTGTTATTAGCAGCGACAGGCATAGGCTGATGGGAGAAGTAGTCCCATCAGCCTATGGCAGTTACCGGAGGTAAACTTTTCGCTGTCATCTGACAGCGTGGGAACCGTGGCTGACTGATTATAATTGTACCGCCGATCAGAGGCAAATGTTTGCTGCGCTGCCATGTACATGACAGTGTCAGAAACACCCGGTGTATGGGGGGCTGAACCCAAACAGTAACACGGACTGCCTAGCAAAATCAATGTTCGGTGTCCGTGCCCGAACAGTATGTGCTCAGTAAGGCCCCCAAACTTTACTGTTTGGGTTCGCCCATCCTACTCATCAGGCTCTTTCCCTTGCCCCTTTACTACTATATATATATATTTCATTTTTTTATGTATTATTTTTGCGGTGGGCAATTGCAAATCACCAGTCCCGTACATGGCAAGATTTTGAAATTGTGATGTGTATTCTGTGTATTTATAGCATTAAACTATTTCCTAAGAACTAGTATTAATTTAAATAAAATTTGACAAAATCCAATAATTTTGGCAAAAATTACCAAATGTTCCTTAGATAATTATCACTCACATCCTCTCCTTGAAATATTCTGCCAAGCAATGAAGCTTGGATGAGAAGGCCCCTCACCGCGCACCGTATTGTCCCCAAAGCCTGCGAGTAAAACGTAATTGAGACTGACTGCACGGCCGACAGTAAGATTAATGGCTTCGATAAGTTATTTCCAAGGGATAATTTATTACGGCTACTTTAAGATGCACCAATTTCGACTCAGAACCAAGACTGTTTTTGTTTGTTTTTTTACTTCCTCCACTCGCGCCTCGAAGGGAGCAGTGAGAATAAAGACAAAGAAAACGTAACGCTTAATAAAAAAACTTGAAATGAAAGCTCTTCTGCACATTTTACTGCTGCAATGTGGTGAGGTCCGCGGCCGCCTATGGGGGGATCAGAGTCTATTATAAGGTCACCCTTTAACAAATACACCTGGCCTGAATGCATCCATCATTGTGTTCCCTCCTGCTACGTCCAATGTATTCACATTTACACAGCGGCTTCTTCTCTCCTATGCGCGGTCACTGCCGAGCGTCACAGAGTGACCTTTCATGGTCTCTCCTATAGAGTAGGCCTCAGAGATGGGGATATAAGCGTAAGGCGAAGAGGCTCATCAATTACTGATCACCAAATGCTGCAAACATATCCTCAATATAAATCCCAACACAAGGACCACACACGGATATTAGAAGACAGAGCGACAAAATGTATCTATGTATTGTTTTATTTAAATCTCATGCTTTACATACTGATCACACACACACACACATATATATATATATATACATATACACACACATACACATTCATACATATACACTGTTCAAAACAAATAAAGGGATCACTTCCACACCGCAATGTAACTCCAAGTCAATCACACTCCTGTAAAACCAATCTGTCCAGTAATGAAGTAACACTCATTGTGAATCAATTTCTCCTGCGGTTGTGTAAACAGGTAGAAATGATCGGCAATCAGCAAAACAATCCCTATAAAGGAGCGGTTCTAAATGGTGGTGACCACAGACCATTTCTCTGATCTCATCCTTTATGACTGTTTTGGTCACTTTTGCGTTTTGCTCTGACCCCTAGAGGTTCTGTACAGTAGCATGAGGTGGTGTCTACAACACAGAAGTTGCTCAGGTAGTGAAGCTCATCCAGGATGGCACATCAATGCGAGCTGTAGCAAGAAGGATAGCCGTGTCTGTCAGCTTAGTGTCCAGAGCATGGAACAGATACCCGGAGACAGGTCAGTACACCAGGAGACGTGGAGAGGGCCGAAGGAGGGCAGCAACCCAGCAGCAGGACCGCTACCTATTCCTTTGTGCAAGGAGTAACAGGAGGGAGCAGTGCCAGAGCCCTGCAAAATGACTTCCAGCAGGCTACTAATAGTCATGTTTCTGCTCAAACTGTCAGAAACAAACCAAACTCCATGAAGGGTATGAGGGCCAGACATCCACAAGTGGGTTTTGCTCTTACAGCCCCAAACCATGTAGGACAATTGGCATCTGCAATAGAACACAAAGATTGGCAGATTCAACATTGGTGCCGTGTGCTCTTCACGGATGAAAGCAGGTTCACGCTGAACACATGTGACAGACGTGACAGTCTGGAGACGCAGTGGAGAACGTTCTGCTGCCTGCAACATGACCAGTCTGGAAGTGGGTCAGTAATGGAGTGAGGAGGCATTTCTTTGGAGGGCCGCTCCACTAATTCCACAATGTTAGGACTAAAGATTTACAAATGTAATCTTTCATTCACGGATATTTAGGATGTAGCATTTTAGTTTTCCCATTATTTTTTTTTTAGCACTGTGTATATATACATATATATATATATATATATATATATATATATATATATATATATATATATATATATATATATATATATATATGTATATATACACAGTGGGTGAAATCAGTATTGAACACGTCACCAATTTTCTAAGTAAATCTATTTCTAAAGGAGCTATTGACATGATTTTTTTTACCAGATGTTGATATCAACCCATCCAATCCACATGAAGAAATCAAACCATAGAGATCCATAAATTAACTTATGTGTAATAATAAAAAATGACACAGGAAAAAAGTATTGAACACATGAATAAAGAGCCATGGAATGTCATGACACCAGCTGAAATCTATCGGTAAATAGAAAGCAATACTGCCAGTTAGTGACAAATAATATCAGCTGGTTCACCTGACGGCCTATAAAAAAAAATTGTATCATTACCAAGGTGCCACGCAAGAAACATCTCATGATGGGCAAAACCAGTGAGCTATTTCAAGACCTTCACAACCTTATTGTTGCAAAACATACTGATGGTATTGGTTACAGAAGAATTTGTAAACTACTGAAGGATCCAGTGACCACTGTTGAGACTATAATTCGGAAGTGGAAAGAACCACATTTCACCATAAATCGACCACAACCAGGTACTCCCTTCAAGATATCAGACAGAGAAGTCCATAGAATTATTAGAAGAGTTGTCCAAGAGACCACTTTGAAGCTGTCATTATCAACAAAGGATTTTGTACGAAGCATTAATTACATTTTGGTAAGCATGTTCAATACTTTTTTTCCTGTGTCATGTCTCATTATTACACAATTTATGGACATCTATGGCTTAATTTAGTTGCCTATGTGGATTGGATGGGTTGTTACTGACATCTGGTGTCGACACCTTTAGGCATCCCAATTATTATACCCACAGACAGATGAGATGTGACACCTATTTGGAATGAAGGAGATATTGGAATGTTGTGGACTCAAAATCTTCAGGTTTGGGATTGGGAGATATTTCTCAAATTTGCCTAAGGGTCATAATAGAGCAGGAAGGAGAGCAAACAAGGAAATTAATGTGTTTGGAAAGGGTAACAAGGTCTGTGAAAAACAGGGAAACTGGGTCTATAATCCTGCATTGATCATTAATGATGCCACCAAGTATCAGTTAGGGGTGTTAGGACTCCATGTAGAAGACTATCCGATAAGGTGTTCATTTACATTAAATTAATGATAGCCAGACCTATGACAAGACCACCCAGCTATCTTATGTGTACAGGGGGCTCCGGATTATTCACCAATAACAGTTGAAACATGTTGGATTTTAGCGTGCCCGATGCTAGTGTTCTCATTGGAGATAAAGAGTTGTCAGAAGAGTCTATCTGACAGCTTATCGCCATAAAACCCCAACTGAGACAAGTGTGCACATGTATAGGAGGACATCAGGAGTGACCCAAGTATCCATGTGTATAAGGGTGAACCGGGGAAAATATCGGTCAGCAGTCTGTGCACCAGTATGGTTGGGATCGGAAGGATTATCTCCAAGCTCAACATTCACATGTATGGCGGGAATGGGAGGAGTAACTGGTGGCAGACCGTGCACGTGCATGAGCGGGATCAGGAGGAATAGCTGTCACTGACGGTACATATGCATGAGGGGGATCAGGAGGAATAGCTGTCACTGACTGTACATGTGCATGAGGGGGATCAGGAGGAATAGCTGTCACTGACTGTACATGTGCATGAGGGGGATCAGGAGGAATAGCTGTCACTGACGGTACATATGCATGAGGGGGATCAGGAGGAATAGCTGTCACTGACTGTACATGTGCATGAGGGGGATCAGGAGGAATAGCTGTCACTGACTGTACATGTGCATGAGGGGGATCAGGAGGAATAGCTGTCACTGACTGTACATGTGCATGAGGGGGATCAGGAGGAATAGCTGTCACTGACTGTGCATGTGCATGAGGGGGATCAGGAGGGATAGCTGTCACTGACTGTACATGTGTATGAGGGGGATCAGTAGGAATAGCTGTCACTGACTGTACATGTGTATGAGGGGGATCAGGAGGAATAGCTGTCACTGACTGTACATGTGCATGAGGGGGATCAGGAGGAATAGCTGTCACTGACTGTACATGTGTATGAGGGGGATCAGGAGGAATAGCTGTCACTGACTGTACATGTGTATGAGGGGGATCAGGAGGAATAGCTGTCACTGACTGTACATGTGTATGGAGGGATCAGTAGAAATAGCTGTCAATGAATGTGCATGTGTATGAGGGGGATCAGGAGGAATAGCTGTCACTGACGGTACATGTGTATGAGGGGGATCAGTAGGAATAGCTGTCACTGACTGTACATGTGTATGAGGGGGATCAGTAGGAATAGCTGTCACTGACTGTACATGTGCATGAGGGGGATCAGGAGGAATAGCTGTCACTGACTGTACATGTGTATGAGGGGGATCAGGAGGAATAGCTGTCACTGACTGTACATATGCATGAGCGGGATCAGGAGGAATAGCTGTCACTGACTGTGCATGTGCATGAGGGGGATCAGGAGGAATAGCTGTCACTGACTGTACATGTGTATGAGGGGGATCAGGAGGAATAGCTGTCACTGACTGTACATATGCATGAGCGGGATCAGGAGGAATAGCTGTCACTGACGGTACATGTGTATGAGGGGGATCAGTAGGAATAGCTGTCACTGACTGTACATGTGTATGAGGGGGATCAGGAGGAATAGCTGTCACTGACTGTACATATGCATGAGGGGGATCAGGAGGAATAGCTGTCACTGACTGTACATGTGTATGAGGGGGATCAGGAGGAATAGCTGTCACTGACTGTACATGTGTATGAGGGGGATCAGGAGGAATAGCTGTCACTGACGGTACATGTGTATGAGGGGGATCAGTAGGAATAGCTGTCACTGACTGTACATGTGTATGAGGGGGATCAGGAGGAATAGCTGTCACTGACTGTGCATGTGCATGAGGGGGATCAGGAGGAATAGCTGTCACTGACTGTACATGTGTATGAGGGGGATCAGGAGGAATAGCTGTCACTGACGGTACATGTGTATGAGGGGGATCAGTAGGAATAGCTGTCACTGACTGTACATGTGTATGAGGGGGATCAGGAGGAATAGCTGTCACTGACTGTACATATGCATGAGCGGGATCAGGAGGAATAGCTGTCACTGACGGTACATGTGTATGAGGGGGATCAGTAGGAATAGCTGGGCCTGACTGTACATGTGTATGAGGGGGATCAGGAGGAATAGCTGTCACTGACTGTGCATATGCTTGAGGGGGATCAGGAGGAATAGCTGTCACTGACTGTAAATGTGTATGGAGGGATCAGGAAGAATAGCTGTCACTGACTGTACATGTGCATGAGGGGGATCAGTAGGAATAGCTGTCACTGACCATGCATGTGTATGGAGGGATTAGTAGGAATAGCTGTCACTAACCGTGCATGTGAATGGAGGGATCAGGAGGAATAGCAGTCACTGACTGTGCATGTGTATGGAGGGATTAGTAGGAATAGCAGTCACTGACCGTTCATGTATATGGAGCGATTAGTAGGAATAGCTGTCACTGACCGTGCATGTGTATGGAGGAATCAGGAGAAATAGCCGTCGCTGACCGTGCATGTGTATGGAGGGATCACGAGGAATAGCTGTCACTGACTGTGCATGTGTATGAGGGGGATCAGGAGGAATAGCTGTCACTGACTGTACATATGCATGAGCGGGATCAGGAGGAATAGCTGTCACTGACTGTGCATGAGGGGGATCAGGAGGAATAGCTGTCACTGACGGTACATGTGTATGGGGGGATCAGTAGGAATAGCTGTCACTGACTGTACATGTGCATGAGGGGGATCAGGAGGAATAGCTGTCACTGACTGTACATGTGTATGAGGGGGATCAGGAGGAATAGCTGTCACTGACTGTACATGTGAATGGAGGGATCAGGAGGAATAGCTGTCACTGACCATGCATGTGTATGGAGGGATTAGTAGGAATAGCTGTCACTAACCGTGCATGTGAATGGAGGGATCAGGAGGAATAGCTGTCACTGACCATGCATGTGTATGGAGGGATTAGTAGGAATAGCTGTCACTAACCGTGCATGTGAATGGAGGGATCAGGAGGAATAGCAGTCACTGACTGTGCATGTGTATGGAGGGATTAGTAGGAATAGCAGTCACTGACCGTTCATGTGTATGGAGCGATTAGTAGGAATAGCTGTCACTGACCGTGCATGTGTATGGAGGAATCAGGAGAAATAGCCGTCGCTGACTGTGCATGTGTATGGAGGAATCAGGAGAAATAGCCGTCGCTGACCGTGCATGTGTATGGAGGGATCAGGAGGAATAGCTGTCACTGACTGTGCATGTGTATGAGGGAGATCAGGAGGAATAGCTGTCACTGACTGTACATATGCATGAGCGGGATCAGGAGGAATAGCTGTCACTGACTGTGCATGAGGGGGATCAGGAACACATGGGCTACTTGCACAGTGAACAAGTCTGTATGATCATGTTCACACACCACCAAGAAACCTGAAGACACAAAAGAGAATAGTAAAACCAAAAACACTCAGTTTGAAAAAATGTTGCAGTAATCCGCAAGTGCTAGTAAAAGGTGTAAAAAACAGGGTATTTGGTTGATACGTTTTTTGCAAAAAATGTATGAGGGGGATCAGGAGGAATAGCTGTCACTGACTGTACATGTGCATGAGGGGGATCAGTAGGAATAGCTGTCACTGACTGTACATGTGTATGAGGGGGATCAGGAGGAATAGCTGTCACTGACTGTACATATGCATGAGGGGGATCAGGAGGAATAGCTGTCACTGACTGTACATGTGCATGAGGGGGATCAGGAGGAATAGCTGTCACTGACTGTAAATGTGTATGGAGGGATCAGGAAGAATAGCTGTCACTGACTGTACATGTGCATGAGGGGGATCAGTAGGAATAGCTGTCACTGACCATGCATGTGTATGGAGGGATTAGTAGGAATAGCTGTCACTAACCGTGCATGTCAATGGAGGGATCAGGAGGAATAGCTGTCACTGACCATGCATGTGTATGGAGGGATTAGTAGGAATAGCTGTCACTAACCGTGTATGTGAATGGAGGTATCAGGAGGAATAGCAGTCACTGACTGTGCATGTGTATGGAGGGATTAGTAGGAATAGCAGTCACTGACCGTTCATATGTATGGAGCGATTAGTAGGAATAGCTGTCACTGACCGTGCATGTGTATGGAGGAATCAGGAGAAATAGCCGTCGCTGACCGTGCATGAGTATGGAGGGATCAGGAGAAATAACTGTCACTGACCGTGCATGTGTATGGAGGGATCAGGAGAAATAGCCGTCGCTGACCGTCCATGTGTATGGAGGGATCAGGAGAAATAGCTGTCACTGACCGTGTATGTGTATGGAGGGATCAGGAGGAATAGCTGTCACTGACCGTGTATGTGTATGGAGGGATCAGGAGAAATAGCCGTCGCTGACCGTGCATGAGTATGGAGGGATCAGGAGAAATAACTGTCACTGACCGTGCATGTGTATGGAGGGATCAGGAGAAATAGCCGTCGCTGACCGTCCATGTGTATGGAGGGATCAGGAGAAATAGCTGTCACTGACCGTGTATGTGTATGGAGGGATCAGGAGGAATAGCTGTCACTGACCGTGTATGTGTATGGAGGGATCAGGAGAAATAGCCGTCGCTGACCGTGCATGAGTATGGAGGGATCAGGAGAAATAACTGTCACTGACCGTGCATGTGTATGGAGGGATCAGGAGAAATAGCCGTCGCTGACCGTCCATGTGTATGGAGGGATCAGGAGAAATAGCTGTCACTGACCGTGTATGTGTATGGAGGGATCAGGAGAAATAGCCGTCGCTGACCGTGCATGTGTAGGGAGGAATCAGGAGAAATAGCCGTCGCTGACCGTGTATGTGTATGGAGGGATCAGGAGGAACAGCTGACAGCACATTTATACGGGGGGAATCAGGGGGAATATCTCTGTAAAGTGCATGGCCTGCTGGAGATGTAATGAAGGGTTTCTTAGGAAACTTCTAATTTTGGAGCAAAGGTTAATTAAACTCAAAAATATTTCTTAGAGGAAAACATGAGACTTTCCCAGCGAGCTGTATACCATGGCAGTCACGTGGCGGCACATCACCCCAGCCCGCTCACATCTTATATTACCAGAGACGATTAAAGAGATAAATTATTGAACAGGACGTCATAAATTGGGGAAAGGATATAAAATCCCTCCATAAATGCAGATACATGAGGCGTCCGCTCTTTCAGCTCCCATGAAGAAACTTAATGAAAAAACCTTAATAAAATGAGCGCGGTGGTGGAGGATAATTAAAGACAATGTACACAAGAAGCAGCGAGACGTCCTAATGAAATGTAATTAACGCTGCAATCAACAGGTCCTGCTCCCTCGTAACGACACGCTCGGCTCACAAGGCTGCAACTTTTTTTTTTTACTTTTATCGTTAAACAAGAATTACCATACTAATGTTATAAGACTGGCAAACGCAATCACGTGTGCTCATGATCCACACATGATACAAAGCATAGGACACAGCGCCTCCCCTGTTTATAGGCTGTGCCTGATATTGCAGCTCTAGCTCCAATGAAGTGATGGGTCTGTACTGTAACAATAGACACAATCCGTGAAAAAAAAAAGTGGGGATAACTTACTGATTGCTGGAGGTGTTCCGATTTCTATCACGTCCTGACATCATGAGACTCTGAAGACATCTTGAATGGAGCAGAGGTGAGAATGCTCGACATCTGCTCCATTACTTCTATGCGGGACTGCTGCGTTGTACTTCAGTTTCTCCAACAGTACCATAGACAATGAATGAAACAAAGGTTGAGCATGTGCATCTCCACTCCGTTCATTCTCTAGTGGACTGCCACGCTGCATTCCGCTTTCAACCAATAGACAAGGAATGGAGCAAAAAACTGAGCATGAGCAACTTCACTCCGTTCATTCTTTATGGGACTACCATTTGACTTTCTCGCACGGACCGATAGACAATACAGTAAATGAAGAGAAGGTTGAGCATGTCCATCTCAACGCCAATCACTCTCTATGGGACTGCCACGCTGTACTTGACTGTCTCCAATAGACCCATAAAGAATAGATGAAGGGAAAGTCGAGCATGTGCATCACGATGCCAATCATTCTCTATGGGACTGCCATTCTGTACTTGGTTTTCTCCAAGACACCAATAGACAATAAATGAAACAAAGGTCGAGCATGTGCATCTTGATGCCAATCATTCTCTATTGGATGGCCACACTGTACTTCGCTTTCTCCAAGAGACCAATAGACAATAAATAAAGCAAAGGTCGAGCATGCGCATCTCAACACCAATCATTTTCTATGGGACTGCAAAGTTGTACTTGGCATTCTCCAACAGACAATTAATGAAATGAAGGTCGAGCATGCGCATCTCAACACCAATCATTCTCTATGGGACTGCCACGCTGTGTTGGCTTTCTCCAACAGACAAATAATGAAATGAAGGTCGAGCATGCGCATCTCAACACCAATCATCCTCTATGGGACTGCCACGCTGTATTGGCTTTCTCCAACAAATAATGAAATGATGGTCTAGCATTCGCTTCTCAACACCAATCATCCTCTATGGGACTGCCACGCTGTATTGGCTTTCTCCAACAGACAAATAATGAAATGAAGGTCGAGCATGTGCATCTCAACACCAATCATCTTCTATGGGACTACCACGCTGTACTGGCTTCCTCCAACAGACCATTAATGAAATGAAGGTCGAGCATGTGCATCTCAACACCAATCATCCTCTATGGGACTGCCACGCTGTATTGGCTTTCTCCAACAGATAAATAATGAAATGAAGGTCGAGCATGTGCATCTCAACACCAATCATCTTCTATGGGACTGCCACGCTGTACTGTCTTCCTCCAACAGACCATTAATGAAATGAAGGTCGAGCATGTGCATCTCAACACCAATCATCCTCTATGAGATTGCCACACTGTACTTGAATTTCTCCAACAGTCCCATAGAAAATGAACGGAGCAGAGTTTAGCATACTCGACTTTACTCAAGTCATTCTCTATGGGACTGCCACGCTGTACTTAAAAAAGAAAAAAAATAGACAGAAAAAAATGTTTTTTTTCATATTTATCGCAGAATTTTTGTAAAACATTTACGACAAAAAGTTGATAAAAACGTTGTATGCACCCGAAAATAAAAAAGAGGAGTTAAATGGGTTTTCACAAGTAAGTTAGCCCTTAGTAACCCAATACTAATTGTTACACAAGAAAATAACATAACGCATTAAAAAACAAATACCCAAAATGTTTTCTAGCCAAAAACACAACTTTGGTAGAAGTTACAGATATTAAGTCAGGCAAAATGTGAGTGCGTGAGTGCCGGCCGTCCATTAACCTTTATAGCTTAGAAAGAGAGCTTCATTATTCCCTTTTTTAACCAAAATGTAAGCGCCACATAGGGATCACGAAAGAAAAACGTCAAATTAAACTTTTGTTCGTGTGACTTTGATCTGGGGGATAGAGCCGAAATCGCACGGAGCCGAGTCCCAGGGCGACGGCTCAGTAATGAAAAATTTATACAAGTCAAAGAACATTTGAAACATTTTTAAAATTCATGACATTTTACAATATTTCTCTCTGGGAAACTCTTTATTTCCCTGCCCTTTAAGAGAAGGCTTAAAATTCAAAGATTAATGAAGAACGGGGCGAGACGGTACCACAACAGCATCTACATTACCGAGAAAACACCGACTACAGGCGAAACAGGCACCCGACGTACATACGGGACAGAGCGGCAAGCACTACAAGTACCAGGATCACTGGACAGCAACAGAGGAGCACTGCAAAGGCACTACAAATCTCAGCAAGATAACACATACTGTATATATGAAAATTACTGTATATTCTGAGCATTAGTGCTACAACTAACCTGCTATGTACAAGCTCACAGTTACTATAATACTGCCCCATGTACAGGAATATAACTACTATAATACTGCCCCTATGTGCAGGAATATAACTACTATAATACTGCTCCTATGTACAAGAATATAACTACTATAATACTGCCCCTATGTACAAGAATATAACTACTATAATACTGCCCCTATGTACAAGAATATAACTACTATAATACTGCCCCTATGTACAAGAATATAACTACTATAATACTGCTCCTGTGTACAAGAATATAACTACTATAATACTGCTCCCTATGTACAAGAATATAACTACTATAATACTGCTCCTGTGTACAAGAATATAACTACTATAATACTGCCCCTATGTACAAGAATATAACTACTATAATACTATTCCCTATGTACAAGAATATAAGTACTATAATACTGCTCCTATGTACAAGAATATAACTACTATAATATTGCCCCTATGTGCAGGAATATAACTACTATAATATTGCTCCTATGTACAAGTATATAACTACTATAATATTGCTCCTATGTACAAGAATATAACTACTATAATACTGCCCCTATGTACAAGAATATAACTACTATAATACTGCTCCTATGTACAAGAATATAACTACTATAATACTGCCCCTATGTACAAGAATATAACTACTATAATACTGCTCCTATGTACAAGAATATAACTACTATAATACTATTCCCTATGTACAAGAATATAACTACTATAATACTGCCCCTATATACAAGAATATAACTACTATAATACTGCTCCTATGTACAAGAATATAACTACTATAATACTGCTCCTATGTACAAGAATATAACTACTATAATACTGCTCCTATGTACAAGAATATAACTACTATAATACTGCCCCTATGTACAGGAATATAACCACTATAATACTGCTCCTATGTATAAGAATATAACTACTATAATACTGCTCCTATGTACAAGAATATAACTACTATAATACTGCCCCTATGTACAGGAATATAACCACTATAATACTGCTCCTATGTACAAGAATATAACTACTATAATACTGCCCCTATGTACAGGAATATAACCACTATAATACTGCCCCTATGTACAAGAATATAACCACTATAATACTGCCCCTATGTACAAGAATATAGCTACTATAATACTGCTCCTATGTACAAGAATATAGCTATTATAATACTGCTCCCTATGTACAAGAATATAACTACTATAATACTGCTCCTATGCACAAGAATATAACTACTATAATACTGCTCCTATGCACAAGAATATAACTACTATAATACTGCTCCTATGCACAAGAATATAACTACTATAATACTGCCCCTATGCACAGGAATATAACCACTATAATACTGCCCCTATGTACCAGAATATAACTACTATAATACTGCTCCTATGTACAAGAATATAACTACTATAATACTGCTCCTATGCACAAGAATATAACTACTATAATACTGCCCCTATGTACAGGAATATAACCACTATAATACTGCCCCTATGTACCAGAATATAACTACTATAATACTGCCCCTATGTACAAGAATATAACTACTATAATACTGCTCCTATGCACAAGAATATAACTACTATAATACTGCCCCTATGTACAGGAATATAACCACTATAATACTGCCCCTACGTACCAGAATATAACTACTATAATACTGCTCTTATGTACAAGAATATAACTACTATAATACTGCCCCTATGTACAAGAATATAGCCACTATAATACTGCCCCTATGTACAAGAATATAACTACTATAATACTGCCCCTATGTACAAGAATATAACTACTATAATACTGCTCCTATGTACAAGAATATAACCACTATAATACTGCCCCTATGTACAGGAATATAACCACTATAATACTGCCCCTATATACAAGAATATAGCTACTATAATACTGCTCCTATGTACAAGAATATAACTATTATAATACTGCCCCTATGTACAAGAATATAACTACTATAATACTGCTCCTATGTACAAGAATATAACTACTATAATTCTGCCCCTATGAACAAGAATATAACTACTATAATACTGCTCCTATGTACAAGAATATAACTACTATAATACTGCCCCTATGTACAAGAATATAACTACTATAATACTGCTCCTACGTACAAGAATATAACTACTATAATACTGCTCCTACGTACAAGAATATAACTACTATAATACTGCTCCAATGTACAAGAATATAACTACTATAATACTGCCCCCTATGTACAAGAATATAACTACTATAATACTGCTCCTATGTACAAGAATATAACTACTATAATACTGCTCCTATGTACAAGAATATAACTACTATATACTGCCCCTATGTACAAGAATATAACTACTATAATACTGCCCCTATGTACAAGAATATAACTACTATAATACTGCCCCTATGTACAAGAATATAACTACTATAATACTGCTCCTATGTACAAGAATATAACTACTATAATACTGCCCCTATGTACAAGAATATAACTACTATAATACTGCTCCTACGTACAAGAATATAACTACTATAATACTGCTCCTACGTACAAGAATATAACTACTATAATACTGCTCCTACGTACAAGAATATAACTACTATAATACTGCCCCTATGTACAAGAATATAACTACTATAATACTGCTCCTATGTACAAGAATATAACTACTATAATACTGCCCCTGTGTACAAGAATATAACTACTATAATACTGCCCCTATGTACAAGAATATAACTACTATAATACTGCTCCTACGTACAAGAATATAACTACTATAATACTGCTCCTATGTACAAGAATATAACTACTATAATACTGCCCCTATGTACAAGAATATAACTACTATAATACTGTCCCTATGTACAAGAATATAACTACTATAATACTGCTCCTATGTACAAGAATATAACTACTATAATACTGCCCCTGTGTACAAGAATATAACTACTATAATACTGCTCCTATGTACAAGAATATAACTACTATAATACTGCCCCTATGTACAAGAATATAACTACTATAATACTGCCCCTATGTACAAGAATATAACTACTATAATACTGCTCCTATGTACAAGAATATAACTACTATAATACTGCTCCTATGTACAAGAATATAACTGCTATAATACTGCTCTTATGTACAAGAATATAACTACTATAATACTGCTCCTATGTACAAGAATATAACTACTATAATACTGCCCCTACGTACAAGAAAATGATTACTAAGATCTAACCCAAATAATACGACCCCTCAGTGCAGTATAACAGATGTTTTTATTAGCGCCTTTCTCTCGTGCGGTGAATAATGGACTTTTCTCGATACTCTGACGTTCACAAGTGTCAACAGAATATTGACGGTGTGAGTGACGGCTGCAGAGTCGGGTGTGCGCTCCCTGAAGCTCTTATACCGCTACATCGTCTGATATCAGCGCTCTGGTCACACAGGGGCTGCGGGTGGGAAAAATTAATAAACAAAAAACAAATCTATTTTCCTGAGCCTTAGATTGCATTCAATACCCAATTGCTGATACCGATGTCCTGACCGAAGGCTGCAAAGATCACAGCGAGAGCAGCACGGGATTAACCCTTCACGTGTGTCAGGCAGAACACAGGCTCGTGCTTGTCCTGACACACCAACCATTCATTATAAGTATATACTGTATTTGAGCTTTCTTTCTGCTGTTTTCGTGCAGTAACAAAAATGTGACCGCACAGACTCCAAGCAGAAATAGTGAGGAACTGAGACACAAAGCAGATTACAAATAGGAGGAGGGTTCTTACTAAATAATGAGGACCAGTCACCAGGTCAAAAGTGGCCTTTTTTTTTATATTTTATTCTTGCAGCTCTCTTTTTTTTTCTTTCTTGTAAATCCACCATACGGTTGCAAAGGTCTGATTTTTCTGGCTTATACAAGGGGGCGTGGTTCATACAGAACAGCCTAAAGACACGCCCCAGAGGATCCGGAGAGCCACGAACTTTACATAAAAAGACCCAGATCTCTGGAACTGTATGGCGGATGTGCAAAAAAGAAACAATGGAATACTCAGACAAGAAGCGTCAATAAAATACGAGAATAAACTGGACACTTGACTAGGTGACTGGTCTTCTTTAGGCTTCATTTATTTTTTGTTTCTACCTTTATTTCTATCTCATGTATCTTTCTAATATCTATCTGATTATCTTCCTACATTTCTAATAACTATCTGGTATTTATCGATCCATCTATCCCAAATCTCATTTATCTGTCAAATCCATGGATCGAATATCGATCAGGTTCTCTAAATCTAGTTATGAATGTATCTCGCATATATCCACCTGTCTACCATCCACTAGTTAATATTTATGGATCTGTATCGCAGATTTATCTAAATATCTATTCCTATGACATCTCTCATCTCTTTATTTTTTTGTATAATATATATATATATATATATATATATATCTATCTCGAACACGTCGCTTATCTCATATTGATATTTCTAGTAATTTCTCGCCTTTCATTTTTATATTCTGCCTGTCCCATATTATATATAATATATATATATATATATATATATATATATACACATATCTATAAATATATATCTGTATCTCTCACTCTCTCTCTCATATATATATGTATATATATGTATATATATATATATATATATATATATATATATATATATATATATATATATATATATATAAAATCCTTAGCCATTAGCCTGATGTTTATTTATGTACCTCACATCTAATTATGTATTTTCGGTCTGTTTCCTTTTCTTTCTACCTCTCTACAGTGCTTAGAATAAATGAGTACACCCCAACAGATTTGTCAGAAAACCTTTTGTTTCCTTTTCACAATCCGCATTTTATATGGGATACCGTATTGTAAAATGTTCCCAGAAATATGGTCCATTGATTGCAAACAAGATTTTCTAGTTTGCACAGCAAAAAAAAAAAAAAGTTATTTTCCTAACAAATTAATTCAGGATCTAGTTGTAAAAAATGAGTACAACCCAAGGAAAACCTTAACCCTGCTGTTCTGTTGGTCAAAAATGACCGACTTTGAACTTCAATATTCTTTAAAATATTCAAGATGCGGCTCTGAAACCCGTGGCCGACCGACCCATCCTCATTTAAGTCAATCAACCACAAGTTTCAGAACCGCATCTTGAACACCCCAAAAAATACCAAAGTTCAAAATAGGTCTCCCCAGACCGAACAGAACAGCAGGGAGCAAAAGTTAAAGTTTAAACTACAAAATTCGAATTAGTAAGAATTCAACTATAGGTACAGCAAAGTGTAATCTTTCATACACAGGTGTCCTAAACAAGGGTGTTACTTAAATAAAACCCCTTCCCATTTCATGCTGTCAGCAATGGTACCACACGGAAGAGAAATGACACGATAACTGAGGAAGAAAAGGTGAAGGCAACAAGATCAGCAAAGCTTTACTCATCAGTGAGAATATTGCAGCAAAATTGAACAAAGATGGAACTGCAGCATCTTAGCGAGATGTCCAGGCCAACCACAGAAGTTACCACCTAAACAGAAGCGGTTTCTGATGAGAAGAGTTGAGGGGGAAAATAAATAAATAAATAAATTTAAAAAAAAAAAAAAAAAAAAAAAATCGGCAAGCAAGTTCAATTCAGGTATTTAAAAAAAATAGAAAGCCAAATGGGGGCGAGCGTTCCCTGTGACACAATATGGTATAAACTACAGAGGAACGACAAGCATGAGGGTCATTCATGAATGAAGACTCTCCTAAAGGCCATGCACAAAAAAAGCTGCCAACAATTTGCCAGGGCTCAAGATGAAGAAATATGAAGCTACGAGGACTGTCTAATCTAGAGTGAGGAGACCAAAAGAAATGTTTTTCGCACTGATGGATTCTATATAGCATCAAAAAAGGTGAGGAGAGGAGAACAAAGAAATATGCCTGCTGCCTACAGTGAGACATGGTGGAGGCTGTGTCCTTATGTAGGGGCACATGAGCTGCTAGTGTCGGAGGCTACATATCATTGATAGTATTACAAAGGTATATATACAGCTCAATTGTTAAAAAAGATGCGGCCGTCAGTCCGTGCCCTTGGTAGATGTGAACTTTCCAACATGGCAATGATCCATACACACACATATTAAGGCCACCGCTGCGATCCTGAAGAAGAATAGTGTCAGTTATTCAGTGGCCATGTGTCTCCTAATCTGACCCCATCCGAACATCTATGGGGAATACTGAAGACACAAGGTGTCACCACTCTCTATCCAGCATCCAGGCTGTAGAAAAGCGCATTCTTGATGTTGCCAACTTGTTCATTCCAGACCTAGAAGACTTAATGGCTCCTCGATCGTCCTGCAGACCGCAAGCTTAAAGCAATCTGCGGTCTACAGAACAAAGGGACTTAGAACAGGGAGATTGTGTTTCCCTGCATTAATTGCATCAGGCTGCGAAGCATAGCTTCGGATGGGCTCCAGAATGTATAGGAGACCATCGTAGCTTCAGGATGTGAAGAGTGTCACACCTGAGCAATGCCTGCGACTAGTTTCTCTATACACCAGACGCCTGGAAGCCTCATCACCAAGAATGGCTTTTGTGAAAAGTATTAATTACATTTCGGTAAGCGTCTTCAATACTTATTCCCTCTGTCATTTCTCATTATCACACAATTTATGGACATCTATGGTTTGAATTCTTTGCCTGACTGGATTGGATGGGCTGTTACCGACATCTGGTGAGAATTTCATGTCAACGGCATCTTTAGGAACATACTTAGAGAATTGGTGATGCTGTAAAGTGGAATTCTATTATAAAAAGTCCTGAAAGTTTTTCGCAGACTTTCTTATGTTTTCCTAGATCTACACTTGCTGTCAGTGAATACAAACCGTGATTGCTGAGGGTGAATCGTCTTCTTTGGATCTACAAGCTGTATAGCCATAAAGATCTGGACCATCACACGTCTGAGACTTTGCTACAATTGTATCCAGTCTGGACAACAGTCTGAAACCATCATCATCCGCTCCTGCTACAATGTATGGATGCAGATAGGGCAAAGTTCACACGTGTGTTGGAGTCTGCTACATCATTTTTTTATTTTTTTTATTTTTTTTTTAAATTTTATATATTTTTTTTTATTACTGTTACATTGATGGTCGCCGAACCAAAGGTGTTCTCCTCCGTCTGGAGCCCGCTGTGTCACAGGACGGATATGTTTCCTACGATGCAAGTGAAAAAGGGAAACTTCTACTTCTCAATAGGAAACCATTATTTTTTAACTAAATACTAAAGTATCGCAGCGTATAAAACAAGCGATCGAACTATCAAAAATAAAAAAAAATTATAATGTAAAGTGAGAAAAAAATAAAGTTAAAAAAAATGTTTTTAAATAAAAACAACAAAATACAAATCAGCCTCTTCTCCGCATTCGTAAAGAAAACAAAAAAAAATAAAATAATTTATTTGGTATCGCGGCTTCTGCAGGTCGGATCGCTCAAAATATTCCATTATTTCACCTACATGGAAACTGGTTTAAAAAGTAAAAAAAAAAAATAGTAATAATTTACGAATTGCGTTTTTTTTGGATGCCGCTCCTCCTCCAAGAAATGAAATCTTGGAGAAAGAGAACCAGAAAGCACAAAGACATGGTGGAAGGAGATGATTGCACATTTGCTCGGGACAGTTGGCCGGATGAGGCGCTGCGCAGGCTGCGGTGACGGCTATCAAATCTGCGAGCGGCAGATAAAGGGTTAACCAGCCAGTCCCAAGCGCAGAGCCGCCATCCATCAGGGCCGCGCACCGACTCCGCCGGTGACAGAGCGGTTATAAATACACCTATTAACCAGCGCAACGGGAGCGAACCGAGGCTAAAAATAAACTGCGCGCAGGAAGCAACGCTGTCCTCAGGAAAACCTTTCCCCACGCTCCACCCGCCGCACGGGAATCTGCATCACTGGCCTCCATCTACAGGAACGAGTGCAGCCGCTTGCAAAAGTACTCACCCCCCCTTGGCATACTTCATGCTCTGCTATCTCACAACCTGGAGTCTCACGGTTTTTTGAGGGTTGGCATCAGTTCATGTACAGAACATGTCTACAACTGGGAACATTGGGCTTTATTTTTATTGTGAAACAAATAACAAATCGGGCAAAATAACTGAAAACTTCAGTGTGCAAAACTGTTCACCCCCCTAAAGTCAGTACTTTGTAGAGCCTCTTTTTGCAGCAATTACAGCTGCAAGTCCCTTTGGATAATTCTCTATGAGCTTTTCACGTCTTGCCTCTTGGATTTTTGTCCATTCTTCAAAGCAAAACTGCTCCAGCTCCATGAAGTTAGATGGTTTCCTCTGGTGAACAGCGATCTTCTAGTCTCACCGCAGATTCTCCATTGGATTAAGGTCCGGGCTGTGACTCGGCCACTCCAGAACATTTACATGTGTCCCCTTAAATCACTGGAGCGTTGCTTTACCAGTATGCTTTGGGTCATTGTCTTATTGGAAGGTGAAGCTTCGTCCCAATCTCAAATCACTGACAAACTGGTTGTTCTCAAGAATATCCCCGTATTTTTCACCATCCAACTTCCCCTTGACTCAGATCATTTTACCTGTCCCTGCTGCCCAAAAAGCATCCCTTTAGAATGATGCTGCCACCAGCATGCTTCACTGTGGGGATGGTGTTCTTGGGGTGATGAAGTGTGTTGGCTTGAAACCAGACAGTGTTTACCTTCGTGGCCAAAAAGTTCAATTTTGGTCTTGTAACCACAGCACCTTCCTCCATACATTTGTGGAGACTCCCTCATGTCTTTTGGCAAAATTGAGCCTTACAATTTTTGTATGTAAGTAAAGGCTTTTTTCTGCCCACTCTTCCACATGGCCACCTCTATGGAATGTACAGCTTATTGTGGTCGTATGGACAGATACTCCAGTCTGCTAGGGATCTCTCTTGCTCCTTTCATAGTTACCTTTAGTTTCTGTGCTGCCTATCTGATTAATGTCCTCCTTGCCCCGAGCGAAGAGTTATGGTGGGCGCCCTCTATCGTCAGGTTTGTTGTCGTACCATGTTCTTTCCATTCAATGATAACGGATTTCATGGGGTTCTGAGGGAAGGGGATCATCAGAGACTGGGATAGATAGAGATTATATATTATTATATATATATATATATATATATATATATATATTTATTTATTTTAATAACCCAACCCTAACTTGTACTTCTCAACAGCTTTGTCCCTAATATCTTTGGAGATCTCCTTTGTCTTCATGATCTTGTTTGAAGATCTCCCTGTTCTTCAAGGTGTCATGGTGTTTGGAGATATCCTTGGTCTTCACGATATTCTTAGGAGATCTTCCTGTTCTTCATGGTGTTTGGAAATCTCCCTGATCTTCATGGTGTACTTTGGAGATCTCCGAGTTCTTCGTGGTGGTGTTTGAAGATCTCCCTGTTCTTCATGGTGTTGTTTGGAGATCTCCCTGTTCTTCATGGTATTCTTTGGAGATCTCCCTGTTCTTCATGGTATTCTTTGGAGATCTCCCTGTTCTTCATGGTATTCTTTGGAGATCTCCCTGTTCTTCATGGTATTCTTTGGAGATCTCCCTGTTCTTCATGGTGTTGTTTGGAGATCTCCCTTGTTTTTCATGGTGTTTGGAGACCTCCCTGTTCTTCATGATCTTCTTAGGAGATCTCCCTGATCTTCATGGTGTTTGGAGATCTCATTGGTCTTCATGGTGTAGTTTGGATATCTCCTTGGTCTTCATAGTGTTGTTTGGAGATCTCCTTGGTCTTCATGGTGTAGTTTAGAAATCTCCTTGCTCTTCACGATATTCTTAGGAGATCTTCCTGTTCTTCATGGTGTTTGGAAATCTCCCTGATCTTCATGGTGTACTTTGGAGATCTCCGAGTTCTTCGTGGTGGTGTTTGAAGATCTCCCTGTTCTTCAAGGTGTTGTTTGGAGATCTCCCTGTTCTTCAAGGTGTTGTTTGGAGATCTCCCTGTTCTTCATGGTGTTGTTTGAAGACCTCCCTGTTCTTCATGATCTTCTTAGGAGATCTCCCTGATCTTCATGGTGTTGTTTGGAGACCTCCCTGTTCTTCATGATCTTCTTAGGAGATCTCCCTGATCTTCATGGTGTTTGGAGATCTCATTGGTCTTCATGGTGTAGTTTGGAAATCTCCTTGGTCTTCATAGTGTTGTTTGGAGATCTCCTTGGTCTTCATGGTGGGGTTTGGAGATCTCCTTGGTCTTCATGGTGTAGTTTGGAGATCTCCTTGGTCTTCATAGTGTTGTTTGGAGATCTCCTTGGTCTTCATGGTGGGGTTTGGAGATCTCCTTGGTCTTCATGGTGGGGTTTGGAGATCTCCTTGGTCTTCATAGTGTTGTTTGGAGATCTCCTTGGTCTTCATAGTGTTGTTTGGAGATCTCCTTGGTCTTCATGGTGGGGTTTGGTTAGTGGCGCCTATTGTTAATGCTGTTGTGGCCTTTCAGAAAAGGTAAAGTGTGTATATTGACAGACATATGACACTTAGCAACATGACGTCCCCTGTGTGCAATCTAAGCATGGGACTTACGAAGGGAATTGCACGCACTACACATTTTTAGGGCTTCATAGCAAAAGGGGTGAATACATATGCACATGCCTACTTCTAGTTATTTGATCCCATTAATTGAATTTTTGCATACATTTTTCTCACTTCATTTCACCAACTTAGACTATTCAGTGCTGATGCATCACGCACAAATCAGATTACAAAAATATTTACACTTAGGTTGTAAAGTAACAAAATAGATAAAAAACCAAAGGGTGTGAATACTTTCTGTACGTTCACTGCTAGCCCTTATCCCTATGTTCATCCTAATGTAAGTTTTCATCATATGGATCTTGTTTACAGTAAAAGGTCAGTAATAAACATTTAAAAACTAACAGGGCTCACTACTGCCCCTTGTGGTGCCAACGAGTGATTTAGTAACTATAGAAGGCCGATGCTGACACAGCGGTTTGGGGTTTTCACCCTTCATATTTACTGATGCCGTCACAAAACTCCGCTCAGCACCAGTGCGCCCTCCGGTGTGAACTCATTCAGCAAGTTGTATTATTACAGACTTACTGCAGCCAACAAAATCACGGCAGGGCGACGTACAACAGAATGAGGCAATGGTGACAGGTGGGAGAGCACGGACCTCCAGCTCTGAGGGGTGAAGTACCGTCATATGGATCACTGATAAATCTCATCCACTTCAGTCACAGATCAGAGAGGCCAGATGATCCTCACCCGCTACAGTCACTATATCCTGAGAGGCCATTACATCACCGGCATCGCTCCGCAGCCTGTCCTGTATGACCGGCAGCAAGACTGCAGCAGGACACAGGATAACCTGACACATGTATCTATAGGGGCAGTATTATAGCAGTAATATTCCTGTACATAGGGGCAGTATTATAGCAGTAATATTCTTGTACATAGGAGCAGTATTATAGTAGTTATATTCTTGTACATAGGGGCAGTATTATAGTAGTTATATTCTTGTACATAGGGGCAGTATTATAGTAGTTATATTCTTGTACATAGGGGCAGTATTATAGTAGTTATATTCTTGTACATAGGAGCAGTATTATAGTAGTTATATTCTTGTACATAGGGGCAGTATTATAGCAGTAATATTCCTGTACATAGGAGCAGTATTATAGTAGTTATATTCTTGTACATAGGAGCAGTATTATAGTAGTTATATTCTTGTATACAGGAGCAGTATTATAGTAGTTATATTCTTGTACATAGGAGCATTATTATAGTAGTTATATCCCTGTACATAGGGGCAGTATTATAGCAGTTATATTCTTGCATATAGGGGCAGTATTATAGTGGTTATATTCTTGTACATAGGAGCAGTATTATAGTAGTTATATTCTTGTACATAGGGGCAGTATTATAGTAGTTATATTCTTGTACATAGGAGCAGTATTATAGTGGTTATATTCTTGGACATAGGAGCAGTATTATAGTAGTTATATCCCTGTACATAGGAGTAGTATTATAGTAGTTATATTCTTGTATATAGGGGCAGTATTATAGTGGTTATATTCTTGTACATAGGAGCAGTATTATAGTAGTTATATCCCTGTACATAGGAGTAGTATTATAGTAGTTATATTCTTGTATATAGGGGCAGTATTATAGTAGTTATATTCTTGTACATAGGAGCAGTATTATAGTAGTTATATCCCTGTACATAGGGGCAGTAATATAGCAGTTATATTCCTGTACATAGGGGGTAGTATTATAGCAGTAATATCCCTGTACATAGGGGGCAGTATTATAGTAGTTATATTCTTGTACATAGGAGCAGTATTATAGTAGTTATATCCCTGTACATAGGGGGCAGTATTATAGCAGTAATATTCCTGTACATAGTGGCAGTATTATAGCAGTAATATCCCTGTACATAGGGGCAGTATTATAGTAGTTATATTCTTGTACATAGGGGCAGTATTATAGTAGATATATTCTTGTACATAGGGGCTGTATTATAGTAGTTATATCCCTGTACATAGGGGGAAGTATTATAGCAGTAATATCCCTGTACATAGGGGGCAGTATTATAGTGGTTATATTCTTGTACATAGGAGCAGTATTATAGTAGATATATTCTTGTACATAGGGGCTGTATTATAGTAGTTATATCCCTGTACATAGGGGGCAGTATTATAGCAGTAATATCCCTGTACATAGGGGGCAGTATTATAGTGGTTATATTCTTGTACATAGGGGCTGTATTATAGTAGTTATATTCTTGTACATAGGGGGCAGTATTATAGCAGTAATATTCCTGTACATAGGGGGCAGTATTATAGCAGTAATATTCCTGTACATAGTGGCAGTATTATAGCAGTAATATCCCTGTACATAGGGGCAGTATTATAGTAGTTATATTCTTGTACATAGGGGCAGTATTATAGTAGTTCTATTCTTGTACATAGGGGCAGTATTATAGTAGTTATATTCTTGTACATAGGGGCAGTATTATAGTAGTTATATTCTTGTACATAGGAGCAGTATTATAGTAGATATATTCTTGTACATAGGGGCTGTATTATAGTAGTTATATCCCTGTACATAGGGGGCAGTATTATAGCAGTAATATCCCTGTACATAGGGGGCAGTATTATAGTGGTTATATTCTTGTACATAGGGGCTGTATTATAGTAGTTATATTCTTGTACATAGGAGCAGTATTATAGTAGTTATATCCCTGTACATAGGGGGCAGTATTATAGCAGTAATATTCCTGTACATAGGGGTCAGTATTATAGTGGTTATATTCTTGTACATAGGGGCTGTATTATAGAAGTTATATTCTTGTACATAGGAGCAGTATTATAGTAGTTATATCCCTGTACATAGGGGGCAGTATTATAGCAGTAATATTCCTGTACATAGTGGCAGTATTATAGCAGTAATATCCCTGTACATAGGGGCAGTATTATAGTAGTTATATTCTTGTACATAGGGGCAGTATTATAGTAGTTCTATTCTTGTACATAGGGGCAGTATTATAGTAGTTATATTCTTGTACATAGGGGCAGTATTATAGTAGTTCTATTCTTGTACATAGGGGCAGTATTATAGTAGTTATATTCTTGTACATAGGGGCAGTATTATAGTAGTTATATTCTTGTACATAGGGGCAGCATTATAGTAGTTATATTCTTGTACATAGGGGCAGTATTATAGTAGTTATATTCTTGTACATAGGGGCAGTATTATAGCAATAATATTCCTGTACATAGGAGCAGTATTATAGTAGATATATTCTTGTACATAGGGGCTGTATTAGTTATATCCCTGTACATAGGGGGCAGTATTATAGCAGTAATATTCCTGCACATAGTGGCAATATTATAGCAGTAATATCCCTGTACATAGGGGCAGTATTATAGTAGTTATATTCTTGTACATAGGGGCAGTATTATAGTAATTATATTCTTGTACATAGGGGCAGTATTATAGCAGTTATATTCTTGTATATAGGAGCAGTATTATAGTAGTTATATTCTTGTATATAGGGGCAGTATTATAGTAGCTATATTCTTGTACATAGGGGCAGTATTATAGTAGTTATATTCCTGTACATAGTGGCAGTATTATAGCAGTAATATCCCTGTACATAGGGGCAATATTATAGTAGTTATATTCTTGTACATAGGGGCAGTATTATAGCAGTTATATTCTTGTACATAGGGGGAGCAGTATTATAGTAGTTATATTCTTGTACATCGGGGCAGCATTATAGCAGTAATATTCCTGTACATAGTGGCAGTATTATAGCAGTAATATTCCTGTACATAGTGGCAGTATTATAGCAGTAATATCCCTGTACATAGGGGCAGTATTATAGTAGTTATATTCTTGTACATAGGAGCAGTATTATAGTAGTTATACTCTTGTACATAGGGGCAGTATTATAGTAGTTATATTCTTGTACATAGGGGCAGTATTATAGTAGTTATATTCTTGTACATAGGGAACAGTATTATAGTAGTTATATTCTTGTACATAGGGGCAGTATTATAGTAGTTATATTCTTGTACATAGGAGCAGTATTATAGTAGTTATATTCTTGTGTATAGGGAGCAGTATTATAGCAGTTATATTCTTGTACATAGGGGGAGCAGTATTATAGTAGTAATATTCCTGTACATAGGAGCAGCATTATAGCAGTAATATTCCTGTACATAGTGGCAGTATTATAGCAGTAATATTCCTGTACATAGTGGCAGTATTATAGCAGTAATATCCCTGTACATAGGGGCAGTATTATAGTAGTTATATTCTTGTACATAGGGGCAGTATTATAGTAGTTATATTCTTGTACATAGGAGCAGTATTATAATAGTTATATTCTTGTACATAGGGGCAGTATTATAGTAGTTATATTCTTGTACATAGGGGCAGTATTATAGTAGTTATATTCTTGTGTATAGGGAGCAGTATTATAGCAGTTATATTCTTGTACATAGGGGGAGCAGTATTATAGTAGTAATATTCCTGTACATAGGAGCAGCATTATAGCAGTAATATTCCTGTACATAGTGGCAGTATTATAGCAGTAATATTCCTGTACATAGTGGCAGTATTATAGCAGTAATATCCCTGTACATAGGAGCAGTATTATAGTAGTTATATTCTTGTACATAGGAGCAGTATTATAGTAGTTATATTCTTGTACATAGGAGCAGTATTATAGTAGTTATATTCTTGTACATAGGGGGACAGTATTATAGTAGTTATATTCTTGTACATAGGAGCAGTATATAGTAGTTATATTCTTGTACATAGGGGCAGTATTATAGTAGTTATATTCTTGTACATAAGAGCAGTATTATAGTAGTTATATTCTTGTACATAGGGGGACAGTATTATAGTAGTTATATTCTTGTACATAGGAGCAGTATATAGTAGTTATATTCTTGTGTATAGGGAGCAGTATTATAGTAGTTATATTCTTGTACATAGGAGCAGTATTACAGCAGGTACATTTCCCCTTACCTATGGGATATACACCTTATAGCCGGATTATTAACTGATCGGTTGAGCGGGGTATCACCTGTGACTGGAGTTGCCCTTTATGTGACTGGATGTTATTTGGGAGGCTAACGCACATGGCCCTGTGTATTCATTCTGTCAAGACTCATCTTCGTGGATCTCCGAGTCGCTGACAACCTCGGGCCGTGCATCCATCACTGTCTGCCGTCCACCTAAACACGCACTCACATAATTAATGGCTGACATTTACTGCAAAATTAAATCCAAAGCTGAACTAAAATGTGATCATGTGGAATACTGCAGTGGAGCAAACACCTTGGTTATAGGGAACAGTGATGGCTAAGAGCTTCCATCCGAAACAGACATGATCCTGGGTACTGCGGGGTTAAAGCTGTAACCAAATCATTTAAAGGGGTTGTCCACTTTTGGTTACTTTTTTTTTTTTTTTTTTTTAATTTAGGTTAAAATATATATATATATTTGAGTGTCATTAAAAATTTTGAACCATTTCCCATTTTCAGTGGCGACATTGTCTATTGCTGGCTGATACGGTAGAATGAGTTAACTGATAATCTGTCAGTGAGCCCGTGCAGGTTGGATGTCTGGAAGTTTGCAATTGTTTATTTTGTCTTTTTCTGAGCTCACAGTTTTACAGAAAGCAGGGAAAATCAAAACAGTGAAAAATACTAAATAAAAATTGAATTGCAAAAAAAAGGTTATTTATGTTTTTATATTTTTACCGATACTGGGAGTGAGGGGGAAAATGTAAAGGAAGAAAATTAAACAAGTCTGTTCTTCACATTTCTTCTAGGACTACAAAAGAGCATTAACTACACTAAAATAGACGATATTTTGTCTTCCCTTTTCCATTACTGCTGGTTTTATATATCGTTCTATATGAGGAGTCCAGCAACAGTTTACAGCGATACTGGCTCAACGTCATATTAACACAGACACAACATGTTAAATAGGAACCACATTTATTGCCACTTTCTTCGTCACTTTGTGTCTGCTATATTTATCATTCGCAGCAACCTGCTCAAATCTGTCCACAGATCTGTCTTCAGTAAAGGATCAAATTAATAATGCGGCCTACAGAAGTCTATAGAGAAGTGACTGATTCCTATTAAAGTCTATGGAAAGGGTCGGGAAAGCCTAGTGAGACAGACCCACAGTCCCAGCTGCCACTTTCAGGTGTTTTCTCTCACTTCATTGCTTCTCTACACTGCTATATATTGTCTGCCATGAGATAGATCCACAGCTACACTGCTCAGTACTTCTATATAATATCCTCCATAAGCAATCTGTGCTGCTGGAGGAATCTGCACCTTCCACAATGTATCCTCCTATAGGATCAGCACACTCCTCTCCTGAAACACTCTGTGCTGCTGGGGGAATCTGCACCTTCCACAATGTATCCTCCTATAGGATCAGCGCACTCCTCTCCTGAAACACTCTGTGCTGCTGGAGGAATCTGCACCTTCCACAATGTATCCTCCTATAGGATCAGCGCACTCCTCTCCTGAAACACTCTGTGCTGCTGGAGGAATCTGCACCTTCCACAATGTATCCTCCTATAGGATCAGCACACTCCTCTCCTGAAACACTCTGTGCTGCTGGGGGAATCTGCACCTTCCACAATGTATCCTCCTATAGGATCAGCGCACTCCTCTCCTGAAACACTCTGTGCTGCTGGGGGAATCTGCACCTTCCACAATGTATCCTCCTATAGGATCAGCACACTCCTCTCCTGAAACACTCTGTGCTGCTGGTGGAATCTGCACCTTCCACAATGTATCCTCCTATAGGATCAGCACACTCCTCTCCTGAAACACTCTGTGCTGCTGGAGGAATCTGCACCTTCCACAATGTATCCTCCTATAGGATCAGCACACTCATCTCCTGAAACACTCTGTGCTGCTGGAGGAATCTGTACCTTCCACAATGTGCCCTCCTATAGGATCAGCGCACTCCTCTCCTGAAACACTCTGTGCTGCTGGGGGAATCTGCACCTTCCACAATGTACCCTCCTATAGGATCAGCGCACTCATCTCCTGAAACACTCTGTGCTGCTGGAGGAATCTGCACCTTCCACAATGTACCCTCCTATAGGATCAGCGCACTCATCTCCTGAAACACTCTGTGCTGCTGGAGGAATCTGTACCTTCCACAATGTATCCTCCTATAGGATCAGCACACTCCTCTCCTGAAACACTCTGTGCTGCTGGTGGAATCTGCACCTTCCACAATGTGCCCTCCTATAGGATCAGCGCACTCATCTCCTGAAACACTCTGTGCTGCTGGAGGAATCTGTACCTTCCACAATGTATCCTCCTATAGGATCAGCACACTCCTCTCCTGAAACACTCTGTGCTGCTGGAGGAATCTGCACCTTCCACAATGTATCCTCCTATAGGATCAGCACACTCCTCTCCTGAAACACTCTGTGCTGCTGGAGGAATCTGCACCTTCCACAATGTATCCTCCTATAGGATCAGCGCACTCCTCTCCTGAAACACTCTGTGCTGCTGGTGGAATCTGCACCTTCCACAATGTATCCTCCTATAGGATCAGCACACTCCTCTCCTGAAACACTCTGTTCTGCTGGAGGAATCTGCACCTTCCACAATGTACCCTCCTATAGGATCAGCACACTCATCTCCTGAAACACTCTGTGCTGCTGGAGGAATCTGCACCTTCCACAATGTGCCCTCCTATAGGATCAGCACACTCCTCTCCTGAAACACTCTGTTCTGCTGGAGGAATCTGCACCTTCCACAATGTACCCTCCTATAGGATCAGCACACTCCTCTCCTGAAACACTCTGTGCTGCTGGAGGAATCTGCACCTTCCACAATGTGCCCTCCTATAGGATCAGCACACTCCTCTCCTGAAACACTCTGTGCTGCTGGAGGAATCTGCACCTTCCACAATGTATCCTCCTATAGGATCAGCACACTCCTCTCCTGAAACACTCTGTGCTGCTGGGGGAATCTGCACCTTCCACAATGTATCCTCCTATAGGATCAGCACACTCCTCTCCTGAAACACTCTGTGCTGCTGGTGGAATCTGCACCTTCCACAATGTATCCTCCTATAGGATCAGCACACTCCTCTCCTGAAACACTCTGTGCTGCTGGAGGAATCTGCACCTTCCACAATGTATCCTCCTATAGGATCAGCACACTCCTCTCCTGAAACACTCTGTGCTGCTGGTGGAATCTGCACCTTCCACAATGTATCCTCCTATAGGATCAGCACACTCCTCTCCTGAAACACTCTGTTCTGCTGGAGGAATCTGCACCTTCCACAATGTATCCTCCTATAGGATCAGCGCACTCCTCTCCTGAAACACTCTGTGCTGCTGGAGGAATCTGCACCTTCCACAATGTATCCTCCTATAGGATCAGCACACTCCTCTCCTGAAACACTCTGTGCTGCTGGGGGAATCTGCACCTTCCACAATGTGCCCTCCTATAGGATCAGCACACTCCTCTCCTGAAACACTCTGTGCTGCTGGTGGAATCTGTACCTTCCACAATGTGCCCTCCTATAGGATCAGCACACTCCTCTCCTGAAACACTCTGTGCTGCTGGAGGAATCTGCACCTTCCACAATGTGCCCTCCTATAGGATCAGCACACTCCTCTCCTGAAACACTCTGTGCTGCTGGAGGAATCTGCACCTTCCACAATGTACCCTCCTATAGGATCAGCACACTCCTCTCCTGAAACACTCTGTGCTGCTGGAGGAATCTGCACCTTCCACAATGTATCCTCCTATAGGATCAGCACACTCCTCTCCTGAAACACTCTGTGCTGCTGGAGGAATCTGTACCTTCCACAATGTATCCTCCTATAGGATCAGCACACTCCTCTCCTGAAACACTCTGTGCTGCTGGTGGAATCTGCACCTTCCACAATGTGCCCTCCTATAGGATCAGCACACTCCTCTCCTGAAACACTCTGTTCTGCTGGAGGAATCTGCACCTTCCACAATGTACCCTCCTATAGGATCAGCACACTCCTCTCCTGAAACACTCTGTGCTGCTGGAGGAATCTGCACCTTCCACAATGTATCCTCCTATAGGATCAGCACACTCCTCTCCTGAAACACTCTGTGCTGCTGGTGGAATCTGCACCTTCCACAATGTATCCTCCTATAGGATCAGCACACTCCTCTCCTGAAACACTCTGTGCTGCTGGAGGAATCTGTACCTTCCACAATGTATCCTCCTATAGGATCAGCACACTCCTCTCCTGAAACACTCTGTGCTGCTGGTGGAATCTGCACCTTCCACAATGTGCCCTCCTATAGGATCAGCACACTCCTCTCCTGAAACACTCTGTGCTGCTGGTGGAATCTGTACCTTCCACAATGTGCCCTCCTATAGGATCAGCACACTCCTCTCCTGAAACACTCTGTGCTGCTGGTGGAATCTGCACCTTCCACAATGTGCCCTCCTATAGGATCAGCACACTCCTCTCCTGAAACACTCTGTGCTGCTGGAGGAATCTGCACCTTCCACAATGTACCCTCCTATAGGATCAGCACACTCCTCTCCTGAAACACTCTGTGCTGCTGGAGGAATCTGCACCTTCCACAATGTGCCCTCCTATAGGATCAGCGCACTCCTCTCCTGAAACACTCTGTGCTGCTGGTGGAATCTGCACCTTCCACAATGTATCCTCCTATAGGATCAGCACACTCCTCTCCTGAAACACTCTGTGCTGCTGGTGGAATCTGCACCTTCCACAATGTATCCTCCTATAGGATCAGCACACTCCTCTCCTGAAACACTCTGTGCTGCTGGAGGAATCTGCACCTTCCACAATGTGCCCTCCTATAGGATCAGCACACTCCTCTCCTGAAACACTCTGTGCTGCTGGGGGAATCTGCACCATCCACAATGTGCCCTCCTATAGGATCAGCACACTCCTCTCCTGAAACACTCTGTGCTGCTGGGGGAATCTGCACCATCCACAATGTACCCTCCTATAGGATCAGCACACTCCTCTCCTGAAACACTCTGTGCTGCTGGAGGAATCTGCACCTTCCACAATGTACCCTCCTATAGGATCAGCACACTCCTCTCCTGAAACACTCTGTGCTGCTGGAGGAATCTGTACCTTCCACAATGTACCCTCCTATAGGATCAGCACACTCCTCTCCTGAAACACTCTGTGCTGCTGGAGGAATCTGCACCTTCCACAATGTACCCTCCTATAGGATCAGCACACTCCTCTCCTGAAACACTCTGTGCTGCTGGAGGAATCTGCACCTTCCACAATGTATCCTCCTATAGGATCAGCACACTCCTCTCCTGAAACACTCTGTGCTGCTGGGGGAATCTGCACCTTCCACAATGTACCCTCCTATAGGATCAGCACACTCCTCTCCTGAAACACTCTGTGCTGCTGGAGGAATCTGCACCTTCCACAATGTACCCTCCTATAGGATCAGCGCACTCCTCTCCTGAAACACTCTGTGCTGCTGGAGGAATCTGCACCTTCCACAATGTACCCTCCTATAGGATCAGCACACTCCTCTCCTGAAACACTCTGTGCTGCTGGTGGAATCTGCACCTTCCACAATGTATCCTCCTATAGGATCAGCACACTCCTCTCCTGAAACACTCTGTGCTGCTGGTGGAATCTGCACCTTCCACAATGTATCCTCCTATAGGATCAGCACACTCATCTCCTGAAACACTCTGTGCTGCTGGAGGAATCTGTACCTTCCACAATGTACCCTCCTATAGGATCAGCACACTCCTCTCCTGAAACACTCTGTGCTGCTGGAGGAATCTGCACCTTCCACAATGTACCCTCCTATAGGATCAGCGCACTCCTCTCCTGAAACACTCTGTGCTGCTGGAGGAATCTGCACCTTCCACAATGTACCCTCCTATAGGATCAGCACACTCCTCTCCTGAAACACTCTGTGCTGCTGGGGGAATCTGCACCTTCCACAATGTATCCTCCTATAGGATCAGCGCACTCCTCTCCTGAAACACTCTGTGCTGCTGGTGGAATCTGCACCTTCCACAATGTATCCTCCTATAGGATCAGCACACTCATCTCCTGAAACACTCTGTGCTGCTGGAGGAATCTGTACCTTCCACAATGTACCCTCCTATAGGATCAGCACACTCCTCTCCTGAAACACTCTGTGCTGCTGGAGGAATCTGTACCTTCCACAATGTACCCTCCTATAGGATCAGCACACTCCTCTCCTGAAACACTCTGTGCTGCTGGAGGAATCTGTACCTTCCACAATGTACCCTCCTATAGGATCAGCACACTCCTCTCCTGAAACACTCTGTGCTGCTGGAGGAATCTGCACCTTCCACAATGTACCCTCCTATAGGATCAGCACACTCCTCTCCTGAAACACTCTGTGCTGCTGGGGGAATCTGCACCTTCCACAATGTATCCTCCTATAGGATCAGCACACTCCTCTCCTGAAACACTCTGTGCTGCTGGTGGAATCTGCACCTTCCACAATGTATCCTCCTATAGGATCAGCACACTCATCTCCTGAAACACTCTGTGCTGCTGGAGGAATCTGTACCTTCCACAATGTATCCTCCTATAGGATCAGCACACTCCTCTCCTGAAACACTCTGTGCTGCTGGTGGAATCTGCACCTTCCACAATGTACCCTCCTATAGGATCAGCACACTCCTCTCCTGAAACACTCTGTGCTGCTGGGGGAATCTGCACCATCCACAATGTGCCCTCCTATAGGATCAGCACACTCCTCTCCTGAAACACTCTGTGCTGCTGGGGGAATCTGCACCATCCACAATGTACCCTCCTATAGGATCAGCACACTCCTCTCCTGAAACACTCTGTGCTGCTGGAGGAATCTGTACCTTCCACAATGTACCCTCCTATAGGATCAGCGCACTCCTCTCCTGAAACACTCTGTGCTGCTGGAGGAATCTGCACCTTCCACAATGTACCCTCCTATAGGATCAGCACACTCCTCTCCTGAAACACTCTGTGCTGCTGGAGGAATCTGCACCTTCCACAATGTACCCTCCTATAGGATCAGCGCACTCCTCTCCTGAAACACTCTGTGCTGCTGGAGGAATCTGCACCTTCCACAATGTGCCCTCCTATAGGATCAGCACACTCCTCTCCTGAAACACTCTGTGCTGCTGGGGGAATCTGCACCTTCCACAATGTGCCCTCCTATAGGATCAGCACACTCCTCTCCTGAAACACTCTGTGCTGCTGGTGGAATCTGCACCTTCCACAATGTACCCTCCTATAGGATCAGCACACTCCTCTCCTGAAACACTCTGTGCTGCTGGAGGAATCTGCACCTTCCACAATGTCCCCTCCTATAGGATCAGCACACTCCTCTCCTGAAACACTCTGTGCTGCTGGAGGAATCTGCACCTTCCACAATGTACCCTCCTATAGGATCAGCACACTCCTCTCCTGAAACACTCTGTGCTGCTGGAGGAATCTGCACCTTCCACAATGTACCCTCCTATAGGATCAGCGCACTCCTCTCCTGAAACACTCTGTGCTGCTGGAGGAATCTGCACCTTCCACAATGTGCCCTCCTATAGGATCAGCACACTCCTCTCCTGAAACACTCTGTGCTGCTGGAGGAATCTGTACCTTCCACAATGTACCCTCCTATAGGATCAGCGCACTCCTCTCCTGAAACACTCTGTGCTGCTGGAGGAATCTGCACCTTCCACAATGTGCCCTCCTATAGGATCAGCACACTCCTCTCCTGAAACACTCTGTGCTGCTGGGGGAATCTGCACCTTCCACAATGTGCCCTCCTATAGGATCAGCACACTCCTCTCCTGAAACACTCTGTGCTGCTGGTGGAATCTGCACCTTCCACAATGTACCCTCCTATAGGATCAGCACACTCCTCTCCTGAAACACTCTGTGCTGCTGGAGGAATCTGCACCTTCCACAATGTCCCCTCCTATAGGATCAGCACACTCCTCTCCTGAAACACTCTGTGCTGCTGGAGGAATCTGCACCTTCCACAATGTACCCTCCTATAGGATCAGCGCACTCCTCTCCTGAAACACTCTGTGCTGCTGGAGGAATCTGCACCTTCCACAATGTGCCCTCCTATAGGATCAGCACACTCCTCTCCTGAAACACTCTGTGCTGCTGGGGGAATCTGCACCTTCCACAATGTGCCCTCCTATAGGATCAGCACACTCCTCTCCTGAAACACTCTGTGCTGCTGGTGGAATCTGCACCTTCCACAATTTATCCTCCTATAGGATCAGCACACTCCTCTCCTGAAACACTCTGTGCTGCTGGGGGAATCTGCACCATCCACAATGTGCCCTCCTATAGGATCAGCACACTCCTCTCCTGAAACACTCTGTGCTGCTGGGGGAATCTGCACCTTCCACAATGTGCCCTCCTATAGGATCAGCACACTCCTCTCCTGAAACACTCTGTGCTGCTGGAGGAATCTGCACCTTCCACAATGTCCCCTCCTATAGGATCAGCACACTCCTCTCCTGAAACACTCTGTGCTGCTGAAGGAATCTGCACCTTCCACAATGTATCCTCCTATAGGATCAGCGCACTCCTCTCCTGAAACACTCTGTGCTGCTGGAGGAATCTGCACCTTCCACAATGTACCCTCCTATAGGATCAGCACACTCCTCTCCTGAAACACTCTGTGCTGCTGGGGGAATCTGTACCTTCCACAATGTATCCTCCTATAGGATCAGCGCACTCCTCTCCTGAAACACTCTGTGCTGCTGGAGGAATCTGCACCTTCCACAATTTATCCTCCTATAGGATCAGCACACTCCTCTCCTGAAACACTCTGTGCTGCTGGAGGAATCTGCACCTTCCACAATGTACCCTCCTATAGGATCAGCACACTCCTCTCCTGAAACACTCTGTGCTGCTGGAGGAATCTGCACCTTCCACAATGTACCCTCCTATAGGATCAGCGCACTCCTCTCCTGAAACACTCTGTGCTGCTGGAGGAATCTGCACCTTCCACAATGTACCCTCCTATAGGATCAGCGCACTCCTCTCCTGAAACACTCTGTGCTGCTGGAGGAATCTGCACCTTCCACAATGTACCCTCCTATAGGATCAGCACACTCCTCTCCTGAAACACTCTGTGCTGCTGGAGGAATCTGCACCTTCCACAATGTCCCCTCCTATAGGATCAGCACACTCCTCTCCTGAAACACTCTGTGCTGCTGGAGGAATCTGCACCTTCCACAATGTCCCCTCCTATAGGATCAGCGCACTCCTCTCCTGAAACACTCTGTGCTGCTGAAGGAATCTGCACCTTCCACAATGTATCCTCCTATAGGATCAGCACACTCCTCTCCTGAAACACTCTGTGCTGCTGGTGGAATCTGCACCTTCCACAATGTACCCTCCTATAGGATCAGCACACTCCTCTCCTGAAACACTCTGTGCTGCTGGAGGAATCTGCACCTTCCACAATGTGCCCTCCTATAGGATCAGCACACTCCTCTCCTGAAACACTCTGTGCTGCTGAAGGAATCTGCACCTTCCACAATGTATCCTCCTATAGGATCAGCACACTCCTCTCCTGAAACACTCTGTGCTGCTGGTGGAATCTGCACCTTCCACAATGTACCCTCCTATAGGATCAGCACACTCCTCTCCTGAAACACTCTGTGCTGCTGGAGGAATCTGCACCTTCCACAATGTGCCCTCCTATAGGATCAGCACACTCCCCTCCTGAAACACTCTGTGCTGCTGGTGGAATCTGCACCTTCCACAATGTATCCTCCTATAGGATCAGCACACTCCTCTCCTGAAACACTCTGTGCTGCTGGAGGAATCTGCACCTTCCACAATGTATCCTCCTATAGGATCAGCACACTCCTCTCCTGAAACACTCTGTGCTGCTGGTGGAATCTGCACCTTCCACAATGTATCCTCCTATAGGATCAGCACACTCCTCTCCTGAAACACTCTGTGCTGCTGGTGGAATCTGCACCTTCCACAATGTATCCTCCTATAGGATCAGCACACTCCTCTCCTGAAACACTCTGTGCTGCTGGTGGAATCTGCACCTTCCACAATGTATCCTCCTATAGGATCAGCACACTCCTCTCCTGAAACACTCTGTGCTGCTGGAGGAATCTGCACCTTCCACAATGTGCCCTCCTATAGGATCAGCACACTCCTCTCCTGAAACACTCTGTGCTGCTGAAGGAATCTGCACCTTCCACAATGTATCCTCCTATAGGATCAGCACACTCCTCTCCTGAAACACTCTGTGCTGCTGGTGGAATCTGCACCTTCCACAATGTACCCTCCTATAGGATCAGCACACTCCTCTCCTGAAACACTCTGTGCTGCTGGTGGAATCTGCACCTTCCACAATGTGCCCTCCTATAGGATCAGCACACTCCTCTCCTGAAACACTCTGTGCTGCTGGGGGAATCTGTACCTTCCACAATGTACCCTCCTATAGGATCAGCACACTCCTCTCCTGAAACACTCTGTGCTGCTGGTGGAATCTGCACCTTCCACAATGTATCCTCCTATAGGATCAGCGCACTTCTCTCCTGAAACACTCTGTGCTGCTGGAGGAATCTGCACCTTCCACAATGTATCCTCCTATAGGATCAGCACACTCCTCTCCTGAAACACTCTGCGCTGCTAGAGGAATCTGCACCTTCCACAATGTACCCTTCTATAGGATCAGCACACTCCTCTCCTGAAACACTCTGTGCTGCTGGAGGAATCTGCACCTTCCACAATGTATCCTCCTATAGGATCAGCACACTCCTCTCCTGAAACACTCTGTGCTGCTGGTGGAATCTGCACCTTCCACAATGTACCCTTCTATAGGATCAGCACACTCCTCTCCTGAAACACTCTGTGCTGCTGGTGGAATCTGCACCTTCCACAATGTACCCTCCTATAGGATCAGCACACTCCTCTCCTGAAACACTCTGTGCTGCTGGTGGAATCTGCACCTTCCACAATGTGCCCTCCTATAGGATCAGCACACTCCTCTCCTGAAACACTCTGTGCTGCTGGAGGAATCTGCACCTTCCACAATGTACCCTCCTATAGGATCAGCACACTCCTCTCCTGAAACACTCTGTGCTGCTGGAGGAATCTGCACCTTCCACAATGTACCCTCCTATAGGATCAGCACACTCCTCTCCTGAAACACTCTGTGCTGCTGGAGGAATCTGCACCTTCCACAATGTGCCCTCCTATAGGATCAGCGCACTCCTCTCCTGAAACACTCTGTGCTGCTGGAGGAATCTGCACCTTCCACAATGTACCCTCCTATAGGATCAGCACACTCCTCTCCTGAAACACTCTGTGCTGCTGGTGGAATCTGCACCTTCCACAATGTGCCCTCCTATAGGATCAGCACAATCCTCTCCTGAAACACTCTGTGCTGCTGGAGGAATCTGCACCTTCCACAATGTATCCTCCTATAGGATCAGCACACTCCTCTCCTGAAACACTCTGTGCTGCTGGTGGAATCTGCACCTTCCACAATGTGCCCTCCCTATAAGATCAGCACACTCCTCTCCTGAAACACTCTGTGCTGCTGGTGGAATCTGCACCTTCCACAATGTATCCTCCTATAGGATCAGCACACTCCTCCCCTGAAACACTCTGTGCTGCTGGTGGAATCTGTACCTTCCACAATGTACTCTCCTATAGGATCAGCACACTCCTCTCCTGAAACACTCTGTGCTGCTGGAGGAATCTGCACCATCCACAATGTGCCCTCCTATAGGATCAGCACACTCCTCCCCTGAAACACTCTGTGCTGCTGGTGGAATCTGTACCTTCCACAATGTACTCTCCTATAGGATCAGCACACTCCTCTCCTGAAACACTCTGTGCTGCTGGGGGAATCTGCACCATCCACAATGTGCCCTCCTATAGGATCAGCATACTCCTCTCCTGAAACACTCTGTGCTGCTGGAGGAATCTGCACCTTCCACAATGTATCCTCCTATAGGATCAGCACACTCCTCCCCTGAAACACTCTGTGCTGCTGGTGGAATCTGTACCTTCCACAATGTACTCTCCTATAGGATCAGCACACTCCTCTCCTGAAACACTCTGTGCTGCTGGGGGAATCTGCACCATCCACAATGTACCCTCCTATAGGATCAGCACACTCCTCTCCTGAAACACTCTGTGCTGCTGGAGGAATCTGCACCTTCCACAATGTATCCTCCTATAGGATCAGCACACTCCTCTCCTGAAACACTCTGTGCTGCTGGTGGAATCTGTACCTTCCACAATGTACTCTCCTATAGGATCAGCACACTCCTCTCCTGAAACACTCTGTGCTGCTGGAGGAATCTGCACCTTCCACAATGTGCCCTCCTATAGGATCAGCACACTCCTCTCCTGAAACACTCTGTGCTGCTGGTGGAATCTGCACCTTCCACAATGTATCCTCCTATAGGATCAGCGCACTCCTCTCCTGAAACACTCTGTGCTGCTGGGGGAATCTGCAACTTCCACAATGTCCCCTCCTATAGGATCAGCACACTCCTCTCCTGAAACACTCTGTGCTGCTGGTGGAATCTGCACCTTCCACAATGTACCCTCCTATAGGATCAGCGCACTCCTCTCCTGAAACACTCTGTGCTGCTGGTGGAATCTGCACCTTCCACAATGTACCCTCCTATAGGATCAGCACACTCCTCTCCTGAAACACTCTGTGCTGCTGGTGGAATCTGCACCTTCCACAATGTGCCCTCCTATAGGATCAGCACACTCCTCTCCTGAAACACTCTGTGCTGCTGGAGGAATCTGCACCTTCCACAATGTACCCTCCTATAGGATCAGCACACTCCTCTCCTGAAACACTCTGTGCTGCTGGTGGAATCTGTACCTTCCACAATGTGCCCTCCTATAGGATCAGCACACTCCTCTCCTGAAACACTCTGTGCTGCTGGAGGAATCTGCACCTTCCACAATGTGCCCTCCTATAGGATCAGCACAATCCTCTCCTGAAACACTCTGTGCTGCTGGAGGAATCTGCACCTTCCACAATGTGCCTCCCTATAGGATCAGCACACACCTCTCCTGAAACACTCTGTGCTGCTGGAGGAATCTGCACCTTCCACAATGTATCCTCCTATAGGATCAGCACACTCCTCTCCTGAAACACTCTGTGCTGCTGGTGGAATCTGCACCTTCCACAATGTGCCCTCCTATAGGATCAGCACACTCCTCTCCTGAAACACTCTGTGCTGCTGGAGGAATCTGCACCTTCCACAATGTATCCTCCTATAGGATCAGCACACTCCTCTCCTGAAACACTCTGCGCTGCTGGTGGAATCTGCACCTTCCACAATGTATCCTCCTATAGGATCAGCACACTCCTCTCCTGAAACACTCTGTGCTGCTGGTGGAATCTGCACCTTCCACAATGTATCCTCCTATAGGATCAGCACACTCCTCTCCTGAAACACTCTGTGCTGCTGGAGGAATCTGCACCTTCCACAATGTGCCCTCCTATAGGATCAGCACACTCCTCTCCTGAAACACTCTGTGCTGCTGGTGGAATCTGCACCTTCCACAATGTACCCTCCTATAGGATCAGCACACTCCTCTCCTGAAACACTCTGTGCTGCTGGAGGAATCTGCACCTTCCACAATGTATCCTCCTATAGGATCAGCACACTCCTCTCCTGAAACACTCTGTGCTGCTGGTGGAATCTGCACCTTCCACAATGTGCCCTCCTATAGGATCAGCGCACTCCTCTCCTGAAACACTCTGTGCTGCTGGAGGAATCTGCACCTTCCACAATGTACCCTCCTATAGGATCAGCACACTCCTCTCCTGAAACACTCTGTGCTGCTGGAGGAATCTGCACCTTCCACAATGTACCCTCCTATAGGATCAGCACACTCCTCTCCTGAAACACTCTGTGCTGCTGGAGGAATCTGCACCTTCCACAATGTATCCTCCTATAGGATCAGCACACTCCTCTCCTGAAACACTCTGTGCTGCTGGTGGAATCTGCACCTTCCACAATGTGCCCTCCTATAGGATCAGCGCACTCCTCTCCTGAAACACTCTGTGCTGCTGGAGGAATCTGCACCTTCCACAATGTGCCCTCCTATAGGATCAGCACACTCCTCTCCTGAAACACTCTGTGCTGCTGGTGGAATTTGCACCTTCCACAATGTCCCCTCCTATAGGATCAGCACACTCCTCTCCTGAAACACTCTGTGCTGCTGGTGGAATCTGTACCTTCCACAATGTGCCCTCCTATAGGATCAGCACACTCCTCTCCTGAAACACTCTGTGCTGCTGGAGGAATCTGCACCTTCCACAATGTATCCTCCTATAGGATCAGCACACTCCTCTCCTGAAACACTCTGTGCTGCTGGTGGAATCTGCACCATCCACAATATATCCTCCTATAGGATCAGCACACTCCTCTCCTGAAACACTCTGTGCTGCTGGAGGAATCTGCACCTTCCACAATGTACCCCCCTATAGGATCAGCACACTCCTCTCCTGAAACACTCTGTGCTGCTGGAGGAATCTGCACCTTCCACAATGTGCCCTCCTATAGGATCAGCACACTCCTCTCCTGAAACACTCTGTGCTGCTGGTGGAATTTGCACCTTCCACAATGTCCCCTCCTATAGGATCAGCACACTCCTCTCCTGAAACACTCTGTGCTGCTGGTGGAATCTGTACCTTCCACAATGTGCCCTCCTATAGGATCAGCACACTCCTCTCCTGAAACACTCTGTGCTGCTGGAGGAATCTGCACCTTCCACAATGTATCCTCCTATAGGATCAGCACACTCCTCTCCTGAAACACTCTGTGCTGCTGGAGGAATCTGCACCTTCCACAATGTGCCCTCCTATAGGATCAGCACACTCCTCTCCTGAAACACTCTGTGCTGCTGGTGGAATTTGCACCTTCCACAATGTCCCCTCCTATAGGATCAGCACACTCCTCTCCTGAAACACTCTGTGCTGCTGGTGGAATCTGTACCTTCCACAATGTGCCCTCCTATAGGATCAGCACACTCCTCTCCTGAAACACTCTGTGCTGCTGGAGGAATCTGCACCTTCCACAATGTATCCTCCTATAGGATCAGCACACTCCTCTCCTGAAACACTCTGTGCTGCTGGTGGAATCTGCACCATCCACAATATATCCTCCTATAGGATCAGCACACTCCTCTCCTGAAACACTCTGTGCTGCTGGAGGAATCTGCACCTTCCACAATGTACCCCCCTATAGGATCAGCACACTCCTCTCCTGAAACACTCTGTGCTGCTGGAGGAATCTGCACCTTCCACAATGTATCCTCCTATAGGATCAGCACACTCCTCTCCTGAAACACTCTGTGCTGCTGGTGGAATCTGCACCATCCACAATATATCCTCCTATAGGATCAGCACACTCCTCTCCTGAAACACTCTGTGCTGCTGGAGGAATCTGCACCTTCCACAATGTACCCCCCTATAGGATCAGCATACTCCTCTCCTGAAACACTCTGTGCTGCTGGAGGAATCTGCACCTTCCACAATGTGCCCTCCTATAGGATCAGCACACTCCTCTCCTGAAACACTCTGTGCTGCTGGTGGAATCTGCACCATCCACAATATATCCTCCTATAGGATCAGCACACTCCTCTCCTGAAACACTCTGTGCTGCTGGAGGAATCTGCACCTTCCACAATGTACCCCCCTATAGGATCAGCATACTCCTCTCCTGAAACACTCTGTGCTGCTGGTGGAATCTGCACCTTCCACAATGTACCCTCCTATAGGATCAGCGCACTCCTCTCCTGAAACACTCTGTGCTGCTGGAGGAATCTGCACCATCCACAATGTATCCTCCTATAGGATCAGCACACTCCTCTCCTGAAACACTCTGTGCTGCTGGAGGAATCTGCACCTTCCACAATGTGCCCTCCTATAGGATCAGCACACTCCTCTCCTGAAACACTCTGTGCTGCTGGTGGAATCTGCACCTTCCACAATGTACCCTCCTATAGGATCAGCACACTCCTCTCCTGAAACACTCTGTGCTGCTGGAGGAATCTGTACCTTCCACAATGTATCCTCCTATAGGATCAGCACACTCCTCTCCTGAAACACTCTGTGCTGCTGGAGGAATCTGCACCTTCTACAATGTACCCTCCTATAGGATCAGCACACTCCTCTCCTGAAACACTCTGTGCTGCTGGAGGAATCTGCACCTTCTACAATGTGCCCTCCTATAGGATCAGCACACTCCTCTCCTGAAACACTCTGTGCTGCTGGAGGAATCTGCACCTTCTACAATGTACCCTCCTATAGGATCAGCACACTCCTCTCCTGAAACACTCTGTGCTGCTGGAGGAATCTGCACCTTCTACAATGTACCCTCCTATAGGATCAGCACACTCCTCTCCTGAAACACTCTGTGCTGCTGGTGGAATCTGCACCTTCCACAATGTATCCTCCTATAGGATCAGCACACTCCTCTCCTGAAACACTCTGTGCTGCTGGAGGAATCTGCACCTTCTACAATGTACCCTCCTATAGGATCAGCACACTCCTCTCCTGAAACACTCTGTGCTGCTGGTGGAATCTGCACCTTCCACAATGTATCCTCCTATAGGATCAGCACACTCCTCTCCTGAAACACTCTGTGCTGCTGGGGGAATCTGCACCTTCCACAATGTGCCCTCCTATAGGATCAGCACACTCCTCTCCTGAAACACTCTGTGCTGCTGGGGGAATCTGCACCTTCCACAATGTGCCCTCCTATAGGATCAGCACACTCCTCTCCTGAAACACTCTGTGCTGCTGGTGGAATCTGCACCTTCCACAATGTACCCCCCTATAGGATCAGCACACTCCTCTCCTGAAACACTCTGTGCTGCTGGAGGAATCTGCACCTTCCACAATGTATCCTCCTATAGGATCAGCACACTCCTCTCCTGAAACACTCTGTGCTGCTGGTGGAATCTGCACCTTCCACAATGTATCCTCCTATAGGATCAGCACACTCCTCTCCTGAAACACTCTGTGCTGCTGGAGGAATCTGCACCTTCTACAATGTACCCTCCTATAGGATCAGCACACTCCTCTCCTGAAACACTCTGTGCTGCTGGAGGAATCTGCACCTTCCACAATGTCCCCTCCTATAGGATCAGCACACTCCTCTCCTGAAACACTCTGTGCTGCTGGAGGAATCTGCACCTTCCACAATGTACCCTCCTATAGGATCAGCACACTCCTCTCCTGAAACACTCTGTGCTGCTGGAGGAATCTGCACCTTCTACACTGTACCCCCCTATAGGATCAGCACACTCCTCTCCTGAAACACTCTGTGCTGCTGATGGAATCTGCACCTTCCACAATGTATCCTCCTATAGGATCAGCACACTCCTCTCCTGAAACACTCTGTGCTGCTGGAGGAATCTGCACCTTCCACAATGTGCCCTCCTATAGGATCAGCACACTCCTCTCCTGAAACACTCTGTGCTGCTGGTGGAATCTGCACCTTTTTACAATGTATCCTCCTATAGGATCAGCCCACTCCTCTCCTGAAACACTCTGTGCTGCTGGAGGAATCTGCACCTTCCACAATGTATCCTCCTATAGGATCAGCCCACTCCTCTCCTGAAACACTCTGTGCTGCTGGAGGAATCTGCACCTTCCACAATGTGCCCTCCTATAGGATCAGCACACTCCTCTCCTGAAACACTCTGTGCTGCTGGAGGAATCTGCACCTTCCACAATGTATCCTCCTATAGGATCAGCACACTCCTCTCCTGAAACACTCTGTGCTGCTGGAGGAATCTGCACCTTCCACAATGTATCCTCCTATAGGATCAGCACACTCCTCTCCTGAAACACTCTGTGCTGCTGGAGGAATCTGCACCTTCCACAATGTATCCTTCTATAGGATCAGCGCACTCCTCTCCTGAAACACTCTGTGCTGCTGAAGGAATCTGCACCTTCTACACTGTACCCTCCTATAGGATCAGCACACTCCTCTCCTGAAACACTCTGTGCTGCTGGAGGAATCTGCACCATCCACAATGTACCCTCCTATAGGATCAGCACACTCCTCTCCTGAAACACTCTGTGCTGCTGGAGGAATCTGCACCTTCCACAATGTACCCTCCTATAGGATCAGCACACTCCTCTCCTGAAACACTCTGTGCTGCTGGAGGAATCTGCACCTTCCACAATGTGCCCTCCTATAGGATCAGCACACTCCTCTCCTGAAACACTCTGTGCTGCTGGTGGAATTTCCACCTTCCACAATGTGCCCTCCTATAGGATCAGCACACTCCTCTCCTGAAACACTCTGTGCTGCTGGAGGAATCTGCACCTTCCACAATGTACCCCCCTATAGGATCAGCACACTCCTCTCCTGAAACACTCTGTGCTGCTGGTGGAATCTGCACCTTCCACAATGTATCCTCCTATAGGATCAGCACACTCCTCTCCTGAAACACTCTGTGCTGCTGGAGGAATCTGCACCTTCCACAATGTATCCTTCTATAGGATCAGCACACTCCTCTCCTGAAACACTCTGTGCTGCTGGGGGAATCTGCACCTTCCACAATATATACTCCTATAGGATCAGCACACTCCTCTCCTGAAACACTCTGTGCTGCTGGTGGAATCTGCACCTTCCACAATGTACCCTCCTATAGGATCAGCACACTCCCCTCCTGAAACACTCTGTGCTGCTGGGGGAATCTGTACCTTCCACAATGTACCCCCCTATAGGATCAGCACACTCCTCTCCTGAAACACTCTGTGCTGCTGGAGGAATCTGCACCTTCCACAATGTGCCCTCCTATAGGATCAGCACACTCCTCTCCTGAAACACTCTGTGCTGCTGGAGGAATCTGCACCTTCCACAATGTATCCTCCTATAGGATCAGCACACTCCTCCCCTGAAACACTCTGTGCTGCTGGTGGAATCTGCACCTTCCACAATGTGCCCTCCTATAGGATCAGCATACTCCTCTCCTGAAACACTCTGTGCTGCTGGAGGAATCTGCACCTTCCACAATGTACCCTCCTATAGGATCAGCACACTCCTCTCCTGAAACACTCTGTGCTGCTGGAGGAATCTGCACCTTCTACACTGTACCCTCCTATAGGATCAGCACACTCCTCTCCTGAAACACTCTGTGCTGCTGGAGGAATCTGCACCATCCACAATATACCCTCCTATAGGATCAGCACACTCCTCTCCTGAAACACTCTGTGCTGCTGGAGGAATCTGCACCTTCCACAATGTATCCTCCTATAGGATCAGCACACTCCTCTCCTGAAACACTCTGTGCTGCTGGTGGAATTTCCACCTTCCACAATGTACCCTCCTATAGGATCAGCACACTCCTCTCCTGAAACACTCTGTGCTGCTGGGGGAATCTGCACCTTCCACAATGTACCCCCCTATAGGATCAGCACACTCCTCTCCTGAAACACTCTGTGCTGCTGGGGGAATCTGCACCTTCCACAATGTATCCTCCTATAGGATCAGCACACTCCTCTCCTGAAACACTCTGTGCTGCTGGTGGAATCTGCACCTTCCACAATGTACCCTCCTATAGGATCAGCGCACTCCTCTCCTGAAACACTCTGTGCTGCTGGAGGAATCTGCACCTTCCACAATGTGCCCTCTTATAGGATCAGCACACTCCTCTCCTGAAACACTCTGCGCTGCTGGTGGAATCTGCACCTTCCACAATGTATCCTCCTATAGAATCAGCACACTCCTCTCCTGAAACACTCTGTGCTGCTGGAGGAATCTGCACCTTCCACAATGTGCCCTCCTATAGGATCAGCACACTCCTCTCCTGAAACACTCTGTGCTGCTGGTGGAATCTGCACCTTCCACAATGTGCCCTCCTATAGGATCAGCACACTCCTCTCCTGAAACACTCTGTGCTGCTGGAGGAATCTGCACCTTCCACAATGTGCCCTCCTATAGGATCAGCACACTCCTCTCCTGAAACACTCTGTGCTGCTGGAGGAATCTGTACCTTCCACAATGTGCCCTCCTATAGGATCAGCACACTCCTCTCCTGAAACACTCTGTGCTGCTGGTGGAATCTGCACCTTCCACAATGTGCCCTCCTATAGGATCAGCACACTCCTCTCCTGAAACACTCTGTGCTGCTGGAGGAATCTGCACCTTCCACAATGTGCCCTCCTATAGGATCAGCACACTCCTCTCCTGAAACACTCTGTGCTGCTGGTGGAATCTGCACCTTCCACAATGTCCCCTCCTATAGGATCAGCACACTCCTCTCCTGAAACACTCTGCGCTGCTAGAGGAATCTGCACCTTCCACAATGTGCCCTCCTATAGGATCAGCCCACTCCTCTCCTGAAACACTCTGTGCTGCTTGAGGAATCTGCACCTTCCACAATGTACCCTCCTATAGGATCAGCACACTCCTCTCCTGAAACACTCTGTGCTGCTGGAGGAATCTGCACCTTCCACAATGTACCCTCCTATAGGATCAGCACACTCCTCTCCTGAAACACTCTGTGCTGCTGGAGGAATCTGCACCTTCCACAATGTATCCTCCTATAGGATCAGCACACTCCTCTCCTGAAACACTCTGCGCTGCTAGAGGAATCTGCACCTTCCACAATGTGCCCTCCTATAGGATCAGCCCACTCCTCTCCTGAAACACTCTGTGCTGCTTGAGGAATCTGCACCTTCCACAATGTACCCTCCTATAGGATCAGCACACTCCTCTCCTGAAACACTCTGTGCTGCTGGAGGAATCTGCACCTTCCACAATGTACCCTCCTATAGGATCAGCACACTCCTCTCCTGAAACACTCTGTGCTGCTGGTGGAATCTGCACCTTCCACAATGTACCCTCCTATAGGATCAGCACACTCCTCTCCTGAAACACTCTGCGCTGCTAGAGGAATCTGCACCTTCTACACTGTACCCTCCTATAGGATCAGCACACTCCTCTCCTGAAACACTCTGTGCTGCTGGAGGAATCTGCACCTTCCACAATGTGCCCTCCTATAGGATCAGCGCACTCCTCTCCTGAAACACTCTGTGCTGCTGGTGGAATCTGCACCTTCCACAATGTACCCTCCTATAGGATCAGCACACTCCTCTCCTGAAATACTCTGTGCTGCTGGTGGAATCTGCACCTTCTACACTGTACCCTCCTATAGGATCAGCACACTCCTCTCCTGAAACACTCTGTGCTGCTTGAGGAATCTGTACCTTCCACAATGTGCCCTCCTATAGGATCAGCACACTCCTCTCCTGAAACACTCTGTGCTGCTGGTGGAATCTGCACCATCCACAATGTACCCTCCTATAGGATCAGCACACTCCTCTCCTGAAACACTCTGTGCTGCTGGTGGAATCTGCACCTTCCACAATGTGCCCTCCTATAGGATCAGCACACTCCTCTCCTGAAACACTCTGTGCTGCTGGAGGAATCTGCACCTTCCACAATGTACCCTCCTATAGGATCAGCACACTCCTCTCCTGAAACACTCTGTGCTGCTGATGGAGGAGCAGCAGGCAGGAGGAGGAGCAGCAGACACGGGGAGCAGACACGGGGAGCAGCAGGCAGGAAGAGCAGCAGCACCACACAGGAGGAGCAGCAGGAGGAAGAGGCAGCAGGAGCAGCAGGCAGGAGTAGCAGCAGGCAGGAGTAGCAGCAGGCAGGAGGAGCAGCAGGCAGGAAGAGCAGCAGCAGACAGGAGGAGCAGCAGGAGGAGGCAGGAGGAGCAGCAGGAGGAGGCAGGAGGAGCAGCAGGAGGAGGTAGGAGGAGCAGCAGGCAGGAGGCAGGAAGAGCAGCAGCAGACAGGAGGAGCAGCAGGAGGAGGCAGGAGGAGGAGGTAGGAGGAGCAGCAGGCAACAGGAGCAGGAGGAGCAGCAGCAGGCAGTAGGAGCAGCAGTAGGGGCAGCAAGCAGTAGACAGGAAGAACAGCAGCAGGCAGGAGGAGCAGCAGGAGGAGCAGCAGGAGGAGGAGGCAGGAGGAGCAGCAGGAGGAGGAGGCAGGAGGAGCAGCAGGAGGAGGAGGCAGGAGGAGCAGCAGGAGGAGGAGGCAGGAGGAGCAGCAGCAGGCAGGAGGAGCAGCAGCAGGCAGGAGGAGCAGCCATGAATGGGCAGGAGGAGCATCAGGCAGACGTCCCCTTGCTTGGATTCAGGGTCCTGGACATTTTGTGATTTTTCCTAACACCACTGACCTTGATGTGGGTGAAGTCGCTGCTCCGCTTGCTGTCCAGGGGTAGGATGGGTTTGTTGCTTTCCATTCTGGGTTTGACAATGTGTCGGAAGGGACTGGACACCGGCAGGCCGCTGACACTGATGCCGTCTGGAAAATACCGTGAAGAAAAGGTTACCATCAGCAGAGGAATATCCTGTTCTTTTCTTTGTAGAGGGCGCTGTTCACAGGAGCGGTTCCTAAGCCGACACATGAAAACCACATCTCCAGCTCCATTTACTGCAGACCACAGTAGACACGACCGCGGGCAATGGAGGCGCTGAGGTTGGCAGTAAAGAGCCCATACGTGCAACAGCAGAGTGTCTTACATCCTGACATGTCCGCGCAATCCACGGGCGCCCCTTCTATAGTGCAGGCGTGAAAATGTGCAGCGGATTGTGCTCTGCCGCCTGCTGCTACCCCAGTGCTCCCCAACTCCGGTCCTCAAGAGCCACCAACAGGTCATGTTTTCCGGATTTCCCTAGTATTGCCCAGGCGATTGAATGCTTGCCTGTCCAGGTGATGCAATTATCACCTGTGCAATACTAAGGAAATCCTGAAAACATGACCTGTTGGTGGCTCTTGAGGACCGGAGATGGGGAACACAGTGCTACCCCAACACAACTCAAATGTTCAGACGCTGACCTGTGGGGGGCGCTGTATGTCTTGGCACAAAGCTGCTCATATTATCATAATAATAATAATCTTTATTTATATAGCGCCAACATATTCCGCAGCGCTTTACAGTTTAACAGCTTCAAACACAACAGCCATAGGTAACAACGTTAACAATACAATAATTAAAGCAACACAAGCCGCCCCTGCTCGTGAGAGCTTACAATCTACAATGAGGTGGGAGATACAAAGCACAGGTGTGTATTTACAATGATGTATTTACAATGATGTATTTACAATATATATATCCAAAAAAGGGGGGGGGAGTACCAACCAAATATAAAACGAAGATTATTTTATTGATAACAATTAAAATACATACAATGCAGGGAAAAAATGGGGACAAGGCAGAGTAACCCCAAAGCAATCCGTATACAGGTTAAATAACCAAGTATATGTACAAAAAGGAGACAATAAATAAATGCTCATGCATCAGCAGGCTCAGGATTGGTAGTAATTATAAACACAATGAGGTAGTATGTGTGTATATGTATATGTGTGCAAGTGTTTATATAGCTCCATCATATTGTCTCCTTTTTGTACATATACTTGGTTATTTAACCTGTATACGGATTGCTTTGGGGTTACTCTGCCTTGTCCCCATTTTTTCCCTGCATTGTATGTATTTTAATTGTTATCAATAAAATAATCTTCGTTTTATATTTGGTTGGTACTCCCCCCTTTTTTGGATATACAATATTTTTCTGGTGGTACCCCACATGTATTTATTGGTCTATGTTTTTGGGTATATTGATGATGGTCCAGCCATCTTCAGGGGGTGGGGGATAGATGGAGATGGTGAATGGGCTACACACACACACAAACATGAAATGACTTTGATTAGTGAATGTGATAGGCCGCTCTGAACAAACGTGTTTTGAGTGAGCGCCCAAAACTATGCAAATTATGGATGGTCCTAATATCTTGGGGTAGAGCACTCCAGAGGATTGGCGCAGCACAGGACAAGTCTTGGATTCAGGAGTGGGAGGTACGGATTAGTTGCAGAGGTTAGTCGAAAGTCATTTGCAGAGCGCAGCGGACGGCTAGGCCGATAGACAGAAATGAGGGAGAAGATGTAAGGCTATGTTCACATTAGCGTTGCGTCGGGCGCAGCCGCGGCGACGCATGCGTCATGCGCCCCTATATTTAACATGGGGGGCGCATGGACATGCGTTGCACTTGCGTTTCGTCACTGTGGCGCATGCGTCAGGGTGCAGAGGACGCTGCATGATGCAGTTTTTTCTGCGCCAAAAACCATGCAAAAGTGGACGCATGCGTCACAAAACGCTGCGTTGTGCATGCGTTTACATTTGCGTTGTGTCGCCGACGCTGCACCGCACAACGCAAATGTGAACGTAGCCTAAGGGGGTGCCGCACTGTGGAGAGCTTTGTGGGTGAGAACAAGTACTTTGAATTGTATCCTGTAATAAATGGGCAGCCAGTGTAACGACTTGCGAAGAGCGGACGCGTCTGAGTAACGATTAGCCAGATGGACGACCCTGGCTGCCGCATTAAGGATAGACTGGAGAGGGGAAAGTCGCGTGAGAGGGAGGCCAATTAATAGAGCATTACAGTAGTCCAGGCGGGAATAGATCAGGGCGACAGTGAGGGTTTTTGTTGTTTCTATGGTGAGAAAAGGGCGGATTCTAGAGATGTTCTTTAGGTGTAAGCGACACGAGTGGGCAAGAGATTGTATATGGGAGGTGAAGGTGGTGTTATTATGGTGCCACCCACGGAGAGGGAAATGTCAGATTTAGGGAGGTTAGTAGATGGTGGGAGCAGAAGAAGTTCAGTTTTGGAGAGGTTGAGTTTCAGATAGAGAGCGGACATGATGTCGGAGACTGCGGACAGACAGTCAGTGGCATTCTGTAGTACAGCGGGGGTAAGGTCAGGGGATGACGTGTATAGTTGTGTGTCAGCAGCATAAAGATGGTACTGAAAGCCAAATCTGCTGATGGTCTGTCCAATTGGGGCCGTGTAGAGGGAGAAGAGAAGGGGCCAAGGACTGAGTCCTGAGGTACCCCGACAGTGAGAGGAAGAGGAGATGAAGTGGAGCCAGAGAACAGAACACTGAAGGAGCGGTCAGAAAGATAGGAGGAGAACCAGGAGAGAGCAGTGTCCTTAATGCCAAGTGACTGGAGCCTAGAGAGAAGGAGAGGGTGGTCAACAGTGTCGAAAGCTGCAGAGAGGTCGAGGAGAATGAGCAGAGAGTGGTCACCGTTACATTTTGCTGTCAGGAGGTCGTTGGTCATCTTGATGAGTGCAGATTCTGTCGAATGTAGGGGGCGGAAACTGGACTGTGAAGGGTCTAGGAGGGAGTCAATGGAGAGGTAACGGGTAAGGCGGCAGTAGACTAGACGCTACAAGAGTTTAGAGATGAAGGGGAGATTGGAGACTGGTCTGTAGTTGTTTGTGCAGGATGGGTCGAGGGTGGGATTCTTTAGTAACTGAGTAATGATAGAGTGTTTTAAGGAGGAGGGGAAAATGCCAGAGGAGAGGGAGAGATTAAAGATTGTAGTTAGGTGAGTAGTGACAACTGGAGAGAGAGACTGGAGGAGATGTGAGGGAATGGGGTCGGTGGTGCATGTAGTCGGACGAGAAGAGGAGAGGAGCCTGGAGACGACTTGTTCTGTGATGGGATCAAATGCGGAGAGTGAGCCAGGGGAGATGCAGGGAGGGATGGGAGTCACTGAACTTGGTGATTGGGAGCGGATTTCCTGACGGATATTGTCTATTTTCTCTATAAAGCGGGAGGCCAGGTCATCAGCACAATCTTCCTTATCTTCCTGGTTCCTATACCTGTGTTCAGCCTGGTCATTCTGGGGCCTATACCTTTCTTCAGCCTGCTCATCCTGGCACCTATGCCTCTGTTCAGCCTGGTGGTTACACGTCTGTTCAGCCTGTTCTCCTGGTGCACATATCACTGCTCAGCCTGGGTTCTGGTGCCTATACCACTGTTCAGCCTGTTCATCCTGGTGCATGTACCACTGTTCAGCCTGTTCTCCTGGTGCACATACCACTGCTCAGCCTGGTCATTCTGGCACCTATGCCTCTTTTCAGCCTGATCAACCTGGTGGTTACACGTCTGTTCAGCCTGTTCTCCTGGTGCACATACCACTTCTCAGCCTGGTCATTCTGGGGCCTATACCTCTCTTCAGCCTGCTCATCCTGGCACCTATGCCTCTGTTCAGCCTGGTGGTTACACGTCTGTTCAGCCTGTTCTCCTGGTGCACATATCACTGCTCAGCCTGGTCATCCTGGTGCCTATACCACTGTTCAGCCTGTTCATCCTGGTGCATGTACCACTGTTCAGCCTGTTCTCCTGGTGCACATACCACTGCTCAGCCTGGTCATTCTGGGGCCTATACCTCTGTTCAGCCTGCTCATCCTGGTGCCTATACCTCCATTCAGCCTGCTCATCCTGGCACCTATGCCTCTGTTCAGCCTGATCAACCTGGTGGTTACACGTCTGTTCAGCCTGTTCTCCTGGTGCACATACCACTTCTCAGCCTGATCAACCTGGTGCCTATACCTCCATTCAGACTCCTCATCCTGGTGCCTATACCTCTGTTCAGCCTGATCAACCTGCTTCCTATGCCTCTGTTCAACCTGATCCTCCTGGTGCCTATGCCTCTGTTCAGCCTGATCATCCTGGTGGTTATACGTCTTTTCAGCCTTATTATTTGGGTGCCTACACTTCTGCTCAGCCTGATACTCCTAGTGCCTATAGGACGAGCTGGATGAACAGAGGTATAGGGACCAGGATGATCAGGTTGAACAGAGGTATAGGAACCAGGCGGATAAGGCTGAATAGAAGTATAGGCACCACAATGAGCGGGCTGAAAAGAGGTATAGGCACTAGGAGGACCAGGCTGAACAAAGGTATATGCACCAGGATATTCAGGCTGAAGGGAGACATAGGCACTAGAATGAGCAGGATGAACGCAGGTATAGGGAGTAGGACAAGGATGATCAGGCTGAGCAGAGGTATAGGCACCAGGAGAGCAGGCTGAATGGAAGTATAGTCACCAGGATGATCAGGCAGAGTAGAGGTATAGTCACCAGGATGATCAGGCTGAACAGAGGTATAGGCACCAGGATGAACAGGCTGAACCAAAATATAGGCACCAGGTGATCAAGCTAAACAGAGACATAGACACCACGAGGATCAGGCTTAATTGAAGTATAGGCGCCATTTTGAGCAGGCTGAAAAGAGGTATAGGCACCAGGAGGACCAGGCTGGACAAAAGTATAACCACCAGGATGATACTTTTGTCCAGCTTAGTAACCCAGAAGTAACAGCAGTTATCAGGGAGTGAACAAGAACAACGGCGAGTAGACTGCTAGGGCAGAGGTCCCCAACTCCAGTCCTCAAGGCCCACCAACAGGTCATGTTTTCAGGATTTCCTTAGTCTTGCCCAGGTAATAATTGCATCACCTGTGCAATGCAAAGGAAATCCTGAAAACATGACCTGTTGGTGGGCCTTGAGGACTGGAGTTGGGGACCTCTGTGCTAGGGGGTTAAATACAATGTGGAATAAACAGGGTGTGGAATAAATAGGGCGTGATACAGAGAGGGCGTGAAAAGAAGGATGTAGCATAAATATTGCCTGGTATAAATAGGGTGTGGTATAAACAAGGTGTGGAATAATAGAAGGATGTGGTATAAATAGGGTGTGAAAAGAAGGGTGTGGCACAAACAGGGCATGTTATAAGCACCAGGATGATACTTTTGTCCAGCCTGGTCCCCCTGGTGCCTATACCTCTTTTCAGCCTGCTCATAATGGCGCCTATACTTCAATTAAGCCTGATCCTCCTGGTGTCTATGTCTCTGTTCAGCCTGTTCATCCTGGTGACTATACCTCTACTCTGCCTGATCATCCTGGTGACTATACTTCCATTCAGCCTGCTCTCCTGGTGCCTATACCTCTACTCAGCCTGATCATCCTTGTCCTACTCCCTATACCTGCGTTCATCCTGCTCATTCTAGTGCATATATCTCCCTTCAGCCTGAATATCCTGGTGTCTATACTTTTGCTCATCCTCATCCACCTGGTGCCTATACTTTTGCTCATCCGCCTGGTGTCTATACTTTTGCTCATCCTCATCCTCCCGGTGCCTATACTTTTGCTCATCCTCATCCTCCTGGTGTCTATACTTTTGCTCATCCTCATCCACCTGGTGCCTATACTTTTGCTCATCCTCCTGGAGCCTATACTTTTGCTCATCCTCATCCACCTGGTGCCTATACTTTTGCTCATCCTCCTGGTGTCTATACTTTTGCTCATCCTCATCCACCTGGTGCCTATACTTTTGCTCATCCTCATCCACCTGGTGCCTATACTTTTGCTCATCCTCATCCTCCTGGTGTCTATACTTTTGGTCATCCTCATCCTCCTGGTGTCTATACTTTTGCTCATCCTCCCGGTGCCTATACTTTTGCTCATCCTCATCCACCTGGTGCCTATACTTTTGCTCATCCTCCTGGTGCCTATACTTTTGCTCATCCTCATCCTCCTGGTGTCTATACTTTTGCTCATCCTCCTGGTGCCTATACTTTTGCTCATCCTCATCCACCTGGTGCCTATACTTTTGCTCATCCTCCTGGTGCCTATACTTTTGCTCATCCTCATCCTCCTGGTGTCTATACTTTTGGTCATCCTCATCCTCCTGGTGTCTATACTTTTGCTCATCCTCCCGGTGCCTATACGTTTGCTCATCCTCCCGGTGCCTATACTTTTGCTCATCCTCATCCTCCCGGTGCCTATACTTTTGCTCATCCTCCTGGTGCCTATACTTTTGCTCATCCTCATCCACCTGGTGCCTACACTTTTGCTCATCCTCCTGGTGCCTATACTTTTGCTCATCCTCATCCACCTGGTGCCTATACTTTTGCTCATCCGCCTGGTGTCTATACTTTTTCTCATCCTCATCCTCCTGGTGTCTATACTTTTGGTCATCCTCATCCTCCTGGTGCCTATACTTTTGCTCATCCTCCTGGTGTCTATACTTTTGCTCATCCTCATCCTCCTGGTGTCTATACTTTTGCTCATCCTCCCGGTGCCTATACGTTTGCTCATCCTCCCGCTGCCTATACTTTTGCTCATCCTCATCCTCCTGGTGTCTATACTTTTGCTCATCCTCCCGCTGCCTATACTTTTGCTCATCCTCCTGGTGCCTATACTTTTGCTCATCCTCATCCTCCTGGTGTCTATACTTTTGCTCATCCTCCCGCTGCCTATACTTTTGCTCATCCTCCTGGTGCCTATACTTTTGCTCATCCTCATGGTGTCTATACTTTTGCTCATCCTCCTGGTGTCTATACTTTTGGTCATCCTCATCCTCCCGGTGCCTATACTTTTGCTCACCCTCCTGGTGCCTATACTTTTGCTCATCCTCATGGTGTCTATACTTTTGCTCATCCTCCTGGTGTCTATACTTTTGGTCATCCTCATCCTCCCGGTGCCTATACTTTTGCTCATCCTCCCGGTGCCTATACTTTTGCTCATCCTCCTGGTGTCTATACTTTTGGTCATCCTCATCCTCCCGGTGCCTATACTTTTGCTCACCCTCCTGGTGCCTATACTTTTGCTCATCCTGATTCTCCCGATGCCTATACTTTTGCTCACCCTCCTGGTGCCTATACTTTTGCTCATCCTCCCGGTGCCTATACTTTGCTCATCCTCCTGGTGTCTATACTTTTGCTCATCCTCCTGGTGCCTATACTTTTGCTCATCCTCCCGGTGCCTATACTTTGCTCATCCTCCTGGTGTCTATACTTTTGCTCATCCTCCTGGTGCATATATTTTTGCTCATCCTGATCCTCTTGGTGGCGATCTGCAGTAACCGGTCGCTCAGTGCCCAGGAAAAGCTGGATGATGCCAGTTATGACACAGACCTGCCCGCAGAGGACTTGCCCTGCTCTGGGGGGGTATGGTTGCCCGCTTATGACCAGGGTTACGGCCGCCCTCGGCCTCAGCATGATCCGGTGAACAGAAGACGCCTGCAATGAATGGCAGCGAGGGAGCGGACACTATATAAAGCCCATTGTGTCCCGTGCGGTAATTACAGGCGCCGTGTGGTTAAGTGGGGAAAGCAATAAAGGAGAATTATCAGAAGAAAAACTTGTATGAAATGAAAACCCGACGCGGCAGAAATAAGACGCTGCTGACTTACATGAGCGGAGATGTAAGGAAAAGCGAAAAGACGCGAGGAGGCGGCACAAGGCGGCAACTAAAACTTTACTGGCTTCCTATTACCAAAGAGCAGGGCAAAAATGGGACCGCGGGGGACAAACATGCTGCCAGGTCTAACCACAGAGGGGAATCGATGTTTGAAAGCCAATCAGAAGAACTGTGATTGCAGAACGGGTGTGGATGGAGCACATTGACCTGCAGAGCTGCATTCACACTTCTGCTGCCCATCAGTAATAAAGAGAAAGCCATTGTTAGAGATCATTTGACGACGTCAGTGTTAGATCCCTGATAATCCCACACTAAGGCTAATTGGAAGCAATGTGAATACAGCCAATGGAGTAACTGGAGCAAATAAAGATCCAGAGCAGCATTCAAAATTCAGCTACCTTCCCAGCACCAAACAGAACGGAAAACTGTGCGCGCAAGGAGCAAAAATGGGTGATAACAGAAGTAACAGCAGTTATCAGGGAGTGAACAAGAACAACAGCGAGTAGACTGCTAGGGGGTTAAATACAATGTGGAATAAACAGGGTGTGGAATAAATAGGGCGTGATATAGAGAGGGCATGAAAAGAAGGATGTAGCATAAATTTTGCCTGGTATAAATAGGGTGTGGTATAAACAAGGTGTGGAATAGAAGGATGTGGTATAAATAGGGTGTGAAACGAAGGGCGTGGCATAAACAGGGCATGTTATAAATAGGGTGTGGTATAAATAGGGCGTGGTATAAGTAGGTCATGGTATAAAGAGTGTGAAAAGAAGAATGTGGTATAAATAGGGCATAGTGTACATGTGGGTGGTGTACATAGGGCATGGTATAAATTGGGCATGGTAGGGCGTGGTATAAATAGGGCATGTTATAAATAGGGTGTGGTATAAATAGGGTGTGGTATAAATAGGGCATGTTATAAATAGGGTGTGGCATAAATAGGGCATGTTATAAATAGGGTGTGGTATAAATAGGGCATGTTATAAATAGGGTGTGGTATAAATAGGGCATGTTATAAATAGGGTGTGGTATAAATAGGGTGTGGTATAAATAGGGTGTGGTATAAATAGGGTGTGGTATAAATAGGGCGTGGTATAAATAGGGCATGTTATAAATAGGGTGTGGTATAAATCGGGCATGTTATAAATAGGGTGTGGTATAAATCGGGCATGTTATAAATAGGGTGTGGTATAAATAGGGCATGTTATAAATAGGGCATGGTATAAAGAGTGTGAAAAGAAGAATGTGGTATAAATAGGGCGTGGTGTACATGTGGGTGGTGTACATAGGGCATGGTATAAATTGGGCATGGTAGGGCGTGGTTTACATAGGGTGTGGTACTGCAGGGAGATTGCTGGGGGGCACTATAAGTCACAGCCACACCAGTACTCTTAGCTGCACTACCAAGCAATACCTGGAATGTGGCCTCCCCCATTACCAGCTCTGCCCATACAGTGAATTTGGCGGCACCAGGCAATAATGGCAGAAGTGGCAGAAGCAGGTCCAGCTAGGGATATAACAAGCACAAAAAGAACGGTGTGTAAATGTCCTGAGTATTGCAGATATCAGAGGTGGAGATAATGAGCGCTGCAGCGCAGGACAATATCACCCTCCTCCTGCATACAGCGCCGGCTCAAGACATGATATATATGAGCGTATATTGCATCCTGCCTCCTTACAGGGGGACATGACCCCATAGGGCAAATCACCTGGTGGCACAGACTCCTCTCTGTACCCACGAGCGCAGCAACTGCTCAGCTCTGAACCCCCAAATGAAACACCTGCCCCTATACACCCGTGGTCATGACTGTTGTCGGGTGTCCCGGTGTAACAGGCCAGTTTAACCCCCCGCCCAGAATATACCCGGGGTTAAAGTGGCCTAGGCCAGATTATACCCCGGGTATATTCTGGCCTAGCCCAAACTATACCCCGGGGTATAAATTGGACTAGTCCAGTTTATACCCCTCTGGGGCAGCATATACCCCGGGTATACTCTGGCCTAGCCCAAACTATACCCCAGGCAGCACACAGGGGCCCCAGGCAGTGCACGGAGCCCCAAACAGCGCACGGTGCCCCAGGCAGTGCACAGGACCCCAGGCAGCACACAGGGGCCCCAGGCAGCGCACAGGGGCCCCAGGCAGTGCACAGGACCCCAGGCAGCCCCCGCAGGGACCCCAGGCAGCCCCCGCAGGGACCCCAGGCAGCCCGCAGGGACCCCAGGCAGCCCGCAGGGACCCCAGGCAGCCCGCAGGGGTCCCAGATAGCGCACAGGGGGGCACAGTGAGCAAGGGGGTAAGATATAGCATGCAAGGGGGGGAAATAGAGCGCATCACCCCTGTGCGCTATCTGGAGCCCACTGTACATTGTCTGGGACCCTGCTCTTGAGTATATCACTCAATCCTAGTTTCACATTTGCGTACAGCCGTGCGCATGCGTACGCTCTCAGTGAAGCCTTGACCACTGCTGCACCCCGCCGGTTAAGCTCCGCCGACGTTCTTTTGACGGTGCTGCAACCCGCGGCTAAGGCAACAAGCTGAATTTTCTTGCGTTCACCGAATCGTCAAAACAACGCATGCGGACGCAAACGAAAACATCCGCAGGGCCTGCGTACCCAATGATAAAGATAGGGTACGCAGGCCGCATGCGGCCGCATGCGCACCTGGACGGAGCTCAATTGGCGGGCGCGACAATGGACGGGGCTTCACTGAGAGCGTACACAGCCGTGCGCAAATGTGAAACTAGCCTAAGATGTCTAGGGCCCCTGTGCGCTGCCTGGAGCCCCATTCACTGTCTCTGCCCCCCTGTGCGCTGCCTGGGGCCCCGTGCGCTGCCTGGGCCCCCTGTGCGTTGCCTGGCACCTCGTGCGTTGCCTGGGGTCCCCTGCGTTGCCTGGGGTCCCCTGCGTTGCCTGGGGTCCCTGTGTGCTGCCTGGGGTCCCTGTGTGCTGCCTGGGGTCCCTGTGCGCTGCCTGGGGCCCCCTGTGCGCTGCCTGGGGCCCCTGTGCGCTGCCTGGAGCCCCTTGTGCGCTGCCTGGGGCCGCTGTGCGCTGCCTGAGGCCCCTTGTGCGCTGCCTTGGGCCCCGTGCGCTGCATGGGGCCCCTGTGCGCTGCCTGGGGCCCCTGTGCGCTGCCTGGGGCCCCTGTGCGCTGCCTGGGGCCCCTGTGCGCTGCCTGGGGCCCCGTGCGCTGCCTGGGGCCCCTTGCGCTGCCTGGGGCCCCGTGCGCTGCCTGGGGTCCCGTGTGCTGCCTGGGGCCCTGTGTGCTGCCTGATCTACAGCAGCTGGGGTATATTGTGACCTGGAGGGGTATAATCTGGACTAGTCCAATTTATACCCCGGGTATATTCTGGGCGGGGGGGGGGGGGTTAATCTGGCCTGTTACACTGGGACCAGGTGCTCCTTTCCTGTCCCTAATGCTCTAGCTTGCCTTGTTCACAGGATTACTTCTGATGGTGAAGACGCCAGGACCACGTACCTTGTCTTAGCTCCTGAATCCGCCCTCAGTCTTTATCCTCCCCAACCCAGGGAAGAGAGGAGTAGTAGTATATAGTGATGAGTGAGTGTACTCGTTGCTCGGGTTTTCCAGAGCACGCTCGGGTGACCTCCGAGTACTTACAGTATGACTGCTCGGAGATTAAATTTTCATCGCCTCAGCAGCATGATTTGCGGCTACTAGACAGCTTGAACACATGTTGGGATTCGCTAGCAACTAGGCATCCCCCACATGTACTCAGGCTGGCTAATAGCTGTAAATCATTCAGCTGCCGCAATGAAAACCAAATCTCCGAACACTATCAAATACTCGGAGATCACCCGAGTGTGCTCTGGAAAACCCGAGCAACGAGAACACTCGCTCATCACTAGTAGTATACCGTAAATCACCATCCCGACAAAAAAGGTTATACGAACAGGGGTAAAGAAAAATATCAAACATACAAATATACTCAACACATATATCAGAAGAATAAACCAAGTAGTGGGGAGATGGGGTTAAACCAAAGTAAGAGAAGAAAGGGAATTATCACACACTCAAAATCTAGCAAGTCACAGATAAATCCTCCAAACGCCTTCTCCAATAATAACCACCAACAACCTCCAGCCATGCAGCATAAGCTAACTCTGACAATGAGTGCTAGCCAGGGTCCAAATTATATAAAAGATAGGAGGGACTAACAGTGCACAGCTGAGAGCCTTAACACTCCAGGAGCTCTCAACTGAGCAGATTAACCCCTGAACTGACAAAATAAATTTACATCCTTTAATAAGAAGGTAAAGTGATTCTAATCCATATTAAAAAAAAGGGAAGAAGCCAGCATTGCTTATGGTCAGAACGCAATAACTGAAGTGCAATTGCACATAAATTCTAACTGTATTTCAAATATGAGACATTTAGCAAACAATTGATCAATTCTTTGAGCTACCCCGCCACTTCACGGCAATCTCATAATGGGGCAGTCCTAATCTACGTATTTTATTTACGTTGTGCCATTATGGCCTCCGCATCTTTGGTGCGGGTTTGTTAGTGTGGAAGCCAGATCTGAAATGTCCGCACTGGACCTGATCGGCCTTTACCTGCGCTTGCCTTTCCTGGCACCAAGGGAGTGATTCTGAAAATGCTCCAGGTACAGTTCGCATGTAATGTGGTCCTTTTTTTTTATTTTTTATATATACTCTTTATACATTCAGGAGGCCATAATGGCACAACGTAAATAAAATACGTAGAGTAGGACTGCCCCAGTATGAGAATGCCGTGAAGTGGCGGGGTGGCTCAAAGAATTGATCAATTGTTTGCTAAATGTCTCATATTTGAAATACAGTTAGAATTTATGTGCAATTGCACTTCAGTTATTGCGTTCTGACCATAAGCAGTGCTGGCTTCTTCCCTTTTTTTTATTCTAATCCATGCAGGAGTAGGAGAAATCAGACACTGCAGTCTTCTGGCTCCTTTCTGTTGCATTATACCTGTGACACCTTTACACAACACCTGCCCCTGTACACACATACATAAAAACTGTCCCCGCACACCAGTACGCAACACCTGCCCACCTACACTACACTTGCACCCGTACACTGCGTCTGTCCCTGTACACTACACCTGTGCCCGTACACAAGTACACAACACCTGCCCCCGTACACAACACCTGTGCCATACACAAGTACACAACACCTGCTCCCATACACAAGTACACAACACCTGCCGCCGTACACAAGTACACTACACCTGTCCCCATAGACCACTACACTACACCTGCCCCGTACACAACACCTGCCACCATACACAAGTACACACCTTCCCCATACACAAGTACACTACACCTGCCCCCGCACACAATTACACAACACATGCCCCCATACACAAGTACACAACACCTGTCCCCATACACAAGTACACAACACCTGCCCCCATACACAACACCTGCCCCCATACACAACACCTGCCCCCATACACAACACCTGCCCCCGTACACAACACCTGCCCCGTACACTAGTACACTACACCTGCCCCATACACAAGTACACAACACCTGCCCCGTACACAACACCTGTGTCCATACACAACAAATGCCCCTATACACAAAACCTGCCCCTGTACACAAGTACACAACACCTGTCCCATACACACCTGCCCCGTACACAAGTACACAACACCTGCCCCTGTACACACCTGTCCCGTACACAACACCTGCCCCTGTACACAACACCTGCCCCGTACACAACACCAGTCTTGCACACAAGTACACACCGGCCCCGTACACAAGTACACAACACCTGCCCCCGTACACACCTGCCCCTGTACACTACACCTGCCCCCGTAGACAAGTACACTACACCTGCCCACCTACACTAAACTTGCACCCGTACACTGTGTCTGTCCCTGTACACTACACCTGTGCCCGTACACAACAAATACCCCTATACACAAAACCTGCCCCTGTATACAAGTACACAACACCTGTCCCCATAGACAAGTATACTACACCTGCCCCCATAGACAAGTAGACTACACCTGCCCCCGTACACAACACCTACCCCTGTACACAATTACACAACACCTGCCCCCCTACACTACACCTGTGCCCGTACACAACAAATGACCCTATACACAAAACCTGCCCCTGTACACAAGTACACACCTGTCCCGGTACACAACACCAGTCTCATACACAAGTACACAACACCTGCCCCGTACACAAGTACACAACACCTGACCCGTACACTAGTACACTACACCTGTCCCATACACCAGGGGTGTCAAACTGCATTCCTACACAGATAATGAGTTAGTGAATAAATTATCACCTGTGCAGTACAAGGAAATCCTGAAAACATGACCTGTTTGCAACCCTCGAGGAATGCAGTTTGACACCCCTGATATAGACAACACCTGTGTCCATACACAACAAATGCCCCTATACACAAAACCTGCCCTGTACACAAGTACAGAACACCTGTCCCGTACACACCAGTCTTGTACACAAGTACACACCTGCCCCAGTACACAACACCTGCCCCAGTACACAACACCTGCCCCGTATACAACACCAGTCTTCAACACAAGTACACACCTGCCCCAGTACACAACACCTGCCCCAGTACACAACACCTGCCCCGTATACAACACCAGTCTTGAACACAAGTACACACCGGCCCCGTACACAACTGCCCCTGTACACACCTGCCCCCGTACACAACACCTGCCCCCGTACACAACACCTGCCCCCGTACACAAGTGCACAACACCTGCCCCGTACACAAGTACACAACACCTGCCCCAGTACACAACACCTGTCCCGTACACAAGTACAAAACACCTATCCCGTAGGGACCAGAGGTTACACACCGGGGGCAGGGGGACCGGAGGCTACACACCGGGACAGGGGGACCGGAGGCTACACACCGGGAGGCAGGGGGACCGGAGGCTACACACCGGGAGGCAGGGGGACCGGAGGCTACACACCGGGAGGCAGGGGGACCGGAGGCTACACACCGGGAGGCAGGGGGACCGGAGGCTACACACCATGGAGGCAGGGGGACCGGAGGCTACACACCGGGAGGCAGGGGGACCGGAGGCTACACACCGGGAGGCAGGGGGACCGGAGGCTACACACCATGGAGGCAGGGGGACCGGAGGCTACACACCGGGAGGCAGGGGGACCGGAGGCTACACACCGGGAGGCAGGGGGACCGGAGGCTACACACCGGGAGGCAGGGGGACCGGAGGCTACACACCGGGAGGCAGGGGGACCGGAGGCTACACACCGGGAGGCAGGGGGACCGGAGGCTACACACCGGGAGGCAGGGGGACCGGAGGCTACACACCGGGAGGCAGGGGGACCGGAGGCTACACACCGGGAGGCAGGGGGACCGGAGGCTACACACCGGGAGGCAGGGGGACCGGAGGCTACACACCGGGAGGCAGGGGGACCGGAGGCTACACACCGGGAGGCAGGGGGACCGGAGGCTACACACCGGGAGGCAGGGGGACCGGAGGCTACACACCGGGAGGCAGGGGGACCGGAGGCTACACACCGGGAGGCAGGGGGACCGGAGGCTACACACCGGGAGGCAGGGGGACCGGAGGCTACACACCGGGAGGCAGGGGGACCGGAGGCTACACACCGGGAGGCAGGGGGACCGGAGGCTACACACCGGGAGGCAGGGGGACCGGAGGCTACACACCGGGAGGCAGGGGGACCGGAGGCTACACACCGGGAGGCAGGGGGACCGGAGGCTACACACCGGGAGGCAGGGGGACCTGAGGCTACACACCGGGAGGCAGGGGGACCGGAGGTTATACACTGGGAGGCAGGGGGACCAGAGGCTACACACCGGGAGGCAGGGGGACCGGAGGCTACACACCGGGAGGCAGGGGGACCGGAGGCTACACACCGGGAGGCAGGGGGACCGGAGGCTACACACCGGGAGGCAGGGGGACCGGAGGCTACGCACCGGGAGGCAGGGGGACCGGAGGTTACGCACTGGGAGGCAGGGGGACCGGAGGTTATACACTGGGAGGCAGGGGGACCGGAGGTTACACACCAGGGGCAAGGGGACCGGAGGCTACACACGGGGGCAGGTGGAAAGGAGGTTATACAAAGGGAGCAGGAAGACTGGAGGTTACACACCGGGGAGGCAGGGGGACCGGAGGCTACACACCGGGAGCAGGTGGAAAGGAGGTTAGACACCGGGGACAGGTGGAAAGGAAGTTACACACCGGAGACAGGGGGACCGGAGGCTATACACAGTGGGCAGGGGGACCGAAGGATATATACTGGGGGCAGGGGGACCGGATTTTACACATCGGAGACAGGGGGACCGGAGGTTATATACTGGGGGCAGGGGGACCAGAGATGATACACAGGAGGCACAGAGGTTATACACCGGGGATGGGCGATCGGAGGTGATACGTCGAGGGTGAAGAGACTGAATAAAAACCAAGAAATGACTGATGAGAATGAAAAGTCGGACACTTTTCTCCGTTTTGAGCAACTTTTATAGTAATGGACGCTGACCCAATAAATGCCATGAAGAAACCTTCTGCCCTCTCCTTAGCTCCCCACCACTTCCCTGTCTGCTCGGACATTACTGCACCTTCCTCCTTCTACACTGCGGGCTCCGCTCTTCCATCCAGAAACGCAGATTAAATTACCAAATTGCAGAAAGTTTCAGTACAAAATACGTCTATTTCCATAAGTCAAATGCAAAAATCAATAACGCAGGAAAAAAACAAAAAAAAGGGCAGCAGTCGGATGAGGTGCCCGTATTATGTGGTACAAACCGCCATGTCTCCTGGTGATCGCCAGCGATGAGCCGCAGAAGAGATGCGCAGAATACACCAATCAGATGCAATTACTGCAGACAATCAATGAGGGGCGCCGCTCTCGCCTGTTACTTAACCCCATCCCTCCCTTCCTCCTGCTACACACGGTCCAGTCGCTCTGCGCGTCCGCCCCGGCGGCTGTACTGATCCCGCTTGCCAATTAATCCCGACAGCGCACAAATTGGACCATACAAGATGATCAAACGTTGCCTTGTGAGTTTGGGAGATGAAAGCCGCGGTCCCACCTGTTCTCTGCCACACAAGATACACTAGAAAAGGAAATTCACAGCCGCGATAATACTACACGGTGCAAGGATCCGGGAAAGCGGGAACGACCCTGCGGCTAATGACTGTGCCCGTCACAGCCGGGCGCTCTCTACACTTCCCCACCATGCACACACGATCCCCTCACTACTGACCTGCGGACGCAGAGCTCCGACAAAACCCATCTAAGCCCCTTTCACACATCAGTTTTTTTGCTATCAGTCGCAATCCGGCAAATTTTGAAAAAAAACCGAATCCAGCGACTGATGCCGCCAGATCAGTTTTTTTTCTCATAGACTTGAATTAGCGACGGTTGGCCACACGTCTCATCAGTCGTTCGCCGGATCCGTTACTGTCCATCGTTTGCTTAAATGAAAGCCTATGGGCACCAGATCCGCCAAACAACAGAATCCAGCGACGGATTCCATATTTTTTATTTTATTTTTTTAAACTGAGCATGCTCCGATTTATTTACGATTTTATTCGCCAGATCCGCTAGTCGGATCCGTCGAAAAAACGGATCCATCGCAAAAGTTTTTCACAATCTGCGACGGATCCATTGAGCAAACGGATTGTGATTGATGGCAAAAAACTGATGTGTGAAAGGGGCCTAATGCAAACAGGAGGCATTACTAAAAGAGATGGCGAGTCACACACCGACACTGCACCGATACCGAGCCACGTCCTGTATTATACTCCACAGCTGCACTCACTATTCTGCTGGTGCAGTCACTGTGTACATACATTACATTACTGATCCTGAGTTACATCCTGTATTATACCCCAGAGCTGCACTCACTATTCTGCTGGTGCAGTCACTGTGTACATACATTACATTACTGATCCTGAGTTATATCCTGTATTATACCCCAGAGCTGCACTCACTATTCTGCTGGTGCAGTCACTGTGTACATACATTACATTACTGATCCTGAGTTACATCCTGTATTATACCCAAGAGCTGCACTCACTATTCTGCTGGTGCAGTCACTGTGTACATACATTACATTACTGATCCTGAGTTACATCCTGTATTATACCCCAGAGCTGCACTCACTATTCTGCTGGTGCAGTCACTGTGTACATACATTACATTACTGATCCTAAGTTACATCCTGTATTATACTCCAGAGCTGCACTCACTATTCTACCAGTGCAGTCACTGTGTACATACATTACTGATCCTGAGTTACATCCTGTATTATACCCCAGAGCTGCACTCACTATTCTGCTGGTGCAGTCACTGTGTACATACATTACATTACTGATCTGGAGTTACATCCTGTATTATACTCCAGAGCTGCACTCACTATTCTACTGGTGCAGTCACTGTGTACATACATTACATTACTGATCCTGAGTTACATCCTGTATTATACCCCAGAGCTGCACTCACTATTCTGCTGCTGCAGTCACTGTGTACATACATTACATTACTGATCCTGAGTTACATCCTGTATTATACCCCAGAGCTGCACTCATTATTCTGTTGGTGCAGTCATTGTGTACCTTCATTACATTACTGATCCTGAGTTACATCCTGTATTATACTCCAGAGCTGCACTCACTATTCTGCTGGTGCAGTCACTGTGTACATACATTACATTACTGATCCTGAGTTACATCCTATATTATACCCCAGAGCTGCACTCACTATTCTGCTGGTGCAGTCACTGTGTACATTACGTTACATTACTGATCGTGAGTTACATCCTGTATTATACTCCAGAGCTGCACTCACTATTCTGCTGGTGCAGTCACTGTGTACATACATTACATTACTGATCCTGAGTTACATCCTGTATTATACCCCAGAGCTGCACTCACTATTCTGCTGGTGCAGTCACTGTGTACATACATTACATTACTGATCCGGAGTTACATCCTGTATTATACCCCAGAGCTGCACTCACTATTCTGCTGGTGCAGTCACTGTGTACATACATTACATTACTGATCCTGAGTTACATCCTGTATTATACCCCAGAGCTGCACTCACTATTCTGCTGGTGCAATCACTGTGTACATACATTACTGATCCTGAGTTACATCCTGTATTATACTCCAGAGCTGCATTCACTATTCTGCTGGTGCAGTCACTGTGTACATACAGTACATTACTGATCCTGAGTTACATCCTGTATTATACCCCAGAGCTGCACTCACTATTCTGCTGGTGCAGTCACTGTGTACATACATTACATTACTGATCCTGAGTTACATCATGTATTATACCCCAGAGCTGCACTCACTATTCTGCTGGTGCAGTCACTGTGTACATACATTACATTACTGATCCTGAGTTACATCATGTATTATACCCCAGAGCTGCACTCACTATTCTGCTGGTGCAATCACTGTGTACATACATTACTGATCCTGAGTTACATCCTGTATTATACCCCAGAGCTGCACCCACTATTCTGCTGGTGCAGTCACAGTGTACATACATTACTGATCCTGAGTTACAACTTGTATTATACTCCAGAGCTGCACTCACTATTCTGCTGGTGCAGTCACTGTGTACATACATTACATTACTGATCCTGAGTTACCTCCTGTATTATACCCCAGAGCTGCACTCACTATTCTGCTGGTGCAGTCTGCACACAACTTACCATATAGATAAGGGGTTGCTGACATGGACACTCCGGATACTATGAGTAGAACTCTACGTCCTCCAGCAGGTATAGATCAGGAGGAGACAGAACGCAAAAACGCATCAATTTTCAGTGCCGGAAAGGAGCCAAAACAAAAGCTGGAATCTCACCATCGTCACAACGTCAGACACAATGGGAACATTAAGTGGCTGCAATAACACGAGATAATAACACTGACGATGTACGAGAGCGGGGAAAGCAGACACAATGCATTACTGAGAATGTGACTGCAGCCAGACTGCAAAAAAAGAGACGGCGAATACAACAAAGGTACAGAGGACACAATGTACGGCCGCACTACAGAGCTCAGCATATCATGGATATTAGCAGACGCAACTACCAGTAAACTGTACACAGCAACTGACGAGAAGAGCGCGACACTATACAGCAGGAACACAATATACAGGGTGGTCCAAAAGTAGGTGGACAGAAAATAACATTTATTTTGACTTATTATTATTATTTATTTTGAATTTGTATTCTGTTAACCCCTTAGTGACAGAGCCAATTTGGTACTTAATGACCGAGCCAATTTTTGCAATTCTGACCACTGTCACTTTATGAGGTTATAACTCTGGAACGCTTCAACGGATCCCGCTGATTCTGAGACTGTTTTTTCGTGACATATTGTACTTCATGTTAGTGGTAACATTTCTTCGATATTACTTGCGATTATTTATGAAAAAAACGGAAATATGGCGAAAATTTTTAAAATTTTGCAATTTTCAAACTTTGTATTTTTATGCCCTTATATCAGAGAGATATGTCATGAAAAATACTTAATAAGTAACATTTCTCACATGTCTACTTTACATCAGCATAATTTTGGAAACAAAATTTTTTTTTGTTAGGGAGTTATAAGGGTTAAAAGTTGACCAGCAATTTCTCATTTTTACAACACCATTTTTTTTTAGGGACCACATCACATTTGAAGTCATTTTGAGGGGTCTATATGATAGAAAATAATGAAGTGTGACACCATTCTAAAAACTACACCCCTCAAGGTTCTCAAAACCACATTCAAGAAGTTTATTAACCCTTTACGTGCTTCACAGGAACTGAAACAATGTGGAAGGAAAAAATGAACATTTAACCCTGCTGTTCTGTTGGTCAAAAATGACCGACTTTGAACTTCAATATTCTTTAAAATATTCAAGATGCGGCTCTGAAACCCGTGGCCGACCGACCCATCCTCATTTAAGTCAATCAACCACAAGTTTCAGAACCGCATCTTGAACACCCCAAAAAATACCAAAGTTCAAAATAGGTCTCCCCAGACCGAACAGAACAGCAGGGTTAACTTTTTTTTTGCAAACATCTTAATTCAGAACCATTTTTTTTATTTTCACAAGTGTAAAAACAGAAATGTAACCATAAATTTTGTTATGCAATTTCTCCTGAATTAGCCAATACCCCATATGTGGGGGTAAACCACTGTTAGGGCGCACCGCAGAACTTAGAAGTGAAGGAGCGCCGTTTGACTTTTTCAATGCAGAATTGGCTGGAATTGAGATGGGACACCATGTCACGTTTAGAAAGCCCCTGATGTGCCTAAACAGTGGAAACCCCCCACAAGTGACACCATTTTGGAAACTAGACCCCTTAAGGAACTTATCTAGATGTGTGGTGAGCACTTTGAACCCCCAAGTGCTTCACAGAAGTTTATAACGTAGAGCCGTGAAAATAAAAAAATCGCTTTTGTTTACACAAAAATGATATTTTCGCCCACAAATTCTTATTTTCACAAGGGTAACAGGAGAAATTAGACCACTAAAGTTGTTGTGCAATGTCTCCTGAGTACGTCGATACCCAATATGTGGGGGTAAACAACTGTTAGGGTGCACCGCAGAGCTTGGAAGAGAAGGAGTGCCGTTTTACTTTTTCAATGTAGAATTGTCTGGAATTGAGATCGGACGCCATGTCGCGTTTGGAGAGCCCCTGATGTGCCTAAACAGTAGAAATCCCCCACAAGTGACCCCATTTTGGAAACTAGACCCCCCATGGAACTTATCTAGATGTGTGGTGAGAACTTTGAATGCCCAAGTGCTTCACAGAAGATTATAATGCAGAGTCGTGAAAATAAAAAATATTTTTTTTTTCCACAAAAAAGATTTTTTAGCCCCCAAGTTTTTATTTTCACAAGAATAACAAGAGAAATTGGACCACTAAAGTTGTTGTCCAATTTATCCTGAGTATGCTGATGCCCCATATGTGGGGGTAAACCACTGTTTGGGCGCACGGCAGAGCTCGGAAGGGAAGGAGCGCCGTTTTGGAATGCAGACTTAGATAGAATGATCTGTGGGCGTTATGTTGCGTTTGCAGAGCCCCTGATGTACCTAAACTGTAGTAACCCCCCACAAGTGACCCCATTTTGGAAACTAGACCCCCCAAAGGAACTTATCTAGATGTGTGGTGAGAACTTTGAATGCCCAAGTGCTTCACAGAAGTTTATAATGCAGAGTCATAAAAAAATATATATATATATTTTTCCACAAAAAGGATTTTGTAGCCCCCAAGTTTTTATTTTCACAAGGGTAACAAGAGAAATTGGACCCCAGAAGTTGATGTCCAATTTATCCCGAGTATGCTGATGCCCCATATGTGGGGGTAACCCACTGTTTGGGCGCACGGCAGAGCTCAGAAGGGAGGGAGCACCATTTGACTTTTTGAGCGCAAAATTGGCTATCGTGTTTGGAGACCCCCTGATGTACCTAAACAGTGGAAACCCCCCAATTCTAGCTCCAACCCTAACCCCAACACACCCCTAACCCTAATCCCAACCTGATCCATAATCCTAATCACTAACCCTAACCATAATCACAACCCTTACCCCAAAACAACCCTAATGTCAACCCTAACCATAACCCTAATCAAAACCCTAAATCCAATACACCCCTAATCCTAATCTCAACCCTAACCCTAATCCCAATACACCCCTAATCACAACCCTAACCCTAACTTTAGCCCCAACCCTAACCCTAGCCCTAAGGCTACTTTCACACTTGCGTTGTTTGGCATCCGTCGCAATCCGTCGTTTTGGACAAGAAACGGATCCTGCAAATGTGCCCGCAGGATGCGTTTTTTGCCCATAGACTTGTATTGCCGACGGATCGTGACGGATGGCCACACGTCGCGTCCATCGTGCACTGGATCAGTGTTTTGGCGGAACGTCAGCACAAAAAAAGTTCAATGTAACGTTTTTTTGTACGTCGCATCCGCCATTTCTGTCCGCGCATGCGTGGCCGTAACTCCGCCCCCTCCTCCCCAGGACATAGATTGGGCAGCGGATGCGTTGAAAAACTTCATCCGCTGCCCACGTTGTGCACAATTTTCACAACGTGCGTCGGTATGTCGGGCCGAAGCATTGCGACGGCCCCGTACCGACTTAAGTGTGAAAGAAGCCTAACCCTAAATTTAGCGCCAACCCTAACTCTAAATTTAGCCCCAACCCTAACCCTAAATTTAGCCCCAACCCTAACCCTAAATTTAGCCCCAACCCTAACCCTAAATTTAGCCCTAACCCTAACCCTAGCCCTAACCCTAACCCTAGCCCTAACCCTACCCCTAGCCCCAACCCTACCCCTAGCCCTAACCCTACCCCTAACCCTACCCCCAACCCTACCCCTAACCCTACCCCTAACCCTACCCCTAACCCCAACCCTAACCCCAACCCTACCCCTACCCCTAAACCTACCCCTATCCCTACCCCTAACCCTAATTTTAGCCCCAACTGCTCTTCTCCTGCCGGCCGGCAGATGGAGACAGATGGCGGGCGCACTGCTCATGCGCCCGCCATTTTCTTTTGCCGGCGGCCAGGAGGAGCAGCAGGAGGATCCAGGGACGCAGGTGAGTATTGTAGGGTCCCCGAATCCCCCTATTTCTCTGTCCTCTGATGTGCGATCACATCAGAGGACAGAGAATTACACTTTGACTTTTTTTTTTTTTTTTTTTTTTTGCGGTCGCCGGTAAACAGTTAATTACCGGCGATCGCAAAACAGGGGTCGGTAAAACCGACCCCGATCATGCTCTTTGGGGTCTCGGCTACCCCCGGCAGCCAAGACCCCAAAGATTCTCGCGGGGCTGGCCGGCGGGCACACTGCGCATGCGCCCGCCATTTTGAAGATGGCGGCGCCCACCGGGAGACACGAGGAGCATCGGGGGAGATAGGTGAGTATTGGGGGGCTACCTGGGACCCCTTTTCTCTGTCCTCCGATGTGCGATCACATCGGAGGACAGAGAAATTAAAAAGAGATCGCGGTTTTTTTTTTTTTTCTTTTGCGATCGCCGGTAAACGGTTAATTACCGGCGATCGCAAATGCGGGGTGGGTTAAAAAACCCCCGAATCATGTTCTCTGGGGTCTCGGCTACCCTCGGCAGCCGAGACCCCGGAGAAAATCCGTCTCTGGGGGGCGCTATCTACTTTTTCCACAGCGCCGTTAATTAACGGCGCTGTGGTTTAAGTACCCTTAGCGACCGCCGTTAAAAGGCGTATCGGCGGTCGCTAAGGGGTTAAACCAGAGAGTTGTGTGACACAAAATAGTTAATAAATAACATTTCCCACATGTCTACTTTACAGCAGCACAATTTTGGAAACAATATGTTTTTGCTATGAAATTATAAGGGTTAAAAGTTGACCAGCAATTTCTAATTTTTACAACAAAATTTACAAAACCATATTTTAGGGACCACCTCATATTTGAAGTCAGTTTGAGGGGTCTATATGGCTGAAAATACCCAAAAGTGACACAATTCTAAAAACTGCACCCCTCAAGGTGCTCAAAACCACATTCAAGAAGTTTATTAACCCTTCAGGTGCTTCACAGGAGCAGAAGCAACATGGAACGAAAAAAAAAAATCAACATTTAACTTTTTACGCACAAAAATGATCTTTTAGCAACAATTTTTTTTATTTTCCCAAGGGTAAAAGGAGAAAGTGAACCACGAAAGTTATTGTACAATTTGTCTTAAGTACGCCGATACCCCTTAGGTGGGGGGAAACCACTGATTGGGCGCATGGCAGAGCTCGGAAGAGAAGTAGTGACGTTTTGGAATGCAGACTTTAATGGAATGGTCGGCGGACGTCACGTTATGTTTGCAGAGCCCCCGATGTACCTAAACAGTAGAACCCACCCCCACAAGTGACCCCATTTTGAAACTAAACCCCCCCAAGGATCTTATCTAGATGTTTGGTGAGAACTTTGAACCACAAAAACCATGTTTGATAAATCTCCCCTTCATAACCGTATTACACATACTGTCCACCTACTTTTGGACCACACTGTACTTTTACCTATATAGTAGCTATATTCTTGTACATAGGGGGCAGTATTATAGTAGTTATATTCTTGTACATAGGGGGCAGTATTATAGTAGTTATATTCTTGTACATAGGGGCAGTATTATAGTAGTTATATTCTTGTACATAGGGGCAGTATTATAGTAGTTATATTCTTGTACATAGGAGCAATATTATAGTAGTTATATTCTTGTACATAAAAGCAGTATTATAGTAGTTATATTCTTGTACATAAGGGCAGTATTATAGTAGTTATATTCTTGTACATAGGAGCAGTATTATAGTAGTTATATTCTTGTACATAGGAGCAGTATTATAGTAGTTATATTCTTGTATATAGGAGCAGTATTATAGTAGTTATATTCCTGTACATAGAGGGCAGTATTATAGTAGTTATATTCTTGTACATAGGAGCAGTATTATAGTAGTTATATTCTTGTACATAGGGGACAGTATTATAGTAGTTATATTCTTGTACATAGGAGCAGTATTATAGTAGTTATATTCTTGTACATAAGGGCAGTATTATAGTAGTTATATTCTTGTACATAGGAGCAGTATTATAGTAGTTCTATTCCTGTACATAGAGGGCAGTATTATAGTAGTTATATTCTTGTCCATATGAGCAGTATTATAGTAGTTATATTCTTGTACATAAGGGCAGTATTATAGTAGTTATATTCTTGTACATAGGAGCAGTATTATAGTAGTCATATTCCTGTACATAGAGGGCAGTATTATAGTAGTTATATTCTTGTACATAGGGGTAGTATTATCTATATACATAATTGTCTAAGGGGTACTTCCGTCTGTCTGTCTGTCCTTCTGTCACAGTTATTCATTCGCTGACTGGTCTCAGCAGCTGCCTGTCATGGCTGCCGCAACCAATCAGTGACGGGCACAGTCCGTTTAGTCCCTCCCCTACTCCCAAGCACTCACTGCCCGGCGCCCGCTCCGTAATCCCCTCCACTCACCGCTCACACAGGGTTAATGGCAGCGGTAACGGCCCGCGGTGTAACGCACTCCGTTACCGCTGCTATTAACCCTGTGTGTCCCCAACTAAATACTATTGATGCTGCCTATGCGGCATCAATAATAAAAATATGTCATGTTAAAAAGAATAATAAAAAAAAAAAAAACTGCTATACTCACCATCCGCCGCCTTTGCCGCTTGTCGCCACGCTGGCTGGGCAATATACTACGTGGCTGGGAAATATACTATGTGGCTCGGCAATATACTATGTGGCTGGGCAATATACTATGTGGCTGGGCAATATACTACGTGGCTGTGCAATATACTACGTGGCTGGGAAATATACTATGTGGCTCGGCAATATACTATGTGGCTGGGCAATATACTACGTGGCTGGGCAATATACTACGTGACTGGGCAATATACTATGTGGCTGGGCAATACGTGACTGGGCAATATACTACGTGAACATGCATATTCTAGAATACCCGATGCGTTCGAATCGGGCCACCATCTAGTAGTAGTTATATTCATTTACATAGGAGCAGTATTATAGTAGTTATATTCTTGTATAAAGGAGCAGTATTATAGTAGTTATATTCTTGTACATAGGGGCAGTATTATAGTAGTTATATTCTTGTACATAGAGGCAGTATTATAGCAGTTATATTCTTGTACATAGGACCAGTATTATAGTAGTTATATTCTTGTATGTAGGAGCAGTATTATAGCAGTTCTATTCTTGTACATAGGGGCAGTATTATAGTAGTTATATTCTTGTATATAGGAACAGTATTATAGCAGTTCTATACTTGTACATAGGGGCAGTATTATAGTAGTTATACTCTTGTACATAGGGGTAGTATTATAGTAGTTATATTCTTGTATATAGGAGCAGTATTATAGCAGTTCTATTCTTGTACATAGGGGCAGTATTATAGTAGTTATATTCTTGTACATAGAGGCAGTATTATAGTAGTTATATTCTTATACATAGGAGCAGTATTATAGTAGTTCTATTCTTGCACATGGGGCAGTATTATAGTAGTTATATTCTTGCAGATAGGAGCAGTATTATAGTAGTTATATTCCTGTACAGAGGGGCAGTATTATAGTAGTTATATTCTTGTACATATGGGCAGTATTATAGTAGTTCTATTCTTGTACATAGGGGCAGTATTATAGTAGTTATATTCTTGTACATAGGGGCAGTATTATAGTAGTTATATTCTTGTACATATGGGCAGTATTATAGTAGTTATATTCTTGTACATAGGGGCAGTATTATAGTAGTTAAATTCTTGCACATAAGAGCAGTATTATAGTAGTTATATTCTTGTACATAGGGGCAGTATTATAGTAGTTATATTCTTGTACATAGGGGCAGTATTATAGTAGTTATATTCTTGCATATAGGAGCAGTATTATAGTAGTTATATTCTTGTACATAGGAGCAGTATTATCTATATATATAATTGTCTAAGGGTTTTTCTGTCTGTCTGTCTGTCTGTCTTGGAAATCCCACGTCTCTGATTGGTCGATGCCGCCAGGCCTCGACCAATCAGCGACGGGCACAGCATCGACGTAGAAATCCCGAATCTCTGATTGGTCGAGGCCGCCAGGCCTCGACCAATCAGCGAGGGGCACAGAGACGATGTCATAAAGGACGTAGACATCCCGCGTCTCTGATTCAGCGACGGGCACAGTATCGACGTAGACGTCATAATGGTTGCCATGGCGACGATGATGTCATAAAGGTTGCCTCGACCAATCAGCGTCGGGCACAGTCTGCCGCAATTTCTGGAATCATCATTGTCCATATACTACGGGGACATGCATATTCTAGAATACCCGATGCGTTAGAATCGGGCCACAATCTAGTAGTAGTTATATTCTTGTACAGAGGGGCAGTATTATAGTAGTTATATTCTTGTACATAGGGGCAGTATTATAGTAGTTATATTCTTGCACATAAGAGCAGTATTATAGTAGTTATATTCTTGTACATAGGAGCAGTATTATAGTAGTTATATTCTTGTACATAGGGGCAGTATTATAGTAGTTATATTCCTGTACAGAGGGGCAGTATTAGAGTAGTTATATTCTTGTACATAGGGGCAGAATTATAGTAGTTATATTCTTGTACATAGGGGCAGAATTATAGTAGTTATATTCTTGTACATAGCGGCAGTATTATAGTGGTTATATTCTTGTATATAGGGGCAGTGTTATAGTAGTTATATTCTTGAACAGAGGGGGCGGTATTATAGTAGTTATATTCTTGTACATAGCGGCAGTATTATAGTAGTTATATTCTTGTATATAGGGGCAGTGTTATAGTAGTTATATTCCTGTACAGAAGGGCAGTATTATAGTAGTTATATTCTTGCACATAGGAGCAGTATTATAGTAGTTATATTCTTGTACATAGGAGCAGTATTATAGTAGTTATATTCTTGTACAGAGGGGGCAGTATTATAGTAGTTATATTCCTGTACAGAGGGGCAGTATTACAGTAGTTATATTCTTGTAAATAGCGGCAGTATTATAGTAGTTATATTCTTGTATATAGGGGCAGTATTATAGTAGTTATATTCTTGTACAGAGGGGGCGGTATTTAGTAGTTATATTCCTGTACAGAGGAGCAGTATTATAGTAGTTATATTCTTGCACATAGGAGCAGTATTATAGTAGTTATATTCTTGCACATAGGGGCAGTATTAGAGTAGTTATATTCTTGTACATAGGGGCAGAATTATAGTAGTTATATTCTTGTACATAGGGGCAGTATTATAGTAGTTATATTCTTGTACATAGGAGCAGTATTATCTATATATATATATATATATATAATTGTCTAAGGGTTTTTCCGTCTGTCTGTCTGTCTGTCCTGGAAATCCCGCGTCTCTGATTGGTCGAGGCCGCCAGGCCTCGACCAATCAGCGACGGGCACACCATGGCGACGATGATGTCATAAAGGTTGCCTCGAACAATCAGCGACGGGCACAGTCTGCCGCGAATTCGCCTCGACCAATCAGCGACGGGCACAGTATCGACGTAGATGTCATAATGGTTGCCATGGCGACGATTATGTCATAAAGGTTGCCTCGACCAATCAGCGACGGGCACAGTCTGCCGCGAATTCTGGAATCATCATTGTCCATATACTACGGGGACATGTATATTCTAGAATACCTGATGCGTTAGAATCAGGCCACAATCTAGTAGTAGTTATATTCTTGTACATAGGGGGCAGTATTATAGTAGTTATATTCTTGTACATAGGGGCAGTATTATAGTAGTTATATTCTTGTATATAGGGGCAGTATTATAGTAGTTATATTCTTGTATATAGGGGCAGTATTATAGTAGTTACATTCTTGTACATAGGGGCAGTATTATAGTAGTTACATTCTTGTACATAGGGGCAGTATTATAGTAGTTATATTCTTGCACATAGGAGCAGTATTATAGTAGTTATATTCTTTCACATAGGAGCAGTATTATAGTAGTTATATTCTTGTACATAGGGGCAGTATTATAGTAGTTATATTCTTGTATATAGGGGCAGTATTATAGTAGTTATATTCTTGTATATAGGGGCAGTATTATAGTAGTTATATTCTTGTATATAGGGGCAGTATTATAGTACTTACATTCTTGTACATAGGAGCAGTATTATAGTAGTTACATTCTTGTATATAGGGGCAGTATTATAGTAGTTCTATTCTTGCACATAGGGGCAGTATTATAGCAGTTATATTCCTGTAGATAGGAGTATTAAGGTAGTAGTATAGTCTACTATATAATTGTCTAAGGGTCACTTTCGTCTGTCTGTCACGGAAATCCCAAGTCGCTGATTGGTCGCGGCAAAACGGCAACTGCCACGACCAATCAGCGATGGGCACTGTTGTGAATTCTGTGGCAGAGCTCCCTCCTGTGGTCACAAGTGGTACTTCGGCTGATTCTCTCTGTGAGCTTCCGTTGGTGGAGGAAAGTGGTACTGCGGCTTCTGAGTTTCCTTCCTCAGGTAATGTGGTGAAGTCGTTAGGTGCTGCTCTATTTAACTCCACCTAGTGCTTCGATCCTGGCCTCCAGTCAATGTTCTAGTATTGGACCTGTTTCCTCCTGGATCGTTCCTGTGGACTGCTGCTCTGCATAGCTAAGTTCCGCTTTGCTATTTTGTTTGCTGTTTTTTTCTGTCCAGCTTGTCAATTTGTTTTTCCCAGCTTGCTGGAAGCTCTGGGATGCAGAAGGTGTACCTCCGTGCCGTTAGTTCGGTACGGAGGGTCTTTTTGCCCCCTTTGCGTGGTTTTTGTAGGGTTTTGTGTTGACCGCAAAGTTAACTTTCCTATCCTCGCTCTGTTCAGAAAGTCGGGCCTCACTTTGCTAAATCTATTTCATCTCTACGTTTGTCTTTTCATCTTAACTCACAGTCATTATATGTGGGGGCTGCCTTTTCCTTTGGGGTATTTCTCTGAGGCAAGGTAGGCTTATTTTCTATCTTCAGGCTAGCTAGTTTCTCAGGCTGTGCCGAGTTGCATAGGGAGCGTTAGGCGCAATCCACGGCTGCCTCTAGTGTGGTTGGAGAGGATTAGGGATTGCGGTCAGCAGAGTTCCCACGTCTCGGAGCTCGTTCTATGTTTTTGTGTTATTGTCAGGTCACTGTATGTGCTCTGACTTCTATGTCCATTGTGGTACTGAATTACCTTATCATAACAGTACTGGAGGCCCAAAGTACTAATGATTCTCAATAGGAGGGAAAAAAGAAGTTCTGAGACCATTTTTTTTTCTCTGCACTGTGTTTTGCCTTTTTTTTCCCCTAGACATTTGGGTGGTTCAGGACACAGGTGTAGCGATGGACATTAAAGGTCTGTCTTCATGTGTGGATCAGCTCATGGCAAGAGTACAAAATATTCAAGACTTTGTGGTTCAGAATTCTATGTTAGAACCGAGAATTCCTATTCCTGATTTGTTTTTTGGAGATAGAACTAAATTTCTGAGTTTCAAAAATAATTGTAAACTATTTCTGGCTTTGAAACCTCGCTCCTCTGGTGACCCAGTTCAACAAGTTAGGATCATTATTTCTTTTTTACGTGGCGACCCTCAGGACGGGCATTTTCTCTTGCGCCAGGAGATCCTGCATTGAGTAATATCGATGCGTTTTTCCTGGCGCTCGGATTGCTGTACGATGAACCTAATTCAGTGGATCAGGCAGAGAAAAATTTGCTGGATCTGTGTCAGGGTCAGGATGAGATAGAGGTATATTGTCAGAAATTTAGAAAGTGGTCCGTACTCACTCAATGGAATGAAGCTGCGCTCGCAGCTATTTTCAGAAAGGGTCTCTCTGAAGCCCTTAAGGATGTCATGGTGGGATTTCCTATGCCTGCTGGTCTGAATGAGTCTATGTCTTTGGCCATTCAGATCGGTCGACGCTTGCGTGAGCGTAAATCTGTGCACCATTTGGCGGTATTACCTGAGCTTAAACCTGAGCCTATGCAGTGCGATAGGACTTTGACCAGAGTTGAACGGCAAGAACACAGACGTCTGAATGGGCTGTGTTTCTACTGTGGTGATTCCACTCATGCTATCTCTGATTGTCCTAAGCGCACTAAGCGGTTCGCTAGGTCTGCCACCATTGGTACGGTACAGTCAAAATTTCTTCTATCCGTTACCTTGATCTGCTCTTTGTCATCGTATTCTGTCATGGCATTTGTGGATTCAGGCGCTGCCCTGAATTTGATGGACTTGGAGTATGCTAGGCGTTGTGGGTTTTTCTTGGAGCCCTTGCAGTGTCCTATTCCATTGAGAGGAATTGATGCTACGCCTTTGGCCAAGAATAAGCCTCAGTACTGGACCCAGCTGACCATGTGCATGGCTCCTGCACATCAGGAGGTTATTCGCTTTCTGGTGTTACATAATCTGCATGATGTGGTCGTGTTGGGGTTGCCATGGCTACAAGTCCATAATCCAGTATTAGATTGGAAATCCATGTCTGTGTCCAGCTGGGGTTGTCAGGGTGTACATGGTGATGTTCCATTTCTGACTATTTCGTCATCCACCCCTTCTGAGGTTCCAGAGTTCTTGTCTGATTACCGGGATGTATTTGATGAGCCCAAGTCCGATACCCTACCTCCGCATAGGGATTGTGATTGTGCTATCGATTTGATTTCTGGTAGTAAATTCCCAAAAGGTCGACTGTTTAATTTATCTGTGCCTGAGCACGCCGCTATGCGGAGTTATGTGAAGGAGTCCTTGGAGAAGGGGCATATTCGCCCGTCATCGTCGCCATTAGGAGCAGGGTTCTTTTTTGTAGCCAAGAAGGATGGTTCGCTGAGACCTTGTATAGATTACCGCCTTCTAAATAAGATCACGGTTAAATTTCAGTACCCCTTGCCGTTGTTATCTGATTTGTTTGCTCGGATTAAGGGGGCTAGTTGGTTCACCAAGATAGATCTTCGTGGTGCGTATAATCTTGTGCGTATTAAGCGAGGCGATGAATGGAAAACTGCATTTAATACGCCCGAGGGCCATTTTGAGTACCTAGTTATGCCATTCGGACTTGCCAATGCTCCATCAGTGTTTCAGTCCTTTATGCATGACATCTTCCGAGAGTACCTGGATAAATTCCTGATTGTGTACTTGGATGACATTTTGATCTTCTCGGATGATTGGGAGTCTCATGTGAAGCAGGTCAGAACGGTGTTTCAGGTCCTGCGTGCTAATTCTTTGTTTGTGAAGGGATCAAAGTGTCTCTTTGGTGTTCAGAAGGTTTCATTTTTGGGGTTAATCTTTTCCCCTTCTACTATCGAGATGGATCCTGTTAAGGTCCAAGCCATCCATGATTGGACTCGGCCGACATCTCTGAAAAGTCTGCAAAAGTTCCTGGGCTTTGCTAATTTTTATCGTCGTTTCATCTGCAATTTTTCTAGTATTGCTAAACCATTGACCGATTTGACCAAGAAGGGTGCTGATGTGGTCAATTGGTCTTCTGCTGCTGTGGAGGCTTTTCAGGAGTTGAAGCGTCGTTTTTCTTCTGCCCCTGTGTTGTGTCAACCAGATGTTTTGCTTCCATTCCAGGTCGAGGTTGATGCTTCTGAGATTGGAGCAGGGGCTGTTTTGTCGCAGAGAAGTTCTGATTGCTCGGTGATGAAACCATGCGCCTTCTTTTCCAGGAAGTTTTCTCCTGCTGAGCGAAATTATGATGTGGGCAATCGAGAGTTGCTGGCCATGAAGTGGGCATTCGAGGAGTGGCGTCATTGGCTTGAAGGAGCTAAGCATCGCGTGGTGGTCTTGACTGATCATAAGAACTTGACTTATCTCGAGTCTGCCAAGCGGTTGAATCCTAGACAGGCTCGTTGGTCGCTGTTTTTTGCCCGTTTTGACTTTGTGATTTCGTACCTTCCGGGCTCTAAAAATGTGAAGGCGGATGCTCTGTCTAGGAGTTTTGTGCCAGACTCTCCGGGTTTATCTGAGCCGGCGGGTATCCTCAAAGAGGGAGTAATTGTGTCTGCCATCTCCCCTGATTTGCGGCGGGTGCTGCAAAAATTTCAGGCTAATAAACCTGATCGTTGCCCAGCGGAGAAACTGTTTGTCCCTGATAGGTGGACGAATAAAGTTATCTCTGAGGTTCATTGTTCGGTCTTGGCTGGTCATCCTGGAATCTTTGGTACCAGAGAGTTAGTGGCTAGATCCTTTTGGTGGCCATCTCTGTCGCGGGATGTGCGTTCTTTTGTGCAGTCCTGTGGGATTTGTGCTCGGGCTAAGCCCTGCTGTTCTCGTGCCAGTGGGTTGCTTTTGCCCTTGCCGGTCCCGAAGAGGCCTTGGACACATATCTCTATGGATTTTATTTCAGATCTTCCCGTCTCTCAAAAGATGTCAGTCATTTGGGTGGTCTGTGATCGCTTCTCTAAGATGGTTCATTTGGTACCCTTGTCTAAATTACCTTCCTCCTCTGATTTGGTGCCATTGTTCTTCCAGCATGTGGTTCGTTTACATGGCATTCCAGAGAATATCGTTTTTGACAGAGGTTCCCAGTTTGTTTCGAGGTTTTGGCGAGCCTTTTGTGGTAGGATGGGCATTGACTTGTCTTTTTCCTCGGCTTTCCATCCTCAGACTAATGGCCAGACCGAACGAACCAATCAGACCTTGGAAACATATCTGAGATGCTTTGTTTCTGCCGATCAGGATGACTGGGTGTCCTTTTTGCCTTTGGCTGAGTTCGCCCTTAATAATCGGGCCAGCTCGGCTACCTTGGTTTCGCCGTTTTTCTGCAACTCTGGGTTCCATCCTCGTTTCTCTTCAGGGCAGGTTGAGTCTTCGGACTGTCCTGGTGTGGATACTGTGGTGGACAGGTTGCAGCAGATTTGGACTCATGTAGTGGACAATTTGACCTTGTCCCAGGAGAAGGCTCAACGTTTCGCTAATCGCAGACGCTGTGTGGGTCCCCGACTTCGTGTTGGGGATTTGGTTTGGTTATCTTCTCGTCATATTCCTATGAAGGTTTCCTCTCCTAAGTTTAAACCTCGTTTCATTGGTCCGTATAGGATTTCTGAGGTTCTTAATCCTGTGTCTTTTCGTCTGACCCTTCCAGATTCTTTTTCCATACTTAACGTATTCCATAGGTCATTGTTGCGAAGATACGTGGCACCTATGGTTCCATCTGTTGATTCTCCTGCCCCGGTTTTGGTGGAGGGGGAGTTGGAGTATATTGTGGAGAAGATTTTGGATTCTCGTGTTTCAAGACGGAAACTCCAGTATCCGGTTAAGTGGAAGGGTTATGCTCAGGAAGATAATTCCTGGGTCTTTGCCTCTGATGTCCATGCTCCCGATCTTGTTCGTGCCTTTCATATGGCTCATCCTGGTCGTCCTGGGGGCTCTGGTGAGGGTTCGGTGACCCCTCCTCAAGGGGGGGGGGGTACTGTTGTGAATTCTGTGGCAGAGCTCCCTCCTGTGGTCACAAGTGGTACTTCGGCTGATTCTCTCTGTGAGCTTCCGTTGGTGGAGGAAAGTGGTACTGCGGCTTCTGAGTTTCCTTCCTCAGGTGATGTGGTGAAGTCGTTAGGTGCTGCTCTATTTAACTCCACCTAGTGCTTTGATCCTGACCTCCAGTCAATGTTCTAGTATTGGACCTGTTTCCTCCTGGATCGTTCCTGTGGCCTGCTGCTCTGCATAGCTAAGTTCCGCTTTGCTATTTTGTTTGCTGTTTTTTTCTGTCCAGCTTCTCAATTTGTTTTTCCCAGCTTGCTGGAAGCTCTGGGACGCAGAGGGTGTACCTCCGTGCCGTTAGTTCGGTACGGAGGGTCTTTTTGCCCCCTTTGCGTGGTTTTTGTAGGGTTTTGTGTTGACCGCAAAGTTACCTTTCCTATCCTCGCTCTGTTCAGAAAGTCGTGCCTCACTTTGCTAAATCTATTTCATCTCTACGTTTGTCTTTTCATCTTAACTCACAGTCATTATATGTGGGGGCTGCCTTTTCCTTTGGGGTATTTCTCTGAGGCAAGGTAGGCTTATTTTCGATCTTCAGGCTAGCTAGTTTCTCAGGCTGTGTGTTATGAAAGGCAATTCAGTACCACAATGGACATAGCGGTCAGAGCACATACAGTGATCTGACAATAACTCAAAATCATAGAACGAGCTCTGAGACGTGGGAACTCTGCAGACCGCAATCCCTAATCCTCTCCAAACAACACCAGAGGCAGCCGTGGATTGCGCCTAACTCTGCCTATGCAACTCGGCACAGCCTGAGAAACTAACTAGCCTGAAGATAGAAAATAAGCCTACCTTGCCTCAGAGAAATACCCCAAAGGAAAAGGCAGCCCCCCACATATAATGACTGTGAGTAAGATGAAAAGACAAACGTAGGGATGAAATAGATTCAGCAAAGTGAGGCCCGACTTTCTTAACAGAGCGAGGATAGGAAAGATAACTTTGCGGTCTACACAAAACCCTAAAGAATACCACGCAAAGGGGGCAAAAAGACCCTCCGTACCGAACTAACGGCACGGAGGTACACCCTTTGCGTCCCAGAGCTTCCAGCAAAACAATTAGACAAGCTGGACAGAAAAAATAGCAAACAAATAGCAAAGAAGAACTTAGCTATGCAGAGCAGCAGGCCACAGGAATGATCCAGGGAAAAACAAGTCCAACACTGGAACATTGACAGGAAGCCAGGATCAAAGCATTAGGTGGAGTTAAGTAGAGAAGCACCTAACGACCTCACCAGATCACCTGAGGGAGGAAACTCAGAAGCCGCAGTACCACTTCCCTCCACAAACAGAAGCTCACAGAGAGAATCAGCCGAAGTACCACTTGTGACCACAGGAGGGAGCTCTGCCACAGAATTCACAACAGCTGTGCCGAGTTGCATAGGGAGCGTTAGGCGCAATCCACGGCTGCCTCTAGTGTGGTTGGAGAGGATTAGGGATTGCGGTCAGCAGAGTTCCCACGTCTCAGAGCTCGTTCTATGTTTTTGGGTTATAGTCAGGTCACCGTATGTGCTCTGACCTCTATGTCCATTGTGGTACTGAATTACCTTATCATAACAGGGCACAGTCCGGCGGCAAAATGGCCGCTCCCTACTCAGCTGCAGTCAGTGCCCGCTCCATACTCCCCTCCAGTCAGCGCTCACGCAGGGTTAATGGCAGCATTAACGGCAGCGTTAACGGACCGCCTTATGCCGCGGTGTAACGCAGTCCGTTAACGCTGCTATTAACCCTGTGTGACCAACTTTTTACTATTGATGCTACCTATGCAGCATCAATAGTAAAAAGATCTAATGTTAAAAATAATTTAAAAAAAATCATTATATTCTCACTTTCCCGTTCCAGCCCAGGCCTTTCCCGCTCCTCACGACGCTCCAGTGACTGGTCCATGCATTACAGTCTTGCGAGATGATGACGTAGCGGTCTCGCGAGACCGCTACGTTATCTCGCGAGACCGCAATGCACGCTTGGGACCGCAGCATTGCTAGTAGCATCGGTAAACGCCTGGGCTGGATCCGGGGGTCGACCGAGGGTGAGTATATAGCTATTTTTTATTTTAATTATTTTTTTTTTAACAGGGATATGGTGCCCACATTGCTATATACTACGTGGGCTGTGTTAGATACTGCGTGGCTGTGGTATATATTACATAGCTGAGCAATATACTACGTCTCTGTACTACGTGGCTGTGCAATATATTACTTGGCTGTGCAATATACTACGTCGCTGGGCAATACACTACATGTCTGTGCAATATATTACGTGGCTGGGCAATATACTACGTGTCTGTGCTATATATTACGTGGCTGGGCAATATACTACGTGGCTGTGCTATATATTACGTGGCTGGGCAATATACTACGTGTCTGGGCAATATATTATGTGGCTGGGCAATATACTACGTGTCTGTGCTATATATTACGTGGCTGGGCAATATACTACGTGGCTGTGCAATATACTACGTGGCTGGGAAATATACTATGTGGCTGGGCAATATACTACGTGGCTGGGCAATATATTACGTGGCTGGGCAATATACTACGTGGCTGGGCAATATACTACGTGGCTGAGCATTATACTACGTGGCTGGGCAATATACTACGTGGCTGGGCAATATACTGTGTGGCTGGGCAATATACTACGTGGCTGGGAAATATACTACGTGGCTGGGCAATATACTACGTGGCTGGGCAATATACTGTGTGGCTGGGCAATATACTACGTGGCTGGGCAATATACTGTGTGGCTGGGCAATATACTACGTGGCTGGGAAATATACTACGTGGCTGGGCAATATACTACGTGTCTGGGCAATATACTACGTGGCTGGGCAATATATTACGTGGCTGCGCAATATATTACGTGGTTGCGCAATATATTACGTGGCTGCGCAAAATACTACGTGTGTGCTATTTACTACGTGTGCTGTGTTATACACTACTTGGCTGTGCTATATTTCTCTGCTGTATCTGCATCATGAATCGTGGTATGTGTTAAAGAGGGGGGGCCCACTGAGATTCTTTCGCCCGGGGCCCTCAAAAACGTGGAGCCGGCCCTGGCTTCACTGATTGGTCACGCCAGGCCGCGAACAATCAGCGACAGGCGCAGTCCACCCACGAATTGGTGCGGAATTTGAACCACGCTTCGCTAATTGGTCGCGGCCGGCCGAATCCTGTGTATAAATTGCATTATTCTGAAAACTTCATAAATAAAATACTTTCATATTCTAGAATACCCGATGCGTTAGAATCGGGCCACCATCTAGTAATATTATAAGTCATTAACACATATACATGTGTCTAAATCACGTTCATGCAATATATGGGATATAGTTTGGTCTCTCACCATCATTCAGATCTTGCAGGAGGTTCTCTTGGCAGGAGAAGTCTAGCTTCACCTTGATATAGACTGTGAAAGTCGCCGTTTTTCCAGGTTTCAGCGGCAGCTGGGAGAGAGCCTCCTCTAACTCCCATATCATGAAGTCACCGTAGAGCTTTTCTGCAAATAACCAGATCCTGTGTCACTAAAAAAATATACGGTACATTCACACAGAGACATACGACACTGTGAAGAAAGTTTTGGACATGTGTGGAACAAATGCTGCAAAGTAATGAATTTTATTAGTTGATAAAAATAAATTATCAACATTACTATTTTTAAAAGCAAAGTGAATGAACAGAGGAAAAATCTAAATTTCCCATTATTATCTGGTGACCGCACTTTGCTTTCGTTAGTTCTTCTTAGTCACTTGTACAGTCATGGCCAAAAGTATTGACACCCCTGCAATTCTGTCAGATAATACTCAGTTTCTTCCTGAAAATGATTGCAAACACAAATTATTTGGTAGTATTATCTTCATTTAATTTGTCTTAAATGAATAAACACAAAAAGAATTGTCCTAAAGCCAAATTGGATATAATTCCACACCAAACATAAAAAAGGGGGTGGACAAAAGTATTGGCACTGTTCAAAAAATCATGTGATGCTTCTGTAATTAGTGTAATTAACAGCACCTGTAACTTACCTGTGGCACCTAAAGTGTGTTGGCAATAACTAAATCACACTTGCAGCCAGTTGACATGGATTAAAGTTGACTCAACCTCTGTCCTGTGTCCTTGTGTGTATCACATTGAGCATGGAGAAAAGAAAGAACAAAGAACTGTCTGAGGACTTGAGAAACCAAATTGTGAGGAAGCATGAGCAATCTCAAGGCTACAAGTCCATCTCCAAAGACCTGAATGTTCCTGTGTCTACCGTGCGCAGTGTCATCAAGAAGTGTAAAGCCCATGGCACTGTGGCTAACCTCCCTAGATGTGGACGAAAAAGAAAAATTGACAAGAGATTTCAACGCAAGATTGTGCGGATGTTGGATAAAGAACCTCGACTAACATCCAAACAAGTTCAAGCTGTCCTGAAGTCCGAGGGAACAACAGTGTCAACCTGTACTATCCATCGGCGTCTGAATGAAAAGGGACTGTATGGTAGGAGACCCAGGAAGACCCCACTTCTTACCTGAAAAAGCCTAAAACGTTTTGGAAGAATGTTCTCTGGTCAGATGAGACAAAAGTAGAGCTTTTTGGGCAAAGGCATCAATATAGAGTTTACAGAAGAAAAAAAAAAAGAGGCATTCAAAGAAAAGAACACGGTTCCTACAGTCAAACATGGCGGAGGTTCCCTGATGTTTTGGGGTTGCTTTGCTGCCTCTGGCACTGGACTGCTCGACCGTGTGCATGGCATTATGAAGTCTGACGACTACCAACAAATTTTGCAGCATAATGTAGGGCCCAGTGTGAGAAAGCTGGGTCTCCCTCAGAGGTCATGGGTCTTCCAGCAGGACAATGACCCAAAACACACTTCAAAAGCACTAGAAAATGGTTTGAGAGAAAGCACTGGAGACTTCTAAGGTGGCTAGCAATGAGTCCAGACCTGAATCCCATAGAACAACTGTGGAGAGATCTAAAAATGGCAGTTTGGAGAAGGCAGCCTTCAAATATCAGGGACCTGGAGCAGTTTGTCAAAGAAGAATGGTCTAAAATGCCAGCAGAGCATTGTAAGAAACTCATTGATGGTTACCGGAAGCGGTTGGTCGCAGTTATTTTGGCTAAAGGTTGTGCAACCAAGTATTAGGCTGAGGGTGCCAATACTTTTGTCTGGCCCATTTTTGGAGTTTTGTGTGAAAAGATCAATGTTTTGCTTTTTGCTTCATTCTCTTTAGTGTTTTTTTCATTTAAGACAAATTAAATGAAGATAATACCAAATAATTTGTGATCGCAATCATTTTCAGGAAGAAACTGAGAATTATCTGACAGTATTGCAGGGGTGTCAATACTTTTCGCTGTACACAGTTTATGGAGGGTCTCGGCAGGAGGTTGTGCCAAACATCTTGGAGACTTGACCCCAGATCTTCAGTGGATCCTTGTGTTTCTTCATGTGATCTCAGACACATGGATGATGTGAGATCAGGGCTTTGTCGGCTCGGATCACCACATCACTCTTCATTACACTGGAGATTGTTCTTAATGACATTGGCTGGATGTTGGGTTTTTTTTTGTCCGGCTGAAGAATACATTTGGAGCCAATCAGAAGCCTTCCTGATGGTATTACATGATGGGTTAAGTATCCACCCGTATTTCTCAGCATTGAGGACACCAAGAAATGAGCAACGTTGAAGAAAGTTGATGCACTGGTCGGCCATAAAAACTTAGTGCAGCAGATGAAAGATGCATAATGTTACTTTCCATTGAAATTGGAAGATGTCCAGCAGTGCCATCAGCTCAGAACTGGCAGCAATCAGTGGGACCTAACCACAACCATCAAATGTCTGGCCATTAGTGGTCTTCATGGAAGAATTGAAGTCAAAAAGCCAAGCCTACAACATGGCAACAAAGGTAAGTGACTTTCCTTTGCAGATAAACATAAGTACTTGTATGCAGAAAAAGGCAGCAGGGGTCAAAACGTGAAATATCTGACTGCAACAGAAGTCAGTTTGTTTACTGCATAGCGGCACAATAATGAGGGTCTACAGTGACGCTCGGTGGAGGGTCCTGCAAGTTTGTGTTGGTCAGGATTAATGGTGCCCTCAATACTGAGAAACCCAGGCAGATACTTATCCATTCTGTAGAGAGGTGACTGACTGGTTCCAAATTTATTCTACAGCCATACAATGACCCCCAACATCCAGCCAATGTCATTAAGGACAAGGAGTCCTAGGGGTGATGATCCGACCTCCCAGAGCCCTGATCTCACATCATCCAGCCTGTCTGGAAGTTTCTGCACAAGCCTCATCCACAGAAGATCTGGGGTCAGATGTTTGGGACAACCTCCGGCTGACATCCTTCATAAACTGTGTACAGGAGACAAGTATCTAAGAAATTGATGAAGGCGACCGGCGGCCGCCAAATATTAATGAGATTTAGTTTTCTCCACTTTTTATTTTGTAAATTGATAAAAAAATAAACTATTACGGTAACTATTGATCTATCTCTGAAAGCTTCTAGCTGCTCTTCCTCCCCTCTCACAGCGTGCATAGACTAAACCATCTGCAGCTCCATCTCCCTCCTCAACTACCTTCTATTTACTGTGTGGTTTTTCTTTAAAAGGTTTTTAAGCATTTATAGAAACCCCACTGCTAAAAGGCTAGACCATATCTACTCTTAAGCCCGTATTACATGCGAATAAATTATCAAATAATTATATAAATACTTTACAACAAAAACAGAACAATAAAATATAAGCACCCACTGGAGATCAATTTCTGCTCGTTTTTCCAAAATATTAATGTTAACTTATTTCCATTACAAAGTTGTTTTTTTTCTTCTTTCTTTCTATCTTTTACAAAAGAAAAACTAAAGATTTGGTCTCCAACTCGGATCTTCTGTTCCAGTGTAAAATTACTGTAAATCTCTCCAATTATTCTCATTCTTCTGGTGCGACCGCTTCCTACAAAGCTGCAGGTTTACTTAAGAGGCAGATTTTACTGCACGGGTACAGACATCTGCTCAAAGACAAAGGTTTTTCTGACGGAGATAACTTTTTTTTTTTTTTAAGCTTCTGAATTTGTGAAAATGTCCGTATGACATCGCCTTGGAGGGACACATTGTCCAGGCGTATCATGTAAATTGTTTAAGAGTGCATCCATTCGGTGAGCAGCTGTTCGGTAATGCATCCATTAGAGAAGAGTGCGCCGCTCTCTATGGAAATCCGTCGGTTTGGCAGATTTACGGTATTTTATCTGTCTCCTGCAAACCAGGTGTAACTGTATGCATGGTGCTAGATAATACTGGAAGAGAAGTGGCTGGCTGATAAAATGTCCCTTCTTATAACGATCTATCATACACAACCCGCAAACAGCTCTGCTGGAGAGCTCATGTCATATTCATACACTGCAGGGACCCTCGAGAGCGATGTCGCCGCTGCTCCGAGAAAGCTGAGCCAGATAATCAAGTCACCGCCGAGAAATGCTAAACCTTCCCAGACGTTCCCTCTATTCACCCATCTACAAAGACGGCCAGAAACTAACTCACATTTTCTCTCTGCTTCCCGTTTTACCTTATTGAGACGAATCGAAAACAAGTCTGTGCAATATAAAAAAGGCAGTGTAATGTAAAGCGGATAGATTATTATTCCACCATTTCACAGCTTGTAAGTAAATGATGCCCCTAGACAGATAGACATTGTCCAGAAACCACTTGTCTATCGATTCAGTTTTAGATGCAAATAATATGTAAATAAGAATAAAACTATTCCAGTTTTCAATCGGAGGTTAAAAAAAATGTCGCCTGCAATGTATTCAATGGATTGGTCAGAAATTGAAAAAAAAATAAAAAATACATGTTTTCTTATGATACGGTGCCAGGTTTGTGTCTGGTACGGCGGCTCAGCCCCGTTAACTTCAATGAAGCGGAGCTGCAATACCAGATATGACCACGTGTGGTGCTGTTTTATTTACGAAAATATAAATTCTATTTCATGGGAGAAATAGATCCATGAAAAATCATTCCACTTCCTTCTGTCTAATTTAATGCTTGTTGTCATAATGTGCGGGCTGGTGTTTGTTTCTCTACAGAAAATGGGGGCAGGAATGTCCCTCTACAGAAAGTGGAGAAGACTGTGACTATCTGTTCCTACTCTTCGCTCTCTGAAACTGCATAGAGTCATAACAGAGGGGCAGGCTTTCAGTTTAGGGCAGGCAAAGCAATAGACATGAGCAATACATGCTGAAAAGAGAGTGAAAGGGAGTTCCAGTACCTATAGTGCTGGCAGAATGCATGTGAAAGAACTTAAGATATTTAAAAAAAAAAAAACACAATGGATTGCAACTTACAGCTATTGGCTATATTATTCTTGTTTGTGAACCAAAAACAGATTTGAGAATGGCAGCAAGACCCCATGTTTCTAACAGTTTTGTGTGAATGGACAGATAGGTGTAAAGTACAGGGCAGCAAAGCATTACCTCCCTGAAATATGTTCCTGATATGTCATGTATAGAGAACAAGCGATCACAGGATTTACGTCAACTAAGAAGCTAAAAAAAAAAAAAAAAAGTAGGGAAAAAAATTAGAAATTGTGTCCACAGTGAGCGGAGCGGTGTGCGGCTGATGGCGGCGTTATCAGCGCCCCGCAGGACGTCCCCTTACAGCTGGGGAGACACGGCAGCGGCCATTGTTATCAGCACAGTCCACCGGCCGGCGCCATAATCAGCTCACTGGGAAATAACACACAAGGACCCGGGGACACCGCGCTCCACACCAGGGGACATCAGATTTTAATGCACCATTTATTTTTGTCTGTTTACGATTAACTGCAATTATAATTTTATTTTTAAAATATTCCTTGACTACTTTTCAACCTTAAAGGGAAGGTGTCAGCAGGTTTTTACTGTATAATCTGACAGCAGCATGATGAGGGAGAAAAGACCCTGATTCCAGCAATGTATCACTTAACTTTCTGGGTGCAGCAGTTGTGATTGGATCTGGGTTTTCTATTCTACAGATTTAGCAGAGCTTGGAATGCTGAGCAGTGTATAACCCCGCCCACACCGCTGACTGGCCGATTTCTCTGTATAACCCCACCCACACCGCTGACTGGCAGATTTCTCTGTATAACCCCGCCCACACCACTGACTGGCAGATCTCTGTATAACCCCGCCCACACCGCTGACTGGCAGATCTCTGTATAACCCCGCCCACACCGCTGACTGGCAGATCTCTCTGTATAACCCCGCCCACACCGCTGACTGGCAGATCTCTCTGTATAACCCCGCCCACACCGCTGACTGGCAGATCTCTGTATAACCCCGCCCACACCGCTGACTGGCAGATCTCTCTGTATAACCCCGCCCACACCGCTGACTGGCAGATCTCTCTGTATAACCCCGCCCACACCGCTGACTGGCAGATCTCTCTGTATATCCCCACCCACACCGCTGACTGGCAGATCTCTGTATAACCCCGCCCACACCACTGACTGGCAGATCTCTGTATAACCCCGCCCACACCGCTGACTGGCAGATCTCTGTATAACCCCGCCCACACCACTGACTGGCAGATTTATGTATAACCCTGCCCACACCACTGACTGGCAGATCTCTCTGTATAACCCCGCCCACACCGCTGACTGGCAGATCTCTCTGTATAACCCCGCCCACACCACTGACTGGCAGATCTCTCTGTATAACCCCGCCCACACCGCTGACTGGCAGATCTCTCTGTATAAAACCGCCCACACCGCTGACTGGCAGATCTCTCTGTATAACCCCGCCCACACCGCTGACTGGCAGATTTATGTATAACCCCACCCACACCACTGACTGGCAGATCTCTCTGTATAACCCCGCCCACACCGCTGACTGGCAGATTTATGTATAACCCCGCCCACACCACTGACTGGCAGATCTCTCTGTATAACCCTGCCCACACCACTGACTGGCAGATCTCTCTGTATAACCTCGCCCACACCACTGACTGGCAGATCTCTCTGTATAAGCCCGCCCACACCACTGACTGGCAGATCTCTCTGTATAACCCCGCCCACACCGCTGACTGGCAGATCTCTCTGTATAACCTCGCCCACACCGCTGACTGGCAGATCTCTCTGTATAACCTCGCCCACACCACTGACTGGCAGATCTCTCTGTATAACCTCGCCCACACCACTGACTGGCAGATCTCTCTGTATAAGCCCGCCCACACCACTGACTGGCAGATCTCTGTATAACCCCGCCCACACCACTGACTGGCAGATCTCTCTGTATAACCCCGCCCACACCGCTGACTGGCAGATCTCTGTATAACCCCGCCCACACCACTGACTGGCAGATCTCTCTGTATAACCCCGCCCACACCACTGACTGGCAGATCTCTGTATAACCCCGCCCACACCGCTGACTGGCAGATCTCTCTGTATAACCCCGCCCACACCGCTGACTGGCAGATCTCTCTGTATAACCTCGCCCACACCACTGACTGGCAGATCTCTCTGTATAATCCCGCCCACACCGCTGACTGGCAGATCTCTGTATAACCCCGCCCACACCGCTGACTGGCAGATCTCTCTGTATAACCCCGCCCACACCGCTGACTGGCAGATCTCTCTGTATAACCTCGCCCACACCACTGACTGGCAGATCTCTCTGTATAATCCCGCCCACACCGCTGACTGGCAGATCTCTGTATAACCCCGCCCACACCGCTGACTGGCAGATCTCTCTGTATAACCCCGCCCACACCGCTGACTGGCAGATCTCTCTGTATAACCTCGCCCACACCACTGACTGGCAGATCTCTCTGTATAACCTCGCCCACACCACTGACTGGCAGATCTCTCTGTATAAGCCCGCCCACACCACTGACTGGCAGATCTCTGTACAACCCCGCCCACACCACTGACTGGCAGATGTGCTTTCTATTTAACTGCCAATCAGCAGTGTAAGCGGAATTGGACCAGGAGGCACGACACACCTAGTCCTGTAGTGATAATCTCATGCTGATAAAACACTTTATTTTATTGAAACCGCAACACAGCGCCTAGTAAGTGACACATCGCTGGAATCAGTGTCTCAGTCCCTACATCACGCTGCTCTCAGATTACATAGCCTAAAGCTGCTGACAGATTCCCATGAAACACTTTGTATTATGTCCTATAAATTTTTTCTGTAAACCTTATTATTGTAATAATTTTCTAATTTGTGATAAAATATTCAGAAACAAACTTATTTTTAGTTATATTTTTCCTTTCCCGACTCTGGAGCTGTAAGAAGCTTGCTTTTTTGCTATTTTTTTTCGCATGTTTAGCTTTTTTTACTGATGGTTTTTAGTGCATTCTTTGGGGGAGGTGGAGATTTTTCATTAACAGTGTTTCCCCTTTATGGATAAATTAACTATATATTTTGATTGATCGGATTTCTACAGGCACGAAGATAGCAAATATTTTTATTTTTTAAATTACTTTATTTTTTTATGGCAATTTTTTTTATATTTGTTATACGTCCTATAAGGGACTTGATCCTGCAGCCGCTTGTGCACTGTACTGCAACCCCACAGTGACGGGAGACCCCCAGCTCCCTGCAAGTGCATCCTCATTATTATTATTATTATTATTCATTTATATAGCACCATTAATTCCATGGTGCTGTCCATGAGAAAGGGGTTACATACAGAGTATGTACATACATTACACACGTGTGTTATATGTTTCATTTTCTGAAGTCGTTACAAAAGCGTAACGACCCGCCTGGCTTTGGAATTCATACACAATGGGGCTGGCCCACTCACTCCGGGATTCCTCGACGACTCACGACTGAAGCATTGGCTTTACTTCGGCCGCGATGGCCTGCCTCCGGGCTGCTGGCTGTCGGTAAGGTTTCATCCGCACCCTTACCCAGGGCTCGGTGACTGTCATGCTGGATCTCCGAGGTCCGCCCCGGCAGCTGAGAATACGTCCGTATTCTGTTGCACCAGAACCGGAGCCTCCCGTCTCTGCTGTGTTGTGAGACCGTAATTTATCTTAACCTGACCCCTGACCACGTCCTTGGCCGGTGACCGAGGGTTCATGTTGGCACGACCGGAGTTGCCTCCGTGACCAGACACTCCCGGTCCTTCCTACAATTCACCTCTCCTACCTTCCCCCGTATCTCATATGGTCCTTGGCACTTGGCCATGAGTTTACTCTTGGTGGGGGGCACTAGTACTAGTTATTACACGTGCGGCTCAGCGTGGCCTGGGCATCCATCAGATGCTCCTTTATCATGGGCCGTACTGCCGCAATCCGGTCCTGCATGCTCGCCACGTGCTCTTATTACACTCCAACGCGGAGTGGGCTCCTGTTCCCACGTCTCCTCAGCTACGTACAGCATTCCCCTCGGATGCCTGCCATACTATAGCTCAAACGGGGAGAAACCTGTGGACGCCTGTGGTACCTCGCGGATTGCGAACATTAGACAGGGCAATAACCTGTTCCAATCCCTCCAATCCTTGGAGACCACCTTTTTAAGCATGGACTTAAGGGTCTTGTTAAACCTCTCTACTAACCCGTCGGTTTGTGGTTGGTATACTGATGCGCGGAGCTGTTGGATCCAGAGCAGCTTACATAGCTCCCGGGTCACCTTGGACATAAAAGGAGTCCCCTGATCGGTAAGGATCTCCTTTGGTAGCCCAAGGCGACAAAACACTACAAACAGCTCGCGGGCTATTAGTTTTGCCAGGGTGTGGCAGAAAGGTATCACCTCTGGGTACCGCGTGACGTAGTGCACTATGACCAAAATATGTTGATGGCCACGGGTGGATTTCACTATTAGCCCCACCAGATCCATTGCCATCTACTCAAATGGCACCTCTATAATGGGCAGAGGCACCAATGGACTCTGGAAATGCGCAGTGGCTGTGGCAAGTTGGCACTCAGGACAGGACTCACAATACCTCCGAACCTCAGCATAAATCCCACACAAAAAAATGCTGCAGTATGCACTCCTGCATCTTTATGGCACCCAAGTGCCCTTCTAGCATGTGGGTGTGAGCCATTCGAGAACCACCCGAAGGTAGGATTGGGGCACTACCAGTTGTTCCACCAATTCATTCCGGATTTTATCCACCCTGTATAGCAAATCCTGGTGGATAGCAGTGCAGGGGAAAACTGCCTCAGCACCCAGTTGCTGTGCCACTCCATTTATTTCCATCACCCTTTCTCGTGCCCAGGCCAGAGTGGGATCCTGGAGCTGAGCTGTCCCAAATTTATCAGGGGATACTTCCAGCTCAGGAATCGGTGGGGTCTCCTCAACCTCTCCTGCCAATACCTCTAGGGGAAACCTATCGGGGATACACTCTGTCCCTAGGTTGGCGACCCCTACAGCAGGGACCCCCGACTTGGGATCTTCAAGTTCCGCGCCCGGAATAACATTTACCCTGGGAGGGTTAATCTAGGTCTCCCACAGGGACCAGAACAGGCGCAAGTCTCTTCACAACACAGTACCATAGAGAAGAGTCTTAACCACTCCCATGACATTTTATTTCTCCACACGGTGTGGAAAAAGTAACCTCTGTGGTCGGGTACTCTCGGAGTCCCCCAAGGATACACACCACCAACATTTTCGGTCCATTGGGGTTCTCCCCAGCAACAAGTAACCCATGGATCAGAGACACTAAGCTCCCCAAGTTCAAAAGAGCCTCCGTTTTGTACCCGTTGACGAGTACCTGGCACAGTTGGGGTTCGCTACCGGCAGTGCCTGTAGTTGCGGTGCAGACTGGCTTGGCGTACAGAGACTATGAGCATAAACCCACAGTCCATAGGTTCAGCCGTCAGGAAGCAGTTGGCAGCCACATGTCCAGGCCCTTGGCACCACCAACACCTAATAATGGTGGCACGACTGGACCTCAGGACCAGTTTAGGGGAAATGGGACTTTTGTCACCCTCACTTCGGGGTACCCCCCCCTCAGTACGGACTCAGCCCTGGTTGGCCACATCAGAGGGTCGAGGACCTTTCAAGCGCTCCTGGGCTGACAGTGCACGACGTGACAGCCGAAGTGGAGCAGTGTCTCGTACAAAGTCATGAGTGGCCTTATATAGGTCAACCAGTTCAACCACCTGGTCCAGAGTGCCCGTGTCCCCTTGCCCCACCCAACGCTGTATGGCTCCTGGCAGAGCCCTCACTAGCCGGTCTACCACCACCGTCTCTACCATCTGGAACGAGGTTAAGGTTTCAGGCTGAAGGCAATTTTTTTTTACTAGCTGCAGCAAGTCATATGACTGAGTCCTGGCAGGGCGAGACTCCGCAAAGGACCACTGGTACACTTGCTGAGCCCGCATATATGTATTAACCCCCAGTCAGGCAAGGATGTCACCTCTTAAGTTTCTCATAGTCCAGGGAATCCTCCAGACTGAGATCCAAGTAGTTTTTCTGGGCTTCTCCCTTCAGGAAGGGGGCCACCACTTCATCCCGCTGGGACAACGGCAAACTCTCCTGCTCGGCTGTGCGCTCAAACACGGTGAGGAACGCCTCCAAATCATCTACAGGACTCATCTTCTTATAGGCTGACCAAACTTTATAGCGAGCCTCCTAACTGATTGAGGTTGCTGATGGGGCCACCTCTCGCATAGTTGCAATCTAAAGCATCAACAGCTTGTCTGCTACTGTTGCTGCTGCTCCAGCCGCTGATACTGCAGTTGCTCTTGCTCCTTCCATTGAAACTGTATCTGCTCCTGTTTCCGCTGCTGAGTGAGGACCAACTGCTTCAAAAACTTTTTGTTTGCAGGCTTGGGCTATAGCGTTGCAAGCCCAATCACTGACATGCAGCACGCCCTGGGGTATGCCTCAGTTCACAGTGCCCGCATTCTCCAACCATATGTTGTGCAGCCGGGTTGGTGCTGTGTGGAAGACAGGCAGTGACCACAGGAAAAGTAAAAAAAAAAAAAAACAAAGTCTCTTTAATATTTAACGTACTCACAAATGGAAAAACAAATAGTATCCTACGGATCGCAGCCAGGAATCAAGACAGTTCGTATCCAAGACTGGTTGCCGTGGGCGACTGCCCCACCGTGCTACGCTGAGGGGTGCCAGGCCTTTCGGCTTTGCATGGCTCTGTGTTACTACACACAGGTGGAGCTTTGCAGAGCCACCTGTTCTGCAACTTGAAAACCAAGACTGACACACCCAAACCCTTTACTGCAGTGTTTTTAAATGGAATTTGTGGCCACGGGCCACTTGTAAGATCCAGCCTGGAGGGAGCGTACTGAAACCCACTACTATCCTGTAGTTTGATCCAAAAATAAAAACCCATGCCGGGTTTTCTTAAATCTGCCTTGGGCAAACAGGTTGCCCAGGACAAAATTTACTTTTATTTTGGATTGCAATCACAGCTATGCCTGTGACTGCAATGCACTCCAGCGGTTTCAATATGTTTCTGTGCGCAGCCTGGGGGACACACAGTGACCCTCGCATATAACACCTGTCGCTGCCTCACAATGGACATACTGATGGTAAAAACGGACACGGATGACGCCGATAGTAAAAATGGACGCACAAATGGTAAAACCAGTTACTAATCTAACAATGTCACAAGAGAAGAAATTATCTTTGCTTCTTACTTGCTAAAAAAAATCTCTTTACTAAACACAGGGTCTGGTGCCTTATTACCAGGCAGCAATTCCTCCAGGAAAAGAGTTTCCGTCTAAGTTTTTGCCTAAGAAATGTTAGCTTAATGTGTGCAGACCATTACCCAGGGAAAAGAGGAAAAAAAAAAAATAAGACGTTGCCTCCCATCAATCTCCGCAGACGTCTTTAGGGATTCCGCCTTCCAAAGCTCTCGGATCAGGTAAGTGGAGAAGTCACCGGGGATTAATTTCACTTATAAACCTCCTATCCTCTCTCCAAAAGCCATGAGTTACACGAGGAGCCAGGAATTAGCTGCAAGATATAAGAGCGCGCAAAGCCGGGAGCTTTATAAAGATTTCGAGAATTAAAACAGCCATCGACTAAGAAATCTGAAAAAGTGACTCCCGCGGCCTGACGCCGGCTACAAGGAGCAATTAGAGGCTGGCGGAGCATTAAAATTCAGCCCAACACCAGGAACGCAAATGTAATAAGGTCCAAGCTACATATCAATCTACATAAAATTAATGTTTATCAGGTTGGAATAGAAAATTCTGAAAAATACAGAAGAAAAAAAAGGATTTTATCGTTTTAATAGTATTAGCAGTATTCAAGTAAAAAAAAAAATAAAAAAATACGATCGAATATAACTTACTAATCCAGAATCTGGTCTGGCCGCTAGATGCAGAATTTATTACCACTGGAAATGCTACTTTTTTAATCAAACATTTACCATTGGGCAATTTCAGAGATGAGCCAGGTCCCATCAGTTTCGACTAAAATAATGTAAAAAAAAAAAAAAAAAAAACCCATCCTGACAGCAAGTGTTCCGTTTCCTCCAAAAAGATATAGGGGAAATGTTCATATTAAATTGATTTAGTTAGTACGATAGCATGAAAATATGCAGGATAGCAATAAACTTACTTTTTCTATCTGCTGTAATTTTCCTACTTTGATCTTACATAGTGTACAGCTACTTTTTCTATCTGCCGTCTTTCTCCTACTTTGATCTTACATAGTGCACAGCCGGTTTCTAATCGGCTTAACCACCAGACCTTGTGTGATCAGTGGTTACATTCTAAGAAAGGAGTTAACTCCTAACATCCCAGGCACCTCTCTCCAGCCCATTGATTTCTATTCAGCAGTTAGCTGCTCACCTCCCTCCGCTTCAGCTCCTGAGCTGTTAAACTGTTCTACAGTTAATCCAGCAGCTTTTTTGCTTTTTTTTCTTGTAAATCTGCCAAACGGATCCAGAGATTTGGTCCTTTTTATTTTATGCTGATTTGTATGCTCTTTACAAGAGGGCATGGCTCACAGGGTATTACAGAACAGCTTACAGACACACCCCAGAGGATCCATTGAGCCAAGACCTCAAAATAAAAAAGCCTGTATTACTGGAACCGTATGGTAGATTTACAAAAAAAGGAAAAGTGGAATACTTAGAGGAGAAGCGTCAATAAAATAAGGGAATAACCTGGGCACTCTTGACCTTGTGACAGGTCCTCTTTAGGCTCTATTTACATTTAGTATTTATCATTGTTTCTATCAATCTCACATGTATCTTTATAATATTTATCTGATTATTTTTCTACATTTCTAATACCCATCTAGTATTTGTTTATCCATCTATCCCATATTTAATTATTAATCCTGTAACGACACCAGCCGCTCGGCACACTCCCAAAGCAACAGCAGTTTCCAAAGCAATTCTCCTAATCAAGGCTCTCACTTTCCTGAGATGTGTGCTTGCTTAAATGCCCCGTTATCGCTAGAAGTAAAGACAGTGATAGCAGTGTGCGCTCCGTACCAAACCACGGATAGATGAATGTCTTACAGTAGAACTATAAAGCTCAGCACAAGTTCTGCTACAGTTCTCCTACTTACCAGAACAGTCACTCAAGGAAGGAAGCCCACCCGACCAAAAATCAAATAAGGAGACTACATAGCTGCTGAACACTCAAGTTGGGACTACGGTTTATGATATGTAAGGAAAGACTGGGTCCTCTAAAGCCACAAACACTCTTTGTAGCGGCTCTTGGCTCCAACTAAATAATGATGGTCCCAATTACAGTCATCCACTAAAAAAACTGAGTATCCTAATGGGGATCCAAGGGGTATCGAAATAGCAACAATGAGGAAGTAGGGGGGAAAAAATAAGAAACAGAAAAAAAACGCATTCCGTATTTTAGAGTCACCAACCTTTGTTGTTGATCGTCTTGGAGGACACTTCTAACGTTTCGAGGGGCTCTGTTCCAATGTTCTCCAGCTTAATCAAAAGCTTTTGGGTCTCTCCATTGAAAAGCTGAACAGACACATGGGTAGAGACATCGTCATTGGATGGCTGCAAAGAGTGCGCCGATCTGGAATGGCACAAGTCAGTCATGTTACTGCCCGTTCAACCATCGACTTCCTATTTTAATACACATAACTGTTATTTTACCTGCTATACAAGAAACTGCACACACACTGCTGCACAGACTTGTTTTTGCAATGCGCTCCTGATCATTAGCTTCTTGTTTACTAACAGGTTCCTTCATCTACATACTGAAATGTGTACATCTGATGAAGGTCAGTGAGATCGAAATGCCAAAAATCTGTTTCTACACAGTTCATGGAGTAAATAACTAGCATTCATTATTGAGGGCCAGATTCCAATTGACATAAATATTTTAAAGGGTTATCAGTCATTGTACAGGAGGAGGAGGTGAGCTGTGACATCACCTATTGTGAATGGTGGATCCTGTGTTATCTACTGTATATAGAGGTGTTATCAGTCATTGTACAGGAGGAGGAGGTGAGCTGTGACATCACCTATTGTGAATGGCGGATCCTGTGTTATCTACTGTATATAGAGGTGTTATCAGTCATTGTACAGGAGGAGGAGGTGAGCTGTGACATCACCTATTGTGAATGGCGGATCCTGTGTTATCTACTGTATATAGAGGTGTTATCAGTCATTGTACAGGAGGAGGAGGTGAGCTGTGACATCTATTGTGAATGGTGGATCCTGTGTTATCTACTGTATATAGAGGTGTTATCAGTCATTGTACAGGAGGAGGAGGTGAGCTGTGACATCACCTATTGTGAATGGTGGATCCTGTGTTATCTACTGTATATAGAGGTGTTATCAGTCATTGTACAGGAGGAGGAGGTGAGCTGTGACATCTATTGTGAATGGTGGATCCTGTGTTATCTACTGTATATAGAGGTGTTATCAGTCAATGTACAGGAGGAGGAGGAGGTGAGTTGTGACATCACCTATTGTGAATGTTGGATCCTGTGTTATCTACTGTATATAGAGGTGTTATCAGTCATTGTACAGGAGGAGGAGGTGAGCTGTGACATCATCTATTGTGAATGGTGGATCCTGTGTTATCATAATGAAGAAAATGACATGCGGCTGAATGAAAGTCAATGGCAGGGACATAACCAGTGAAATGGTAAAGTAAGGATAGACCCGAAACCCAATGTAAAATATGCAAGTAAATAGGAAGCTAAAAGGAAAAAGGGACAGCAATGTTCCCACAACCATGTGCCATAAATCCATAAAGGTCATAGGAAGGAGGATGAAAAAAACGGAAAAAGAAAAAATAAATTTTCTTTCTTTCTCTGGACATGACGTATACAAAAAAACCCTGTTTGGGAGAGAAGAACAGACAAATCGCGGCGCCCTAAGTGCGTAAACACAATATTATAGTCTTTAAAGGGTGCACAATTTTATGCACTCACCTGATAAAAGACTAAAATGGCTTTAGATCGTGTATCCTCCAAATTCCCTCTGAGATACTTTTCAATATACAGGGCTTGCAGCTTGCCTCGGGTGGATCCAAGTGAGAGAGCCAGAGTAAGGCTCACACAGGATGAGTAGTTCAAGAAAAGCACATCCAGCCCATGAATGGCAGCGCTTCCCAGGACTCACATTCAAAGATGATATTTCATATTTTTTTATTTCATAACTTAAAATAGAAGAGATACCTAGTATCTCTTCTATTTTAAGTTATGAAATAAAAAAATATGAAATATCATCTTTGAATGTGAGTCCTGGGAAGCGCTGCCATTCATGGGCTGGATGTGCTTTTCTTGAACTACTCATCTGGACATGACGTGTCACTGTTGGGGTCAACGTATTTATTGACATACTCTGTATGGGATTTTTCTTTTTCCGTTGTTTTCATCCATTCAATTTTGTTGGCATTCGGTATATATTTTTTCTAATATTATAGACTTCCTTGAAAAAGGCAGGTTTTGCCGAAACGTTGGATACTATTATAGTCTGTTATATAATGTCGGCTGATTGTCAATAAAAACCACTTGTTTGAAGCAAATATATCGTGGACTACTTGAGTGCCAAAGGTTATCTCTTTTTGATATGATGATAATGAGTCTGCTGAAAAGCCAGTTGAGCAAAACAATAAGCAGGAGTCTGATATTAGATCTAGTGGCCAGAGTGAAAATGTAAAGATTTTGTGATTTTTCTGTTAAGATATTGATATGGAAAGTTTAAAAAAAATATTAGGATTCATCTCTAAAAATGACTTAACAATAAAAGCGTGATTTAGATAATGGGTCATTTTCTGATGACACTGCATTTAATGCAGTAAAAAGCCACAAACTGTTCTTCCACGGTGGAGTGTTTGGAAGCATCCAGCGTAAACCCAGGAGAACATCAGATTTGTACCCAGAACCCCAGTGCACGCTGTCACACCCAGGACCCCAGTGCACGCTATGGAGCCCAGGACCCGAAGACACGCACCGTTTAGCCCAGGACCCGAAGACACGCACTGTTTAGCCCAGGACCCGAAGACACGCACTGTTTAGCCCAGGACCCAAAGACACGCACTGTTGAGCCCAGGACCCAAAGACATGCACTGTTTAGCCCAGGACCCAAAGACACGCCCTGTTGAGCTCAGGACCCGAAGACACACCCTGTTGAGCCCAGGACCCGAAGACACGCCCTGTTGAGCCCAGGACCCGAAGACACGCACTGTTAAGCCCAGGACCCGAAGACACACGCCATCGAGCCCAGGACCCGAGGCCATGCACTGTCGAGCCCAGGACCCGAAGACACACACTGTTGAGCCCAGGACCCGAAGACACGCACTGTCGAGCCCAGGACCCGAAAACACACACTGTCGAGCCCAGGACCCGAAGACACGCCCTGTTGAGCCCAGGACCCGAAGACACTCACTGTTAAGCCCAAGACCCGAAGACACGCTATCGAGCCCAGGACCCGAAGACACGCCTTGTCGAGCCCAGGACCCGAAGACACGCCTTGTCGAGCCCAGGACCCGAAGACACACCCTGTTGAGCCCAGGACCCGAAGAAACGCACTGTTGAGCCCAGGACCCCAGCGTGCACAGCCAAGCCCAGACAAAACCACTGAAGCAGGAGCATGCATCTGAGTGTTTTAGCGCTGTAAATACTTGCCTGGGTAGAGAGGTGCTGATCTGTAATCTTGGCAAAGCGGGAATTACGTCCACCGTACAGCCATTGTTTTTGAGGCCAGGGAGGTTGTCGAGAAGACAGTCGCTGTACACCCCAAATACAGATGTGTGATAACCTGTAACCCCAGAGGAGAGAATGGTGGGATATCAGAATAAGGCGAACACAATGAATGGTCAGCAGATGCATCAGCTAAAGTTCTCCCCTATGAGGATTAAAGAGAGGGTGTCCAATACACAAGGGTGGTCCTGAGCAGGTGACCCCATAACGCACTGGTCACATGAATAGATTTAGACTCCCAGATCATAACTGCTCCACAAGTCACATCCCCAGAAAAGAGAGGAAGGGGAAAGTCTTGTCAGACAACATCATTTTTTATTATAGCTACAAACTGGCAGGGCAAGGACAAGTGCAATGGTCCACCTGAGTCAAGCATGACTGAGTGAAATTTGCACCATTTTGGCTCAATGAGGTTAAAAAAGGGCGGCACCCCTAGCTTCGCTTTGACTGGGCATTGCATAAGCATCTATACTTTTAACATGTCCTGGGGTTGAGTTCCCTGTACAAAGCAGTTTCACATGTGATCCTGTTATGTTGTGTACATTCTTCTGCTCCTTTTTCTCCCTTGGGAAGGGAGATGGGTATGAGCCCCTGGAGAAGCCTCATCTGCACATGAGCCAAACAAAAAACCTGGCTTCCTCAGTGCATGCACCCAACAGGAAACCTGGATTCCTGTGAGAATGCGCCCTGTGAGAATGAGCATGCTCTCAGGGAGAAACCGGCTTCCTTTCTGCATGCTCCCAGGGAGAAACCGGCTTCCTTTCTGCATGCTCCCAGGGAGAAACCGGCTTCCTTTCTGCATGCTCCCAGGGAGAAACCGGCTTCCTTTCTACATGCTCCCAGGGAGAAACCGGCTTCCTTTCTGCATGCTCACAGGGAAAAAACGTCTTCCTTTCTGCATGCTCCCACAGAGAAACCGGCTTCCTTTCTGCATGCTCCCAGGGAAAAAACAGCTTCCTTTCTGCAGGCTCCCAGGGAAAAAACGGCTTCCTTTCTGCATACTCCCAGGGGGAAAATGACTTCCTTTTGCATGCTCCCAGGAAAAAAAACGGCTTCCTTTAAGCATGTTCCCAGGGAGAAAATGGCTTCCTTTTGCATGCTCCCAGGAAAAAAAACGGCTTCCTTTATGCATGCTCACAGGGAGAAAACGGCTTCCTTTGCGCATGCTCCCAAGGAGAAACCTGCTCCCTTTGCGCATGCTCCCAGGGAAAAACCGTCTTCCTCTGCGTATGCTCCCAGGGAGAAACAAGCTTCCTTTGACCATGCTCCCAAGGAGAAACCTTGGTGCATGATTTCTTTTGTGCATGATTTCAAGGAGAAACCAAAAACTGCTTTTTCTGCACACTATTCCCAAGTCAAACCTGTTTTCTTCTGCCCATGAACACAGCAAGAAACCTGGCTTCTTTTGCACATGAAGCCAAAGAAAAATTTGGCTTTCTCAGTTCATGAACCCAAAGACAAGCCTGGTTTGCTCTGAACATGAACCCAAAGAGAAACCTGGCTTCCTCTGCGCATGAACCAAATTAAAAACCTGGCTTCCTCTGCGCATGAACCAAATTAAAAACCTGGCTTCCTCTGCGCATGAACCCAAAGACAAGCCTGGTTTTCTCTGTCCATGCACCCAATGAGAAACCTTGTTTCCTTGGCACATGCACCTACTGAATAACTCGTTTTTCTCTGCCTATGAGTCTGATGAGAAACTTGGCTTGCTCTACTCATGCATCCAGCAGGTTTCCTCTGCCCATGTACCCAACGAGAAACTTTGCTTCCTCTGCTCATGACCTGATGAAGAAGCATATTTTTTCTCCCCATGCGCCCAATGAGAACTTTTTCCTTTGAAAATGAGCTCAAGGAGAAACGGTCTCCACTGAGCAAGTGAGCAACCTGCGTTTGGGCATGTGCCCGAGTAGGGGACCAAATAAGTCCCACACCAGAAAAGACTCCCTTTAAAAATAAAATGGGTAAAGCGGTGACAGATGCAGCAGGGAAGCATTTAGAGAAAAAGGAAATACTTTTTGTGAATTTATGTCAAGTACTGGAAAACCCCTTTAAGTAAATAGGACTGAGCTGCAATACCACACGCACACTCGTTTGTAAAGTTACCTTTCAAAAAGACAACCCCAAAGCTTAGGCAAACAAAAATTAATTGCCCAGTATTGCATGGTTGCAGGAGTCCATTAAAATCTTTCATCTGCAAAAACGTATATATCCAGGTGTAAAAGTTAATTCTGCTCCTTGAGATCCTTCGCTGACTGAATACTTTAATACCAGTCTTGCTCAGTGATGTGAACACGGCTTTAAATAGAAGGGACATGAAGCTCTCACGCGAAGCACAGCTCATTACGTCTCCCCGATAGTTGGGTCTCCAAGCTGTGATCCGTTCTCCGGCCATAAATTTGCATCTTATTCTCTGTAATTAATTTATTGAGATGCTGGGACGTGTGTGAGTGCAGGAAGTTCTGCTCCTTAGATGCTACAAACCCAACGTGGGGAGAAAATGCTAACGATAAACCACCCGTTCACGGCTGGGTGGAAGCCTAAGGAAAATTTTCAGGGACACGCAAGAGGAGAGAACCCTCACTCCCTTCTTAGAAGGAAAAGTCAGAGATCACAGTGACGCTCCTAAGCTTGGACATGTCCACAATTGGGTTTCGTCCAACCCAGCTCTTACGGTAGACAAGTGTGAAAGGGAAATGACATTTTCGTTACGAGTCTTGATCAGAGAAGGTGGAAACCTCGAAATGTGAATAAAAGAAATGTTTAAATATCTGGAGCTATATATCACATGGAGACAGTGGTTTAAAAAAAATAGCCCAAATGGTGATCAATATAAGCCATGTCCATTGGGACTTCTATGGACCGTAAGACCTCATCAGACCTGAAGTATGTGCCATCCTACTTGAGTGATCTCCAGATCAGAATGTCCTGCTGTGACACACCTGCCCTGGGTATCCCTGACTCCATTCCCTTCCCCTGGGTCCGCTGCTCTCTGTGGTGCTCCACATTAGGTTTTGCCGACCGCCAATGACAATCTCCTTAGACCTATTTACGTTCCAATAAGACACATAAGTGTGTCTCAGGATTAAGACTCTAGTCCTAGGTTTGGTTTGATCCACTTGCTTTCAGACATGTTAGGTTCCACTTGATCTGTCCTGTTGTTCCCGACGTTCCAGAGAGCTCGCTGCCCACATGCTGAGGTCAGTCTTCCCACTAGGACTAGGGGCTTAAAGAATCCACCTCACCTGGTGAGCCTAAAACCTGTGCTCCATTAGGGTCTTCAGATTTCAAACTTTCACCATCATAAATCACTGTTTAGGGGTCTGTTCTCTGAGAACTTTAAAACGAGAGTTGGTCCAAATGGTCATAGTAGCTCATTACAATCTTATGTATGGGCAGTCACACTTCACACGGTCCATTTTGGGTTTTAAAGGGAACTTGTTACCCCCAAAATGGAAGTTGAGATAAGCCCACCGCCATCAGGGGCTTATCTACAGCATTCTGGAATTCTGTAGATAAGCCCCCGATATAACCTGAAAGATGAGAAAAAGAGGTCAGATTAAACTCACCTGGGCAGGCCGTCCCATCCGATGGGCGTTGCGGTCCGGTCCTGGGCCTCCCATCTTCATAGGATGACGTCCTCTTCTTATCTTCACGCTGCAGCTCTGGCGCAGGCGTATTTTGTCTGCCCTGTTGAGGGCAGAGCAAAGTACTGCAGTGCGCAGGTGCTGGGCATCTCTGACCATTCCTGGCGCCTGCGCACTGCAGTACTTTGCTCTGCCCTCAACAGGGCAGACAAAATACGCCTGCGCCAGAGCTGCAGCGTGAAGATAAGAAGAGGACGTCATCGTAAGAAGATGGGAGGCCCCGGATCGGATTGCGACGCCCATCGGACCAGACCGCAGTGGGACCACCCCTGGGTGAGTATAATCTAACCTCTTTTTCTCATCTTTCAGGATACATTGGGGGCTTATCTAAAACATTACAGAATGCTGTAGATAAGCCCCTGATGCCAATGGGCTTACCTCACCTTCGATTTTGGGGGTGACAGGTTCCCTTTAAGGACCAAGATTTTTTTTTTCTAAGAACCATGACATTTTTTTTCCTGGTGATTAGGCAGTTTTTTCAGGAAAATAATTTTTGTTATTGAAAGTATTTTGGGATACATATAGTTTAATCGGTAAGATAGTATTAATTATTTTTTAGCAGAAGATGCAAAAACAAAACAAACTGAATTCAGTTTTTATTATACAGGTCTATACAATGATAAAAAAATAAAGCCGGTCAAATAAATTAGATGTCCCTTGGCAAAACGATGCTTATGCTGATGACAGCCATCTCTGCAGTTTCTCCCATGAGAAAGAGGCCAACAGACACCTCAAATGGTGACTTATCTCCGAGAGAACAAACCAATCGGCCATCCGAAATCAGACATGCCCGATTAACATCTCCTCCAACAATCAGTCGGCTGGTGGCCCCATACACAGAGTTATAGGTCGGACCTGTCGATACGTCGGACCTGTCGATACGTCGGCCCTGTCGATACGTCGGACCTGTCGATACGTCGGACCTGTCGATACGTCGGACCTGTCGATACGTCGGACCTGTCGATACGTCGGACCTGTCGATACGCCGGACCTGTCGATACGCCGGACCTGTCGATACGCCTGACCTGTCGATACGCCGGACCTGTCGATACGCCGGACCTGTCGATACGCCGGACCTGTCGATACGCCGGACCTGTCGATACGCCGGACCTGTCGATACGCCGGACCTGTCGATACGTCGGACCTGTCGATACGTCGGACCTGTCGATACGTCGGACCTGTCGATACGTCGGACCGTCGAACCTGTCGATTTTGGCAGGTGTGGATGTGTATGGGAGGGGGCTTTAAATTCAGAGACTAATAGCTTTCATAGCTTGTAGCTTTAGTGTACATATAATACATTGAATCACTTTATTTATATATTTTTGAGGAAAAGGTGGTGGAAATTTGACAATTAAGGTCAATCTTTTGTAACCCCATGCTCTGCACAACTTAAACTATAACAATTCTATTCCACAAATCATTATTTTTATAAGAGAAAAAACTTTTTTTTTATTGATTATATATAAGGACAGAAGAATATATTTCATCATTATTAAAGGTTCACTGGATCTAGAACCTACCCCTAAAAGGGATGTTTGGCTTAAGGGTACAACCCTGCAGTCACTCTATGAAACATTTCTGTCATAAGAAATGCTGACACTTTACATGAATTTGACAGGCGTTCACATCCACCGCATCCAGCCCCGAATTCCCTACAGACCGGGTACAAACATTTTTTTTTTTTCCATACTCCCTGTGGAGACACGTGGCTCAGTGGGTGCTCTCGTCCGCTGGCCCGGTTGTTAGAAAGACCTCATTGACCAAAGCTCATCCCACTGAACGCCCGCTCTCCCTCTACATGGGCAGAATACCACTCAGTCAACACAGGATGAGGGTAAAACAGTGCGACAATACTTTACTGAACCACCAACAGTCAATAACATATAGTAAAGTCCAAGCAAGAACACAAGATGGTGGAAACTACCGTCTCACCTTACGCTGGCTCGTCGAGATTAGAGCAGCTGTGACTTCGGGGCTTTCAGGGCCGATTACCCCAACCAGTGACATCCTGGTTTTCAAGGGTACCCATAGAGAGGAGGTAACGACAAGCTTAAGAAGCTGAGAGTCCATAGACGTACGTGGCCAGGTGACCTGATTGTCCCACCCTGACTTTTCTGAACGTCTCAATGGGTCCAGGTGACAGGATGATCCCAACCTGGCTTCTCCAAAGTCTGAGACCAGGTGACCAGATGGTCCCAATCTCGTTTTTCCAAACATCACCATGGGGCCAAGTAACCGAATGGTCCCAACTTGGCTTCTTCAAACGTCTCCATGGGGCCAGGTGACCAGATAATCCCAACCAGGTACCTCTGAACATCTCCATGGGGCGAGGTGACTGGATGGTCCAAAACTGGCTTTTCCGAATCTGTCCATGGGTTCAGTGATGGTCAATAGAACGGATTTGTATTCTTCCAACTGGGCCGTGGTCCCTTAAGCTGATTTCCTGTGGAGTGTCTCAAATCTTTATCCCTCTGTTTGGAGCTACGGTGTCTGCTGTTGTTGGCTGCTGTTCTGTAGATTCTCTTTGCAGAAGGCTAAAGGTCTTTTTTTAGCCTTCAGGTCATCGACAGGTCAAGGGAAAGGTGGGATGAGGTAAATTCTCATTGTTTGAGTATTTAATCAAATGCATAGTTTGCCCTTCACTGCAAGTCAACAAAATGCATGCCCTGGCACAATGTTTAATCAACATATTATCAAACATCAATTGTTCAATTATCCAGTGTCCATTTCCTCCAAGGATAGCAACAAAATCAATTCAAGAGTCAACATTTAGGCTCATATGAACAATGGCTATGACCAACTAAAGAAAAACACATCAATTCAAGAGTCACAGTTAAGGATCATATGAACAATGGCCTATATCTCTTGACCCACCGAAGAAAAATATGCCTGGCCTAATTAAGAAAAAAATGCTGTGTCGTCACACTCGCCATCGAAAGATCCCAGATACAGCATCTAAATAAAATCTTTGCTGAATAGACAACACACACTAAACATGCTCGGGGCTTACCGTTGACTGATATCTGCCCGGTGGTTCTGGGAACACCAACTAAAGTGACGGGATAAAGACCGGATTCCGCAGGAAGAGACAGAGCTGCTGGAAGAGACTCAAACTCCACTCCGCTGGTCAGCAGTCCCTGCAATCACAAAGCACAACTGTACAATGCATAAAAAGACACATTGTGTTGGTTAACATAGTAACATAGTAACATAGTTAGTAAGGCCGAAAAAAGACTTTGTCCATCCAGTTCAGCCTATATTCCATGATAATAAATCCCCAGATCTACGTCCTTCTACAGAACCTAATAATTGTATGATACAATATTGTTCTGCTCCAGGAAGACATCCAGGCCTCTCTTGAACCCCTCGACTGAGTTCGCCATCACCACCTCCTCAGGCAAGCAATTCCAGATTCTCACTGCCCTAACAGTAAAGAATCCTCTTCTATGTTGGTGGAAAAACCTTCTCTCCTCCAGACGCAAAGAATGCCCCCTTGTGCCCGTCACCTTCCTTGGTATAAACAGATCCTCAGCGAGATATTTGTATTGTCCCCTTATATACTTATACATGGTTATTAGATCGCCCCTCAGTCGTCTTTTTTCTAGACTAAATAATCCTAATTTCGCTAATCTATCTGGGTATTGTAGTTCTCCCATCCCCTTTATTAATTTTGTTGCCCTCCTTTGTACTCTCTCTAGTTCCATTATATCCTTCCTGAGCACCGGTGCCCAAAACTGGACACAGTACTCCATGTGCGGTCTAACTAGGGATTTGTACAGAGGCAGTATAATGCTCTCATCATGTGTATCCAGACCTCTTTTAATGCACCCCATGATCCTGTTTGCCTTGGCAGCTGCAGCCTCCACTGAAAAACTGATAACTCGTTGTGCAAAATTATTTTTACTAATAACACTTATGTACAAGGATATAACTACTATAATACTGCCCCTATATACAAGAATATAACTACTATAATACTGCCCTCTATGTACAGGAATATAACTACTATAATACTGCTCCTATGTTCAAGAATATAACTACTATCATACTGCTCCCTATGTACAGGAATATAACTACTATAATACTCCTCCTATGCACAGGAATATAACTACTATAATACTGCCTCCTATATACAAGAATATAACTACTATAATACTGCTCCTATGTACAAGAATATAACTACTATAATACTGATCCTATGTACAAGAATATAACTACTATAATACTGATCCTATGTACAAGATTATAACTACTATAATACTGCTTCTATGTACAAGAATATAACCACTATAATACTGCCCCTATGTACAAGAATATAACTACTATAATACTGCTCCCTATGTACAAGAATATAACTACTATAATACTGCTCCTATGTACAAGAATATAACTACTATAATACTGCCCCTATGTACAAGAATATAACTACTATAATACTGCTCCTATGTACAAGAATATAGCTACTATAACAATGGACAGACTGATACAATTCCTTCACTTCTATTACAAAGTAAGTGTTTTGCTCTCGTCTGAATTCTTGTCTTGTACAGTTCACTCTGCCGTCTCTGTATTTTTTACCTGTCCCAGCAGAGATTGTGAGATGGTTATTAATACAATGTCTCTTGTTCGGGAACAAGACAGATTATTCCTTCTAATTAAACATAAAAAAAAAAATAGAAGATAAAACTTCACTTGCGTCTGACAATCAATAAGGGGGTGAGACGAGGGTTCGGTGAGATCCGGCAATCGTTCAGAGGCTTGTCACTGCACAGCAGAAGTATAGAAAAACAGCGCAGGATGTGAGCAGCGAATGTATATGTCAAAGAAGAGAAGATGCCACGGGGATTTATATGAACAGAATCGAGATCCGATGTTTTACCTCCTGTTACAATGTAACAAGAGCTCAGAAACTGTACGAATCAAATGACAAATATTCAATGGGTCAAAAAGAACAAAAAATGACAAAGATGAACTCAGCAGCTCGAGCAGACCAAATCAACAGAGCAACTGAGTTCAGCGATTGATTGCAGCGGTGTCGATACGACGACACCAAAACGGGTAAAACGGGTAAAAAACAGAGACTGGGGCAATGGCGGAGACACAGCCTTGGGCCCAGGGAAGATAAGTAAAGTGCAGGATTTTTTGTAATTTTTTTTTTTTTAATAAACTATGCAGATAGGAAAACATTTTCAGAAGGAGCACCACCCCTTTAAAGGGGTGTTCTCAAGTTATTAAATTGCTTTAGTTATTTAGATAAATAAGCAAGTTTGCAATTGACTTGCTTATTCTACCTGCCATCTTTCTCCTGCAATAAGAGCTTTTGTCTTACATAGTGTACAGCTTGTTTCCTAAAATCTCAATCATCAGAGTCCAGCCCAGTGTGTGCAGTAGGTACATTTTAGGCTGATGAGTTAATTCATAGGATACCAGTCAGCTCTCTCCAGCTTACCATCTTTTTTTTTTTTAAACAGTTATCTACTCACTTCCTTTTCAACTCCTGACAAATGTGCCAATTTCAGTCCTGTATAATTACAATTCCTTGGCCTCCAACATGGCAGTTTCCAGAGCAGTTTTCCTAATCATGGCTTGCACCTGCCTGAGCCCAGTGATTGATTAAAATCCCTGTTATATCTCTATGCAAATATTGTGAGAACAGTGTAGATTTAGAACAAACACTGACACACTTAACAAGACAGAGCTCCTGACCAGAATTGTCACTTAAGGCCCCTTCACATTTAGCGACGCTGCAGCGATACCGACAACAATCCGGATCGCTGCAGCGTCGCTGTTTGGTCGCTGGAGAGCTGTCACACAGACCGCTCTCCAGCGACCAACGATGCCAGTAACCAGGGTAAACATCGGGTAACTAAGTGCAGGGCCGCGCTTAGTAACCCGATGTTTACCCTGGTTACCAGTGAAGACATCACTGGATCGGTGTCACACACGCCGATCCAGCGATGTCAGCAGGGAGATCCAGCGACGAAATAAAGTTCTGGACTTTCCTCAGCGACCAACGATCTCCCAGCAGGGGCCTGATCGTTGGTCGCTGTCACACAGAGCGATTTCCTTAACGATATCATTGCAACGTCACCAAAAGCAACGATATCGTTAACGATATCGTTATGTGTGAAGGTACCTTTAGGCTACATTGAGCATTAGCTTGCAGAAATTTCTGTAAGGTTTCTCCATCTCTTGGCAGGAAAAACGCTGTGGCAAAAACTCACGTTTTTGTATGCGTTTTTACATGCGTTTTTTGTACAGCAATGAATGCTTTTTTATAGATAAATAAAGATATTTAAAACAAAGTTATGCGATGTAATTTATTGGTTCAACACCACCTTTTATGCTGATGCAGTAGCAACAGAATAATGGGATTAGGGCTTGGTGTCATCAGCTGTTATTAACATCTACCTCTGGGCTTATTAATGAAAAGGTGTCAGCCCGACACTCATTACTAAAGGCCCCTTCACATTAAGCGACGCTGCAGCGATACCGACAACGATCCGGATCGCTGCAGCGTCGCTGGAGAGCTGTCACACAGACCGCTCTCCAGCGACCAACGATGCCGGTAACCAGGGTAAACATCGGGTAACTAAGCGCAGGGCCGCGCTTAGTAACCCGATGTTTACCCTGGTTACCATGCTAAAAGTAAAAAAAAACAAACACTAGATACTTACCTACCGCTGTCTGTCCTCCAGCGCTGCGCTCTGCTTCTCTGCTCTCCTCCTGTACTGGCTGTGAGCCGGAAAGCAGAGCGGTGACGTCACCGCTCTGCTTTCCGGCTCACAGCCAGTGCAGGAGGAGAGCAGAGCACAGCGCTGGAGGACAGACGGCTGTAGGTAAGTATCTAGTGTGTGTTTTTTTTTACTTTTAGCATGGTAACCAGGGTAAACATCGGGTTACTAAGCGTGGCCCTGCGCTTAGTTACCCGATGTTTACCCTGGTTACCAGTGAAGACATCGCTGGATCGGTGTCACACACGCCGATCCAGCGATGTCCACGGGAGATCCAGCGACCAAATAAAGTTCTGGACTTTCTTCAGCGACCAACGATCTCCCAGCAGGGGCCTGATCGTTGGTCGCTGTCACACATAACGATTTTATTAACGATATCGTTGCTACGTCACAAAAAGCAACGATATCGTTAACAATATCGTTATGTGTGAAGGTACCTTAACCAGACAGCAACTGTTCATTTTAAAGAAAAAAAAATGTTGTGGGCTCCCGCATAATTTTAATAACCAGCAGAGGGAAAGCCGACAGCTGGAGGCAGATGTTTATAGCCTGGGAAGGGGGTAATACCCATGGAGCTTCACAGGTTATAAATATCCATTCACAGTTGTATACTTAGCCTTTACTGGCCATTAAAAAGGGGAACCCCCCCAAAAAAGATGTAGGGTACCCCTATAATAACCAGAAAAGGCTATGCAGACAGCTGTGGGCTAATATTAATAGCCTAGGAAGAGGCCATGGATTTTGGCCACCTCCAGACTAAAAACATCAGCTCTCAGCCGCCCCAGAAAAGGCATATCTATAAGATGCACCAATTCTGGCGCTTAGCCTCGCTCTTCCCACTTGCCCTATAGCGGTGGCAAGTGGGGTTCATATTTGTGGGGTTGATGTCACTTTTGTATTGTCAGGTGACATCAAGACCACAGGTTAGTAATGTAAAGTAAAGGCATCTATAAAGACACCTTTCCATTACTAACCCCATATTGATAGTGTATAAAAACACAGATACAAAGAATAAAGTCCTTTATTTGAAAAAATGACACAAGCTCCTTTAATAATCTTAATTAAACAATACTCACCGAACGCCTAATCCACTGAAGCCAATGTCTCTTGTTACAAAAAAAAAAAAAAAATATTCCTCACCTGTCCGCCGATAACATAATCCATAATGTCCCACGATGATTCTGATCACTTTGAGAGCAGCTGATCAGCTCAGGTTATCTCCCTTATGGCACCACTGCTGCGTGGGAAAGTTCTCACGCAGCGGTGCTGTAAGTGAGAGCACCAACAACTTTAGAAAAAAACCTTCAAGTCCAAATTGTTTTCAAAACTCCAGATGGCAATTTCCAGAACAGATCTCATAATCACAGCTCTCACTTTCCTGAGCCATGTGCTCAGAAATAACAAAAATGATCACAATGACAGCATGCAGAAATTTTGAAAATACTAAAAAAATCAAATAAAAAATTACTTTCATGTATGAAAGAATCTACCCTCCATGATTGTGGATAAAAGGTATCAGCCAGGAAACGGAGACGCTATTGCACAAAGTTTACACAGGAGACTGAGCCGCTATTGCACAAAGTTTACACAGGAGACTAAGCCGCAATTGCACAAAGTTTACACAGGAGACTGAGCCGCTATTGCACAAAGTTTACACAGGAGACTGAGCCGCTATTGCACAAAGTTTACACAGGATTGTCTACTCTGATATAATGTAACGGTAACTCCATATACCCTGGAAGAATGTAACAGACTGCAGCTGAGTAAGGCTCAAAACCATTCAGAACTTTGTATGTATCTGCTAATCTGGGCCTCTCCCCCACTACACCGCACCAATTCTAAGACTAAAGGGGTCCCTTATCCTACACCCCTCATCTTCATGTAAATAACTGATGAGTAGATTTCTCGCCCATGTTTTATTCATCACGATGGTTACAAATGACTAATTACTGATATTTCAGTCTCCTCTAATCATCGGCGCCTTCGCTCCGTGTTTGTATATTTCACGTGTCTATTGTCTGCTTAATGAGAACTATAGAAATAAATCACTCTGCGCCCACATCCATGTTTAATTGTATTTTTAATTTCTTAGTTTTTTTCGCTTGTTTTTTTTTTAAAAAGGGAACAAAGTAAATACTGCTCAGATAAGGCGCTATCCGAGTGTCTTTGGCGTGTTCGCAAACTATGTTCGAGTCCCGACATCTGCATGTCTCGCGGCCTGAATATTAGGCAATCTGCACGGGTTACAGCTGTCGACAAGTCAAGACATGCAACCGCGGGGACAAGAACATGGTTTTCGATGACATTCTGTAATAGCACATGATACATACATACAATATATATCTATATACATAATTGTCTAAGGGGTACTTCCGTCTGTCTGTCCTTCTGTCACGGATATTCATTGGTCCTGGCCTCGGATTGGTCGCGGCAGCCATGACAGGCAGCTGCTGAGACCAATCAGCGAACGAATAACCGTGACAGAAGGACAGACAGACAGACGGAAGTACCCCTTAGACAATTATGTGTGTGTATATATATATATATATATATATATATATATATATATATATATATATATATATATATATATATATATATATATATATATATACACACATACATATACATATACATAGTGCCTTGCGAAAGTATCCTGCTCCCTGGATCTTTTCAACCTTTTCCCACATATCATGCTTCAAAACATAAAGATACCAAATGTAAATTTTTGGTGAAGAATCAACAACAAGTGGAACACAATTGTGAAGTTGAACGAAATTTATTGGTTATTTTAAATTTTTGTAGAAATTCAAAAACTGAAAAGTTGGGCGTGCAATATTATTCGGCCCCTTTACTTTTAGTCCAGAAGTTCATTGTGGATCTCTGAATGATCCAATGTTGTCCTAAATGCCTAATGATGATAAATATAATCCACCTGCGTGTAATTAAGTCTCCGTATAAATGCACCTGCTCTGTGATAGTCTCAGGGGTCTGTGTGTAGCCCAGAAAGCATCATGAAGACCAAGGAACACAACAGGCAGGTCCGTGATACTGTGGTGGTGAAGGTTAAAGCCGGATTTGGATACAAAATGATTTCCAAAACTTTAAACATCCTAAGGAGCACTGTGCAAGCGATCATATTGAAATGGAAGGAGAATCATACCACTGCAAATCTACCAAGACCCGGCCGTCCCTCTAAACTTTCATCTCAAACAAGGAGAAGACTGATCAGAGATGCAGCCAAGAGGCCCATGATCACTCTGGATGAACGGCAGAGATCTACAGCTGAGGTGGGACAGTCTGTCCATAGGACAACAATCAGCCGTACACTGCACAAATCTGGACTTTATGGAAAAGTGGCAAGAAGAAAGCCATTTCTCAAAGATATCCATAAAAAGTGTTGTTTAAAGTTTGCAACAAGCCACCTGGGAGACACCAAACATGTGGGAGAAGGTGCTCTGGTCAGATGAAACCAAAATCAAACTTTGGGGCAACAATGCCAAAAAATATGTTTGGCGTAAAGGCAACACAGCTCATCACCCTTAACACACCATCCCCACTGTCAAACATGGTGGTGGCAGCATCATGGTTTGGGCCTGCTTTTCTTCAGCAGGGACAGGGAAAATTGCTAAAATTGATGGGAAGATGGATGGAGCCAAATACAGGACCATTCTTGAAGAAAACCTGTTGGAGTCTGCAAAAGACCTGAGACTGGGACGGAGATTTGTCTTCCAACAAGACAATGATCCCAAACATAAGCAAAATCTACAATGGAGTGGTTCACAAATAAACGTATCCAGGTGTTAGAATGGCCGAGTCAAAGTCCAGACCTCAATCCAATCGAGAATCTGTGGAAAGAGCTGAAAACTGCTGTTCACAAACGATCTCCATCAAACCTCACTGAGCTCGAGCTGTTTGCCAAGGAAGAACGGGCAAGAATTTCAGTCTCTCCATGTACAAAACTGATAGAGACAAACCCCAAGCGACTTGTAATCGCAGCAAAAGGTGGCGCAACAAAGTATTAAGTTACAGGGGCTGAATAATAAAAAAATGTATGCGGCCCCCAAAATGTTCCCATTTATTTTTTCCCAGATTAGAAAGTGACAAAAGATGTTTTTTTTTTGTTTTTTTTTTTTATTAATTTTGATTTTCTCTCCACTCGTCGGCAGCGGGACCGATCACTCGGCTGGACATTAAAACAACCAAAGATAAACGAGGATGGAAGGGGAATTAAAAAAAAAAAAAAAACTCTCCTTCCTCTGGGCAATAAATACTACAGATGACACAAAGTAACAAAAATAGCTGCAGAAGGACTCTGGTGACATTGTCACATCAGCCGGCGAGCGGCTGGGTGGTCACGGTGACCGTCGCGGTAATTTCTATTTGCCTGGAAGTCAAGCGCTTCTATATGTGTGTTGTAAGGGGATAGCGAGGCGAGGAGGGCGGGGGGCTGACATCCATTACAGGCCCATTAACGCCGGTGACGTCCGCGATCTGAAGCCCTGCACTTGGCCCCTGGGGGGCCTGTGACCGGCAGCTCTACCGCGGCCTCGCTGCAGATAATCCGTTTTGCGGAGCGTTACTTTAAATTTTTTATGAGTTCTAGGAAAAGAGAGGAGGTTGCGGCGGGATCAGAGGAGGCCAATAAAGGCGGCCATGCTCAGGATCACATTAACGGCTCCCCTGCCCTCTATATACACATGTAGATATATATATACCCTCGGCCAGGGACGGCTCTTGTTCTGCTCTGATCATTAGAACCATAAAAACCTGACAGGCGGCTTTATCATGGGGGACTCGGAGCTTGAAATTAACCTTCCTCATAGAGAAGCTTCTCCGAGACCATTCGTTATTATTGGGTTTACGTCGCCGCTGCGCTTTTTTGTCACCCTATTAACCAGCGGCGCTCGCTGTTCTACTTACTAAGGGGTTTTTTTTTCCTTCTCTCATTGTAAAGTGAGAAATCTATTATCCTCCTAATTGTATCCCGTCAGCAGTCCCATGTCAGGCAGCGGAGGACGTCGCCTTAAAGGACAACTGGAAAAGTGTGATAAGAATACTGGAAATCAAGTTGCAGGTTCCCTGTGTCCCTCAGACAACACTTCCTGTCCCCGTCCCCAGGCCGATTACCTTCTTTTATTTTTTATTACCTGTGCCCAAAAAAAAAAAAGTGTAAGAGTTTGTGTTTTTGCTGTGTAGGGGCAGAGACACCGATTCCAGCGATGTGTCACTTGCTGAGCTGCTTGCTGTACTTTTGATAGAATCACAGTTTTTCCTGCCTTGGATGCGACAGTGCTGTGACTGCTGAGCTGCGTATAACCCCGCCCACGCCCCTAATTGGCAGCTTACACAGTGTACACAGGAAGAAGCGGTTACTCAGATTAGCTGAACTGCCTGATACACGACAACTAGTCCTGAAGTGATAATCTCCTGCTGATAAAACAATGATTGTATTAAAACCACAGCAAGCTGATGAGCAAGTGACACGTCGCTGGAACGAGGAGCTCAGCCCCTACATTATGCCTCTCTCACAATACATAGCAAAAAAAGTGCTGCGTATTCCTTTTAATAGGGCGTATGTGCATCATGAAAGAGGGTCATCTTCTCGAGGCAAATATCTAGGAGATGCTTTCCCCCATAAAATCGGATCATGGGAGCCAAATGCCCAACTCCTTCATCAGCTCCTGTTAATCGCTCTTATTTTTTTTGTGTGTGTTTTTTTATTTTTCAGGCTAACATGGCCTTACGAGGGATTTGTGCCTCCATTTTCCCGAGACCCGTAACATTCTTAGGCCATGTTCACACAGTGCGTTTTTCCCCCGTGCTCCGATGCCCCCCCCCGTGCCCTAATCTCCCCCCCTTATACTTACCCGGCCTCCCGGTGTCCGTCCGGCCGCCTTCTCCCTGGGCGCCGCCATCTTGCAAAATGGCGGGCGCATGCGCAGTGCGCCCGCCGAATCTGCCGGCCGGCAGATTCGTTCCAAAGTGCATTTTGATCACTGAGATATAACCTATCTCAGTGATCAAAATAAAAAAATAGTAAATGACACCCCCCCCCTTTGTCACCCCCATAGGTAGGGACAATAAAAAAATTAAGAATTTTTTTTTTTTTCCACTAAGGTTAGAATAGGGTTAGGGGTAGGGGTAGGGGCAGGGTTAGGGGTAAGGTTAGGGTTAGGGTTAGGGGTAGGGTTAGGGGTAGGGTATTTTCAGCCATTTTAACCCTAAAAAAACTTCCTAGAAAACACACAGACTCTGCATAGAAAACTGCATAAAAAAAGGATCAAAAAACGCATCAAAAAACGCACCAAAAAAGCGACCAAAAAAAGGACCAAAAAAAGGACCTGCGTTTTCTGCCAAGAGCTGCGGTTTCAGTCCTGAAAAAAAAAGGATGGAAATCAGGAACGTGTGAACATACCCTTACTGTTCCGTCGTTGGAGCCGGGCGAGGGCTTGGTTTTTGCGTAGTGAGCCGTTTTCCTTGATACCATCTTGGGGTCCATGTGACGTTTTTATTGCCTTTTATTGTATTTTTTACCATATTTGTTTCTCCACTTGGGGGCCATGAACCTGCAATTGTCCTGCTTATTATACTGTGTAATACCACAGCATTGATGTATACAGTGTAAATCATGGTCAGCATGTACCAGAGTGTCCAAGGGATACCAAAACGGCAGTAACCGGGACTTCAGCGGGCCCCCGATCGTCCAGTAACATCGACACTAGTGAGACAACAGCCGACTGTGGAGGGAACTCCGCTCCTCAGCCCCCTCCACGCTGCACCACCCACAGGCGCAAGGGGGTTAAGCAGGGACTCCATCTGGTTTCCTCGAGGGTGGAGCCAAGCAAATGAAGGAGCTAGACCCGCCTCCGAAGAGCTCCTGTCTATTACATCCTGCGTAAAATCCAACTAATTGGACCCCTTCTCTGCAACCGTGAGGTTCCTTTCTATTCCTCCCAAGGATCGTTACCTCCAAAAACTGCCCCTAATCTAAGAGTAGCCATCTTGCTATGGCAACACTCCACCAATTAGAAAACAAGCTTGGACAGACTTTCCCAGCAGTCTTCTACATGGAATTCTTTAAGGCAATCTACCTAGATTGGCGTCTTCTCTGAATGGCCCTCCAAAGCCCAACTGGTCCTCCTACCTGGACTCAAGCTGCAGCTTAGCACCAAGTGCCTACTGGTGCCATCCTAGAGAGCGGGTGACGCAAGGAGCGCTCATATACCCAGTGATGAGGGACTACCCCATAACAGTCAGCCCAGGCCCACGTTGGCGCCATTTTGAAGTACTCACCACTAGTCATCTATATTTGTGCACCTCAATATTGGATGAAGTGCTAAATCCTGTGATTGACAAAACCCTGTCTGGTGGTAACGTGAGCAAGTCAGAACCATGTAGGACATTCGCTTATGGACCCCTGTGCTACTCCAGCTCGCTGGCCGGGTACTCCACCATGCCTTTCACTGTTGTCTTATGGCCTGATCGGCGGGGGACTTCTGCAGACGATCACTAACATGTTAAAGCAGCAGCCTCCACTCCGACCAGGCTGAACGAGGAGGAGGAAAGAGCGGAGGAAAGAGCGGAGGAAAGAGCGGAGGAAAGAGCGGAGGAAAGACCAGCAATGATGGGGATCCACGGGCGGCTACGCACCAGACCATATGTGAATTATTAGACAGTGGTGGTGTCATGATATGTACTTTTGCCCTGTCCTGTATTTGAATAATATGCCATTTGATGTATGTAACTGTTCTCTGGTTTCTATTAGCTGTAATTTATGTATTTTCTTGGGCTGGGAGTTCACCTGTAACAATATGTCTCCTTCCCCCAATACTTGCAGCCCTAAGCTATAATGTAATTAAGCTTTGTCAACATCACTAGTGGAGGAATAGCCATTCTTCCTCACAGCAGGTGGCTAGTCAAATGTACATACTAGATAGACTACGTGGAGCCCACCAGTCTAGAATCTTCTGGTGGACCCAACCATTGAATAGAAGGTGTAACCCCTACCCCCCTTCATGGGCGGATCCCAGGAGCTCAGACAATCCATTCTTATTTTGAGATCAGATGTGAGTTGATCCTTGAAGGAGAAGGAGTGGGGATTCTTAGCTGAGGCAAGACCCCACGCCCATCTGGGACTGCGGAAACGAACGGGGCGAGACTTGAGCTGAGGACATATCTCGTCGTTCGTGAGATTGTTTTGGGATCCATTGGACTAATTGTGGACTATTGCTTTGTTACCTGGCACAAGGATTATCGGGAGGTGCCCCCGAACCTGTTCCATTGGACTAATTGTGGACTATTGCTTTGTTACCTGGCACAAGGATTATCGGGAGGTGCCCCGAACCTGTTCCGTTGGACTAATTGTGGACTCTGTAGATCTACCTGCATGTGTTGTTCCAGCATTCTTGATAATAAATCTGTGGAATCATCCCTTGGCCTGTTGTCCCTTCTTGCTCTGCCGTACACCACGTCACAAACTGGTGGCAGCAGTGGGATCAGAGCAGAAGGAATGGAGGACAAAGGCCCATCAACATCGGGAACCAACACCGCAGAGTACAAGAACTGGACTTTGGGGAGCCTACAATCAAAGGCCCGTGAAGTAGGAGTCCGTTTTAAGGGACTCTCCAAGGAGCAGCTTATTGAGGCTTTGGAAGGAGTTCGCCTGCAAGATGACGCTGAGGAAGGATCCTCACAGCAAATGGAGGAAAGACTGCAGCCGGAGGTAAATACCCAAAAAAGTCAGTGGGTTATGTGGTACGAGGAGGAGTTGGCATTGCTGGAAGAAGAGGCCACCATGGACGATAAGAGGGAGGCCATTCACAGAGCTCAGGAGAGGGAGGCCATCCACAGAGCCGAGGAGAGGGAGGCCATTCACAGAGCCGAGGAGAGGGAGAGGGAGGTCATTCACAGAGCAGAGGACAGAGCTCAGGAGATGGCATTGCTGGAGAGGCAGATCGCTTTGGAAGCAGCTAGAAGCTCCAGACTCTAACCCCAGCACCCACCATGAGGGAACTCCCCAGAGTGTCCCGCAAAGACTTCAAGCCCTTTAATGAGGCTGCAGGCGACATTGAGGGCTTCTTCCAGGACTTTGAGCATCAGTGTCGATTAATGGAAGTCCCGGAAAGGGACCGAGTCCGACATCTGGTGGGGCTCTTAGAGGGTGGAGCTGCCGCAGCCTATAGAGCTATGGACCCTCAGGGGAACTGTGAGTATGCGGAGATTAAACGGACTATTCTAGAACATTATGCTGTTACCCCAGACACTTACAGGACTCAGTTCTGTACTTTAGCCTGTGATGAGGAAGTGTCTTTCAAGATGTATGCCCACAGACTCAAACAAATATGTCATCGCTGGCTGGAGGCAGAGGAGGCCTTAACCTGGGAGACCTTCCTCCAGGTTATCCTAAAAGAGCAGTTTTACTTCAAGTGCCCTGCTGAGATCCGGGAATGGGTGCGTGAGAGGAGACCAGCCACTGTGGAGGAAGCTGCAGCTCTAGCTGATGAGGCTCTCACCATCAAGCCTCAGTGGAGGGTTCTATTGGAGGATGGAGAGAGGCCTACCAGCTCCACAACACCGGTGGCCCCCTGTTCTTCTGTCCCCATTGTTCCCCGTTCCTCTAAGCCACCACCTCATGCTGATACCCATGTAAATGTGCCTCCAGTTGCTTCTACTGCGTTTTCTGGAATACGACGAGGAGAGGAAGTAGCAGAGCGCAGGTGTTATGGTTGTGGGCATCTGGGGCATCTGCAGGCCTCATCCCCAGCCAGCCCATGGAGGAGTCGTCCTCAAAACCCTACAGCACCTTCAGGTGGGGGCCGGCCTCCAGGTTCCCTTACCCCTCGCCCAAGAGAACGCCTTGGATGGAGTGAGACCCAGCACAGATGCTATCGATGTGGACAGCCAGGGCATCTGCAAGCCTCCTGCCCAGCTGTTCAAATGAGGATTAATCCTGTACCCAGTCGTATTATTAATTATGTACAGCCAAGTGCCATGGAGGATGACGTGTCACCACTACGTGAGGACTGGCCTTGTGCCTCACCCACCCATGTTGCACCACTAGGAGTTTATGGTGTACGACCTGCAGCTATGACGACTTCTGCTCATCGAGGTAAGCACTTGCAGGAGGTCGTGCTGGATGGACAGAGACTTATTGGATTTTGTGACTCAGGGGCTTTCCTCACACTGGCTGATCCCCGAGTGGTTCGGCCTGAGGCAATCCATCGAGGACCTGGGATTGTCATTGAACTGGCTGGTGGACAATGGAGGACTATTCCCACAGCCACTGTTGATCTGAACTTTGGTTTTGGGGTCAGGCGATGTGTGGTTGGGGTGATGGGTGGTCTGCCTGCAGATGTTCTCCTGGGCAATGATGTGGGAGAGCTACGATGCCAATTCGTGGCTGCATGAAGCCACATGTAAGTTACGCTCTGCCTGTGTGTACTTAACCAGCGACCTGTAGAGGTCCCTGGTACGTACACAAATTGGGAGGGGAAGGGATTGTCATGATCTGTACTTTTGCCCTGTATTTGAATAATATGCCATTTGATGTATGTAACTGTTCTCTGGTTTCTATTAGCTGTAATTTATGTATTTTCTTGTGCTGGGAGATCACCTGTAACAATATGTCTCCTTCCCCCAATACTTGCAGCCCTCAGCTCTAATGTAATTAAGCTTTGTCAACATCACTAGTGGAGGAATAGCCATTCTTCCTCACAGCAGGTGGCTAGTCAAATGTACATATTACATAGACTACGTGGAGCCCACCAGTCTAGAATCTTCTGGTGGACCCAACCATTGAATAGAAGGTGTGACCCCTACCCCCCTTCTTGGGCGGATCCCAGGAGCTCAGACAATCCATTCTTATTTTGAGATCAGATGTGAGTTGGTCATTGAAGGAGAAGGAGTGGGGATTCTTAGCTGAGGCAAGACCCCATGTCCATCTAGGACTGTGGAAGCGAACGGGGCGAGACTTGAGCTGAGGACATATCTCGTCGTTCGTGAGATTGTTTTGGGATCCATTGGACTAATTGTGGACTATTGCTTTGTTACCTGGCACAAGGATTATCGGGAGGTGCCCTGAACCTGTTCCGTTGGACTAATTGTGGACTCTGTAGATCTACCTGCATGTGTTGTTCCAGCGTTCTTTATAATAAATCTGTGGAATCATCCCTTGGTCTGTTGTCCCTTCTTGCTCTGCCGTACACCACGTCACAGGTGGAAAGCACCATTATGTTATATATTTAAAAAAAAGTGTCACAGGCGCGGATTAAATAAGTTCTCCTTCACCTTTTATCATCAGCTGTAACAGACGGACTCACCATGGTCTCCACTCTCAGCTCAAAGGGCATCGGGTTGTAGACCATCAGCTGCACCTCGCACACGTCCCCCTGCACCCACCGGAAGTCTGCAAACAGGGGAAAAGCAACGTCACAAATGGATTATACTGCTATACTCCGAGAAAGTATCACACAGGAGAGGATTAGATACACAGCTCAGGAGGCAGTATCACACAGGAGAGGACTAGATACACAGCTCAGGAGGCAGTATCACACAGAAGAGGACTAGATACACAGCTCAGAAGTCAGTATCACACAGGATAGGATTAGATACACAGCTCAGCAGACAGTACCACAGGATAGGATTAGATACACAGCTCAGCAGACAGTACCACAGGATAGGATTAGATACACAGCTCAGGAGGCAGTATCACACAGGATAGGATTAGATACACAGCTCAGCAGACAGTATCACAGGAGAGGATTAGATACACAGCTCAGCAGACCGTACCACAGGATAGGATTAGATACACAGCTCAGCAGACAGTATCACAGGATAGGATTAGATACACTGCTCAGCAGACAGTACCACAGGATAGGATTAGATACACAGCTCAGGAGGCAGTATCACACAGGATAGGATTAGATACACAGCTCAGCAGACAGTATCACAGGATAGGATTAGATACACAGCTCAGCAGACAGTATCACACAGGATAGGATTAGATACACAGCTCAGCACACAGTACCACACAGGATAGGATTAGATACACAGCTCAGCAGACAGTATCACACAGGATAGATTAGATACACAGCTCAGCAGACAGTATGACACAGGATAGGATTAGATACACAACTCAGCAGACAGTACCACACAGGATAGATTAGATACACAGCTCAGCAGACAGTACCACAGGATAGGATTAGGTACACCAGCTCTGCAGTATCACACAGGATAGGATTAGATACACCAGCCCTGCTTTCTGGAGGTCACACAATTCTCCATACTATTCCCGGTTATGTCCTTGCTAAATAAGTAGCAGAATAATATATTTTTTGCACAGACCAGTAGGGGATATAAGCAGAAGCTGCCGGAGGTGGCACCGAGAAGTGATTAAATTATGGATGTTAAAGCGGAACCGTTACCAGAGTTCACAATGCTAAACACAAACTACATGGAATAAAATATCATAGAACTTTCAGACCTGATGATGCTGGTGTACTTACATAGCAATTCTGATATAGAGTTTTGTTATAAATTTACACTCAATGTCCACCCACCGAGCCACAATGACAGCTCTTCAGTGAATCCTGCACTGAGCAGGGTGTTGGACACGACGACTATGGAGGTCCCTTCCAACTCTAACATTCTAGGACTAGGACCATCTTCCCTGTTGTTGCTGCTATATAACCAGCCAATTACCCAGACTGACAGCTCCTCAGTGTCCCTCCTCCCTGCTGCAGCTGAATCTCCACAAACCTATCCTAACCGCTCCTCAGCACCCTCCTTCCTGCTGCTGAATCTCCCCCCAGCTTCATTTATCACAATAGTTTTGTAATGTCCATCTTCCTTGCTAAAGTGGGAACCTCCACACACCTGGCAGTCTCTCAGTGCCACTCCTCTCTGCTACAGATCAACTTCAGCTTACCTGGCCTGACTGTCAGCTCATCAGTGCCCATTGTCTCTACTGCTGTTGAGCCTCCATCTAAGTAACCAGTTCAATACTCAGCATCCCTCCTCCATGCGGATAATGGAACTCCACATACATATCCTAACAGATACTCAGCATCTGTCCTCCCTGATAATGCTGGAACTCTGCCTACATAGCTTAGAATTCCTTAGTGTCCCTCCTCCCTGCTGCAGCTGAATCTCCACATAGCTATCCCAACATCTCCTCGGCCTCCCTCTTCTCTGCTAACGCTGGAACTCTGCCTACACAGCTGAGAAATGCTGAGGGTCCCTCCTCCCTGCTGCAGCTAAATCTCCATATATCTATCCTAAAAGGTCCTCAGTGTCCCTCCTCCCTGCTGCAGTTGAATCTCCACATATCTATTTTAACAGCTCCTCAGCCTCCCTGCTAACGTTGGAACTCTGCCTACGTAGCTGAGAATTCCTTAGTGTCCCTCCTCCCTGCTGCAGCTGAATCTCCCTATACATATCCTAACAGCTCCTCAGTGACCCTCCTCCCTGCTAATGCTGGAACTCTGCCCACATAGCTGAAAGTTTCTTAGTGTCCGTCCCTCCTTCCTGCTGTAGTCCTCAGCATCCATCCTCCATGCTGCTGACGGAAATCTGCTTGCATATGTGAGAATTCCTTAGTGTCCCTCCTCCCTGCTGCAGATGAATCTCCACATACCTAACAGCTCCTCACTGTCCCTCCTCTGTGCTGCACCCAAATCTCTCTCCATTTAGCCTGGTTGACAGCTCCTCGGGATCCCTCCTCAATATTTTTGTCTCATCCCACTTAGTCTATGACAGTTTCTCAGTGTCCCACCTTCCTGCTGCTGCGGAGATCTCTCACTGCTTAGTACAAGCTGTACCTGTAAGTCACGCTGGGCAGGTGGAGAAGGAATACGCCTGGTCTCGTGACCTCTCTCACTATATACATGGACTCACAAAATGCTCCTATTAATATCAGGATGATAAAACCACTTAGATATGGATTTTCTAAGTAAGTACACTGGTCCCATCAGGTCTATTTAAGGTATTTTTTTTTTACAATACTTTTATATTGATGACCTCTTTTTTAGGATAAGTCATCAATATGAGATTGTTAGGGGGTTTAAAATCTGGCATGTTTGATTAAAAAAAAAAAAAAGACATGCTCCTGGGGCTGCGGCCGCCGCTCTCGGCTCTCCAAGGTCCCCTCAGCCGTCAATGCCTCGTGTTCAGACAAGGAATTAAACAAGAGACGGCCAGGAGGCCGAAGGGTCGCCTTCTGTGTCACACGTGAACCTATTTCCAGAGAAGAAGCGCCATTCCTGACCGCGGAGAAGGAAAACTCTGGAGTGATATTACCCCGGCACGGCCGGAGATCCGGTCCGCCGAGCGCGGAGGCCTTTTATGACCAAAATAAAAAAAGCCTGTTTGTAGCAACATATTTCTCCTGTTCTAAGGGCGGCCGAGAGAGCCATACCGTAAATAATTAACGACTCTGAAAATATCGCTAACGAGTAAATTACTCTCTGGATGAAAGGTGAAACGATGGCGGGTAATTACAACGGAACAACAAAAAAATAGAAAAAAGTCATGACATCAGGATTGTAGATTGTATCCAATTAGAAGTGTGTTCCGCAGGACTGGCGCATAGCAAATGTGGTGCCAATATTCAAAAAGGGCTCTAAAAGTGAACCTGGAAATTATAGGCCAGTAAGTCTAACCTCTATTGTTGGTAAAATATTTGAAGGGTTTCTGAGGGATGTTATTCTGGATTATCTCAATGAGAATAACTGTTTAACTCCATATCAGCATGGGTTTATGAGAAATCGCTCCTGTCAAACCAATCTAATCAGTTTTTATGAAGAGGTAAGCTATAGGCTGGACCACGGTGAGTCATTGGACGTGGTATATCTCGATTTTTCCAAAGCGTTTGATACCGTGCCGCACAAGAGGTTGGTACACAAAATGAGAATGCTTGGTCTGGGGGAAAATGTGTGTAAATGGGTTAGTAACTGGCTTAGTGATAGAAAGCAGAGGGTGGTTATAAATGGTATAGTCTCTAACTGGGTCGCTGTGACCAGTGGGGTACCGCAGGGGTCAGTATTGGGACCTGTTCTCTTCAACATATTCATTAATGATCTGGTAGAAGGTTTACACAGTAAAATATCGATATTTGCAGATGATACAAAACTATGTAAAGCAGTTAATACAAGAGAAGATAGTATTCTGCTACAGATGGATCTGGATAAGTTGGAAACTTGGGCTGAAAGGTGGCAGATGAGGTTTAACAATGATAAATGTAAGGTTATACACATGGGAAGAAGGAATCAATATCACCATTACACACTGAACGGGAAACCACTGGGTAAATCTGACAGGGAGAAGGACTTGGGGATCCTAGTTAATGATAAACTTACCTGGAGCAGCCAGTGCCAGGCAGCAGCTGCCAAGGCAAACAGGATCATGGGGTGCATTAAAAGAGGTCTGGATACACATGATGAGAGCATTATACTGCCTCTGTACAAATCCCTAGTTAGACCGCACATGGAGTACTGTGTCCAGTTTTGGGCACCGGTGCTCAGGAAGGATATAATGGAACTAGAAAGAGTACAAAGGAGGGCAACAAAATTAATAAAGGGGATGGGAGAACTACAATACCCAGATAGATTAGCGAAATTAGGATTATTTAGTCTAGAAAAAAGACGACTGAGGGGCGATCTAATAACCATGTATAAGTATATAAGGGGACAATACAAATATCTCGCTGAGGATCTGTTTATACCAAGGAAGGTGACGGGCACAAGGGGGCATTCTTTGCGTCTGGAGGAGAGAAGGTTTTTCCACCAACATAGAAGAGGATTCTTTACTGTTAGGGCAGTGAGAATCTGGAATTGCTTGCCTGAGGAGGTGGTGATGGCAAACTCAGTCGAGGGGTTCAAGAGAGGCCTGGATGTCTTCCTGGAGCAGAACAATATTGTATCATACAATTATTAGGTTCTGTAGAAGGACGTAGATCTGGGTATTTATTATGATGGAATATAGGCTGAACTGGATGGACAAATGTCTTTTTTCGGCCTTACTAACTATGTTACTATGTTACTATGTTACAAAAAAGAAAAAGTAAAATTTATAAAGAAAGGTCGCCGCAGGGTGCGATGTAGCTGCAGAGTGCCAGGAAGGGTCTGGAAAGCAGCAGTGGTTGTAAGGCGAGAGGTCGGCGACCATGATACAGGACAAAAACTTTTCTTTGTAGAGGTTTCGCCCAAATGGTGAAATTTACACCAAGTTCTTAGAGTAAAACACATGGATTTTGCTACAGATTATGGTTACTGAGGTGTCTCAGATTAAATGTTGGGCTCTGCTCCCTTCCCCACGGCCGCTGCCCTTTGCTGTGCTCCACGCCCAGTTTTTCAGATAGCCAGGTATACTCCTGTGCCGTCATCACCCAAGGTCTTTTAAGGCTGATCTAGACAGACGTTGTGTGTCTAAAGGTAGCACACATAACGATTTCGTTAACGATATCGTTGCTTTTTGTGACGTAGCAACGATATCGTTAACAAAATCGTTATGTGTGACAGCGACCAATGATCAGGCCCCTGCTGGGAGATCGTTGGTCGCTGGGGAATGATCAGGACCTCTTTTTTGGTCGCTGATCACCCGCTCTCATTGCTGGATCGGCGTGTGACGCCGATCCAGCGATGTGTTCACTGGTAACCAGGGTAAATATCGGGTTACTAAGCGCAAGGCCGCGCTTAGTAACCCGATATTTACCCTGGTTACCATTGTAAAAGTTAAAAAAAAAAAAAAACAGTACACACTCACATTCCGGTGTCTGTCACGTCCCCCGGCATCAGCTTCCCGCACTGACTGTCAGCGCCGGCCGGTCGTAAAGCAGAGCACAGCGGTGACGTCACCGCTGTGCTCTGCTTTACGGCCGGCCGGCGCTGACACAGTGCAGGGAAGCTGACGCCAGGGGACGTGACAGACACCGGAATGTGAGTATGTACTGTTTTTTTTTTTTTACTTTTACAATGGTAACCAGGGTAAACATCGGGTTACTAAGGGCGGCCCTGCGCTTAGTAACCCGATGTTTACCCTGGTTACCCGGGGACTTCAGCATCGTTGGTCGCTGGAGAGCTGTCTGTGTGACAGCTCTCCAGCGACCACACAACGACTAAACAGCGACGCTGCAGCGATCGGCATCGTTGTCTATATCGCTGCAGCGTCGCTAAATGTGACAGTACCTTTAGTTGTTAATCATCTCTTCAGCAAGCTCCTGCTTATCTGTATATAATTCCTGGCACAGACCTGCTGATTAATCCTTCGTCTGCTGTAAGCATAAAGAACTCTTCTCCAGTGCTGTTCACGCTGCAAACACTGCTTCACTGAAAATATATTCTCTATAAGCAACAATTCATCACTGCTGCCTACTTTACTCTCAAGGGCCACCTGTCTGCTGATAACATCCAACTCCGTCTTTAACCCTTCATTTGCTGCAAGTTCTGGACTGACCAGGTTTCTGGCGATTCCTACTCTGCATGTTTGTCTGCCATCCACATACGGGTATGTATGCCTTTGGTCCGTGTTGCTCACCCCAAAATACAAAGCAGAGAATCCAGCTCACCAGGTAAGCCCATAATTATGCTACGGAAAAATCTGCAACAAACATGCAACGTGTGAACACTGCTTAAGGCTGCGTTCAGATGGCCAAATTTCTCAGTCCATATATGAATCCACTGACCGCAGGTCTCCTGCCCTAACCTTACAGCCTCATATATGCCTATGAGTATCAGTCACTAATTTGAAGGCAGGACACCTGCCGACTCATAGCTCCATTCCCACCACTCCAATCATAACCTCACCCCTGCTCACTCTCAGCTCCATCTTCACTCGCAGCCTCACCCCTGCTCACTCACAGCCCCACCTATGCTCACTCAAGCTCCATCTCCACTCACAGCCCCACCCCTGCTCACTCACAGCTCCATCTCCACTCACAGCCCCACCCCTGCTCACTCACAGCTCCATCTCCACTCACAGCCCCACCTATGCTCACTCTCAGCTCCATCTTCACTCACAGCCCCACCTATGCTCACTCAAGCTCCATCTCCACTCACAGCCCCACCCCTGCTCACTCACAGCTCCATCTCCACTCACAGCCCCACCTATGGTCACTCACAGCTCCATCTCCACTCACAGCCCCACCTATGCTCACTCATAGCCCTACCCCTGCTCACTCACAGCCCCACCTATGCTCACTCACAGCTCCATCTTCAATCACAGCCCCACCTATGGTCACTGATAGCCCCACCACTGCTCACTCACAGCTCCATGTTAACTCACAGCCCCATCCCTGGTCACTCAATATCCCTACCTACGCTCACAAACCTATCTATCTATGGGGAAAAAGCTGAAATTGCAATGGCAAAGCACCAAAATAACTCATCAAAAACGCATGACAATACATTTAAAAAATGCTTGCAATCTACGCAGCAATTTTCTGGCCATAGCATGCATTTTTTTATGTAGGGAAAAAAAAAAAAAAAGTATTAATCACTGGATACAACTCTAAGGACTCCCCTCAACTGCTTTAGTTCTGAATGGGCCTTTAGCATTTGTGAGGTCAAGGAGAAAATTTTCCATTCACTGATCACAAGGAGCGAGCTTGACAACTTTGAGGAACTGAAAAGAAATGTGTATATATATATATACATACATACATACATACATACACATATATATATATATGTATATATATATATATATATATATATATATATATATATATATATATATATATATATATATATATATATATATATATATATATATACACTAGCTATTGAGCCCGTTCTACGCCCGGGTGGCGAGCATTTATATTGGTATATTGTCTCCATCATGGTATGTGCTGCTCCATCCTGCGTCCCCATCCTGTCATGCGCTGCTCCATCCTGCGTCCCCATCCTGTCATGCGCTGCTCCATCCTGCGTTCCCTTTCCTGTCATGCGCTGCTCCCATCCTGCGTCCCCATCCTGTCATGCGCTGCTCCCATCCTGCGTCCCCATCCTGTGATGCGCTGCTCCCATCCTGTGATGCGCTGCTCCCATCCTGCGTCCCCATCCTGTCATACGCTGCTCCATCATGCGTCCCCATCCTGTCATGCGCTGCTGCATCCTGCGTCCCCATCCTTATGTGCTGCTGCATCCTGCGTCCCCATCCTGTCATGCGCTGCTGCATCCTGCGTCCCCATCCTTATGTGCTGCTGCATCCTGCGTCCCCATCCTTATGTGCTGCTGCATCCTGCGTCCCCATCCTTATGTGCTGCTCCATCCTGCGTCCCCATCCTTATGTGCTGCTCCATCCTGCGTCCCCATACTTATGTGCTGCTCCATCCTGCGTCCCCATCCTTATGTGCTGCTCCATCCTGCGTCCCCATCCTGTCATGTGCTGCTCCATCCTGCGTCCCCATCCTTATGTGCTGCTCCATCCTGCGTCCCCATCCTTATGTGCTGCTCCATCCTGCGTCCCCATCCTTATGTGCTGCTCCATCCTGCGTCCCCATCCTTATGTGCTGCTCCCATCCTGCGTCCCCATCCTTATGTCCTGCTCCATCCTGCGTCCCCATCCTTATGTGCTGCTCCATCCTGCGTCCCCATCCTTATGTGCTGCTGCATCCTGCGTCCCCATCCTTATGTGCTGCTCCATCCTGCGTCCCCATCCTTATGTGCTGCTCCATCCTGCGTCCCCATCCTTATGTGCTGCTGCATCCTGCGCCCCCATCCTTATGTGCTGCTCCATCCTGCGTCCCCATCCTTATGTGCTGCTGCATCCTGCGTCCCCATCCTTATGTGCTGCTCCACCCTGCGTCCCCATCCTTATGTGCTGCTCCATCCTGCGTCCCCATCCTTATGTGCTGCTCCATCCTGCGTCCCCATCCTTATGTGCTGCTCCATCCTGCGTCCCCATCCTTATGTGCTGCTCCATCCTGCGTCCCCATCCTTATGTCCTGCTCCATCCTGCGTCCCCATCCTTATGTGCTGCTGCATCCTGCGTCCCCATCCTTATGTGCTGCTCCATCCTGCGTCCCCATCCTTATGTGCTGCTCCATCCTGCGTCCCCATCCTTATGTGCTGCTCCATCCTGCGTCCCCATCCTTATGTGCTGCTGCATCCTGCGTCCCCATCCTTATGTGCTGCTCCCATCCTGCGTCCCCATCCTTATGTGCTGCTCCATCCTGCGTCCCCATCCTTATGTGCTGCTCCATCCTGCGTCCCCATCCTTATGTGCTGCTCCATCCTGCGTCCCCATCCTTATGTGCTGCTCCATCCTGCGTCCCCATCCTGTTATGTGCTGCTCCATCCTGCGTCCCCATCCTTATGTGCTGCTGCATCCTGCGTCCCCATCCTTATGTGCTGCTCCATCCTGCGTCCCCATCCTTATGTGCTGCTCCATCCTGCGTCCCCATCCTTATGTGCTGCTCCATCCTGCGTCCCCATACTGCCTCTGACCCGCTCGGCGCCGAGTGCTGGGGGGCCTGAGCAGGCGGGGACACCGGCGCGCTGTGGGTGTCAGGTGCCGGTATCGCCGCCAGCTCAGGCCCCCCCAGCACTTACTATACTCACCTTTCCACGTTCCATCTCTGAGCGCCGCCATCTTCCCGGTCTCCTGGCCGTGACTATTCAGTCAGAGGGCGGCGCCGGCGCGCATTAAGCGCGTCATCACGCCCTCTGAACTGAAGGCCACAGACCGAAGACCGGGAAGATGGCGCCGCTCAGCGATGGAACGGGGACAGGTGAATATAGGCCGATACTCACCCTCCTGGCGGTCCCTGCTTCTGCGGTGGAGATCGCGGTGTGTGTTCAGTGTGAACGCACACCGCGATCTCCCGGGAGCGTCGCTCTGTGAGGCCCAGACTGCGCCGGCGCTTGCGCAGTCTATAGAGGCTTCGGAGTGACGCTCCCAGCGTTATATTATAGATATATATATATATATATATATATATATATATATATATATATATATATATATATGTATGTGTGTGTGTGTGCATTTTTTTTTTTTTTTTTAAATAATGAACCCTGTCGAGTCATTTCTAGCCACAGGAACTAAGACATCACCTCTGGAATCCCAAATGCACCACAGTCCCGATGGCACACGCTACAGTCCCGGCGAGGCGTCCACTACAGTCCCGGGAGGGTGGGAAAGCAACCACTATACCTTTAATAAGAAGGATGTGAAATCTGGAGAAGATGATTAGCCCCTGCCCCAGAAGAAGCCGGGGACTCATCATGGAGTGCGGTAAATTATCCTGCGTCCCCACCAGATGCTTTATACCCCCATGTAAATCATTTCATCTGACGGTAATAAAGTCTGCTAGGAAGCAAGGTAACAAGCGCTGGGACTACATCCCTATCAGGCGGTGATTTCTCTCCTTCTCCCCCTGTGTAATGTATATCAACAGGTTTCTTGGAGAGAGATCCCAGAATCAGAGCTAAATCAATCTACAAGCTCCCCAGCCGCCATATTGATCCCATCGTACCGGCTTTTAATGAAAGCGCCGACACCACTACAACTCTGCTCAGATTAAGGTGTCGTAGGCTCGTTAAAGTAAAATACAAAGCGGCAGAGCGTTTAACTGGAGGGGAAGATTGCGCTGCTCCGTCATGTTCTTCGAGGCAGAAAACAGGTCTCGGGGAGAAGAAGTTGTCTCGTCCCTCACCACAAATGGTAGAGGTTTAGGTAAAGGACACCTCCATTTCTAAGTGCTGCTAAATCGGAATTGCAAAGTCTTGTCTGATTTTGGTTAACAGATAGAATAGTGGAGCCGAGAGGTCCCGGCCGTTGTATCCCACCCTGCATGCATGGAGGGGACTACTGAGTGAAAAGAACTCTGAAGACCTCCCCGTCTCCCCATGCACCGCTGCAGGACACGGCTGGAGCAGACCCTGAACCAGCAGGAGGTGCCGGAATCTACGATACAACCAGGACACTCACCGATCTTATTCTTCTCCTCGCTGCGGTTGTGGGCGATGATTGGGGAGTAGATGAAGGGGCTTTTTGTGGAAAGTTTCTGTCCCAGTAAATTCTTCACCTTCTGAGGCCGTAAGATAATCGGCAGATTGAGAAGCTTCATCGACCTGGAGAAAAACAGAAATAATGGCATCATCAGTATGCCGGAACCAAGAACTACCGGTAATCCATCATCTGATAATCCAGTGACAGTCCCGGTAATATGGGGAGTCCGGAGCCGCAAACACTGATATAACTGAGCGATTTAGGTTCATATTTAGTATCCGGATTCAGTGACAGTAACCACAGGGCCCCGCGGAAAAACGTGGACTAGGGCCACTTTACTGTGGCCACTCATAATACACACAGTGACGTCACAGCGCAGGGATAATGCACACAGTGACGTCACAGCACAGGGATAATACACACAGTGACGTCACAGCACAGGGATAATACACAGTGATGTCACAGCACAGGGACAATACACACAGTGATGTCACAGCACAGGGACAATACACACAGTGATGTCACAGCACAGGGATGATACACACAGTGATGTCACAGTACAGGGATAATACACACAGTGATGTCACAGAACAGAGATAATACACACAGTGATGTCACAGTACAGGGATAATACACAGTGTTGTCACAGTGCAGGGATAATACACAGTGATGTCACAGTACAGGGATAATACACAGTGATGTCACAGTACAAGGATAATACACACAGTGATGTCACAGTACAGGGATAATACACACAGTGATGTCACAGTACATGGATAATACACATAGTGATGTCACAGTACAGGGATAATACACACAGTGATGTCACAGTACATGGATAATACACATAGTGATGTCACAGTACAGGGATAATACACACAGTGATGTCACAGTACAGGGATAATACATAGTGATGTCACAGTACAGGGATAATACACAAAGTGATGTCACAGTACATGGTTAATACACACAGTGATGTCACAGTACAGGGATCATACACACAGTGATGTCACATGAATTTGTATCCGTAACACAAAGCCATCACCACCATAATGACATATTGGGCAATGAATGGGCACAGAATTCTGCACCCATTTTCACGGCAGGGTGTTCACTTTGAAGGTGTTGGAATCCCTAAGCACCAATGTGCTTTTTTCTCAGTGATCACCCGCACTGTCGGGGGATGGGCCATCTTATTGCGGCCATTCTTCTTGGCTTTATTTCGTATTGTTCGTATAATGGGTAACACTGGGAAAGTGGAGCAGCCGCCTGCACATGGTACTGTCACCTTTCCCGAAGCTTCCCCCTTTGTTGTGACGATGAGAGGCAGAGAGGGGGTGACACGCTGCAGAGGTGACCCCATTCCAGAAATGTTGTGTATGAGCAGATCAAAGATCCGGCTTATGGGACGCGGAGCCGCCTGGCAGCTATGATGGCGTTAACCCTCCTGTCGTCTGGCACTGAGCGGTATCCGTTGTACCGTTCTTGTTGTATTGCTGCCCCGGGTCTCTGGAGGGGATGAGTGTTTTGTCCAGAACCATCAGGCAATTCTTTGTATAAAGTTATCTGGTTTTGAAAAAAAAGTACCAAGAAAAAGGTTAAAAAAATGGCACAAACCTGACAATGGGCAGTTTAGTGAAGGGCACGGGCGGCAGCGTCAGGCCTTCGGGTAACTGGATCGGTTCCATGGTTCCTGCACATTTCGAAGTGTAACTTTCCAGACTCTGCGCCACGTCCTTCTTCTCTGAAAAACGGGAGGAGAAAACAATGAAAAAAGTAAAAAAGGTTCAATATATCTTATCAAATGAGCCAAGTGAGCAAAAGTCAAGTCATTCGAGTAATAAAAGAGCTGGGTATATAAGAAAACTGCTGTCTGGAGAAAATCCTGGGGCTTTATTCTTCTGGACCTTGGAGGTGTCTATATAGAGCCCTGCCGGGACCTAGGAGGTGTCTATGTAGAGCCCTGCCGGGACCTAGGTGGTGTCCATGTAGAGCCCTGCCGGGACCTAGGAGGTGTCCATGTAGAGCCCTGCCGGGACCTAGGAGGTGTCTATGTAGAGCCTTGCCAGAACCTAGGAGGTGTCTATGTAGAGCCCTGCCGGGACCTAGGTGGTGTCCATGTAGAGCCCTGCCGGGACCTAGGTGGTGTCCATGTAGAGCCCTGCCGGGACCTAGGAGGTGTCTATGTAGAGCCCTGCCGGGACCTAGGTGGTGTCCATGTAGAGCCCTGCCGGGACCTAGGTGGTGTCCATGTAGAGCCCTGCCGGGACCTAGGAGGTGTCTATGTAGAGCCTTGCCAGAACCTAGGAGGTGTCTATGTAGAGCCCTGCCAGGACCTAGGTGGTGTCCATGTAGAGCCCTGCCGGGACCTAGGTGGTGTCCATGTAGAGCCCTGCCGGGACCTAGGAGGTGTCTATGTAGAGCCCTGCCGGGACCTAGGTGGTGTCCATGTAGAGCCCTGCCGGGACCTAGGAGGTGTCCATGTAGAGCCCTGCCGGGACCTAGGAGGTGTCTATGTAGAGCCTTGCCAGAACCTAGGAGGTGTCTATGTAGAGCCCTGCCGGGACCTAGGTGGTGTCCATGTAGAGCCCTGCCGGGACCTAGGTGGTGTCTATGTAGAGCCCTGCCGGGACCTAGGTGGTGTCTATGTAGAGCCCTGCCGGGACCTAGGTGGTGTCCATGTAGAGCCCTGCCGGGACCTAGGAGGTGTCCATGTAGAACCCTGCCGGGACCTAGGATGTGTCCATGTAGAGCCCAGCCGGGACCTAGGATGTGTCCATGTAGAGCCCAGCCGGGACCTAGGTGTTGTCTATGTAGAGCCCAGCCGGGACCTAGGTGGTGTCCATGTAGAGCCCTGCCGGGACCTAGGTGGTGTCCATGTAGAGCCCTGCCGGGACCTAGGAGGTGTCTATATAGAGCCCTGCCGGGACCTAGGAGGTGTCTATATATAGAGCCCTGCCGAGACCTAGGAGGTGTCTATGTAGAGCCCTGCCGAAACCTAGGAGGTGTCTATGTAGAGCCCTGCCGGGACCTAGGAGGTGTCTATATAGAGCCCTGCCGGGACCTAGGAGGTGTCTATATAGAGCCCTGCCGGGACCTAGGAGGTATCTATATAGAGCCCTGCCGGGACCTAGGAGGTGTCCATGTAGAGCCCTGCCGGGACCTAGGAGGTGTCTATGTAGAGCCCTGCCGGGATCTAGGAGGTGTCTATATAGAGCCCTGCCGGGACCTAGGAGGTGTCTATATATAGAGCCCTGCCGGGGCCTAGGAGGTGTCTATGTAGAGCCCTGCCGGAACCTAGGAGGTGTCTATGTAGAGCCCAGCCGGGGTCTAGGAGGTGTCTATGTAGAGCCCTGCAGCGACCTAGGAGGTGTCTATGTAGAGCCCTGTCGGGACCTAGGAGGTCTCTATGTAGAGCCCTGCCGGGACCTAGGAGGTGTCTATGTAGAGCCCTGTCGGGACCTAGGAGGTCTCTATGTAGAGCCCTTCCGGGACCTAGGTGGTGTCTATGTAGAGCCCTGCCGGGACCTAGGAGGTCTCTATGTAGAGCCCTGCCGGGACCTAGGAGGTGTTTACGTACAGCCCTGCCGGGACCTAGGAGGTGTCTATGTAGAGCCCGGCCGGGACCTAGGTGGTGTCTATGTAGAGCCCTGCCGGGACCTAGGTGGTGTCTATGTAGAGCCCTGCCGGGACCTAGGTGGTGTCTATGTAGAGCCCTGCCGGGACCTAGGTGGTGTCTATGTAGAGCCCTGCCGGGATCTTCCCTGTGCTCCTTCGTCGCGGGGCTCATTTTCATCTCTCGGTTTACACACAACAAATGCCGCTCAGGCATTCAGGCGGGTCAACGTTGCGACCAGTGAGTGGAGGAGAGGGCATGTCCTGTATGTGGAGGCTGGATAGAAAGTAGATGGGCAGGAAAGTAGGCAGAGTGTATGGGAGTGTTTTGTGGATGGGTGGAGGGGAATACTATTTATTTATTTTTCCACTCCGAGCCCTTACAAATTCCACTTACTGGCCAAACAACCCCTCGTCTGATCCTCAGCCACATAATAAGACCACAGTATTATAAACAGCACATGATGTTGGGGGAGAGACAGGGCGGTATTATAAGTTGTGCATTGAGAGAGCTTTGACTTATTCCTCAACTGTGGCCACTAAACAGGATTGTCCCATAAATAATCATCACCCATCTTCAGATAGGATAAATGTATAATTGCTGAGGGTCCCGGCTACAGGAACCCCCCAATGATCCCGAGAACAGGGGCCAATTCCCCCTAGAGCAGTACTGAGCATATGAGATTACGAGTACTAAAGGAGGTGATTGGAGCATAGTGAGCATGTGCGATCACCAGTCCTATAGACGGTGACTGGAGGGGTAGTGCACGTGTGTGACCACAACTCCTATAGACAGTGAAGGGTTAGTAGTGAGCCTGTGCGACCACCAGTCCTAAAGGCTGTAAATGTAGTGGTAGTAAGCATGTGAGACCACCAGTCCTATAGGCAGTGAATGGAGAATAGTGAGCGTGTGAGACCACCAATCCTATAGATAGTGAATAGAGCGGTAGTGAGAGTGTGAGACCACCAATCCTATAGACAGTGAGTGGAGCATAGTGAATGTGTGCGATCATCAGTCCTATAGATGGTGAATGAAGTGGTAGTGAGCGTATATGACCACCACTCCTATAGAGTGTGAAGAGTTAGTAGTGAGCCTGTGCGAACACCAGTCCTAAAGGCGGTAAATGGAGCAGTAGTGAGCGTGTGCGACCACCAGTCCTATAGACAGTGAGTGGAGCATAGTGAGCGTGAGACCACCAGTCCTATAGACAGTGAGTGGAGCATAGTGAGCGTGTGCGACCACCAGTCCTATAGACAGTGAGTGGAGCATAGTGAGCGTGAGACCACCAGTCCTATAGACAGTGAGTGGAGCATAGTGAGTGTGTGAGACCACCAGTCCTATAGACAGTGAGTGGAGCATAGGGAGCGTGTGAGACCACCAGTCCAATAAACAGTGAGTGGAGCATAGTGAGTGTGTGAGACCACCACCCCTATAAGGAAGTGAATGGAGTGGTAGTGAGCATGTGAGACCACAGTCCTATAGGCGGTAAATGGAGCGGTAGTGAGCGTGTGCGACCACCAGTCCTGTACATGGTGAATGAAGCGGTAGTGAGCGTGTGAGACCACCAGTCCTATAGACAGAGAGTAGAGCACAGTGAGCATGTGAGACCATCACTCCTATAAGAAAGTGAATGGAGCGGTAGTGAGCATGTGAGACCACCAGTCCTATAGATACAGCATAGTGAGTGTGTGAGATGACCAGTCCTATAGGCAGTGAGAGGAGCATAGTGAGCGCGTGAGACCACCAGTCCTATAGACAGTGAGTGGAGCATAGTTAGCGTGTGCGTCCACCATTCCTATATAATTAGTAAATGAAGCCTTGGTCGTACATGCACTCTACAGCTCCATTCACACTGAATTCTGGGACCCCAGCAGCTGGACTCTCACGAATCACGCATATATCGCCTATCCTTGATCAGTGTTTATGGAACAATCCCTTTAAGGGCAAATCAGCTACTGGGTGACCTTGAATGATGTCCCCGTCAGCGCGGCCCGTGTTAGGGCTGCAGATCTCGTCCTCTTCCCCGGCTGTTCCTGATGAAGGGCTTATCGATCTCTCTTCCTGCACTGTCACACACTGTGAATGGACCTGCCGGAATCGCCGCCACTCCATCTACCTCTCCTGCCGGAATCGCCGCCGCTCCATCTACCTCTCCTGCTGGAATCGCCGCCAGCTCCATCTACCTCTCCTGCTGGAATCGCCGCCCGCTCCATCTACCTCTCCTGCTGGAATCGCCGCCAGCTCCATCTACCTCTCCTGCTGGAATCGCCGCCCGCTCCATCTACCTCTCCTGCTGGAATCGCCGCCACTCCATCTACCTCTCCTGCCGGAATCGCCGCCGCTCCATCTACCTCTCCTGCTGGAATCGCCGCCCGCTCCATCTACCTCTCCTGCTGGAATCGCCGCCTGCTCCATCTATCTCTCCTGCTGGAATCACCGCCCGCTCCATCTACCTCTCCTGCCGGAATCGCCGCCCGCTCCATCTACCTCTCCTGCTGGAATCGCCGCTCGCTCCATCTACCTCTCCTGCCGGAATCGCCGCCGCTCCATCTACCTCTCCTGCTGGAATCGCCGCCCGCTCCATCTACCTCTCCTGCTGGAATCGCCGCCTGCTCCATCTATCTCTCCTGCTGGAATCACCGCCCGCTCCATCTACCTCTCCTGCCGGAATCGCCGCCCGCTCCATCTACCTCTCCTGCTGGAATCGCCGCTCGCTCCATCTACCTCTCCTGCCGGAATCGCCGCCAGCTCCATCTACCTCTCCTGCTGGAATCGCCGCCAGCTCCATCTACCTCTACTGCCGGAATCGCCGCCCGCTCCATCTACCTTTCCTGCCGGAATCGCCACCGCTCCATCTACCTCTCCTGCCGGAATCGCTACCGCTCCATCTACCTCTCCTGCCGAAATCGCCGCCCGCTCCATCTACCTCTCCTATCTGAGCCCGAGTCGCCTTGTGTGATGGATTTGCTCGGCAAAAGTAAATTGCACGCCTTTTATGTATCTGCGAGAACAAAGGTTGTGCAGTCTGCAAGCTCAGCAGATAAGCGGACATTGCTGGGGTGGCGGAGCGGCATGCAGCCGGGTGCTCCGGACTCCACACAGGCGCCGCTGCATTAAACAGCTATATTTAATTAGAGGAATGAAGTCGCATTTATCTATATTGTCCCAACGTCTGGAGCAGGACGGACAGGACTGGGAATTAATAACTTCATCCCTGGTGGAGCGGCTCCGGATACTCGCCGCAGCTAAGTAGGACAATGGTGAATAGTAAAGGACAAGACGTGGGGTGGCAGTAATAAATCAGCTAGCCCTGTGTCGGCAACGTCAAGGAGCAGTGACCGCGGGGTGTCAATGTCACCAACCATCGGAGCCATCAGCGGGTGACACATCGCAATAATGGAAGCTGCAGATATCAGGGGCAAAGGGGATCCGGGATTAATGACATTATCTAATGATCCCGGGGCCGGAATATCCGCACAGGAGCAGACATTACAGGGATCCATCAACAGCAGTAACTGAAAACACTGGAGAGAAGGATAAAGTGCCCAACCTCCTCTGGGTGCCGATCACAAGCTCTGACATCATTACATCAGGGGGCAGACCCCCAAAATAGAACATAGAAATCATCATTCTTCAATTCTGAAATGCTCTGTGCTGCTGGGGACCCTGATCCTCCTAACCATGTAACCCCCAGACTGAGCTAACACATGATCAGCATTTTCCTCGCCTGAAATGTTCTGTGCTGCTGGGGACCCTGCTCCTTCCATTAGGTAACCGAGTCCAGTCCCTTCTTCACATTACGACCCCGCCTGTCACATACAGTCCTGACCATTACATGAGTGGACCAATCACTACACCCCACACTCCAGTCCCGAAATGCTCTGTGCTGCTGGCGACCCTGATCCTCCTAACCATGTAACCCCCAGACTGAGCAAAAACAAGATCAGCACTTTCCTCGCCTGAAATACTTTGTGCTGCGGGGATCTCTGAGATTTACATGGCAGATGAAGCAGTCACACTCCCCTTCTGAAATGCTCTGTGCTGCTGGGGACCCCATGTCCATTCCACTCTTCACAACATGCCCTGCCCATCGCATACAGCCCTGACCATCATACGAGTGGACCAATCACTGAACCCCACACTCCAGTCCTGAAATGCTCTGAGCTGCTGGGGACCCTGTGTCCATTCCCTTCTTCACATTATGACCCCGCCCATCACATACAGCCCTGACCATCATATGAATGGACCAATCACTGCACCCCACATTCCAGTCCTGAAATGCTCTGTGCTGCTGGGGATCCCAATCCTCCTAACCATGTAACCCCCAGACTGACATAACAATATCAGCACTTTCCTCGCCTGAAATACTTTGCGCTGCGGGGATCTATGCTTCATCCGCCATGTAAATCTCATTCACACTCCCCACCTGATCTCCTCTGTGCTGCTGAAGACCCTGCCCATACGTGCTTTCCTCCCATGACCTCGCCCCTGCTCCGTGCATCTCTGTCCTCATTACAGTCATTACATTCGTCTCCTGAATTCCTCTGTGCTGCTGGGACAATCTTCTCCTTCCTCTATGCATCGTTCAGCCTCCTAAAAAGTTGGCACGCTCCTGAAATCCTCTGTGCTCCTGCAGACCTTGCAACTATTCTAAGGATAGGCCATCAGTAATAAACACAAGTGTCTCATCTTCTTACAGTTGTGGCTAAAAGTATTGACACCCCTGCAATTCTGTCAGATAATACTTAGTTTCTTCCTGAAAATGATTGCAATCACAAATTCTTTGGTATTATTATCTTCATTTAATTTGTCTTAAATGAAAAAAAACACAAAAAAAAATTGTCCTAAAGCCAAATTGGATATACATCATACAGGATCACACACTCCTCTTCTGAAATACTCTGCGCTGCTGGGGCTCTTTCTACCATGTAACGTCCCATGAGATCAAAACACTCCTTATCTGAAATACTCTGTGCCGCTGGGACCCTTGTGGCCTCCCCTCTATTTTCGGCTGACTCATGTCCTTGTATTCCGATTAGCATCATCACGATAACTCCCACCCCCAGATCAGCACACTCTTCTCCTGAAATACTCTGTGCTGCAGGAACCCATCTACTACCTCTACCTCCATAGCAATAGCAATGCTCGGTGCCGCTGCTCCAATCACATGCAGCCATGTTCTCACAAACGGCATCTGAAGTTATAACATCGGCAAAGTCATCTCCTGAAATACTCTGTGCTGCTGTGAGGCCTCAGACTGGAGCAATAACAACATTGCCTCTGAGTTTCTCACAATGACATCACTTTTTATAGGTCATTACATCTTCACGGTCCATGATATTAGGGTTGGGGATGAGACGGGCGCTTTGCGCCGCGACCCCCGGAAGGATTTATCAAGTGTCCCACATGAGGATTAATTAACGCCTAAAAATAAAAATCCCATTTGGACGACAGTCAGAGGATGGCTCCGAAGGACACTTGGTAGACGCCTAATGGGCTCCATTGATTTAAGCGACAGGAGCCAAGGAAGTAAAGTGTCATGTGACGCGCGGCGGAGATTGGATCTAATTGCGGATAATTAGGAAGGCAGATGAGTGTAAGGGAGACGGCACAGAAACTGGAAGCCTCATGTCCGGGCAATCGGAGCTGACGAGGGAGCAGAGGAGATCAATCACTCCAAGAATGACTCCATAAAAGCTTCAAGCTGGATGTTGTTCCAGAACAGCGCCACACCTGAACATGGCCGTGTCTGGTATTGCAGTTAGGCTTCATTTAATTCCGCTGAGCAGCAATACCGCTCAAGGCCTGTGGAAAGGGGTGGCAGTGTTTCTGGAAGAACGCAGCCATGTTTTTCTATTCCTGTTTCCTGATATGCAATAATCGTAAGTCACATGTGTGGTGCTGGTGCACGGAATAGGATCAGGCGCAGAGCCCACACAATACCAGGAAGATGGAGGCTGTGCATCGTCCTGTAATAGCAGCAGCCAGAGTCATCACTGACTGATCAATCTCTGACTGAAGGAATCCATTTTTCTACCATTTATACAACATACACAAGTGACTCAATAACCTTTCAAGTCACCCCCTGATCTCTGACATCCACTCACCAACAATTCATTTATCGCACTATTTGGATCTCTGTTCCAAAAATATATCAGCACCTTACCAGGTTACGGTAACTCTAACACTCCACACAGCTGATTACAGAAGTGCAAATTTACTCCCAGACTGAAATCCTGCTATTTATCACCATAGACGTCTCATAGCTATACAACAATTTAAAACCTACATCAGGACAGGAACCCATAACATTATCTAGAAAGTAATCCCCACATAAAAGATGAACAGGTCTCAGACCACAGGGGTATGCAATTCAATCTAAACAACAATGCTTTCAGTTTTCTACAATGTAAAGGTACCGCGATGGGGACACGTTTAACCCCAAGCTGTGCAAACCTGTTGATGGCAGACTTTGGGGCTAATCACATATACTCTCATCCCATCTATCATCATCTACTATTATTCAAAAGAGATGTTGACAATAGCTTTCTAATATGGAGTGGGGGAGGCTACAAAAAAGCAACATTTTTAGAATCTGCAGGAGGAAGAGGAAGCAAATAAATAAATAGATGCAGCATAAAGAGAGAGGAGAGGACCCATGAATCTGAATCAGAATCTGCAAGAGGAATCAAACAATCAGTAACTCTGGACACGCCGAGATTAGACACCAAGATGTGGATAACTTCTTGATCGCGGGGGATGGGTCCAACCACTTGGATCCCCAAAGATCCTCCCCTCCCCCCCGACGCACGTTACGTCCTAATGAACAGATTTCTGGATATGTAGACAATCTATAGTTAACGCTGAACGCCTGCCTGACTCGCTGCTGGCTCGCAGTGGCAACAATCCCTTTTATTTTATTTTTTTCATTCCACAGAGTGTACAGAGTTTCCTTTATGCTGGATAAATCAGTGCAACTCGATTCAGAGCACAATATGATCTAGCAGCTTAAAAAAAAAAAAAAGGCAAAAACAGAAAAATAACAAAATCTCGTAAATTTTGTATGAGAGAGGCGGCAGTCAAATGTCAAGTGTTTCCAAACAAAAGACAATTGTACTACGCATAGAAAAATCCTCTGTACAGGCGATCCAGGATGAAAAGAGACAACCCAAGATACACAGGCTGACAGCAAGTTACAGCGACGCTCATCCTGCGCCTGCTGGTTCATAGATAGGGAGTGTACAGGGTAAGAGTGGCGCACAGGTAATTTTTATAGTTACATGATCCCCACCTTGGGGGGTCGATCCTCATCTGCTGATCTTCAGCTCTTGTGTAATAAGGATTGGCTGTGATCTGTGACTCCAGATTCGCTGCACCGTCTATTATAATATAAGGTGGGCTGAGCTCTGTGTCTGCAACGCCTTGATCTTCAAGTACTTTACAGAGCAGCTCTTCTTTTTCAGATTAGCACATTTCCTTTCTAAAGTATTAGGTTGCTAAATTTTATAGAAATCCTTTTTCTAACCCCTTAATACTTAAAGAGTATGTATAAATGGCTGCTCAATTCGATGCTAGGCGCAGTGTCAGGGAACTGCAGCCATGATTTTATCTGGACGCGACTTAGGATGCAGCATTACACAATGTCGGGTGCAGGTGTATGAAGCGGGCTCAAGACCCGAGCCGCCCCACGTTTTAAAACCTGTGTGCACAGCAAACAGAAGTGATCAGAGCTAAGACTCACAAAGCTTCAGCAGCAGAAAAATAACAAGGTTATCAATCAAAACATGGAGGAAAAAAATAAGAAAAAACTTTCACATTTTTTATTAATAAAAAAAAAGTTTGGTATCACCGTAATCGTGTTGAGCTGAAGAATTATTTTTAACACTTAATGGACACCATGAACAGTGCACCGAAAAGAAAAAAATAAACAATTTGGGAATTGCTTTATTTTTTCCCCCATTTCATGCCACCATACATTAATTAAATAAAGTGGATGGTGTCATTGAAAACTATGACTTCTCACAAATAAACCCTTGCATGGCTGTGTTGATGGAAAAATAGGGATTTTTGTGTACTCACTGTAAAATCCTTTTCTCCGAGCCAATCATTGGGGGACACAGACCGTGGGTGTATGCTGCTGCCACTAGGAGGCTAACACTAAGTGATACAAAGAAAGTTAGCTCCTCCCCTGCAGTATACACCCTCCTGCTGGCTCTCGGCTCCTCCCCTGCAGTATACACCCTCCTGCTGGCTCTCGGCTCCTCCCCTGCAGTATACACCCTCCTGCTGGCTCTCAGCTCCTCCCCTGCAGTATACACCTTCCTGCTGGCTCTCAGCTAACCAGTTCGGTGCAAAAGCAGTAGGAGATCAATAACAACATATGAGCAAATAGCATGTCACATCTATAACGCTGGGAGCGTCACTCTGTCCGAAGCCTTTATAGACTGCGCAAGCGCCGGCGCAGTCTGGACCCCACAGAGTGATGCTCCCAGGAGATCGCAGTATGCGTAAACACTGAACGCACACCGCGATCTCCAACGGAGAGGCAGGGACCGCCAGGAGGGTAAGTATCGGCTATATTCACCTGTCCCCCGTTCCAGCGCTGCGTGCGGCTCCGTCTCCCGGTCCTCTGCCTGTGACGTTCAGTTCAGAGGGCGCGATGACGCGCGCCGCCCTCTGACTGACCAGTCACAGCCAGAGGAGCTGGCACAGCGGTGGAACGGGGCCAGGTGAATATAGCAAGTGTCGGGGGCCTGAGCTAGCGGCGATACGGGCACCTGACCCCCACCGCGCGCCGGTGTCCCCGCTTGCTCAGGCCCCCCAGCGACGATAGGCGAGTATGGTTTTTTTTTTTTTATATATATATATATTGCAGCAGCATACGGGGCATATACAATGGAGCATCTTATGGGGGCCATAAACCTTTATGGAGCAGTGTACGGGGGCACATACCATGGAGCATCTTATGGGGGCAATAAACCTTTATGGAGCAGTGTACGGGGGCACATACCATGGAGCAGCTTATGGGGGCAATAAACCTTTATGGAGCAGTGTACGGGGGCATATACCATGGAGCATCTTATGGGGGCCATAAACCATAATGGAGCAGTGTATGGGGGCATATACCATGGAGCATCTTATGGGGGCCATAAACCTTTATGGAGCAGTGTACGGGGCATACACTATGGAGCATCTTATGGGGCCATCAACCATAATGGAGCAGTGTATGAGGGAATATACTATGGAGCATCTTATGGGGGCCATAAACCTTTATGGAGCAGTGTATGGGGTATATGGATGGGAGCAGCAAATTAAAGAATGCGCAGGATGGGAGCAGCACATGACAGAACGGGGGCGCAGGATGGGAGCAGCACATGACAGAATAGGGCAGCACATGACAGAACGGGGGTGCAGGATGGCAGCAGCACATGACAGAACGGGGGTGCAGGATGGAAGCAACACATGACAGAACGGGGGCGCAGGATGGAAGCAACACATGACAGAACGGGGGCGCAGGATGGGAGCAGCACATGACAGAACGGGGGCGCAGGATGGGAGCAGCACATGACAGAACGGGGGCGCAGGATGGGAGCAGCACATGACAGGATGTGGGCGCAGGATGGGTGCAGCATATGTCAGAATGGAGGCGCAGGATGGGTGCAGCACATGTCAGAATGGGGGCGCAGGATGGGAGCAGCACATGACAGGATGGGGGCGCAGGATGGGAGCAGCACATGACAGGATGGGGGCGCAGTATGGAGCAGCACATGACAGGATGAGGACGCAGGATGGAGCAGCACATGACAGGATCGAGACCATATACCAATAGAAATGCTCGCCACCCGAGCATAGAACGGGTTCAATAGCTAGTTATATATATGAGAGTATAGCATGTCAGATTATAAAACAAGCACAAGCTAATAACAGGGTGGGAGCTGTGTCCTCCAATGATTGGCTCGGAGAAAAGGCTTTTACGGTGAGTACACAAAAATCCCTATTTCTCCTACGCCTCACTCATTGGGGGACACAGACCATGGGACGTCCCAAAGCAGTCTCTGGGTGGGAACAACATCAGATCACGCCCTGTGTAACCGCTACTTACAAGTGCGACACCGCGGCCTGCAGAGTCCACCTGCCCAGACTCACATATGTGAAAGTCTGGGAATTATAGTGCTTCAAGAATGCATGCGGACTGGACGAACCCGCAAGCTTGCAGTCATGCTGTGCCAATGCCTGGTGCCTAGAATCCAAGAACCCTCGGTAGACAGGGAGAAAGGCTGACATCTAACACGGAAGGATTCCTGGATGGTGCAACAAATCCACCAAGCTAATATGGCCGATGAAACGGCTAAACCTTTCCTGTAACCGTCAGGAAGCCTTCCTCTTACAGTGAGGTAGCCCAAATAAAGTGTCCAACCTTCGAAAGGACGCCGTTCTCGAGACGTACCTACTCAGAGCACTCACCACGTCCAGAATATGGGGAACCCATTCCGTTATGTGGACTGGTGCCGAAAGAGATGAGGAAAGAATGATGCCCTCATAACTGTGTTAATACAATACACCTAGGTAACAAGGGACGGGGATTGCCTGTAGACAACCTTGCCTTGATGGTAATAAGGGAAAAAGGTCTGAAAGAACAGAGCGGCTAGCTCCGAAGACTCGTCAGGATGAGGAGATCGCAGAGAAAAAAGGGCGATGTTCCTTAATAGTAAAGTCTGTCCGGATCAAAAGGAGTCTACTATAAGACTCCCAGGATCATTAAGGTCCCAAAGATCTAATGGTATGCGATAGGGAAGAACCACATGTGAATACTCCCTGCAAGGAAGTCCATATTTGTAGTTTTGTTGCAATTAGACGGAAAAATACTAGTTCAGCAAACGAGAAAAAAGCTGACATGGTCAGTGCGGGTCTCCCAGGATCCCTGAGGCCCTTCCTGCTTCCGAAAAGATCTCGGAAGTACTGGGAGAGAGGTGAAGGAAGCTAGTACCATGGAATAACCAGAGCATGCACTGCGATGGCTTTTGGCCCTGGAGGCCGAACAATGAACTTCGAGTACATTGGCGTTCAGTCTGGATGCCATCCGACCTACATCTGGAGTGCTCCAGAGAAGACAGATCTGATGGAAGACTTCCGGGTGAAGTTCCCACTCACATGAGGTGGGACCCAGACAGCGTCCGCCTCCCAGAGTTCTACACCTGAGATGTGTAGTGCCAAGATCACCAAATGATAGATCGTGGCCCAACAGAGAATGTGAGGTACCTCGGCCAGGACGCCTGACCGTGGGTACCTGCTAGATGATTGACGTATGGCACAGACATGGGATTGTCCGATTGAATCGGATGGGGTGACCCCCCCAGAAGGCAGTGGACCTGCTGTAGAACTAGCTGTACCGTTCGGATCCCCAGAACAATGATCAAGAGGAGAGGACAGGCATCGGTAGTCACTAAAAACTGGGAGAAAGGATCTTCCCTGGATGAGGAAGGAGCTCAGAGACTACCCTGTGAAAGCCTGATTGACCTGCAGAAAACGAGAGGAGTGAAGGAAACCACTCCCATTGTCGTCACCAATTTACCTCAGAACACTCCTAGCAAATCGAATGGAATGAGGGGATGAGTGAACAAGTGCGCGAGCTCCCTGTTGAATGGCCACGGCCTTGTCTCAAGGGAGAATCACCAAACTTCTGGAATATTCCACGATCATCCTCAAAAAGGATATCTGCTAGGCTGGAAATGAGCAAAAAACTTGTGTAAGTTTAGATGCCAGCCCAAGAGAAAGAGGGCATCCCAAGAGATATAGACGACTCAGTGCCGGGCTGAAAGAGCGGCTAGAAAGTCGACCAGAGAGGGCAGGACGACCACGCCTCTAAGGTGCAAGAGGAACATGACAGCTCCATAAGCCTTGTGAACACTCTGGGTGCGGTAGTGAGGCCGAAGGACAAGGTTGTGATTTGAAAATGCTGCTCGCGAAAGGGAAAGCGAAGGAATTTTGAAGAGGGGAAAAACATAGGAATGTGAAGGTAAGCATCCCGAATGTCGGTGGATGCCAGAAACTCCCCCTTTTTCCGTTGAAGTAATGGTTGATTGGGGGAACTCCATCCGAAGAAGGGGGACCTTGTCAAGCTTGGTAGAAGTTTTAGGTTCAGGGTTGGTCTTACTTTTCAGTCCCCATTTTGGAACCAAGATCCCTTAGATCTAGACCGTCCTGGACAACTGATCCACTGCTGGTTGGGTCTATAGGAAATCAAAATAGTTAAGGTCTCTAACCAAGAGACCATTGCTCTAGCAACACATGTGGCGGCTAAGGAATGGTAGAGCGCTGAACTGGAGGCCGCAAGACGGAACAAACTAGATTTGCTACCCGACAGTCGGTTGTATTTTTAATTGATGACCCATCGGGTAGGGATGCTGGTAGGTATACCACAGGAGATTCTACCTAGCTAAAATGCCAAGTAGCAGAATACGCGGCTGCATGCAGAAGGATAGGAAAAACCGTCTCTTACTATTGCCGCTCTTTTGACTGTGTGGAGTTAAAATGATGAACCCTCGATCCACCATCCTCTTAACAGGGAAGTGGAAAGGCATCGTCCGCCTTCTTGCATCATCTGCTAAATAGTGGAGATGCAGAGGGGGTGTTCGGATGCCAAAAAAAGGAGCCTCTTTACATCTACAGAGTTAAGGTCCCTGGGTGGACAGGGCTTGTTGTCCGGCGTTAGGTCTGGCTGTAGAAGAGGATACATGGAGGCGACACTCCATGTGCTCATCTATTGCTGGTGTGGGGAGATCGGTGTCCTTTAAAAGGACCCGTCGCCCTTCAGAATCAGACCAGGCATGGCATCTCATGTCTTAGGTGGGAATACGTGGTGGGAATACCACGCGTTTGCATATTGGCTGGAAAAGTATACAGCGCTTGCAGAGGTTTCTGTCCAGTGCATCGCTTATCCGGACTGCATGGCAAATGCTCTGCGAGATAGTTTAGCTTCCTCATGAGGGACGCTGCGTGATCTAGAGCAGAACCAAAGTCCTCATCAATCTACAGAGATTGGTTGATGATATAAATAGGCGAATCCATCCTTTTCTGAAGTTCTGAAGTCCAAAACCAAGGCAATATTCGATCCATATTCAGAGACTTGTTCTCAGCAAATCAGGAAACTTCCCTTTTCTAGGCGCGTGTACGTTTCTAGAATACTTGTGGCCCCTGCTAGCCTGAAGGAAAGAGACCATCTATATTGGTCCTGCGAGCACTCCGAGCCACAGAGGGTTCACGGAGGGATTCAATCTCTTGTCAGAGAATCCATGGGTTGCGGCAGTGACAAAGTCAAATGAAGGAACTAGGTACTCTGGGGATAAGCTGGGATTGGCGGCGGAGGGCTCCTGAGCTCATTTAGGGTGACCGGCTTCAGACTGGTCATATGCCTTTAAGACCAGTGAATGCTGGTCATGTGCCTTTAAGACCAGGGAATACTGGTTATGCGAATAATGGTCATGTGGTAAAGTCTCGCAGAGAGCGAGAGGCGCTGTGACGGGGTGTGCGACAGAGCAAGCAGGGACAGCAGACCGATGAATAATCCAAGAGACCTTTATTGCAACTGAGAGAATATTCCGGCAAACCGTGATCAGGTTCTTCCACTTACAATAAGGCCGCAACAAAATAACAAATCCGGGGCGACACCCGATAATCCGACTCCTGGGAAAACAAAACACTAGTTCATAGACAGGCACCAGGATCTGGCCGCAGCAGCAGATCCTAGCTCCTCACACCACACAGGTCCCAGAAGAATGATAGTATACCCATGGGCTTATTGTTCCAGCCTCTAGGGATCAGCCCCTTGGATGGGTGGAGGGGCTCACACCCACCCTCAAACATTTGTTACCTGGAGCTGAAAGTAAAAATGTCCAGATGTCCAGTCCCAGCCAGTCTGAGAAGCCTCCTGCAGAGAGCAACAAAGGAACACAATGTCCCCCACCAGAAGCAGGGTAGGAAATGTTAATGAAGTATTGTCTACAAAATCAGGGCGGGGGTGGTACTCCGTTACAGGCGCCAATTCGGGGGACGGGGCCACAGACGTGATGCGGGCGGAGCCTCGTGACTTCCATGAATAGGCCCAAGCCGGGGCCTAAATTTCTGCAGCCAGCGTGAGCAAAACAAGCGTTGCTGAGGGAAGCGATCGCTCCAGTGTCAGGGAAGAAGCGCCATAGTGCGGGCGCGGCTCCCGGAATGCGGCACACACATCGGCCGAAGCCGGGGGCTAAATTTTCGCAGCCGGTCGAAGCGTTACCTCAGGGAGGTGGGCCACAGGGAACCTATCAGCATGTGAATATTCCACTGCGGAGGCCCATCGCTGACAGGATCCACTCACCATCGGTGCGTGTCCCGGCATGGAACCGCCGCGATGACGGAGTTTCAGCACCGAGGAAAGCGCACGCACTATTGTTCTGCTGCAGGTGCAGAGATACAGGGATACACCTCAATCCATCATCCCTTTGTTAGGGACGTGGAGAGGAACCGTCCGCCTCCTTGTGCCATCCGCCTTCACAGTGGTGGGACAGTGGGGGCTGCTCGGACGCCATAGAGAGGGGCCTCTGTACAGCCACAGAGTTCAGTCCGGGTGGACAGGGCCAGTTGTCCGGCATTAGGCCTGGCTCCAGGAGAGGATACATGGAGGCGACACTCCATGTGGTCGCCTGCTGCTGGTGTGGGGAGATCAGGACTCGAAGGAACCATCGCCCCTGAAGTGAGCTCAGGCATGGCTTCCCACGTCGCAGGAGAGGGTACGGGGAGGCACTCTTCACGTTCTCGCCTGTTGATGATTCGGGGGAGATCGGAACCTTGAAAGGATCCGTCGTCCCCTTCACTCCATTAATTAAAGAATAAAAATTTACAGACAAGTAAAAAATAAAATAAAAACATTGGGGTCTGAACCAGACCCATGTGCCTCCTACAGACACCAAGCAAGAACTGGTTAGCTGAGAGCCAGCAGGAGGGTGTATACTGCAGGGGAGGAGCTGAGAGCCAGCAGGAGGGTGTATACTGCAGGGGAGGAGCCGAGAGCCAGCAGGAGGGTGTATACTGCAGGGGAGGAGCTGAGAGCCAGCAGAAGGTGTATACTGCAGGGGAGGAGCTGAGAGCCAGCAGGAGGGTGTATACTGCAGGGGAGGAGCTGAGAGCCAGCAGGAGGGTGTATACTGCAGGGGAGGAGCTGAGAGCCAGCAGGAGGGTGTATACTGCAGGGGAGGAGCTGAGAGCCAGCAGGAGGGCGTATACTGCAGGGGAGGAGCTGAGAGCCAGCAGGAAGGTGTATACTGCAGGGGAGGAGCTGAGAGCCAGCAGGAGGTGTATACTGCAGGGGAGGAGCCGAGAGCCAGCAGGAGGGTGTATACTGCAGGGGAGGACCTGAGAGCCAGCAGGAGGTGTATACTGCAGGGGAGGAGCTAAGAGCCAGCAGGAGGGTGTATACTGCAGGGGAGGAGCTGAGAGCCAGCAGGAGGTGTATACTGCAGGGGAGGACCTGAGAGCCAGCAGGAGGGTATATACTGCAGGGGAGGACCTGAGAGCCAGCAGGAGGTGTATACTGCAGGGGAGGAGCTGAGAGCCAGCAGGAGGTGTATACTGCAGGGGAGGAGCTGAGAGCCAGCAGGAGGGTGTATACTGCAGGGGAGGACCTGAGAGCCAGCAGGAGGTGTATACTGCAGGGGAGGAGCTGAGAGCCAGCAGGAGGGTGTATACTGCAGGGGAGGAGCTGAGAGCCAGCAGGAGGGTGTATACTGCAGGGGAGGAGCTGAGAGCCAGCAGGAAGGTGTATACTGCAGGGGAGGAGCTGAGAGCCAGCAGGAGGTGTATACTGCAGGGGAGGAGCTGAGAGCCAGCAGGAGGGTGTATACTGCAGGGGAGGAGCTGAGAGCCAGCAGGAGGGTGTATACTGCAGGGGAGGAGCTGAGAGCCAGCAGGAGGGTGTATACTGCAGGGGAGGAGCTGAGAGCCAGCAGGAGGTGTATACTGCAGGGGAGGACCTGAGAGCCAGCAGGAGAGTGTATACTGCAGGGGAGGAGCTGAGAGCCAGCAGGAGGGTGTATACTGCAGGGGAGGAGCTAAGAGCCAGCAGGAAGGTGTATACTGCAGGGGAGGAGCTGAGAGCCAGCAGGAGGGTGTATACTGCAGGGGAGGAGCTGAGAGCCAGCAGGAGGGTGTATACTGCAGGGGAGGAGCTAAGAGCCAGCAGGAGGTGTATACTGCAGGGGAGGACCTGAGAGCCAGCAGGAGAGTGTATACTGCAGGGGAGGAGCCGATAGCCAGCAGGAGGTGTATACTGCAGGGGAGGAGCCGAGAGCCAGCAGGAGGGTGTATACTGCAGGGGAGGAGCTGAGAGCCAGCAGGAGGGTGTATACTGCAGGGGAGGAGCTGAGAGCCAGCAGGAGGGTGTATACTGCAGGGGAGGAGCTGAGAGCCAGCAGGAGGTGTATACTGCAGGGGAGGACCTGAGAGCCAGCAGGAGGGTATATACTGCAGGGGAGGACCTGAGAGCCAGCAGGAGGTGTATACTGCAGGGGAGGAGCTGAGAGCCAGCAGGAGGTGTATACTGCAGGGGAGGAGCTGAGAGCCAGCAGGAGGGTGTATACTGCAGGGGAGGAGCTGAGAGCCAGCAGGAGGGTGTATACTGCAGGGGAGGAGCTGAGAGCCAGCAGGAGGGTGTATACTGCAGGGGAGGAGCTAAGAGCCAGCAGGAAGGTGTATACTGCAGGGGAGGAGCTAAGAGCCAGCAGGAAGGTGTATACTGCAGGGGAGGAGCTGAGAGCCAGCAGGAGGGTGTATACTGCAGGGGAGGAGCTGAGAGCCAGCAGGAGGGTGTATACTGCAGGGGAGGAGCTAAGAGCCAGCAGGAAGGTGTATACTGCAGGGGAGGAGCTGAGAGCCAGCAGGAGGGTGTATACTGCAGGGCAGGAGCTGAGAGCCAGCAGGAAGCTGTATACTGCAGGGGAGGAGCTAAGAGCCAGCAGGAAGGTGTATACTGCAGGGGAGGAGCTAAGAGCCAGCAGGAAGGTGTATACTGCAGGGGAGGAGCTGAGAGCCAGCAGGAGGGTGTATACTGCAGGGGAGGAGCTAAGAGCCAGCAGGAAGGTGTATACTGCAGGGGAGGAGCTAAGAGCCAGCAGGAGGGTGTATACTGCAGGGGAGGAGCTGAGAGCCAGCAGGAGGTGTATACTGCAGGGGAGGAGCTGAGAGCCAGCAGGAAGGTGTATACTGCAGGGGAGGAGCTGAGAGCCAGCAGGAGGTGTATACTGCAGGGGAGGACCTGAGAGCCAGCAGGAGAGTGTATACTGCAGGGGAGGAGCTGAGAGCCAGCAGGAAGGTGTATACTGCAGGGGAGGAGCTGAGAGCCAGCAGGAGGGTGTATACTGCAGGGGAGGACCTGAGAGCCAGCAGGAGAGTGTATACTGCAGGGGAGGAGCTGAGAGCCAGCAGGAGGGTGTATACTGCAGGGGAGGAGCTAAGAGCCAGCAGGAGGGCGTATACTGCAGGGGAGGACCTGAGAGCCAGCAGGAGGTGTATACTGCAGGGGAGGAGCTGAGAGCCAGCAGGAGGGTGTATACTGCAGGGGAGGAGCTGAGAGCCAGCAGGAGGGTGTATACTGCAGGGGAGGAGCTGAGAGCCAGCAGGAGGTGTATACTGCAGGGGAGGACCTGAGAGCCAGCAGGAGAGTGTATACTGCAGGGGAGGAGCTGAGAGCCAGCAGGAGGGTGTATACTGCAGGGGAGGAGCTAAGAGCCAGCAGGAAGGTGTATACTGCAGGGGAGGAGCTGAGAGCCAGCAGGAGGGTGTATACTGCAGGGGAGGAGCTAAGAGCCAGCAGGAGGTGTATACTGCAGGGGAGGACCTGAGAGCCAGCAGGAGAGTGTATACTGCAGGGGAGGAGCCGATAGCCAGCAGGAGGTGTATACTGCAGGGGAGGAGCCGAGAGCCAGCAGGAGGGTGTATACTGCAGGGGAGGAGCTGAGAGCCAGCAGGAGGGTGTATACTGCAGGGGAGGAGCTGAGAGCCAGCAGGAGGGTGTATACTGCAGGGGAGGAGCTGAGAGCCAGCAGGAGGTGTATACTGCAGGGGAGGACCTGAGAGCCAGCAGGAGGGTATATACTGCAGGGGAGGACCTGAGAGCCAGCAGGAGGTGTATACTGCAGGGGAGGAGCTGAGAGCCAGCAGGAGGTGTATACTGCAGGGGAGGAGCTGAGAGCCAGCAGGAGGGTGTATACTGCAGGGGAGGAGCTGAGAGCCAGCAGGAAGGTGTATACTGCAGGGGAGGAGCTAAGAGCCAGCAGGAGGGCGTATACTGCAGGGGAGGAGCTGAGAGCCAGCAGGAGGGCGTATACTGCAGGGGAGGAGCTAAGAGCCAGCAGGAAGGTGTATACTGCAGGGGAGGAGCTAAGAGCCAGCAGGAAGGTGTATACTGCAGGGGAGGAGCTGAGAGCCAGCAGGAGGGTGTATACTGCAGGGGAGGAGCTGAGAGCCAGCAGGAGGGTGTATACTGCAGGGGAGGAGCTAAGAGCCAGCAGGAAGGTGTATACTGCAGGGGAGGAGCTGAGAGCCAGCAGGAGGGTGTATACTGCAGGGCAGGAGCTGAGAGCCAGCAGGAAGCTGTATACTGCAGGGGAGGAGCTAAGAGCCAGCAGGAAGGTGTATACTGCAGGGGAGGAGCTAAGAGCCAGCAGGAAGGTGTATACTGCAGGGGAGGAGCTAAGAGCCAGCAGGAGGGCGTATACTGCAGGGGAGGACCTGAGAGCCAGCAGGAGGTGTATACTGCAGGGGAGGAGCTGAGAGCCAGCAGGAGGGTGTATACTGCAGGGGAGGAGCTGAGAGCCAGCAGGAAGGTGTATACTGCAGGGGAGGAGCTAAGAGCCAGCAGGAGGGCGTATACTGCAGGGGAGGACCTGAGAGCCAGCAGGAGGTGTATACTGCAGGGGAGGACCTGAGAGCCAGCAGGAGGGTGTATACTGCAGGGGAGGAGCTGAGAGCCAGCAGGAGGGTGTATACTGCAGGGGAGGAGCCGAGAGCCAGCAGGAGGGTGTATACTGCAGGGGAGGAGCTGAGAGCCAGCAGGAGGGTGTATACTGCAGGGGAGGAGCTGAGAGCCAGCAGGAGGGTGTATACTGCAGGGGAGGACCTGAGAGCCAGCAGGACGGTGTATACTGCAGGGGAGGAGCTGAGAGCCAGCAGGACGGTGTATACTGCAGGGGAGGAGCTGAGAGCCAGCAGGAGGGTGTATACTGCAGGGGAGGAGCTGAGAGCCAGCAGGAGGTGTATACTGCAGGGGAGGAGCGAACTTTCTGTGTATCACGTAGTGTCGCCTCCTAGTGGCAGCAGCAGCAGCATACACCCACGGGCTGTGTGCCCCAATGAGGCAAAGGAGAAATAAAAAATAAAAAAAGATTTAAAATAAAAAAGTAAAAAAAATTAAAAGTAAAAATAAAATAAATTGTAAACATAAAAAATAAAGTAAATAAAGATAAAATAAAAATAAAGTAAAAAAAAAAAAAAAAGATTTTAAGTAAATAAAAAAGTTCCCCATTTTGAAAGAGGGGAAGTGAAAAAACTGATGAACTGGCAATGAGAGAAGGGGTTAAAATCTCTGCTTGATGTTAGCCATGAAAATATTTTGTTTACATCCACAGATTAGAAATCTGTACAGCTCCAGTTCTTTTCACAGCTGAAGGTTTGCTACAAAATGTGTCCCGTAGTACTGCGATGCCATATTGGACCTTAATGAATGCACGGTCACGAAGGCACGGCAACTTTTAGGGCATGACCTTTGGCAGTGGCTTTATTTTGTCTTGATAGTTTATTAGAATGATTTATTGGCTTGGATACAGTGTAACAAATCCTCAGCTGTCAGAAGTATTAGGCCAGGATTAAGTAAAGCAGAGCTTGTGCAGAAACTGCACTAAGAATCTACGACAAGGTACAGGACAATCCTGACTACAAGACCTTCTCTGCATTACATGGACAGCACGCAGAGATACTGAAATTGAGGAAGGACCGAAAAACAAAAAGGAGTTAGAACATTCTACGGCCCGATCTATGAATCATCCGCCCGGGACACGATGAGATCGTCCTAACGTCAGCGGCTGGAAACAAACACAACTTATCTCTGGAGGGAAAACATAAAAGAGACGAAAAACGATACAAGAAGATTCTTCTCTCCACAAAAAGGTTTTATCTGCGCGCAGAGAGCGGCTCCATGAGAGCGAAAAGCAAAGAATGGATAGCAGGCAGCAGCAGAGAGCGGCTCCACGAGAGCAAAGAGCAAGGAAGAGATCACAGGCAGCAGCAGAGAGCGGCTCCACGAGAGCAAAGAGCAAGGAAGAGATCACAGGCAGCAGCAGAGAGCGGCTCCACGAGAGCAAAGAGCAAGGAAGAGATCACAGGCAGCAACAGAGAGAGGCTCCATGAGAGCGAAGAGCAAGGAAGAGATCACAGACAGCGGCAGAGAGCGGCTCCATGAGAGCAAAGAAGAGATCACAGGCAGCAGCAGAGAGCGGCTCCACGAGAGCGAAGAGCAAGGAAGAGATCACAGGCAGCGGCAGAGAGCGGCTCCATGAGAGCAAAGAAGAGATCACAGGCAGCAGCAGAGAGCGGCTCCACGAGAGCGAAGAGCAAGGAAGAGATCACAGACAGCGGCAGAGAGCGGCTCCATGAGAGCAAAGAAGAGATCACAGGCAGCAGCAGAGAGCGGCTCCATGAGAGCAAAAAGCAAGGAAGAGATCACAGGCAGTAGCAGAGAGCGGCTCCATGAGAGCAAACAGCAAGGAAGAGATCACAGGCAGCAGCAGAGAGCGGCTCCACGAGAGCAAAGAGCAAGGAAGAGATCACAGGCAGCAGCAGAGAGCGGCTCCACGAGAGCAAAGAGCAAGGAAGAGATCACAGGCAGCAGCAGAGAGCGGCTCCACGAGAGCAAAGAGCAAGGAAGAGATCACAGGCAGCAGCAGAGAGAGGCTCCATGAGAGCGAAGAGCAAGGAAGAGATCACAGACAGCGGCAGAGAGCGGCTCCATGAGAGCAAAGAAGAGATCACAGGCAGCAGCAGAGAGCGGCTCCACGAGAGCGAAGAGCAAGGAAGAGATCACAGGCAGCAGCAGAGAGCGGCTCCACGAGAGCAAAGAGCAAGGAAGAGATCACAGGCAGCAGCAGAGAGCGGCTCCACGAGAGCAAAGAGCAAGGAAGAGATCACAGGCAGCAGCAGAGAGAGGCTCCATGAGAGCAAAGAGCAAGGAAGAGATCACAGGCAGCAGCAGAGAGCGGCTCCACGAGAGCAAAGAGCAAGGAAGAGATCACAGGCAGCAGCAGAGAGAGGCTCCATGAGAGCGAAGAGCAAGGAAGAGATCACAGACAGCGGCAGAGAGCGGCTCCATGAGAGCAAAGAAGAGATCACAGGCAGCAGCAGAGAGCGGCTCCACGAGAGCGAAGAGCAAGGAAGAGATCACAGACAGCGGCAGAGAGCGGCTCCATGAGAGCAAAGAAGAGATCACAGGCAGCAGCAGAGAGCGGCTCCACGAGAGCGAAGAGCAAGGAAGAGATCACAGACAGCGGCAGAGAGCGGCTCCATGAGAGCAAAGAAGAGATCACAGGCAGCAGCAGAGAGCGGCTCCATGAGAGCAAACAGCAAGGAAGAGATCACAGGCAGCAGCAGAGAGCGGCTCCATGAGAGCAAAGAAGAGATCACAGGCAGCAGCAGAGAGCGGCTCCATGAGAGCAAAGAGCAAGGAAGAAATCACAGGCAGCAGCAGAGAGCGGCTCCACGAGAGCAAAGAGCAAGGAAGAGATCACAGGCAGCAGCAGAGAGCGGCTCCACGAGAGCAAAGAGCAAGGAAGAGATCACAGGCAGCAGCAGAGAGAGGCTCCATGAGAGCAAAGAGCAAGGAAGAGATCACAGGCAGCAGAGAGCGGCTCCACGAGAGCAAAGAGCAAGGAAGGGATCACAGGCAACAGCAGAGAGCGGCTCCACGAAAGCAAAGAGCGAGAAAAGGTTCACAGGCAGCAGAGAGCGGCTCCTCGAGAGTAAAGAGCGAGGAAGGGATCACAGGAAGCAGCAGAGAGCGGCTCCACGAAAGCAAAGAGCGAGGAAGGGATCACCGGCAGTAGCAGAGAGCGGCTCCACGAAAGCAAAGAGCGAGGAAGGGATCACAGGCAGCAGAGAACGGCCGGCTGCGCACAGCACAGAGGATAGCTACCTGCCCAAAATAGGCAGCAACACGACAGGCAGCGGACACGTTCACCGCATGAGCCAGACACCGACAAGCAGCTGCAACAGCCGAGAACGTCGAAAATAGACACCCCAATAATAGACGTAAATAGACGGCCTCGATAATAGCGATACATGAAGAGACAGCCCCCGATAGTAGATACATGGAGAGACAGCCCCTGATAATAGAGATACATGGGGAAGACGGCCCCGATAATAGAGAAACATGGAGAGACAGCCCCGATAATAGAGATACATGGAGAGACAGCCCCTGATAATAGAGATACATGGAGAGACATCCCCCGATAAGAGATACATGGAGAGACATCCCCAATAATAGAGATACATGGAGAGACAGCCCCGATAATAGAGATACATGGGGAAGACGGCCCCTGATAATAGAGATACATGGAGAGACAGCCCCGATAATAGAGATACATGGGGAAGACGGCCCCGATAATAGAGAAACATGGAGAGACAGCCCCGATAATAGAGATACATGGAGAGACAGCCCCTGATAATAGAGATACATGGAGAGACATCCCCCGATAAGAGATACATGGAGAGACAGCCCCAATAATAGAGATACATGGAGAGACAGCCCCGATAATAGAGATACATGGGGAAGACGGCCCCTGATAATAGAGATACATGGAGAGACAGCCCCGATAATAGAGATACATGGGGAAGACGGCCCCTGATAATAGAGATACATGGAGAGACAGCCCCCAATAATAGAGATACATGGAGAGACATCCCCCGATAATAGAGATACATGGAGAGACATCCCCGATAATAGAAATACATGGAGAGACAGCCCCGATAATAGAGATACATGGAGAGACAGCCCCCGATAATAGATAAATGGAGAGACAGCCCCCAATAATAGAGATACATGGAGAGACAGCCCCCGATAATAGATACATGGAGAGACAGCCCCGATAATAGAAATACATGGAGAGACAGCCCCTGATAATAGATACATGGAGAGACAGCCCCAATAATAGAGATACATGGAGAGACAGCCCCCGATAATAGATACATGGAGAGACAGCCCCCGATAATAGATACATGGAGAGACGGCCCCGATAATAGAGATACATGAAGAGACAGCCCCCGATAATAGATACATGGAGAGACAGCCCCAATAATAGAGATACATGGAGAGACAGCCCCCGATAATGGATACATGGAGAGACAGCCCCCGATAATAGATACATGGAGAGACGGCCCCGATAATAGAGATACATGGAGAGACAGCCCCCGATAATAGATACATGGAGAGACATCCCCGATAATAGAGATACATGGGGAAGACGGCCCCTGATAATAGAGATACATGGAGAGACAGCCCCGATAATGGAGATACATGGAGAGACAGCCCCGATAATGGAGATACATGGAGAGACAGCCCCCGATAATAGATACATGGAGAGACATCCCCGATAATAGAGATACATGGGGAAGACGGCCCCTGATAATAGAGATACATGGAGAGACAGCCCCGATAATAGAGATACATGGAGAGACAGCCCCCGATAAGATACATGGAGAGACATCCCCGATAATAGAGATACATGGAGAGACAGCCCCCGATAAGATACATGGAGAGACAGCCCCCGATAATAGAGATACATGGGGAAGACGGCCCCTGATAATAGAGATACATGGAGAGACAGCCCCGATAATAGATAAATGGAGAGACAGCCCCGATAATAGAGATACATGGAGACAGCCCCGATAATAGAGATACATGGAGAGACAGCCCCGATAATGGAGATACATGGAGAGACATCCCCGATAATGGAGATACATGGAGAGACGGCCCCGATAATGGAGATACATGGAGAGACGGCCCCGATAATAGAGATACATGGAGAGACAGCCCCGATAATAGAGATACATGGAGAGACATCCCCGATAATAGAGATACATGGGGAAGACGGCCCCTGATAATAGAGATACATGAAGAGACAGCCCCGATAATAGAGATACATGGGGAAGACAGCCCCCGATAATAGAGATACATGAAGAGACAGCCCCAATAATAGAGATACATGGAGAGACAGCCCCCGATAATAGAGATACATGGAGAGACAGCCCCCGATAATAGAGATACATGGAGAGACAGCCCCCGATAATAGAGATACATGGAGAGACAGCCCCGATAATAGAGATACATGGAGAGACAGCCCCGATAATAGAGATACATGGAGAGACAGCCCCGATAATAGAGATACATGGAGAGACAGCCCCCAAAAATAGAGATACATGGAGAGACGGCCCCGATAATAGAGATACATGGAGAGACAGCCCCGATAATAGAGATACATGGAGAGACAGCCCCCGATAATAGAGATACATGGAGAGACAGCCCCCGATAATAGAGATACATGGAGAGACAGCCCCGATAATAGAGATACATGGAGAGACAGCCCCGATAATAGAGATACATGGAGAAACAGCCCCCGATAATAGAGATACATGGAGAGACAGCCCCGATAATGGAGATACATGGAGAGACAGCCCCCGATAATAGAGATACATGGAGAGACATCCCCGATAATAGAGATACATGGAGAGACAGCCCCGATAATAGAGATACATGGAGAGACATCCCCGATAATAGAGATACATGGAGAGACGGCCGCGATAATAGAGATACATGGAGACACGGCCCCGATAATAGAGATACATGGAGAGACAGCCCCCGATAATAGAGATACATGGAGAGACAGCCCCCGATAATAGAGATACATGGAGAGACAGCCCCCGATAATAGAGATACATGGAGAGACAGCCCCGATAATAGAGATACATGGAGACAGCCCCGATAATAGAGATACATGGAGAGACAGCCCCCGATAATAGAGATACATGGAGAGACAGCCCCGATAATAGAGATACATGGAGAGACAGCCCCGATAATAGAGATACATGGAGAGACAGCCCCGATAATAGAGATACATGGAGAGACAGCCCCGATAATAGAGATACATGGAGAGACAGCCCCCAAAAATAGAGATACATGGAGAGACGGCCCCGATAATAGAGATACATGGAGAGACGGCCCCGATAATAGAGATACATGGAGAGACAGCCCCCGATAATAGAGATACATGGAGAGACAGCCCCTGATAATAGAGATACATGGAGAGACAGCCCCTGATAATAGAGATACATGGAGAGACAGCCCCCGATAATAGAGATACATGGAGAGACAGCCCCCGATAATAGAGATACATGGAGAGACAGCCCCGATAATAGAGATACATGGAGAGACAGCCCCCGATAATAGAGATACATGGAGAGACGGCCGCGATAATAGAGATACATGGAGAGACAGCCCCCGATAATAGAGATACATGGAGAGACAGCCCCCGATAATAGAGATACATGGAGAGACATCCCCGATAATAGAGATACATGGAGAGACAGCCCCCGATAATAGAGATACATGGAGAGACATCCCCGATAATAGAGATACATGGAGAGACGGCCGCGATAATAGAGATACATGGAGAGACAGCCCCGATAATAGAGATACATGGAGAGACATCCCCGATAATAGAGATACATGGAGAGACAGCCCCCGATAATAGAGATACATGGAGAGACAGCCCCCGATAATAGAGATACATGGAGAGACAGCCCCCGATAATAGAGATACATGGAGAGACAGCCCCCGATAATAGAGATACATGGAGAGACAGCCCCGATAATAGAGATACATGGAGAGACAGCCCCGATAATAGAGATACATGGAGAGACATCCCCGATAATAGAGATACATGGAGAGACAGCCCCGATAATAGAGATACATGGAGAGACATCCCCGATAATAGATAAATGGAGAGACAGCCCCGATAATAGAGATACATGGAGAGACAGCCCCGATAATAGAGATACATGGAGAGACAGCCCCGATAATAGAGATACATGGAGAGACAGCCCCCAAAAATAGAGATACATGGAGAGACATCCCCGATAATGGAGATACATGGAGAGACAGCCCCCGATAATGGAGATACATGGAGACAGCCCCCGATAATAGAGATACATGGAGAGACGGCCCCGATAATAGAGATACATGGAGAGACAGCCCCGATAATAGAGATACATGGAGAGACAGCCCCCGATAATAGAGATACATGGAGAGACATCCCCGATAATAGAGATACATGGAGAGACAGCCCCGATAATAGAGATACATGGAGAGACAGCCCCGATAATAGAGATACATGGAGAGACAGCCCCGATAATAGAGATACATGGAGAGACAGCCCCCAAAAATAGAGATACATGGAGAGACATCCCCGATAATGGAGATACATGGAGAGACAGCCCCCGATAATGGAGATACATGGAGACAGCCCCCGATAATAGAGATACATGGAGAGACGGCCCCGATAATAGAGATACATGGAGAGACAGCCCCGATAATAGAGATACATGGAGAGACAGCCCCCGATAATAGAGATACATGGAGAGACAGCCCCCGATAATAGAGATACATGGAGAGACAGCCCCGATAATAGAGATACATGGAGAGACAGCCCCGATAATAGAGATACATGGAGAGACAGCCCCCGATAATAGAGATACATGGAGAGACGGCCGCGATAATAGAGATACATGGAGAGACAGCCCCCGATAATAGATACATGGAGAGACATCCCCGATAATAGAGATACATGGAGAGACGGCCGCGATAATAGAGATACATGGAGAGACAGCCCCCGATAATAGAGATACATGGAGAGACATCCCCGATAATGGAGATACATGGAGAGACAGCCCCTGATAATAGAGATACATGGAGAGACGGCCCCGATAATAGAGATACATGGAGAGACAGCCCCGATAATAGAGATACATGGAGAGACGGCCCCGATAATAGAGATACATGGAGAGACATCCCCGATAATAGAGATACATGGAGAGACGGCCCCGATAATAGAGATACATGGAGAGACAGCCCCCGATAATAGAGATACATGGAGACAGCCCCGATAATAGAGATACATGGAGAGACGGCCCCGATAATAGATACATGGAGAGACAGCCCCCGATAATAGATACATGGAGAGACAGCCCCCGATAATAGATACATGGAGAGACATCCCCGATAATAGAGATACATGGAGAGACATCCCCGATAATAGAGATACATGGAGAGACAGCCCCCGATAATAGAGATACATGGAGAGACGGCCCCGATAATAGATACATGGAGAGACAGCCCCCGATAATAGATACATGGAGAGACGGCCCCGATAATGGAGATACATGGAGACAGCCCCGATAATAGAGATACATGGAGAGACAGCCCCGATAATAGAGATACATGGAGAGACAGCCCCGATAATAGATACATGGAGAGACGGCCCCCGATAATAGAGATACATGGAGAGACAGCCCCGATAATGGAGATACATGGAGAGACATCCCCGATAATAGAGATACATGGAGAGACAGCCCCCGATAATAGAGATACATGGAGAGACATCCCCGATAATAGAGATACATGGAGAGACAGCCCCGATAATAGAGATACATGGAGAGACAGCCCCGATAATAGAGATACATGGAGAGACATCCCCGATAATAGAGATACATGGAGAGACAGCCCCGATAATAGAGATACATGGAGACAGCCCCCGATAATAGAGATACATGGAGACACGGCCCCGATAATAGAGATACATGGAGAGACATCCCCGATAATGGAGATACATGGAGAGACAGCCCCCGATAATAGAGATACATGGAGAGACAGCCCCGATAATAGAGATACATGGAGACAGCCCCCGATAATAGAGATACATGGAGAGACATCCCCGATAATAGAGATACATGGAGAGACAGCCCCCGATAATAGAGATACATGGAGACAGCCCCCGATAATAGAGATACATGGAGAGACATCCCCGATAATAGAGATACATGGAGAGACAGCCCCCGATAATAGAGATACATGGAGAGACAGCCCCGATAATAGAGATACATGGAGACATCCCCGATAATAGAGATACATGGAGAGACATCCCCGATAATAGAGATACATGGAGAGACAGCCCCGATAATAGAGATACATGGAGACACGGCCCCGATAATAGATACATGGAGAGACATCCCCGATAATAGAGATACATGGAGAGACATCCCCGATAATAGAGATACATGGAGAGACAGCCCCGATAATAGAGATACATGGAGAGACATCCCCGATAATAGAGATACATGGAGAGACAGCCCCGATAATGGAGATACATGGAGAGACAGCCCCCGATAATAGAGATACATGGAGAGACAGCCCCGATAATAGAGATACATGGAGAGACAGCCCCGATAATAGAGATACATGGAGAGACAGCCCCGATAATAGAGATACATGGAGAGACATCCCCGATAATGGAGATACATGGAGACAGCCCCGATAATAGAGATACATGGAGAGACATCCCCGATAATAGAGATACATGGAGACACGGCCCCGATAATAGAGATACATGGAGAGACAGCCCCGATAATAGAGATACATGGAGAGACAGCCCCCGATAATAGAGATACATGGAGAGACAGCCCCCGATAATAGAGATACATGGAGACAGCCCCCGATAATAGAGATACATGGAGAGACATCCCCGATAATGGAGATACATGGAGAGACAGCCCCCGATAATAGAGATACATGGAGAGACAGCCCCCGATAATAGAGATACATGGAGACAGCCCCCGATAATAGAGATACATGGAGAGACATCCCCGATAATAGAGATACATGGAGAGACAGCCCCCGATAATAGAGATACATGGAGAGACAGCCCCCGATAATAGAGATACATGGAGACAGCCCCCGATAATAGAGATACATGGAGAGACATCCCCGATAATGGAGATACATGGAGAGACAGCCCCCGATAATAGAGATACATGGAGACAGCCCCCGATAATAGAGATACATGGAGAGACATCCCCGATAATAGAGATACATGGAGAGACAGCCCCCGATAATAGAGATACATGGAGAGACAGCCCCCGATAATAGAGATACATGGAGACAGCCCCGATAATAGAGATACATGGAGAGACATCCCCGATAATGGAGATACATGGAGAGACAGCCCCGATAATAGAGATACATGGAGAGACAGCCCCGATAATAGATACATGGAGAGACATCCCCGATAATAGAGATACATGGAGAGACATCCCCGATAATAGAGATACATGGAGAGACAGCCCCGATAATGGAGATACATGGAGAGACAGCCCCGATAATAGATACATGGAGAGACATCCCCGATAATAGAGATACATGGAGAGACATCCCCGATAATAGAGATACATGGAGAGACAGCCCCGATAATAGAGATACATGGAGAGACAGCCCCGATAATAGATACATGGAGAGACATTCCCGATAATAGAGATACATGGAGAGACATCCCCGATAATAGAGATACATGGAGAGACAGCCCCGATAATAGAGATACATGGAGAGACAGCCCCCGATAATGGAGATACATGGAGAGACATCCCCGATAATAGAGATACATGGAGAGACAGCCCCGATAATGGAGATACATGGAGAGACAGCCCCGATAATAGAGATACATGGAGAGACAGCCCCCGATAATAGAGATACATGGAGAGACATCCCCGATAATAGAGATACATGGAGAGACATCCCCGATAATAGAGATACATGGAGAGACATCCCCGATAATAGAGATACATGGAGAGACAGCCCCTGATAATAGAGATACATGGAGAGACATCCCCGATAATAGAGATACATGGAGAGACATCCCCGATAATAGAGATACATGGAGAGACATCCCCGATAATAGAGATACATGGAGAGACATCCCCGATAATAGAGATACATGGAGAGACAGCCCCGATAATGGAGATACATGGAGAGACATCCCCGATAATAGAGATACATGGAGAGACAGCCCCGATAATGGAGATACATGGAGAGACAGCCCCGATAATAGAGATACATGGAGAGACAGCCCCCGATAATAGAGATACATGGAGAGACATCCCCGATAATAGAGATACATGGAGAGACATCCCCGATAATAGAGATACATGGAGAGACATCCCCGATAATGGAGATACATGGAGAGACATCCCCGATAATAGAGATACATGGAGAGACAGCCCCCGATAATAGAGATACATGGAGAGACATCCCCGATAATAGAGATACATGGAGAGACATCCCCGATAATAGAGATACATGGAGAGACATCCCCGATAATGGAGATACATGGAGAGACATCCCCGATAATGGAGATACATGGAGAGACATCCCCGATAATAGAGATACATGGAGAGACAGCCCCGATAATGGAGATACATGGAGAGACATCCCCGATAATAGAGATACATGGAGACAGCCCCGATAATAGAGATACATGGAGAGACATCCCCGATAATAGAGATACATGGAGAGACAGCCCCCGATAATAGAGATACATGGAGAGACAGCCCCCGATAATAGAGATACATGGAGAGACATCCCCGATAATAGAGATACATGGAGACAGCCCCGATAATAGAGATACATGGAGAGACAGCCCCGATAATAGAGATACATGGAGAGACAGCCCCGATAATAGAGATACATGGAGAGACGGCCCCTGATAATAGAGATACATGGAGAGACAGCCCCGATAATAGAGATACATGGAGAGACAGCCCCGATAATAGAGATACATGGAGAGACGGCCCCTGATAATAGAGATACATGGAGAGACAGCCCCGATAATAGAGATACATGGAGAGACAGCCCCCGATAATAGAGATACATGGAGAGACAGCCCCGATAATAGAGATACATGGAGAGACATCCCCGATAATAGAGATACATGGAGAGACGGCCCCTGATAATAGAGATACATGGAGAGACGGCCCCTGATAATAGAGATACATGGAGACAGCCCCGATAATAGAGATACATGGAGAGACAGCCCCGATAATAGAGATACATGGAGAGACGGCCCCTGATAATAGAGATACATGGAGAGACAGCCCCGATAATAGAGATACATGGAGAGACAGCCCCCGATAATAGAGATACATGGAGAGACAGCCCCGATAATAGAGATACATGGAGAGACAGCCCCGATAATAGAGATACATGGAGAGACATCCCCGATAATAGAGATACATGGAGAGACGGCCCCTGATAATAGAGATACATGGAGAGACGGCCCCGATAATAGAGATACATGGAGAGACATCCCCGATAATAGAGATACATGGAGAGACAGCCCCGATAATAGAGATACATGGAGAGACAGCCCCCGATAATAGAGATACATGGAGAGACATCCCCGATAATAGAGATACATGGAGACAGCCCCGATAATAGAGATACATGGAGAGACAGCCCCGATAATAGAGATACATGGAGAGACAGCCCCCGATAATAGAGATACATGTAGAGACAGCCCCGATAATAGAGATACATGGAGAGACAGCCCCATAATAGAGATACATGGAGAGACAGCCCCGATAATAGAGATACATGGAGAGACATCCCCGATAATAGAGATACATGGAGAGACAGCCCCCGATAATAGAGATACATGGAGACAGCCCCGATAATAGAGATACATGGAGAGACAGCCCCGATAATAGAGATACATGGAGAGACAGCCCCGATAATAGAGATACATGGAGAGACATCCCCGATAATGGAGATACATGGAGAGACATCCCCGATAATAGAGATACATGGAGAGACAGCCCCGATAATAGAGATACATGGAGAGACATCCCCGATAATGGAGATACATGGAGAGACAGCCCCGATAATGGAGATACATGGAGAGACATCCCCGATAATGGAGATACATGGAGAGACATCCCCGATAATAGAGATACATGGAGAGACAGCCCCGATAATAGAGATACATGGAGAGACGGCCCCTGATAATAGAGATACATGGAGAGACAGCCCCGATAATAGAGATACATGGAGAGACATCCCCGATAATAGAGATACATGGAGAGACAGCCCCGATAATAGAGATACATGGAGAGACAGCCCCCGATAATAGAGATACATGGAGAGACAGCCCCGATAATAGAGATACATGGAGACAGCCCCCGATAATAGAGATACATGGAGAGACATCCCCGATAATAGAGATACATGGAGAGACAGCCCCCGATAATAGAGATACATGGAGACAGCCCCCGATAATAGAGATACATGGAGAGACATCCCCGATAATAGAGATACATGGAGAGACAGCCCCCGATAATAGAGATACATGGAGAGACAGCCCCGATAATAGAGATACATGGAGACATCCCCGATAATAGAGATACATGGAGAGACATCCCCGATAATAGAGATACATGGAGACACGGCCCCGATAATAGAGATACATGGAGAGACAGCCCCCGATAATAGAGATACATGGAGACAGCCCCCGATAATAGAGATACATGGAGAGACATCCCCGATAATAGAGATACATGGAGAGACAGCCCCCGATAATAGAGATACATGGAGAGACAGCCCCCGATAATAGAGATACATGGAGACAGCCCCGATAATAGAGATACATGGAGAGACAGCCCCGATAATAGAGATACATGGAGAGACATCCCCGATAATGGAGATACATGGAGAGACAGCCCCGATAATAGAGATACATGGAGAGACAGCCCCGATAATAGATACATGGAGAGACATCCCCGATAATAGAGATACATGGAGAGACAGCCCCGATAATGGAGATACATGGAGAGACATCCCCGATAATAGAGATACATGGAGAGACAGCCCCGATAATGGAGATACATGGAGAGACAGCCCCGATAATAGAGATACATGGAGAGACAGCCCCCGATAATAGAGATACATGGAGAGACATCCCCGATAATAGAGATACATGGAGAGACATCCCCGATAATAGAGATACATGGAGAGACATCCCCGATAATGGAGATACATGGAGAGACATCCCCGATAATAGAGATACATGGAGAGACAGCCCCCGATAATAGAGATACATGGAGAGACATCCCCGATAATAGAGATACATGGAGAGACATCCCCGATAATAGAGATACATGGAGAGACATCCCCGATAATGGAGATACATGGAGAGACATCCCCGATAATGGAGATACATGGAGAGACATCCCCGATAATAGAGATACATGGAGAGACAGCCCCGATAATGGAGATACATGGAGAGACAGCCCCCGATAATAGAGATACATGGAGAGACATCCCCGATAATAGAGATACATGGAGACAGCCCCGATAATAGAGATACATGGAGAGACATCCCCGATAATAGAGATACATGGAGAGACAGCCCCCGATAATAGAGATACATGGAGAGACAGCCCCCGATAATAGAGATACATGGAGAGACATCCCCGATAATAGAGATACATGGAGACAGCCCCGATAATAGAGATACATGGAGAGACATCCCCGATAATAGAGATACATGGAGAGACGGCCCCTGATAATAGAGATACATGGAGAGACAGCCCCGATAATAGAGATACATGGAGAGACAGCCCCCGATAATAGAGATACATGGAGAGACAGCCCCGATAATAGAGATACATGGAGAGACAGCCCCGATAATAGAGATACATGGAGAGACATCCCCGATAATAGAGATACATGGAGAGACGGCCCCTGATAATAGAGATACATGGAGAGACGGCCCCGATAATAGAGATACATGGAGAGACATCCCCGATAATAGAGATACATGGAGAGACAGCCCCGATAATAGAGATACATGGAGAGACAGCCCCCGATAATAGAGATACATGGAGAGACATCCCCGATAATAGAGATACATGGAGACAGCCCCGATAATAGAGATACATGGAGAGACAGCCCCGATAATAGAGATACATGTAGAGACAGCCCCGATAATAGAGATACATGGAGAGACAGCCCCATAATAGAGATACATGGAGAGACAGCCCCGATAATAGAGATACATGGAGAGACATCCCCGATAATAGAGATACATGGAGAGACAGCCCCCAATAATAGAGATACATGGAGACAGCCCCGATAATAGAGATACATGGAGAGACAGCCCCGATAATAGAGATACATGGAGAGACAGCCCCGATAATAGAGATACATGGAGAGACAGCCCCGATAATAGAGATACATGGAGAGACATCCCCGATAATAGAGATACATGGAGAGACGGCCCCTGATAATAGAGATACATGGAGAGACATCCCCGATAATGGAGATACATGGAGAGACAGCCCCGATAATGGAGATACATGGAGAGACATCCCCGATAATAGAGATACATGGAGAGACAGCCCCGATAATAGAGATACATGGAGAGACATCCCCGATAATGGAGATACATGGAGAGACAGCCCCGATAATGGAGATACATGGAGAGACATCCCCGATAATGGAGATACATGGAGAGACATCCCCGATAATAGAGATACATGGAGAGACAGCCCCGATAATAGAGATACATGGAGAGACAGCCCCGATAATAGAGATACATGGAGAGACATCCCCGATAATAGAGATACATGGAGAGACAGCCCCGATAATAGAGATACATGGAGAGACAGCCCCCGATAATAGAGATACATGGAGAGACATCCCCGATAATAGAGATACATGGAGACAGCCCCGATAATAGAGATACATGGAGAGACAGCCCCGATAATAGAGATACATGGAGAGACAGCCCCGATAATAGAGATACATGTAGAGACAGCCCCGATAATAGAGATACATGGAGAGACGGCCCCGATAATAGAGATACATGGAGAGACAGCCCCGATAATAGAGATACATGGAGAGACATCCCCGATAATAGAGATACATGGAGAGACAGCCCCCGATAATAGAGATACATGGAGAGACAGCCCCCGATAATAGAGATACATGGAGAGACATCCCCGATAATAGAGATACATGGAGAGACATCCCCGATAATAGAGATACATGGAGAGACAGCCCCCGATAATAGAGATACATGGAGAGACAGCCCCGATAATAGAGATACATGGAGAGACATCCCCGATAATAGAGATACATGGAGAGACGGCCCCTGATAATAGAGATACATGGAGAGACATCCCCGATAATGGAGATACATGGAGAGACAGCCCCGATAATGGAGATACATGGAGAGACATCCCCGATAATAGAGATACATGGAGAGACAGCCCCGATAATAGAGATACATGGAGAGACATCCCCGATAATGGAGATACATGGAGAGACAGCCCCGATAATGGAGATACATGGAGAGACATCCCCGATAATGGAGATACATGGAGAGACATCCCCGATAATAGAGATACATGGAGAGACAGCCCCGATAATAGAGATACATGGAGAGACAGCCCCGATAATAGAGATACATGGAGAGACATCCCCGATAATAGAGATATATGGAGAGACAGCCCCGATAATAGAGATACATGGAGAGACAGCCCCCGATAATAGAGATACATGGAGAGACATCCCCGATAATAGAGATACATGGAGACAGCCCCGATAATAGAGATACATGGAGAGACAGCCCCGATAATAGAGATACATGTAGAGACAGCCCCGATAATAGAGATACATGGAGAGACGGCCCCGATAATAGAGATACATGGAGAGACATCCCCGATAATAGAGATACATGGAGAGACATCCCCGATAATAGAGATACATGGAGAGACAGCCCCGATAATAGAGATACATGGAGAGACAGCCCCCGATAATAGAGATACATGGAGAGACATCCCCGATAATAGAGATACATGGAGACAGCCCCGATAATAGAGATACATGGAGAGACAGCCCCGATAATAGAGATACATGTAGAGACAGCCCCGATAATAGAGATACATGGAGAGACGGCCCCGATAATAGAGATACATGGAGAGACAGCCCCGATAATAGAGATACATGGAGAGACATCCCCGATAATAGAGATACATGGAGAGACAGCCCCCGATAATAGAGATACATGGAGAGACATCCCCGATAATAGAGATACATGGAGAGACGGCCCCTGATAATAGAGATACATGGAGAGACAGCCCCGATAATAGAGATACATGGAGAGACAGCCCCGATAATAGAGATACATGGAGAGACAGCCCCCGATAATAGAGATACATGGAGAGACATCCCCGATAATAGAGATACATGGAGAGACAGCCCCCGATAATAGATAAATGGAGAGACAGCCCCGATAATAGAGATACATGGAGAGACAGCCCCGATAATAGAGATACATGGAGAGACAGCCCCGATAATAGAGATACATGGAGAGACAGCCCCGATAATAGAGATACATGGAGAGACAGCCCCGATAATAGAGATACATGTAGAGACAGCCCCGATAATAGAGATACATGGAGAGACAGCCCCATAATAGAGATACATGGAGAGACGGCCCCGATAATAGAGATACATGGAGAGACAGCCCCGATAATAGAGATACATGGAGAGACATCCCCGATAATAGAGATACATGGAGAGACATCCCCCGATAATAGAGATACATGGAGAGACATCCCCGATAATAGAGATACATGGAGAGACAGCCCCGATAATAGAGATACATGGAGACAGCCCCCGATAATAGAGATACATGGAGACACGGCCCCGATAATAGAGATACATGGAGAGACATCCCCGATAATGGAGATACATGGAGAGACAGCCCCCGATAATAGAGATACATGGAGAGACAGCCCCGATAATAGAGATACATGGAGACAGCCCCCGATAATAGAGATACATGGAGAGACATCCCCGATAATAGAGATACATGGAGAGACAGCCCCCGATAATAGAGATACATGGAGACAGCCCCCGATAATAGAGATACATGGAGAGACATCCCCGATAATAGAGATACATGGAGAGACAGCCCCCGATAATAGAGATACATGGAGAGACAGCCCCGATAATAGAGATACATGGAGACATCCCCGATAATAGAGATACATGGAGAGACATCCCCGATAATAGAGATACATGGAGAGACATCCCCGATAATAGAGATACATGGAGAGACAGCCCCCGATAATAGAGATACATGGAGAGACATCCCCGATAATAGAGATACATGGAGAGACAGCCCCCGATAATAGAGATACATGGAGAGACAGCCCCGATAATAGAGATACATGGAGACATCCCCGATAATAGAGATACATGGAGAGACATCCCCGATAATAGAGATACATGGAGAGACATCCCCGATAATAGAGATACATGGAGAGACATCCCCGATAATAGAGATACATGGAGAGACAGCCCCGATAATAGAGATACATGGAGAGACGGCCCCGATAATAGAGATACATGGAGACACGGCCCCGATAATAGATACATGGAGAGACATCCCCGATAATAGAGATACATGGAGAGACAGCCCCGATAATGGAGATACATGGAGAGACAGCCCCCGATAATAGAGATACATGGAGAGACATCCCCGATAATGGAGATACATGGAGACAGCCCCGATAATAGAGATACATGGAGAGACATCCCCGATAATAGAGATACATGGAGACACGGCCCCGATAATAGAGATACATGGAGAGACAGCCCCCGATAATAGAGATACATGGAGAGACATCCCCGATAATAGAGATACATGGAGAGACAGCCCCCGATAATAGAGATACATGGAGAGACAGCCCCCGATAATAGAGATACATGGAGAGACAGCCCCCGATAATAGAGATACATGGAGAGACATCCCCGATAATAGAGATACATGGAGAGACAGCCCCCGATAATAGAGATACATGGAGAGACAGCCCCCGATAATAGAGATACATGGAGACAGCCCCCGATAATAGAGATACATGGAGAGACATCCCCGATAATGGAGATACATGGAGAGACAGCCCCCGATAATAGAGATACATGGAGACAGCCCCCGATAATAGAGATACATGGAGAGACATCCCCGATAATAGAGATACATGGAGAGACAGCCCCCGATAATAGAGATACATGGAGAGACAGCCCCCGATAATAGAGATACATGGAGACAGCCCCGATAATAGAGATACATGGAGAGACATCCCCGATAATGGAGATACATGGAGAGACAGCCCCGATAATAGAGATACATGGAGAGACAGCCCCGATAATAGAGATACATGGAGAGACAGCCCCCGATAATAGAGATACATGGAGAGACAGCCCCCGATAATAGAGATACATGGAGAGACAGCCCCGATAATAGAGATACATGGAGACAGCCCCGATAATAGAGATACATGGAGAGACAGCCCCCGATAATAGAGATACATGGAGAGACAGCCCCGATAATAGAGATACATGGAGAGACAGCCCCGATAATAGAGATACATGGAGAGACAGCCCCGATAATAGAGATACATGGAGAGACAGCCCCGATAATAGAGATACATGGAGAGACAGCCCCCAAAAATAGAGATACATGGAGAGACGGCCCCGATAATAGAGATACATGGAGAGACAGCCCCGATAATAGAGATACATGGAGAGACAGCCCCCGATAATAGAGATACATGGAGAGACAGCCCCCGATAATAGAGATACATGGAGAGACAGCCCCGATAATAGAGATACATGGAGAGACAGCCCCCGATAATAGAGATACATGGAGAGACGGCCGCGATAATAGAGATACATGGAGAGACAGCCCCCGATAATAGAGATACATGGAGAGACAGCCCCCGATAATAGAGATACATGGAGAGACATCCCCGATAATAGAGATACATGGAGAGACAGCCCCCGATAATAGAGATACATGGAGAGACATCCCCGATAATAGAGATACATGGAGAGACGGCCGCGATAATAGAGATACATGGAGAGACAGCCCCGATAATACAGATACATGGAGAGACATCCCCGATAATAGAGATACATGGAGAGACAGCCCCCGATAATAGAGATACATGGAGAGACAGCCCCCGATAATAGAGATACATGGAGAGACAGCCCCCGATAATAGAGATACATGGAGAGACAGCCCCCGATAATAGAGATACATGGAGAGACAGCCCCGATAATAGAGATACATGGAGAGACAGCCCCGATAATAGAGATACATGGAGAGACATCCCCGATAATAGAGATACATGGAGAGACAGCCCCGATAATAGAGATACATGGAGAGACAGCCCCGATAATAGAGATACATGGAGAGACAGCCCCCGATAATAGATAAATGGAGAGACAGCCCCGATAATAGAGATACATGGAGAGACAGCCCCGATAATAGAGATACATGGAGAGACAGCCCCCAAAAATAGAGATACATGGAGAGACGGCCCCGATAATAGAGATACATGGAGAGACAGCCCCGATAATAGAGATACATGGAGAGACAGCCCCCGATAATAGAGATACATGGAGAGACAGCCCCCGATAATAGAGATACATGGAGAGACAGCCCCGATAATAGAGATACATGGAGAGACATCCCCGATAATAGAGATACATGGAGAGACAGCCCCCGATAATAGAGATACATGGAGAGACGGCCGCGATAATAGAGATACATGGAGAGACAGCCCCCGATAATAGATACATGGAGAGACATCCCCGATAATAGAGATACATGGAGAGACGGCCGCGATAATAGAGATACATGGAGAGACAGCCCCCGATAATAGAGATACATGGAGAGACATCCCCGATAATGGAGATACATGGAGAGACAGCCCCTGATAATAGAGATACATGGAGAGACGGCCCCGATAATAGAGATACATGGAGAGACAGCCCCGATAATAGAGATACATGGAGAGACGGCCCCGATAATAGAGATACATGGAGAGACATCCCCGATAATAGAGATACATGGAGAGACGGCCCCGATAATAGAGATACATGGAGAGACAGCCCCCGATAATAGAGATACATGGAGAGACGGCCCCGATAATAGAGATACATGGAGAGACATCCCCGATAATAGAGATACATGGAGAGACGGCCCCGATAATAGAGATACATGGAGAGACAGCCCCCGATAATAGAGATACATGGAGACAGCCCCGATAATAGAGATACATGGAGAGACGGCCCCGATAATAGATACATGGAGAGACAGCCCCCGATAATAGATACATGGAGAGACAGCCCCCGATAATAGATACATGGAGAGACATCCCCGATAATAGAGATACATGGAGAGACATCCCCGATAATAGAGATACATGGAGAGACATCCCCGATAATAGAGATACATGGAGAGACGGCCCCGATAATAGATACATGGAGAGACAGCCCCCGATAATAGAGATACATGGAGAGACATCCCCGATAATAGAGATACATGGAGAGACAGCCCCCGATAATAGAGATACATGGAGAGACAGCCCCCGATAATAGATACATGGAGAGACATCCCCGATAATAGAGATACATGGAGAGACATCCCCGATAATGGAGATACATGGAGAGACATCCCCGATAATAGAGATACATGGAGAGACATCCCCGATAATGGAGATACATGGAGAGACGGCCCCGATAATAGAGATACATGGAGAGACAGCCCCGATAATGGAGATACATGGAGAGACGGCCCCGATAATAGAGATACATGGAGAGACAGCCCCCGATAATAGAGATACATGGAGAGACATCCCCGATAATGGAGATACATGGAGAGACGGCCCCGATAATAGAGATACATGGAGAGACAGCCCCGATAATAGAGATACATGGAGAGACGGCCCCGATAATAGAGATACATGGAGAGACAGCCCCGATAATAGAGATACATGGAGAGACAGCCCCGATAATAGAGATACATGGAGACACGGCCCCGATAATAGAGATACATGGAGAGACAGCCCCGATAATAGAGATACATGGAGAGACATCCCCGATAATAGAGATACATGGAGACAGCCCCGATAATAGAGATACATGGAGACAGCCCCTGATAATAGAGATACATGGAGAGACAGCCCCGATAATAGAGATACATGGAGAGACAGCCCCGATAATAGAGATACATGGAGAGACATCCCCGATAATAGAGATACATGGAGAGACATCCCCGATAATAGAGATACATGGAGAGACAGCCCCGATAATAGAGATACATGGAGAGACAGCCCCCGATAATGGAGATACATGGAGAGACATCCCCGATAATGGAGATACATGGAGAGACAGCCCCCGATAATAGAGATACATGGAGAGACATCCCCGATAATAGAGATACATGGAGAGACATCCCCGATAATAGAGATACATGGAGAGACAGCCCCGATAATAGAGATACATGGAGAGACAGCCCCGATAATAGAGATACATGGAGAGACATCCCCGATAATAGAGATACATGGAGAGACAGCCCCGATAATAGAGATACATGGAGCGACATCCCCGATAATAGAGATACATGGAGACAGCCCCGATAATAGAGATACATGGAGAGACATCCCCGATAATAGAGATACATGGAGAGACAGCCCCGATAATAGAGATACATGGAGCGACATCCCCGATAATAGAGATACATGGAGAGACAGCCCCGATAATAGAGATACATGGAGAGACAGCCCCGATAATAGAGATACATGGAGAGACATCCCCGATAATAGAGATACATGGAGAGACAGCCCCGATAATAGAGATACATGGAGCGACATCCCCGATAATAGAGATACATGGAGACAGCCCCGATAATAGAGATACATGGAGAGACATCCCCGATAATAGAGATACATGGAGAGACATCCCCGATAATAGAGATACATGGAGAGACAGCCCCCGATAATAGAGATACATGGAGAGACAGCCCCCGATAATGGAGATACATGGAGAGACGGCCCCGATAATAGAGATACATGGAGAGACAGCCCCGATAATAGAGATACATGGAGAGACATCCCCGATAATAGAGATACATGGAGAGACATCCCCGATAATAGAGATACATGGAGAGACAGCCCCCGATAATGGAGATACATGGAGAGACAGCCCCGATAATAGAGATACATGGAGAGACAGCCCCCGATAATAGAGATACATGGAGAGACAGCCCCGATAATAGAGATACATGGAGCGACATCCCCGATAATAGAGATACATGGAGACAGCCCCGATAATAGAGATACATGGAGAGACATCCCCGATAATAGAGATACATGGAGAGACATCCCCGATAATAGAGATACATGGAGAGACATCCCCGATAATAGAGATACATGGAGAGACAGCCCCCGATAATAGAGATACATGGAGAGACAGCCCCCGATAATGGAGATACATGGAGAGACGGCCCCGATAATAGAGATACATGGAGAGACAGCCCCGATAATAGAGATACATGGAGAGACATCCCCGATAATAGAGATACATGGAGAGACATCCCCGATAATAGAGATACATGGAGAGACAGCCCCCGATAATGGAGATACATGGAGAGACAGCCCCGATAATAGAGATACATGGAGAGACAGCCCCCGATAATAGAGATACATGGAGAGACAGCCCCGATAATAGAGATACATGGAGCGACATCCCCGATAATAGAGATACATGGAGACAGCCCCGATAATAGAGATACATGGAGAGACATCCCCGATAATAGAGATACATGGAGAGACATCCCCGATAATAGAGATACATGGAGAGACAGCCCCCGATAATAGAGATACATGGAGAGACAGCCCCCGATAATGGAGATACATGGAGAGACGGCCCCGATAATAGAGATACATGGAGAGACAGCCCCGATAATAGAGATACATGGAGAGACATCCCCGATAATAGAGATACATGGAGAGACATCCCCGATAATAGAGATACATGGAGAGACAGCCCCGATAATAGAGATACATGGAGAGACATCCCCGATAATAGAGATACATGGAGAGACAGCCCCCGATAATAGATACATGGAGAGACGGCCCCGATAATAGAGATACATGGAGAGACGGCCCCGATAATAGAGATACATGGAGAGACATCCCAGATAATAGAGATACATGGAGAGACATCCCCGATAATAGAGATACATGGAGAGACAGCCCCCGATAATAGAGATACATGGAGACAGCCCCCGATAATAGAGATACATGAAGAGACATCCCCGATAATGGAGATACATGGAGAGACAGCCCCGATAATAGAGATACATGGAGAGACAGCCCCGATAATAGAGATACATGGAGAGACAGCCCCGATAATAGAGATACATGGGGAAGACGGCCCCTGATAATAGAGATACATGGAGAGACAGCCCCGATAATAGAGATACATGGAGAGACAGCCCCGATAATAGATACATGGAGAGACGGCCCCTGATAATAGAGATACATGGAGAGACAGCCCCGATAATAGAGATACATGGAGAGACAGCCCCGATAATAGAGATACATGGAGAGACAGCCCCGATAATAGAGATACATGGAGAGACAGCCCCTGATAATAGAGATACATGGAGAGACAGCCCCGATAATAGATACATGGAGAGACATCCCCCGATAATAGAGATACATGGAGAGACAGCCCCGATAATAGAGATACATGGAGAGACAGCCCCGATAATAGAGATACATGGGGAAGACGGCCCCTGATAATAGAGATACATGGAGAGACAGCCCCAATAATAGAGATACATGGAGAGACATCCCCCGATAATAGAGATACATGGAGAGACATCCCCGATAATAGAGATACATGGAGAGACAGCCCCGATAATAGAGATACATGGAGAGACAGCCCCGATAATAGAGATACATGGAGAGACAGCCCCGATAATAGAGATACATGGAGAGACAGCCCCCGATAATGGAGATACATGGAGAGACAGCCCCGATAATAGAGATACATGGAGAGACAGCCCCGATAATAGAGATACATGGAGAGACATCCCCGATAATAGAGATACATGGAGAGACATCCCCGATAATAGAGATACATGGAGAGACGGCCCCGATAATGGAGATACATGGAGAGACATCCCCGATAATAGAGATACATGGAGAGACATCCCCGATAATAGAGATACATGGAGAGACAGCCCCGATAATAGAGATACATGGAGAGACAGCCCCGATAATAGATAAATGGAGAGACAGCCCCGATAATAGAGATACATGGAGAGACAGCCCCGATAATAGAGATACATGGAGAGACAGCCCCGATAATAGAGATACATGGAGAGACAGCCCCGATAATAGAGATACATGGAGAGACAGCCCCGATAATAGAGATACATGTAGAGACAGCCCCGATAATAGAGATACATGGAGAGACAGCCCCGATAATAGAGATACATGGAGAGACGGCCCCGATAATAGAGATACATGGAGAGACAGCCCCGATAATAGAGATACATGGAGAGACATCCCCGATAATAGAGATACATGGAGAGACATCCCCCGATAATAGAGATACATGGAGAGACATCCCCGATAATAGAGATACATGGAGAGACATCCCCGATAATAGAGATACATGGAGAGACAGCCCCCGATAATAGAGATACATGGAGAGACAGCCCCGATAATAGAGATACATGGAGAGACATCCCCGATAATAGAGATACATGGAGAGACAGCCCCCGATAATAGAGATACATGGAGAGACAGCCCCATAATAGAGATACATGGAGAGACGGCCCCGATAATAGAGATACATGGAGAGACAGCCCCGATAATAGAGATACATGGAGAGACAGCCCCGATAATAGAGATACATGGAGAGACAGCCCCCGATAATAGAGATACATGGAGAGACATCCCCGATAATAGAGATACATGGAGAGACAGCCCCGATAATAGAGATACATGGAGAGACAGCCCCGATAATAGAGATACATGGAGAGACAGCCCCGATAATAGAGATACATGGAGAGACAGCCCCTGATAATAGAGATACATGGAGAGACAGCCCCGATAATAGAGATACATGGAGAGACAGCCCCCGATAATGGAGATACATGGGGAGACAGCCCCCGATAATGGAGATACATGGAGAGACATCCCCGATAATAGAGATACATGGAGAGACAGCCCCGATAATAGAGATACATGGAGAGACGGCCCCGATAATAGAGATACATGGAGAGACAGCCCCGATAATAGAGATACATGGAGAGACAGCCCCCAATAATAGATACATGGAGAGACATCCCCGATAATAGAGATACATGGAGAGACAGCCCCGATAATAGAGATACATGGAGAGACAGCCCCCGATAATGGAGATACATGGGGATACAGCCCCCGATAATGGAGATACATGGAGAGACATCCCCGATAATAGAGATACATGGAGAGACAGCCCCGATAATAGAGATACATGGAGAGACATCCCCGATAATAGAGATACATGGAGAGACAGCCCCGATAATAGAGATACATGGAGAGACATCCCCGATAATAGAGATACATGGAGAGACATCCCCGATAATAGAGATACATGGAGAGACAGCCCCGATAATAGAGATACATGGAGAGACAGCCCCGATAATAGATACATGGAGAGACATCCCCGATAATAGAGATACATGGAGAGACATCCCCGATAATAGAGATACATGGAGAGACATCCCCGATAATAGAGATACATGGAGAGACATCCCCGATAATAGAGATACATGGAGAGACAGCCCCCGATAATAGAGATACATGGAGAGACAGCCCCGATAATAGAGATACATGGAGAGACAGCCCCCGATAATGGAGATACATGGGGAGACAGCCCCCGATAATGGAGATACATGGAGAGACATCCCCGATAATAGAGATACATGGAGAGACAGCCCCGATAATAGAGATACATGGAGAGACATCCCCGATAATAGAGATACATGGAGAGACAGCCCCGATAATAGAGATACATGGAGAGACATCCCCGATAATAGAGATACATGGAGAGACATCCCCGATAATAGAGATACATGGAGAGACAGCCCCGATAATAGAGATACATGGAGAGACAGCCCCGATAATAGATACATGGAGAGACATCCCCGATAATAGAGATACATGGAGAGACATCCCCGATAATAGAGATACATGGAGAGACATCCCCGATAATAGAGATACATGGAGAGACATCCCCGATAATAGAGATACATGGAGAGACATCCCCGATAATAGAGATACATGGAGAGACAGCCCTGATAATAGAGATACATGGAGAGACAGCCCCCGATAATAGATACATGGAGAGACAGCCCCGATAATAGAGATACATGGAGAGACAGCCCCATAATAGCGTTCTGTGCAGTGACGGATCGCACTCTATCTGCATCTGATGGAGGAGTCTGGCTTTAGTGGTCTTTACCCCCCCACTGCATTGTGCCCCCTGTACATACAATGGAGGAGGATAATGCTATGGGGGATGTTATCAGGGGGCGGCCTCCAGTTCTTAGTTTCAGTGATGGGAAATCTTCATCTTCAGCACAAGACATTGTGAACACTTGTAGCTTCATCTTTGTGGGAACAGTTTGGGGAAGACCCTTATCTGCCCCCCATGACTGTGCCCAGTGCACAACTCCATGCAGACATGGAGGGGAACATGAGCGGCCGCACCGAGCCCGGACCTCAGCCAACACCTATCCTGTAGAGTGTGACCCCGGCCTCCCCCAACATCAGGGTCTGACCCCACAAATCATCTTCTGGATGAAGGGGCAAAAATCCCCACAATGTGCCTCCGACATCTCCCCCAGAAGAGCAGAGCCGTCAGATCTGCAGAGGGGCGACTCCATGTTAATGTGCGGGTGTAAGATGGGGGGGTCACACCAAAAAATATGAGGAGCGACATCAGGAGGCAGCGATGTGGGACATGGCGGTCCAGAGAGCAGACAAAAGAGGGCGGCCGGCCCTGCGATCAGCACCGTGAGCCTCACCCGTCACCAATCACTTCACCAGGGCGGCTTATATTACACACTGAGGAATTGTTACTTAGGCGATTATCTAACACATAAGCGAGGCCGGCGGCCTACAAACCCCGAGACTGGAGCTGAAGATCTCTGCCGGTAACGTCACACATGAAGCGACGGGGAAGCTCAACATCGCCCAATTGTGATTATCCTTTTCATTTAACATGAGGGATGGGAGACTTCATTTATCATGATGTGAACAATTCTCAGCCCTGTCAATAAGAGACGGCGTGGCTACTGAATCACGGCCATGGCGAGACTGAAAGCCATCATTCCATGCACCAAATCCTCACAATGCCATACTACATAAAATACACCCAACCTGAGGAATACAGGAGCACGAGACCAAGGAAATCCTCATCTTAACGGGTCTATCAGCATATTATAGCATTTAGTCCATCAAAAATCTAGTATTATACTCCAGAGCTGCACTCACTATTCTGCTGATGCAGTCACTGTGTACATACATTACATTACTGATCCTGAGTTACATCCTGAATTATACCCCAGAGCTGCACTCACTATTCTGCTGGTGCAGTCACTGTGTACATACATTACATTACTGATCCGGAGTTACATCCTGTATTATACTCCAGAGCTGCACTCACTATTGTGCTGGTGCAGTCACTGTGTACATACATTACATTACTGATCCTGAGTTACATCCTGTATTATACTCCAGAGCTGCGCTCACTATTCTGCTGGTGCAGTCACTGTGTACATACATTACATTACTGATCCTGAGTTACATCCTGTATTATACCCCAGAGCTGCACTCACTATTGTGCTGGTGCAGTCACTGTGTACATACATTACATTACTGATCCTGAGTTACATCCTGTATTATACTCCAGAGCTGCACTCACTATTGTGCTGGTGCAGTCACTGTGTACATACATTACATTACTGATTCTGAGTTACATCCTGTATTATACTCCAGAGCTGCGCTCACTATTCTGCTGGTGCAGTCACTGTGTACATACATTACTTGATCCTGAGTTACATCCTGTATTATACCCCAGAGCTGCACTCACTATTCTGCTGGTGCAGTCACTGTGTACATACATTACATTACTGATCCTGAGTTACATCCTGTATTATACTCCAGAGCTGCACTCACTATTCTGCTGGTGCAGTCACTGTGTACATACATTACATTACTGATCCTGAGTTACATCCTGTATTATACTCCAGAGCTGGACTCACTATTCTGCTGGTGCAGTCACTGTGTACATACATTACTGATCCTGAGTTACATCCTGTATTATACTCCAGAGCTGCACTCACTATTCTGCTGGAGCAGTCACTGTGTACATACATTACATTACTGATCCTGAGATGCATCCTGTATTATACTCCAGAGCTGCACTCACTATTCTGCTGGTGCAGTCACTGTGTACATACATTACAATACTGATCCTCAGTTACATCCTGTATTATACTCCAGAGCTGCATTCACTATTCTGCTGGAGCAGTCACTGTGTACATACATTACATTACTGATCCTGAGTTACATCCTGTATTATACTCCAGAGCTGCACTCACTATTCTGCTGGTGCAGTCACTGTGTACATACATTACATTACTGATCCTGAGTTACATCCTCTATTATACTCCAGAGCTGCACTCACTATTCTGCTGGTGCAGTCACTGTGTACATACATTACAATACTGATCCTCAGTTACATCCTGTATTATACTCCAGAGCTGCATTCACTATTCTGCTGGAGCAGTCACTGTGTACATACATTACATTACTGATCCTGAGTTACATCCTGTATTATACCCCAGAGCTGCACTCACTATTCTGCTGGTGCAGTCACTGTGTACATATATTACATTACTGACCCCGAGTTACATCCTGTATTATACTCCAGAGCTGCACTCACTATTCTGCTGGTGCAGTCACTGTGTACACACATTACATTACTGACCCTGAGTTACATCCTTTATTATACCCCAGAGCTGTACTCACTATTCTGCTGGTGCAATCACTGTGTACAGACATTACATTACTGATCCTGAGTTACATCCTGTATTATACCCCAGAGCTGCACTCACTATTCTGCTGGTGCAGTCACTGTGTACATACATTACATTACTGATCCTGAGTTACATCCTATATTATACCCCAGAGCTGCACTCACTATTCTGCTGGTGCAGTCACTGTGTACATACATTACTGATCCTGAGTTACATCCTGTATTATACCCCAGAGCTGCACTCACTATTCTGCTGGTGCAGTCACTGTGTACATACATTACATTACTGACCCTGAGTTACATCCTGTATTATACTCCAGAGCTGCACTCACTATTCTGCTGGTGCAGGCACTGTGTACATACATTACTGATCCTGTACTGACTCTGAGTTACAGCCTGTGACACCAGCAGCAGAATAGTGAGTGCAGCTCTGAGGTATAATACAGGATGTAAGGTTAGAATTTATTTTTGAAGTTTTATTGGGGCTTAAAAAAAAAATTAGCTGGCAGAAATACTGCAGGGTGACGACTCCTGGGCTATGGACTCTCTACATTCTCTACCATCAGGGTGTTTGTGATGGTGACACTTACCCTGATCCGACAAGAAGTCCAGCATGGTCTGCAATAGGAAGGACAGATGGCGAACACACAGGGCCGGGTTGCCCATCCTCCGGGAGGCGTACACAAGCTCATGCAGTAACCGCATCTGCACGGCTGCCCATCCTCGGTGAGCACCTGGAGAGGGGGCATAAAAACCTCTGTTATCAGACAAGATGAGGAGAACCCAGTGGGTCGCACATAAATAGGGCCAATCAAGCAGCTTGTGCAATGATAAAAATCCTTCCTGTAGCCACCACTAGGGGGAGCTCTCAACACATGTATCCTACAGCACCTAATAAACCAATGGAAACCATGAGCTCCCCCTAGTGGCTGCTAGCTGCCATCACAGTCAACTCATCTTTGGCAGGAGGAAAGGTAAATTAAAATCTATTACAATTTATTCCTCACATTTGTGTTTATGAGTCGACTCCCGCGGTACCCCGCGCCTTGGCTCCGTTCCACCGTGCTGAACGTCTTAATAAATTCTATCATCAATCCGGCTTCTCTACCCCAATAATCCAGAATTAATTTTCTCCGGAGCTGCGCTCTCTCTCGGGCAGAGTCACACCAGAGATGATTTTGCTTTTCTTCTCGCTCTCGCTTTTGTTTTGCTTCTTAAACAGATTAGGAGCCGCGCTTTGCTGCCGGCGACCACAAAATGAAATTAAAATATTAAACGCAGATTTATAAAAGCTTTTATACTTCAGCAACTCCTGCCTTTAAAATAAAAATAAAAAAAATAAAAAAAAAATGAAAAAAAAAAAAAAAATGAGAAAGCAACCGAGGCGAAGGCTTTCATGTCGCTGACAAAAGAAGAACATTAAACGCTCCTAAGTGAAATTATAGGGAGCGGAGAAAAGCTGCCGAAATATCTGTGTGCGCAAGTTTCTATGGAAAACATGGTGTCTACAGGCAGAAAACAAATTACCGAGACAAGAAGACCATTCCTTATTTTTACTTTTAATTTTTTGTCAATTTTTTATTTCTATTTTTTTTGTAGCTTTTTTTTTTCCTTTTTATAGTTACAGAAGTGAACTGCATTACCCAGGAACGTCCACTGCACGGCGCTGTAGAGTTATAACTCCGCACACTGACTCAATAACAGCTGATCAGTGGTGGTTCCTGGTATGGGACCCCCGACTGTTCTGATATTTACGCCCTATCCTACCAGAATAGTCCTGAACAACTCCTTTAGGGTAACAATTTTTTTTATATATACATATTTCATATTTGACATTGACCATATAACACAGGGGTGGGGAAACTCAGGCCCAAGGCCTCAATGACCTTTTCCCTGGTCCCCGGGCAGGTTCCTGGGGACAATAGTTACAGCATCTCCTCCTGATCTCTGTGCCGCAACCCCATGTGTGCCGTGGTGTCTGTGCCGCAGTCCCACATCTCCTGCTTGTTTATGCCTCCTATGTGATGTATATACCGCAGCCCCATGTCTCCTGTTGTGAGTATACAGTAGTCTCGGTGTCTCCTATGTGATGTATACGGCAGTCTCAATGTCTCCTATGTGATGTATATACTGCAGCCCCATGTCTCCTGTTGTGAGTATACAGTAGTCTCGGTGTCTCCTATGTGATGTATACAGTAGTCTCTGTGTTTCCTATGTGATGTATACAGCAGTCTCGATGTCTCCTATGTGATGTATATACCGCAGCCCCATGTCTCCTATTGTGAGTATACAGTAGTCTCGGTGTCTCATATGTGATCTATACAGCAGTCTCGGTGTCTCCTATGTGATGTATATACCGCAGCCCCATGTCTCCTGTTTTGTATATACAGTAGTCTCAGTGTCAGGGTCTCTGACAATGGAGAATCCTCGATTCACAATTCTGGAGCCACATAGAGTAACTGAAAACTTGAACCCCAAACCTGGAAAACCCCTTGCTGTTTCAATGCCAAGTTCATGCTCCTTTAGAAGCTGCTTTTAGTTGTTGCTCAGCATGCATCCATGCATTGTATTCGGTCAGTAGAAGAGTCTTTCCATGTCTGAGCCTCTCTGATCCCCACCCCATAATTAGACAGAGCAATTCCAAAAACAGACAGTTTGATTACAGTGTAGATAACTTTGCTGAGCAGCAGTTAAGTGCAGCCTTTAATGAGAATTAAAACAGAATTACAGCATAGTGTTTCGGAGAGAAGAAACTAAAATAAGGCAATTAAGTATATTATAAAAGTTTCAACGCTTGCAATGCTTGGAGGAAAATAGAACAAAAATCTTTTTTTTCAATTAAATGTTTCAAAATATAAAAAATAAGGAAATAAAATACTTTTTCCTTATGCTTTATTATGCATAACTGAAAAAAAGACAGTTTAAAGTTGATATCACTGCTTTCTTAGCAACCTAATCTAAAAAGTTGTTGTTGCTTAGGTGGATGCTGTACTCTGCTGCAGTGGAGGTTCAATGCACAGTTCTCCTTTAATAGCCGCTTTCAATTGCTGCTCAGCAGAAATCCTTAACAATATTCAAATAGATCAAGTACTGCAATTTGCCTGTACTGTGGTAGAGGGGTTTAGAGTGGCTCAGACAGAGAAAGTCCCATATGCCAATTATTTCAATATACTGAATGGATTCATGCTGAGCAGCAGTTGAAAGCAACTTTCAAAAGGACCACAAATGGAGCATTGCAACAACGCTGCGGTATATTGTTTGGGAAGCAACTCTGGATGTGACTGGATGAGCGTATTACCTTTGCTGAAATCTTTTGGGTCCAGCGATAAACTGTAGCCGGGTAACGTCTCTAGGAGCAGCTTGTAGCAAGCCTTCCAGCCCGGCTCCGGGATCGTAGGGGCGACGCACTGCATTGCAGCCACCCTCTTGAAAAAAGCAGATTTTCGGTGGAAGCCGATGAGCTCGTAAAGCTCGGAGAGAACACCGTATCGCTGAATCTTCTCCTCCTCCGAAAGCTACAAAAAAGCCAAAACACTGGGATTAATCATTACAGGACTATGGCTACCGGTCTGATATTCCCCATTTCTAATTTCTCCTCCATGCTTTACACTGCTGCATCTCTTTCCTATAGCAATGTACATTTCCACAGCAGACGCTGTCTCCACACTGAACGCACCTAGGCAGACGGAATAATAAGGGTACGTTTCACACAACTTCTGCAGGTTTTAAGTGTGGATCCCACAAGAAAATCCATTTTAACCCTTCAATGGCTGGGCAATTATTTATTTATTTTTTAATTCCTGTGCTTTTGTTTTTTTTTCTCTTTTTCTTCCAAGAGGCAAAACTTTTTTTTATTCTTCAGTGTACATAGCCATAAGGCGGCTTGTTTTTTGTTGTGTTTTTTTTTTTTTTTTTTTTTTAGGATGGGGGGGGAGGCGAATTGAAGTTTTGAACTGCACCATTTACTTCACCATATAATGTAGTGAAAAATGGCACAAAAAAAAAAAAAATTCCACAAAGAGGAGAAAAATAAAAAAGAATTTTAAAAAAATATAATCCTGCCATTTTGGTTTTTTGGGTTTTGTTTTTTTTATGAGGTTGCCTTTATGGTAGCTTAGCACTACAGGAGTCTAGTATTATGGCGAGACCAAATTTATTTGTGTTTTACTTAATACAAAATTTCTCCCCCCAAAAAAAAAAATTTTTTTTTAATTACTCCAGGTGTTATATTCTGGAAGCCAGAATCATGGCTTTTTTTTTTTTTTTTTACATTTTGGGGTCCAGATGTCTTTCTGATTTTTTTTTATTCTATTTTTTTGGGAGATGACGTGACAAAAATATATAGCAATTCTGTCATTACTATTTTTTTTTTTTTGTATTGTTGTGTATTCTGAAATCTACACCAGCTCGGCTGACGTGGGGGCCTTCGGTAGGGCCCCCACTGCCATGGCAACCCATCGGTACCCTCTGACTGCATCTCACAGGGGGTCCGATGGCCGTAAGAACTGAGGTTAATATTAATATTAGCTTATTATTAGTTACAGTACTTTTATTCCTCCTCTCTGGCATCCAAAGTAGCTGAGAAGTGACAGAAAGGTAAAAAAGAAAGAAAAAAGAAAGTGACTGTGAATCTTTGAGACCGTTTACAGTAGGCCTCGTTTCTCAAGGCAGTCTCACTGTTGTCCTTAGCAACCAATCAGAGCTCAGCTTTCATATTTTCAGAGCCTTTTTGTAAATGAAAGCTGAGCTCTGATTGGTTGCTATGGGTAACCAGTACAGTCTTAGTAATAGACATTTTGATGTATATTGGGATATGGTTTGGCTGATAACAGGGAACAATAGTCATAGCTCAGGATCATGGAACATCCCCTTGACGGACACCTCCTCCAACCATTGCCCTGACTGAAATAGCCACCAATGTGGAAAACAGGAATTCATTAACCTCTCATCGGCTTGAGATTGCTGATAACAGAGAACAATAGGTTATATTTCCAGTAATGACTGCAGGAGTCCTGTCCTTTCAAATGTCCGGATGTGGGGGTCTCGTCACCTGAACAGGACAATGACTGGACAGCATGCTCGCTAATCTGCCATGTTCTCTGCTTGCTGTCAGTGAATGAGATCCTTCATGTTTACATCCGGAGGCTGAAGAGCATTAGTGGCGGCGTCCAGCTCACAATGCAGAGCACTGACACACTGTAACAAGCACCGCAGCGAGGTCTTAAGGAAGGATATATCTATAAGAGGCAGCAGTATAAAGCTCCGCTTCATGCAGGGAGGGGGTGTACAAAATTATTATCAGGGTAAACCCCTGTGCGCCCACCCAGAAATGATGATGACTTATGCTCGAGTCATCTAACCGCTGCAGCCAATCACAAGCTGGAGCAAGACATAACAGGAGCGTGCATCTGGTAACGTCACATTTCAGTCATGTGACCGCTGCTGCCAATCACAAGCTGGAACAGGACGCAATAGGAGCTTGCATCTGGTAACCTCATCCTTCAGTCATGTGACCGCTGCAGCTAATCACAAGCTGGAACGAGACGCAACAGGAGCGTGCATCTGGTAACTTCATCCTTCAGTCATGTGACCGCTGCAGCTAATCACAGGGCTCAGCAGTCATGTGACTGAAAACCACGACAATCACTCCCGGCCCTAGCCATATGGCAGCTGTACCCTAATAATCGGCTATACATACAGGAAGTCCTGGGGGCCGTTATAAGTAGCCAGGGTGACAGCACAGGGTCCCCATAGTGAGAGGGTGTTCCCTTTAACTTCACTCCCAGGCGATATTTTTATTTTTATTTTTTTCATTTTGATTTTTCTTCCCCCCTCTTCTAAGACCAAGAGCCATAATTTTCATTTTCCCATTTTAATTTTTTTATGCTATGTGGTGTTAAAAAAAAATTGCAAGTTTGTAGGGACAGAAAAAATGCAATTCTGGAATTTTGTTTTTTTTCCCTCTCTTTATGATGTTTACCGATCGGGTTAATTAATTTTACATTTTGACAGAACGGACTTTTACTGAATCAAATATATAATTTTTTTTAATTGATTTATTTTCAGCAGATGAAAACAGGGGCAATTCATATTTTTATATTTTTTTCTTTCATAATTCCTCAAACTTTTTTTGTTTTAATTTACACTTTATTTTTTTAGTCTCCTTAAGCCCCCGATATTTTATTGCTTGGTTCTTTGTACTGAAATACCGCAGTATTGGCAATATATAGGACAAATCACTGTCTCCTATGAAGTCCAGCCAGTGGCTGACCTTCGCAGGTTAGCAGTCATGTGGGCCTTCAGCTGCCATGATGACCCCTCCGCACGCCACGATCATGTCGAGATGGTGGGGGGGCAATGGAAGCTGATCCATGTGTCAGTATCAGTGATTGACAGCAGCACCTAAATGATTAATGAAGCTCCACTCACTGCTAATAGGGGCGTGTGCTGGCCGGGTAACACAGATGGCATCTGCCGCACATGCAGGGGGCTCCAGCACTGACCAAGGAAGAGACGTACCGTTATATCCATATGTGCTAAGGGGTTAAACATGCTGCCGTCCGTCTAAACTATAATGCTCTAAGAGTTACAACAGCAGCAGGTGGTCATAAAAAAGCCGAACACCCGCTTTGGGGTAACCGGGACACCCATGCATGGCTTATTCTGTAGACCCCTTAATTCAGCTGCCATAAATGCACATACAGGCAGCAGTCAAGGGGTTAAGGTATCGGCACCTACATCAGAGCATAGTCCCTACATAATAATTCACAATATATAAAGCTCTGGCGCCACCTCATGGCCAACTGTTAACACTGCAGCTGCAAAAGGCGACATCTGCAAACAGTCAAGAAAATGTCAGAAAGTGACGGATTAAGATTCACAAGCAAAATTGTCGAGATATCGGCCCACCTGGCGCAGATTTATGTAAACCACATTCTGGAGAAACTCTGAAGCCTCCATGCTCCTCTTCTGTATGGCCAGGACCCGGACGGCCTTCACGCAGGTCTCCAGCTCAATCACTCCGGCCGCCTTGGACTGAACACAACACTCGGTTAAGAATAGAGTCGCCGATAGCAGAGATCTTCCCCTCCCCAACATATAGGGGCAATCCAGCGCCCCTTGTGAGAGTGTCGGGAGCGGAGAGGTGCCCATAGGGCGCAGAGCATCTGGCGGGCGCCATGTCTGCTCGTCTCTCCACCTCCCCACGGCCGTGAGAGGCGCTGGATAAACCCCGGACCCCCAGAGTTCTAATGAAACCTCCCGGCAGGGCAGCCCACCTTCCCGTAGTAGGAGATGGCCTCCTTGTACTTCTCGATGATATCGTCGGGGCTCAGGCAGTTCTTTGCGCGTCCGATCTCGGTGCTGGCGTCCATGTTTATCCCGCTGGTGGAAAGAGCGCCTGGAAAAACGTAGATTATTAACGGCACGTGTCGTCATCAGTGTTATCTATTGCTCTCCGTTATCAGCCATTGCTCAGGGAAGGCTGACTGGGGGGTTCGGAGTGGAAGGAGCCCCCTTATATACGCAGTTACAGGCCGAGGGTTTAGTGGGGCAGTGAACGTTGTATGTGGGTATATGGCGGCAATAGCCGGAGGGGCTGAGGGCTGCTGCAGGATGCAGGACCCACAGCTGTGGACAATCCCTTTAACTGCAATTCCATATACCAAGATTAGTGATGTCAGGCATGTTAAAGGCCTCCATACACATCAGATGGCTGTCGGTTGAATCATGCTGCAGCCGATCGTTCCCATACACAGTTCGGCCACGCGCGCCTATTATTTTATTTTTTTTTTTTTTGGTCTCCACCAATGGTTTTTCTCCTGGACAACAATGTGATCCGTAGTCAGAAATTGAACGTGCCTAGTGGGTATCTCCCCTGACAATCAGTCCGAACCCAATATCAGAGAGTGCAACTGACATTAGTCTAATGTGTATGGGGCTGCTTAAAGGGGTTGTCCACTACTTGGACAACCCCTTCTCAATCCCAGTAAAATAAAGACATGATTCTCCCCTCCGGTGCCGCTTCAGCAGGGTCTGGCTCTCCCGTGACATTATTATGACAGGCAAACTGCGAATCAGCGCTGGCTTCCAGTTCTCTCTTATGGACCAATCAGATAGCTGAAGGAAGCCAGAACTGCAGTTGATCTCTCGCTACCTCCGGATGTCAATAATGTCAACGGAAGGGGAGAGTGAATGGCAGTGACGGAATGAAGTGATGGCCGTGCTTGCAAACCGCCGCTCCATTCATTGTCTATGTTACTGCTGGAAAAGGCCGAACACTACACTCATCTGTCTCCAGCAGTCCCACAGAGACTGTGCAGCCATCACTCTATCCGAGGGGCCATGTTTAAGGATTGGTGAAAGATTTAATGTTCTGACCCCACCGATCAGAGTGATCACCTAACCTGACGATAAATAGGTGATGACTTTTAATGTTGGGAACAAACAAAAAAACGAATCTAATATCTCAAGATCGACTGAAAAACTTAAGAAGCAGTAAATTGAGAAAGGGCTTGTATTGACAAGCTGCTTCTAGGCTGCCCATACATTACACGGCAGGGGGTGCAGGATTTATTTTTTTGTACCCACCTGGATCTATGAGAACCTCCTGAGCTCCTGGATCCATGAAAAGCAAGAAGAGACAGATTTAGTGCCACTCACAATACACACCACATGGGTATAAAGATTATACACGGTTAGTTTATCTTTAGGTGATCTGGTCTAATAATCATTTCTGTAAAAAATAAAATAATCAGCTTTGACCGGCCATATAACTGCTAATCTGAAAAAGCAGCGCTGCAGTGTAAAGCATGCTGCTCTTGAAGTCAGCTAACACCAACAGACGAGTGCTTGATATAATTCTTAATTAATGACAAAGGGACCTTTGTATTTTTTTTTTTTTTTTACATGTCCATATGCCCACTAAGGACGGTACACCCCTACCACCTGGGGGCGCATTTTTTAATTTTTTATTTTTAGAATGGGAGAAGAGGGTTGATTTAAACTTTTCTGGCAGTGGATTTTACATACATACATTAAAAAAACAAAACAAAAAACAAAAAAAAAATTATTTATTTTTATATACATCTCTATTAGTGATGAGCGAATAGCATTGCTGCTCGGGTGATGGAGTATTTCGTTCTGCTGGGACATGTAGTTTTCATCCTCTCAGCTGCATGATTTACGGCTGCTAGCCAGGCTGAGTACATGTGGGGGTTGCCTGTTTGTTGGGGAATTCCCACAGGTATTCAGGCTGTCCAGCAGCCATAAATCATGCAGCCGAGGTGAGGAAAACTACATGTCCGAGCACTTACAAATACTCGGAGACCACCCGAGGGGGAGACCCGAGCAACAATCCTATTCGCTCATCACTAACCTCATTAAAGGGTTACTCCTGTCCTCACATAAGTATTGTCTGATGGAGCTGGTAAAAACAAACACTTTTACAATTTATTGCTTGTTAAAATTTGAAGCTGTTCTTGAGATATCGCCACTTTTCTTTCAACACTCGTTGCCTAGGAGACCGACCGCCCCTGCTGTCTAGAAGCGTTGGACAAACATGTGCGGTGCTTACAAGCTTTTTTTTTTTTTATTTGGGGCATTTACGAGCTGCTCGGAGGGTGGCCAGGATCATTTGAGCGCGTTATTCGCTCCTAAACCCTTCCAGCTTCAGCGCTGTGATTACAAGTTAAATAGCAGCGGTGGTCGGTCTCCTGGGCAACAAGCTGTAAACTAAAGTGTTTATATCTCAAGAACGGATGAAAATTTTAATAGGCAGCAAATTACAAAAAGTTTTTTTTTTCCGAGCACTATCCGATAACGGCCACCTATGAAGATGGGAATAAACCCTTAACACCGAGGGACAAGTCCTTTCCCCAACATGAGACGAACCAATATCTCACATGTTAGAAAAGGGCCGAGGACGTGTGAACATCTCCAGGTTATCAGCCCATGATACAGGTAAGGCTACGTTCACATTTGCGTTGTGCGCCGCTGCGTCGGCAACGCAACGCACAATGCAAATAAAAATGCACCAAAACGCACGCAAAAACGCTGCGTTTTGCGACGCATGCGTCCTTTTTTGCCGAAATTTTGACGCAAGAAAAATGAAACTTGTTGCGTTTACTGCGTCCCGACGCTTGCGGCAAAAAAAACGCATGCGTCACACAACGCAGCACAACGCATGTCCATGCGTCCCCCATGTTAAATATAGGGGCGCATGACGCATGCGTCGCCGCTGCGTCGCCTGACGCAAACACGCAAAACGCTAATGTGAACGTAGCTTAACAGAGCAACGACCAGTGTTGGTTTTAAAGGGTTTTTCCATCTTCGTAGGTCCATATTGTTTGATAGCACTTGTAAAAATAAGAACTTTTGCAATTTACTGTTCAATAAAATTTGCAGCCATTCTTGAGATATTATCGCTTTTACTTTTTTGTTTGTTTGTTTCCAGCTCGTTGCCTTGGAGACCGACCATCTCTGCTGTCTATCCTGTAGGCTCTGTGCTGACGCTGCCCAGGATTAGGAGGTAACAGTGCGTTCCGGCGATCAAAACAGCACTTACAAGCTCAACACAAAAGAGCTAGTAAACGCTGCACATGTTTGGCCACCGCAGCTAGACTGTAGCGGTGGTCGGTCTCCTAGACAACGAGATAGAAACAAAAGCAAAAGTGTTAATATCTTAAGAATGGCTGAAAATTTGAACATACAGTAAATTTAGAAAGCACTTGTATTTACAAGCTCTATCCGACAGGACACCTTTATGGAAATGAGAATAACCCTTTAAAAGCTGGAGACTGGAAAGAGTAAACTCTACGATCCTTCGTCATACCTGGTCTGTGCCTTTTGCCGGCATCAGCAGATAGCACCACGTTCTGCGTCCGGCGCGTGCCCACCTTTCCTCCCGTACCTGTCGGATAGTGATGGATCACAGACGCAGAGCACAGTCCTTCCAGCGCAGCTGCAACAAAAAGTAACATATCACAATGTCCAGGGAGTATGGGGGGCACTTAGTTTCCCACGCGACATCCTCACTGTTCTGTCAGGGAACCTTTAAGAGAACTAAATCAGCCCTTACAGCACTTTGCTGAGCGCATCTGTCCTTCATTTGACCCCCTGGAGGATCTCTCAGGATCTGGACCCCCCCACCAACACTGGATCAAAACTACTAAAACAAGTCAAAACTTTTTAGAACTTTTCTCCATGTAATAAACTTCTTCGGAGTTGCAGTCTACACCTTGTATCCAAGCGCTCTGCATGCTGTCAGCAAATGAGAATATTCTATTTTAGCTCAAAATCCCTACAGACCCAATAGGTCTCACTGCTGAGGGTTTGCTACAAATGTATTCAGTCTAGACCATACTTTTTGCATCTCCAAAATCCTATCCCAAAATGCAGTAGGGGTAAAAATAATAAATATTAGCAAATACCTCCAATTTGAAATGTAGTATAGTTCTTCTGATTTACTTCGTTGCTCATCCCATGTGCAGGGCATCGCAGTAGCTTAGGCGTCCATGGTTACGACCACTAACAACTGTCACTGTACGAGTGGTCATAACCATGGATACCTAAGCTACTGCAATGTCCTGTACATGAGGCAAGCAACATAGCTAATCAGAAGAACAGAACTGTACAACATTTCAAACTGGAGGTCCATTTTTGCTTCACAACACTCTAAATACAAAACTAAGATAAAAGCAATGTTTTTGTATGTGTTGGTCTTGTTTTTATTGCATTGTTTTTGGGACATCTTAAGTGATACTTAATTTATACTAGCAATAGGGGGGTCTATTTAGAAAAAAAGAAAAAATGTATCCATTTATAGTTAAAATAATTAAAGAGATACCAATATGTATATTTTTCTTGACGTTTACTAAATAAAAACATTTTAATAATCTTCTAAAAGTTTTCTTTACTCTTACCTTACATACTTTTTTTTATTTTTCACCGATTTATTTGAATTTACTTTTTTTTTTTTTTTTTTAAGTTCTAAGAAGTTATCCACTACTAGGACAAACCCTTCTCATATCTCACGCTTTGCCCCCGATAAGATAAAAAAGCCTATACTCGCCTCCCGTGCTAGCGCAGTTCCCGCAGTGCTGGCACTCTTTCTGCCCGAGGCTCCCGTGCTGTTGTTGTGACACTTGACCCAAGCGTCCAATCAGCCGACTGGGCGCCAGAGTCACATGTCATAACAACCGCATGAGAGCTCTGGGTTGGCACCAGAAAAAAATTGACATAGGGTCCCCCTATAAAATCTAACCAGCAAAGGCTAGGCAGACAGCTGTGGGATGATATTAATAACCTAGGAAGGGGCCATGGATATTGGCCCCTCCCAGACTAAAAACATCATTTCTCAGCCGCCCCAGAAAAAGTCACATGTAACAACAACCACATGAGAGCTCTGGGATGGCGCCAGCACGGAAGGTGAATATAGGCTTTTTTTTTTATTTAATGGAGGCCAAACATTTAGATCAAGAAGGGGAATGTCCAAGTAGTGGACAACCCCTTTAATATATTATTGCAATAAAATATTCTGCCTATTTTTTCATTTTTTGCCAGACTACATTCCATATACAAAAAAGAAATAGGGATTTTTGTGTACTCACCGTAAAATCCTTTTCTCCGAGCCAATCATTGGGGGACACAGGACCATGGGTGTTTTGCTGCTGTCACTAGGAGGACACGAAGTTAACACATAAAGAATAACTCCTCCCTGCAGTATACACCCTCCTGCTGGCTCTAAGTGAACCAGTTCGGTAACAAAGCAGTAGGAGTTTAACATTTCACCAGAAAGAACTGTCAAAACCAAGTCAACACAGAAAAAACTAAAGCCAATAGGCTAACAGGGTGGGTGCTGTGACCCCCAATGATTGGCTCGGAGAAAAGGATTTTACGGTGAGTACACAAAAATCCCTATTTCTTTTACGCCTCATTGGGGGACACAGGACCATGGGACGTGCTAAAGCAGTCCCTTCGTGGGAAACAATCCACTGCAATTGCTCCGTGTACCCACAAGTTACAGATGCTGCACTGCCACCTGCAAAATTCGTCTGCCGACCGACATCTGCTGAGGCCTGAGAATGGACATGGTGATGCTTCGTAAACATATGCAGGCTGGACCAAGTCGCAGCTCTGCAGACGTGCTGCCGACTCCTGGTGCCGGATGGCTCAAGATGCACCCACTGACCGAGTAGAATGAGCCTTAATCCCTGCTGGGACGGAGTGACCTTTGATTCAGTAGGACTCCTGGATAGCTGAACGAATCCACTTGGCTATCGTAGCTTGGAAGTGGCTAGACCTTTCCTTGGCCCTTCCAGGAGCACAAACAGGGTATCTGACCTGCAGAAAGACGCCGTCCTCGAGACGCATCTCCTAAGAACTCTCACCAAGTCCAGTGTGTGAAGAGCCTTCTCGGTGCGATGTACTGGTGCCGGGCAAAGTGAAGGCAAGACAATTTCCTCATTGAGGTGGAAAGATGAGACAACTTTTGGTAGAAAAGACGGGGATGTTCTCAAAACCACCTTATCCTGATGAAAAAATGAGGAAAGGAACTTGACAAGACAAAGCCGCAAGCTCTGAGACTCGTCGGATGGATGTGACCGCAACCAGGAAGGCAACTTTCCATGACAGAAAAGACAGGGGAACGTTCTGCAGAGGTTCAAAAGGGGCCTCCTGCAAGACTCCGAGGACCAAATTAAGGCCCCATGATTCCAACGGCATCTTATAGGGCGGCATCACATGGGAGACTCACTGAATGAACGTCTTCACCTGTAATCTGTTGGCAATTCTACGTTGGAACAGGACTGACAAGGCTGAAATCTGCCCTTTGAGAGAACTAAAGGCGAGACCCAAGTCCAAACCTAATTGAAGGAATTTGAGGATGGAAGGAATGGAAAATTCAAGAGGAGAGCGTCCTCTGTCCTTGCACCATGAGAAGAAGATCTTCCAAATGCGATGATATATATGCATAGACGTAGGCTTTCTAGCACTGATCATGGTAGAAATTACTTTCTGAGAGAAGCCTGCCTGTGTTAGCACCCAGGACTCAACGGCCATGCCGTCAAACACAGGGCCTCAGAGTTCTGGTGGTAAATCGGGCCCTGGGACAACGATTCGGTAATCGCCAGGGGACATCGGCGACTAGTTGAACTAGTTCGGCGTACCAGGCCCTGCACGGCCAATCTGGCGCAATCAGGATTACTGGTATCCCCTCCGCTCTGATTCTTGATGACTCTCGGCAGTAAAGGAAGCAGGGGGAAATATGGAAATATGTACAGAAGCTGGAACTGAGGCCACGAGTGAACGAGTGCATCTACCCCGATGGCTGCTGGATTGTGGGACCGAGCTATGAATGGGAACCTTGGAATTTAGCCGTGAGGCCATCAGATCCACGTCCGGGGTTCCCCAACGACAGCAGATCTGGTGGAAGATCTCCGGATGGAGAGACCACTCTGCGGAGTCGAGACCTTGATGGCTGAGGAAGTCTGCCTCCCAATTTTCCACTCCCGGAATGTGAACCGCTGAGATCATTGAGCGGTTTTCCTCGGCCCAACGGAGAATTTGGCCTACCTCGGTCATGGCTGCCTTGCTGCGTGTTCCTCCCTGCCGGTTGATGTATGCCACTGCCGTTGCATTGTCGGACTGAATCCTGATGGGACGACCCACCAGGAAGGGATGGAATTGGAGAAGAGCCAACCTGATTGCTTGTATTTCCAGGATGTTGATGGGCAGTCGTGCTTCCTGAAGAGACTTGCGGCCCTGAGCAGCGTGATGGTGGAACACTGCTCCCCAGCCCAGAAGACTGGCATCTGTTGTCACAACTAGCCAATGTACTGGGAGAAAAGACTTTCCTTGATTCAGGGAGGACTTCAAAGTCCACCATCTGAAAGACTGTCTGACTCGCTGGGGAAGGAGGAAACAACGATCGAGAGAGGACGGGTTCCTGTTCCACACAGCCAGGAGAGCATTTTGTAAGGGGCGGAGGTGTAGTTGAGCGAATGGGACCGCCTCCATAGCTGCTACCATCCTGCCAAGGACTCTCATACTGAAGAGTATGAGGTTGGGAGAGCTTCTGAGCTTCCCGCTGTAAGACAGATCTTTTCTGGGGGAAGAAGTACCAACTGCTGGGACGTGTCCAGTATCATTCCTAGAAAGGAAATTCGCTGAGCCGGTACTGGGGAAGATTTTTGGAAGTTTATCTTCCAACCCAGACGAGAAAGAGTATCTATTGTGATGGTCACTGCCTCCTTGCAGGTGCGGAAAGAGGGGCCTTTGATGAGGATATCGTCTAGTTACGGTAACACCACCACACTTCGGGTATGAAGGATGGCCACGGCGGCCACCATGACCTTGGTGAATACCCTGGGAGCAGTGGCGAGGCCAAAGGGCAGAGCAGCAAACTGAAAGTGATCTTCCTGAACTGCGAAGCGAAGAAACCTTTGGTGAGAAGGTAAAATAGGAATGTGGAGGTACGCGTCCTGGATGTCTTTGGACGCCAGGAACTCGCCTTACTCCATGGAGGCGATGACAGAACGAAGCGATTCCATCCGAACCGTCGCACCCTGATGAACTTGTTCAGCAGTTTTAGGTCCAGTATGGGCAGGACTGTACCGTCCCGTCCTTCTTTGGAACAATGAACAGGTTTGAATAAAAACCTTGAAACCTTTCACTTTGAGGAACCTGGATAATAACCCCGTCTTCTTTAGAGAGCTTATGGCCTGGAAGAACTCTGATGCCCTTGCCCTAGGAGGAGAAGACAGGAAAAAGCGATTTGGTGGAAGAGAGGAAAATTCTATCATGTATCCGGAGGACACTAGGCCACGGACCCATTCGTCGTGAACGACCGAGAGCCACGCGTCGCTGAAGGAAAGCAGACGGCCGCCTACTTTGAGGGGGTCCTCCGGATACCGCAGGGAGTCATTGTGTGGGAGACCTGCCAGGTCTGGATCCCTTGGACCCTGACTGCCTAGGCCTGCCTCTCCAAGAAGGGGAAGGTTTGTAAGAGGTCTGAGGACCTCTATTCCCTATCCCTACGTTATGCCCGGCCAGGTCCTGAGGATGTGGAAGGAGAGGACCAATTTGAGTTGAAGCGGGAAAAAAAAAAAAATATAATAATAATAATAATAATAATAGGGACAGAGCCTGCTGCTGCTGGTTTCGAAAGGGTCTCTGTTGTGGAAGAAATTTACTCTTCCCTTCAGTGGTGTCGGAAATTAATTGGTCGAGCTTTTCGCCAAAAAGGCCACCGCTCTGATATGGAAGAGAAGTCAATGACTTTTTGGAAGCCGAATCCACACACCAGTCCCTGAGCCATAAGGACCTTCGGATGGTGATGGCGTTTGCTGCTGCTTGCGAAGCACAGTTAGCACCGTCCAGGGATGCGGTAACTACAAAATCTCCAGCTATCTGAGTAGCGAGGTCTGCTACCTTGGGAGGGAGATCGGTATCCAGCACCGCTGCAGACAAGACCTCAGCCCAGTGGGTCATAGCCTTAGCCACACACGTAGCGGCAAAAGATGGGAAGAGTCCGGCTGCTGAGGCTTCAAAGGCTGAACGCGCCATATTGTCGATGTGACGATCGGTTGGGTTTTTAATAGAGGCGCCCTCCGAAGAGAAAATAGATTTAGTAGCCAGGCGTGATACCGGAGGATCTACCGGGGGAGATGGCGACCAATCTTTTCTTAGATCCTGGGGAAAGGGATATTTTGATTCCATAGGCTTCTGCCCTGTGAATCGTTTATCGGGACGGATCCTGTGAAACTGAAACTCGGCGATGGTCTGGGGATATGGCATGAGTCCTTTTCCTGAAGGAGCGAGAGCTCCTTAGCAAAGTACGACGCCTAGAGTACGAGGGGTTTTGAGGATCGGAAGCGTCGTCCGAACAAGAGTGCCCTGGTTAGAGGAGGGGTCTCGGAACGATTCTAACGCTTTTTCCAGGGATGCCATAGACCTGGTAAGAGAGGTAGCCCACCCAGTGGGACCAGGCTCACTAGGTTCGGTATCAGTAACAGGTGGTTCCTGAGCAGTCTCCGGTTCACAAGCTGAGCATAACGCAGTATTGTGACCTCGGGGTAATGAGACCTTACAAGAGGTACATGCAGCGAAGAATACAGTGTGGGTTTTCCCAGACTTTTTGTGAGGCCTTGATTGAGACATAGTAGCCTTGAGGAGAGCGCTTACTAGCAGGGGAAGGGTTAAGCTATGTATCTGCAGCTTACACAGGTCCTGTGTCTTGAGTCCCCGGGGGAGGTCCGCAATGTATGGTCCTGAAGGCTGTATATCGGTTGTGACCCCGGATCCAGAGATTAGGAAGGCTGGAGCAGCGCTGCAGCATCAGCGCTGTGGATGTCCCAAGATGGCCACCGAGATCTGTGAGAGCGCTTATCAGGGAACGAGAAGCGCTAGAAAAGATGGGCGGCGGCAATTGCCGGTGGGCGTGGCCTGTATGAAGGGGAAAAGTCGGGGACTAAATTTGAAAAACTTGCGGTTGCGGCCAGCCCCGTCGCGACCGCTATTCGTGCCATCCTGAGCCGCGCTCCTTCATAGCAAAGCTGCACTGCGGACCACCCACGCACCTGGGCTTTATGCCCTGCTAGAGGTGCGGACCTTCCATACCCCGGGGACCAGGACCCCCCAGCGCCTCGGCCCCCGCAGTGTACTCACAGTAGATGCGGTGGGCCGATGCTCAATCCACCGTCGCCATAGTCAGAGAAGGGGTGGAGAGCTTCTGCCGCCTTGCGTCTTCCGCTATATCAGTGGTGATGCAGTGGGGGGCTGCACGAACGCCATACATAATATGACCTGGCTCCAGGAGAGGTAGATGGAGGGCTACTCCATGTGGTCGCCTGCTATGGAGGGGAAAGATCGGAACGCGAAGGAACCGTCGCCTGTAGGGCGAGATCAGGGCTGGCATCCAACGTTGCAGGAAAGGATACGGGAGGGACGCTCCAAGTACTCGCCTGTTGATGATTCAGGGGAGATTGGAACCTAGAAAGGATCCGTCGCCCCCATTCGCTCCGTTAAGGGAAAAAATAGAATAAAAAAGTAAAAATTAAAAAAATAAATAAATAAATAAAAAAAACGGTGGGGTCTGAAAGCAGACCCAAGTGCCTCCTACAGACACTAAGCAAGAACTGGGTCACTTAGAGCCAGCAGGAGGGTGTATACTGCAGGGCAGGAGCTATTCTTTATGTGTTAACATTCCTTATTTTTGCCATCTGTTCTTTTTTTAATAGATTTTTGGACATATTAAATAGGATTTAATTGATTTGTTTTCTTAATATTTAGAAGAAAAAAAATGTCCCTGTGCAGTTAAACTATTTCAACCAGTAGCAATGTGTTTATTTTTTCCTGGACTTTTACTAAAAACCATTTTTTTAAATTTGTATTTTATTTTACTTCTATATTTTTTGCTCCTTTTTAAAAGATTGATGTGAATTTAATTTTTAATTTTTTTTTTTATCTTTTTTTGCTAAAATAATTTTAATAAATATTCTAATATGTGGGTTTTCCTATATTTTAATACATTACATGAAGTTGTGAAAAAACGAAAACTTGGGATAATCCTCCCACGTGCGCAGTTGTGATTGACCCCAGGATATCGGTGATAAACCATCTCTTACCTCCCAACCACACAAAGTCGTTGACGGCTCGTAGCAGCTCCACAGCCATGTGATAATGGACCAGGGCGTCCTGCAGCATCCCAGCCTGCAGGCTTAAATCCCCCACGTGTTTCCGCATGCGGCCCTGACAGCGCTTCTTGTAATGCCTGTGGATGAATGAAGAACGAGACGGGTCACTAATAAGATACGGTACGCAAGAGTCTGAAGAAACGAGGGTGTAGTAGATAGAATTGTAAAAATCTATCAAGTTCTCATAGTGAATACTGAACCAAGGCTAGCACTCTATTAAACTCTATGTGACCCCTTGCATGGAACAGGTAATTAAAGTGGATTATCTGATGGATTGTAGCCAGAAATAGGCGTTTTTGGAATCCGATCGATTTATGGCAGAGAGATAACCTATGATTGAACAGAAAAGCAAGTAGATTACCTTAAAATCCTTTTCCTCCTTATAGAAATTCTGAATTGAGGTTTTTATGAACGGCATAGATACGACTTTCATATCTGTCATATTTTTCGAGGTTGTGACAAACAATGCATTGTCTTACGTCACTGGGCGGTTGAGACAGCACCTTTCAAGTTAATAACGCTCCAGATGGATGATGCTATCCATGCCAGGTTTCCTATCTATATAAAAAGGTAAAATCCCGATAGGAATTATGACAGTAATATCTCCCACCTGGGACCTCCAGGGGCGAAGTTATCGTGGAATTTGGAAATCCCATAATTTGTTAGAGACTGAGCCCCATGGCATGAGCCGCCATGTTACGAGTCACCAGAAGGGAGGCATGTGTGTGTTACTTGTGTTCATTAAAAACAAATGCCAAATTATAATCTTTATCAGTCCTGAGAGATTCAGTTTACTTTAGATCTGTCCATCGACCCCCCAAAAAAGAAGAGTTCCACTTCATAAAAGCCAAAGGCAACCCAGCGACATCAGCTTTAGTACATTTCTTCTGTTTAGCCTTTGTATTTGATGTAATTGCATATATCGTATTGTTTTGTCCGTTTTGTATATTTTTTTTTTATAAACACTGCTTACTTTGTGGATTAAATATATAAAATGGCTCCTTCTATTGCTCTAGACACCGCATCCCTGAAGCAATACAATACCTGTAACGGGTGTCCAACAGGCACGGATAGACGACTGGCGGTGGCCCTTGATTTACCCTGTTCGTTGTTTGACAAATTGGTGGCAGTGGTGGGATCTGCGGGATCTCTCTGTTATCCTTGACAGAGCGATATGGAGAAAGTCCATCTATAAATCACAAAAGGAACAGCTTGTTCCCATTCCCTTCTTAGGCTAGGTTCACATTGCATTAGCGTATGTGCTAAACGGACTGCACTAACGGACTGCTTTAACGCAATGTCCAAAAAGGGATCGTGTTTAGCGAACGCGCTAGCGCAGATGCCCGATCTGTGCTAGCGAGAACGGACCCAAAAACGCTGCAGACAGCGTTTGAGGTCCATCACAAAATAACGGAACATCGCTAACGCATGCCAAAAATGGCATGCATTAGGGATGCGTTACATACATTGCGGTCAATGGGTGTGCTAACGGATCCTTTACATTGCGTTAGTGGCGCTATGTAACGGATTCCGTTAGCGGATACCCACTAACGCAATGTGAACCTAGCCTTAGACTGTGTGCGCACGTTGAGTATTTGCTTGCAGAAATTTCTGCATCTCATGGCAGGAAAAACGCTGTGGAAAAAAGACGCACATTTTTGCCGCATTTTTGGTGCGTTTTTATACAGCACTGAATGCTTTTTTGAGCTAAATAAAGATATTTGAAAAAAAGTTTTGTGATGTAATTTATTGGTTCATCACCACCTTTTTCATGCTGATGCATTTAGTAGGGGTTGGTGTCAGCAGCTGTCATTGACACCTAGCTGCAGGCTAAGTAATGAAAAGGTGTCAGCCCCACATTACTAAGCCGATAAGAAAACACAAACCCACACATAACATAGTAACATAGTAACATAGTTAGTAAGGCCGAAAAAAGACATTTGTCCATCCAGTTCAGCCTATATTCCATCATAATAAATCCCCAGATCTACGTCATTCTACAGAACCTAATTGTATGATACAATATTATAGTCATCAGCCTATGTATTTGCATTAACAGGAGGAACATACATGGGTTGTAACCAGACACGAACTGTTAACTTAAAAAAAAGGAAAGAAAAAAATTGCGTGGGCTCCTGCATAATTTTAATAACCAGCAGAGGGAAAGCCGATGGCTGATGTTAATATTCTGGGAAGAGCCAATAGCCATAAATGTTCTCAGGCTATTAATATCAGCTCACAGCTGTTTGCTTAGACTTTACTGGCTAGTTTACAGAAAAAAAAAATTAACATAGGGTCCCCCTATAAAATCTAACCAGCAAAGGATAGGCAGATAGCTGCAGGCTGATATTAATAGCCTAGGAAGGGGCCATGGATATTAAACCCTCCCAGACTAAAAACATCAGCTCTCAACCACCCCAGGAAAGGCGCAACTATAAGATGTGACAAATCTGGCGCTTAGCCTCGTTCTCCCCACTTGCCCTGTAATGGTGGCAAGTGGGGTTTATATTTGTGGGGTTGAGGTCACCTTTGTATTGTCAGGTGACATCAAGACCACAGGATAGTAATGTAAAGTAAAGGCATCTAAGACACCTATCCATTAGTAACCCAATAGTGATAGTGTAAAAACAGACACCCAGTATAAAGTCCTTTATTTGAAATAATGACACAGACTCCTTTAATAATCTTAATTAAACCATACTTACAGAACGCCTAATCCACCAAAGCCAATGTCTCCTGCAACAAAAATAAACCACAATATTCCTCAACTGTCTGCAGAGAAGATAATCCATAATGTCCCACGACGATCCTGATCACTTATAAGACAGACGGCGATACACTGACAGGAGGTAAGCGCTCCCGCAGTGTATCACTGAGCTGCCGTGAGAGAGTTCGCCGGAGTTCATCAGCTGATCAGCTCCGGTGATCTCCCTTACGACACTAATGCTGTGGAGGAAGGTTCGCACGCAGCGGTGACGTAAGTGAGATCACCGGAGCTGATGACCTCTCATGGCAGATCAGTAATATACTGTGGGAGCGATTACCTCCTGTCAGTGTATCGTCAGCAACCGGGCAGAGCAGTCACATCTCCCGATGTGACTGTTCTACAAGTGAGATCGCCATGGGACACTATTTCAAATTATTTCTAGGAGACGAGGGCATCAGGGATTGGACGTTAAGGTGAGTATAATGAGTTTTTATTTTTATTTGAATGTGTATGTAATTATTTTAACTCATAAGTAAGAAAATATGCGGCACTCACCCCAAATTCTGCAGTGGAAAGCGTGAATTTTAATGGAAAACTTCAACAGATAAACATCCGTTACAACATAAGGTAAGCAGGAGGGTGCGGTGTTGGAGCTTGGTCCAAGCTCCAACACCGCACCCTCCTGCTTACCTTATGTTGTAACGGATGTTTATCTGTTGAAGTTTTCCATTAAAATTCACGCTTTCCACTGCAGAATTTGGGGTGAGTGCCGCATATTTTCTTACTTATGAGTACAAATGAACTATTAGTTTTCAGCTGCTGAGCACCTCATACCCCGGAGTAAGCGTGACGCCTAATACTCTGGATCCCATCTCAAGTCCTGACTGCTGTATATGGTATCGTTCTAGTGCCGTCCCATTCTATAGCTTTATGTGGATTAGTAATTATTTTAACTGTGAGCAGAGGTGCCAGCAGATGATACTACATCTCCCATCAGCAGTAACCAGACATGAGGATGAGAGCAGTAGTCTCCTCAGCCCATGCCTGTGGGTCACGCTGACATCTGCCAGCATGACCCCGCAGCGCTGACAGACTGTCTTATCGGCAGTAGCGTTACCGCTGATAAGAACCACCGCGCCGGTATTTCCCACGCTGCCACACAGATGACAGCGTGAAAAATACCATAGGAAGCCGGTAAAAACGGAAACAAAAATCCATTTGTATACCTGCGGATTTGACTGACTCAATTGAAGTCAATGGGTGAAAAACGCTGCACAAATCACAAAGAACTGACATGCTGTGGAAAAAAACAAACAAACACTGCAAGTATGCACGGAAATTTACTGATCATGTGCAAAACACTTCAGGATTGTTATCCAATAACCTTCCATAAGGATTCAATTGCGGTTTTGGCCCATTTCCGCGTAGAAAAAAAAAACGCTGCGAAAAAGGCACCAAAAAGGCACTGTGTGCACATATCCCTAATCGGAAGTGTGACAGTGCACAACTGCTTTTATAATTCTGCTTGCTGGCTGTTTTCAATGGCAACAAGCAGAATAGTGAGTGCAGCTCTGGGGTATAATACAGGATGTAACTCAGGATCAGTAATGTAATGTATGTACACAGTGACTGCACCAGCAGAATAGTGAGTGCAGCTCTGGGGTATAATACAGGATGTAACTCAGGATCAGTAATGTAATGTATGTACACAGTGACTGCACCAGCAGAATAGTGAGTGCAGCTCTGGAGTATAATACAGGATGTAACTCAGGATCAGTAATGTAATGTATGTACACAGTGACTGCACCAGCAGAATAGTGAGTGCAGCTCTGGGGTATAATACAGGATGTAACTCAGGATCAGTAATGTAATGTATGTACACAGTGACTGCACCAGCAGAATAGTGAGTGCAGCTCTGGAGTATAATACAGGATGTAACTCAGGATCAGTAATGTAATGTATGTACACAGTGACTGCACCAGCAGAATAGTGAGTGCAGCTCTGGAGTATAATACAGGATGTAACTCAGGACCAGTAATGTAATATATGTACACAGTGACTGCACCAGCAGAATAGTGAGTGCAGCTCTGGGGTATAATACAGGATGTAACTCAGGATCAGTAATGTAATGTATGTACACAGTGACTGCACCAGCAGAATAGTGAGTGCAGCACTGGAGTATAATACAGGATGTAACTCAGGATCAGTAATGTAACATATGTACACAGTGACTGCACCAGCAGAATAGTGAGTGCAGCTCTGGAGGATAATGCAGGATGTAACTCAGGATCAGTAATGTAATGTATGTACACAGTGACTGCACCAGCAGAATAGTGAGTGCAGCTCTGGGGTATAATACAGGATGTAACTCAGGATCAGTAATGTAATGTATGTACACAGTGACTGCACCAGCAGAATAGTGAGTGCAGCTCTGGAGTATAATACAGGATGTAACTCAGGATCAGTAATGTAATGTATGTACACAGTGACTGCACCAGCAGAATAGTGAGTGCAGCTCTGGAGTATAATACAGGACATGTAATTTATGTAGACAGTGACTGCAGCTGCCTAGCAAAATATTTTGGGGATGGCGTCACTGAGAACCCACAATGCAGGGTATCTTGGATTACATTGGAGTGAGACCTACCTGCTGTCCGGATCCAGCCCCACAAAATCTTTCTTCTCATAGGGCACATAGAGCAGAGGGATTTTTTCCCCGGACTTCTCGCTCGTCCGGTCCAGCCTTTTACTTTCCAATACAATGAACAAGGACTGGACAAAATCCTCCACCCATTTCTCCAGGGATTCACAGTCTTCGTAGCTGGGGTAGACGGCTACATCAGTCCGGGACTGGTCCTGCAGCTCTTCCTTCAGCCCAAACACAAAGAGTCGGGAGTCGTACAGGGTGGAGCTGTAGACTTCCTTGTTCTGCTCGTATTTGCGCAGGATGGGGGACAGCTCGTTCAGGAGGCCGCACTCTGCCACACAGATGAGGCCCACCACCTTCCGATGGGTCTGGAAATCTCCCCAGTCGTTGTTCTCCACCGGATATTGATGGCGGTAGCGGATGTACAGGGCGCGCTGGGAGTTGCTGACATTCACCTGAGACACTGAGGAGATGCGTTTGTAGATCTTGAAGAAATTGTCACTTTTTAAGACGCCCACAAACTGGACCACCACAAGGAGGGTCTGGTGGTCCTCGGCACATTGCATGTAGTCTGGGACACTCATTCTGCCACCTGAAGATCCTGGGAAGATGAAAAGCAAGACATGATGGAAACTGAAAGACCCGGAACATGTCGCCTGATGAAAGGGAATTTCTACAAAGGTGCGAGCAAGATCTGTGGACGCTCCGCGGAGGAGGGAGAAGGAAGCCAAGGACCAGCACAGTAAGTAATGACCGAATGAGGGGAAGGAAGGAAGGATGGGAGGGATAGAAGGAAGGGAGAGGAGGATGAATGGATGGATGGATGGAAGGAAGGAAGGAAAGAAAAGGTGCGAGAGGAAGAGGGACAGAGGGAAGAAAGGGAAAGGAGCGAGGGGAGGAGGGACGGACGGAAGGAAGGTAAAGGAGGGGAGGAGGGATGGAGAGAAGGAAGGAAAAGGAGCGAGGGGAGGAGAGACAGAAGGAAGAAAAGGAAAGGAGGGAAGGAAGGAGGGAAGGAGGGAAGGAAGGAAGGAAGGAAGGAAGGAAGGAGCGAGGGAAGGAGGAACGGAAGGAAGGGAAAGGAGTGAGGGGAGGAGGGACAGAAGGAAGGAAGGTAAAAGGTGGGGTGGAGGGATGGATGGAAGGAAGAAAGGAAGAATGGAAGGGAAAGGTGCGAGAGGAGGAGGGACAGAGAGAAGAAAGGGTAAGGAGCGAGGGGAGGGATGGACGGAAGGAAGGGAAAGGAGCGAGGGGAGGAGGGACCGAAGAAAGCAAGGTAAAGGAGCGTGGGGAGGACGGACCGAAGAAAGCAAGGTAAAGGAGCAAGGGGAGGATGGATGGAGGGAAGGAAGGGAAAGGAAAGAGGGGAGGAGGGACGGAGGGAAGGAAGGGAAAGGAAAGAGGGGAGGAGGGACAAAAGAAAGGAAGGGAAAGGAAAGAGGGGAGAAGGAACAGAAGAAAGGAAGGGAAAGGAGCGAGGGGAGGAGGGACAGAAGGAAGAAAGGGAAAGGAGCGAGGGGAGGAGGGATGGAAGGAAGGGAAAGAAGAGAGGGGAGGATGGATGGAGGGAAAGAAGGGAAAGGAGAGAGGGGAGTAGGAACAGAAGAAAACAAGGGAAAGGAGCGAGGGGAGGAGGGAAGGAAAGGAAAGGAGAAAGGGGAGGAGGGACAGAAGAAAGCAAGGGAAAGGAGCAAGGTTAGGAGGGACGGAAGAAAGGAAGGGAAAGGAGAGAGGGGAGGAGGGACGGAAGAAGAAGGGAAAGGAGAGAGGGGAGGAGGAACAGAAGGAAGGAAGGGAAAAGAGCGAGGGGTGGAAGGACGGAAAATACTATTGAGAACTTTGTTCTTCCTTTCCACTTCTAATGGCAAAGAAAAGAAAACAGAATAAAAATATTGGAGAAAGAAAATCGACCACAAACTAAGAACTTTCTATACGAACACACAGAGCATGGGCAACAAACAAGGAAAATTGGAGCTACTAAAGTGGGAGAAGAAATATGATGTCATTGGCATCACTGAGACTTGGTGGGATGATACACATGATTGGAATACAAGGCTAGAAGGATACCACTTATTTGCAAGAAACAGACTTGATAAATGGGCAGGAGGCGTCGCATTATATATCTCCAGAGATTTAACCCCTTAACCCTCAGAGCTTTTTTTGGTTTTGCGTTTTTCGCTCCCCTCCTTCCCAGAGCCATAACTTTTTTATATTTCCGTCAATATGGCCATGTGACGGCTTATTTTTTGCGGGACAAGTTGTACTTTTGAACGACACAATTGGTTTTACCATGTCGTGTACTAGAAAACAGGAAAATAATTCCAAATTCGGTGAAATTGCAAAAAAAAAGTGCAATCCCACACTTGTTTTTCGTTTGGCTTTTTTGCTAGGTTTACTAAATTCTAAAACTGACCTCCTGCCATTATGATTATCCAGGTCATTACGAGTTCATAAACACCAAAACATGTCTAGGTTCTTCTTTATCCAAGTGGTAAAAAAAAAAAAAATCCAAACTTTGCTTTAAAAAAAAAAACAAACAATAATTGCACAGTTTTCTGATACCGGTAGCGTCTCCATTTTTCATTATCTGGGGTTGAGCGAGGGCTTATTTTTTTTGCGTGCCGAGCTGACATTTTTAATGATACCATTTTGGTGCAGATATGTTCTTTTGATCGCCCGTTATTGCATTTTAATGCAATGTTGCGGCGACTAAAAAAAAAAAAGTAATTCTGGCGTTTGGATTTTTTTTTCTCGCTACGCCGTTTAGTGATCAAGTTAATCCTTTTTTTTATTGATAGATCGGGCAGTTCTGAATACGGCGATACCAAACATGTGTAGGTTTGTTTTTTTTATTGTTTTGTTTTAGTTTGAATGGGGCGAAAGGGGGTGATTTGAACTTTTATATATATTTTTTTTTTTCATTTTTTTTTTTAATTTATATATATATTTTTTTTTTTTTTACTTTTGCCATGCTTAGTGATGAGAGAGTATACTCGTTACTCGAGATTTCCCGGACAAGCTCGGGTGGTCTCCGAGTATTTGGATGTGCACATAGATTTAGTTTCTGTCGCTGTAGCGGCATGATTTGCGGCTGCTAGCCAGCTAAGCTCTAACAGGCAGGTGGTTGTTACTTACCTGCCTCTTGTGCACGGTGCTGTTTTTCTCCAGCATACAGCTGTCACAGAACGCTCCTGCCGGGGATTCAGCTGCATGTGCTGACATGCCGGGGCGAAACTTCCGAGGGCATTCTGATTAGACAGCGGAATCCGGCTATCAATCAGAATGACATTGGAAGTTTCGCCCCGTCGATAGAGCGGACCAGAAAAGAAGCCTCTGCTCTGTAGAACTGATGTCAGCAGAGGTTTCTGAATCTCCGGCAGGAGCGGTCTGTGACATCTCTGCGCCGGGCACAACAAACAGGTAAGTGGCAATTACCTGCCTGTTAGTGCTTAGATACATTTTTTGTTACTTCACGGATATCCCCTTTTAGACTTACAAGAGATAAAAGCAATAAACAAAATGATTTGAGGGTTATGTCAAAACTAAAAGAAAAGTCAAAGATGCTCTAGGATTTTTACAGGATGAATATGGTGAAATGGTAAAAAATTACGGTATGTTGAGGAGCAGAACTTTAAGGGTATGTTCACACGTTCAGGATTTCCATCCTTTTTTTTTCAGGACAGTTTTTTTTAAAAACTGCAGCTCTTGGCAGAAAACGCAGGTCCTTTTTTTGTCCTTTTTTGATGCGTTTTTTGATGCGTTTTTTTATCCTTTTTTTATGCAGTTTTCTATGCAGAGACTGTGTGTTTCCTAGGAAGCTTTTTAGGGCTAAAATGGCTGAAAATACCCTAACCCTAACCCTACCCCTACCCCTAACCCTACCCCTATTCTAACCTTAGTGAAAAGAAAAAAAAAAAATTCTTAATTTTTTTATTGTCCCTACCAATGGGGGTGACAAAGTGGGGGGGGTGTCATTTACTATTTTTTTATTTTGATCACTGAGATAGGTTATATCTCAGTGATCAAAATGCACTTTGGAGCGAATCTGCCGGCCGGCAGATTCGGAGGGCGCACTGCGCATGCGCCCGCCATTTTGCAAGATGGCGGCGCCCAGGGAGAAGACGGCCGGACGGACACCGGGTAAGTATAAGGGGGGGAGATTAGGGCACGGGGGGGGCATCGGAGCACTGGGGGGGGGCATCGGAGCACGGAGGGGGGCATCGGAGCACGGGGGGGCGGGATCGGAGCACGGGGGGGCAGCCACACTCCGCCCACGCACTTCCGCCCGCTCCCCCGCACTTCCTGCTGCAGCGGTTCTGCACATCAAATCGCAGTAAAACCCGCAGATATATTTTTGATCTGCGGGTTTTACTGCGATTTTGACCTCACAATGGAGGTCTATGGGTGCAGAACCGCTGCGGTTCAGGAAAAAGAAGTGACATGCTCCTTCTTTTTTGCCGCAGCTATTCTGCGCGGCTTTTTAAACGAAATTACGGACCATGTGCACAGCAGTGACTGTTTTCCATAGGGTTACATTGTTATGTACCCTGCATGGAAAACTGCTGCGGAACCGCAGCGGCAATACCGCTGCGGTTCCGCAGTAAAAAACGCACTGTGTGAACATGGCCTTAAAGTCTTATTTTCAGTTTTCTCTCAGAAAGTAATTGTAACATCAACTGATTTTCACTGGACTACCGAAGGAATAGAAAAATCCACACTATCCATAAACAGAGAGATGGTGAGGAATCACGGAGCTAACATAAAAGAATTCAAGTCTCCAGGGACAGATGAGTTACATCCTAGGGTACGGAAAGAGTTAGCCGAGGAAATTATTGAATCAATCTCAACAATGTTTGAAAATTCTTGGAGACCAGGAGAAGTCCCAGAAAATTGGAGAAGAGGTGGTCCCAGGAAATTACAGGCCAGTGAGCCTTACTTTTATACCAGGAAAGATCTTTCAGCAAACTGTTAACCAGCATGTAAGCAAGTACCTGGATGAGAATGAAGTGCTTAACCAGAGCCAGTATGGGATTGTAACTAATGAGTCATGTCAGACTAACTTAATTTCCTTCTATGATGGAATCACTGACTGGGTGGATCAGAGAAAAGCGGTACATATACTATATCTTGACTTCAGGAAAGCATTTGATAAAGTATCTCATACTTTCCTTATCGAAAAAAATGATCAACTACGGAATGGACAGGGCAACTGTTAGGTGGATTCATAACTGGCTCAGTGATTGGACCCAAAGAGTGGTCATAAATGGCTGCACATCCAGTTGGAAGAATGTCTCAAATGGGGTACCACAGGGCAACTCTGTTCAACATTTTTATCAATGATTTAGATGAAGGAATTGAGGATAAACTGAGTAAATTTGCTGATAACACAAAGCTAGGAGGGAAAGCGAATATTAACCCCTTAGTGACCGAGCCAAATTTTTGAAATCTGACCAGTGTCACTTTATGTGGTAATAACTCTGCAACGCTTCAACAAATCCCAGTGATTTTGAGATTGTTTTTTCGTGACACATTCTACTTTATGATAATGGTAAATTTAGTTCAACATTTTTTGTGTTTATTTATAAAAAAAATCAAAAATTTGAGAAAAATGTTAAAAAATTAGCAATTTTCTAAATTTGAATGATTATCCCTTTAATCCAGATAGTCATATAACAGCAAACCATTAATAAATAACATTTCCCACATGTCTGCTTTACATCAGGACCATTTGTAAAATGTTATTTTATTTTGTTAGCATTTTAGGAGGTTTAAAAATGTAGCAGCAATTTTTCATTTTTTCAAAGAAATTTACAAAATTTATTTTTTTAGGGACTTATCCATGTTTGAAGGGACTTTAGCGGTCCCATATATTGGGAAACCCCCAAACGTGATACCATTTTAAAAACAGCACCCCTAAACATATTGAAAACTGCTGTCAGGTACTTTATTAACCCTTCAGGTGCTTTACAGGAATTAATGCAAAGTGGTATGACAGAAATGAAAATGTGTATTTTTACCACCTAAATGTTGCTAACTTCTAAACAGATTACTACAGCCGTCAGACTCTAAGGCCACTATTTGGTCATGAATTGCCATGGCAAACATCAGGAACACAAAATCATGATCTGAGGGCACCAATTGGGATAAAGAGGAAGCCCCCACACTCTGTTAACCATTTATAATGATATAGTCACTATTGACAGCAGCATCTAAGGGGTTAAACAGATTTAGAAGGTGCAAATACTGATCGTGGCTGGTGCAGCAAGTTGTCAGCTATAGTGTACAGCCGACAGATGATGGATTGTCACCTGTATGGGGAGGCTATTCTCCTATATCTCAGGTCAGTTAAAAGACGTATTGGCGGTCATTAAGGGGTTAAAGAAGAGAGAGAGAAAGGAATCAAAAAGATGTAAATAAACTGGAGCAGTGGGCAGCAACTAACAGAATGTTTTTTAACAGGGGAAAATGCAAAGTACAACATCTGGGTAAGAAAAATGAAAAATAGCATATACAGAATGGGAGGAATAGAACTAAGTAACAGCACGTGTGAAAAAGACTTGGGTATACTAATAGATCACAGACTGCACACAAGTAGTTATAAAATAAGGGTTCCTCGGTCACATAGGGGCTAACGTCCAAAAGCCCCACATAAATTATAATTGTGTGTACAGAGAACGCTCTGCTGTGCACCCTTTTCGGGCGTATTTGCGTGTACGCCTCCAGTAGGAAAAGATGGCCGAAAATTATGAACGGCAGAGTACACGTTCACTGTGTCGGCACCAAGATAGCCGTACAGACAGATAACTGGTGTGCAGCACCTACAGGGGGGGTCCTTAAGTCTTAGGCCATGTTCACACTTAGCGGTTTTTACCGCGGAACCGCAGCGATTTTGCAGCTGCGGGTCCGATGCAGCTTCCATTGCGTTTACAGTAATATGTAAATATGGAAACCGCAAACCGCTGTGCAGGAAAAAACGCGAGGGAACGCAGCGGTTTACAACCCGCAGCATGTCACTTCTTTGTGCAGAATCGCGGTGGTTCTGCACCCATAGGAATGCATTGATCTGCTTACTTCCTACATGGGGTTGTGCGGATAATGTGCGCGTGGTACCCGGGGTGGAGGAGAGGAGACTCTCCTCTCCTCCAGGCCCTGGGAACCGTATTTGTGTAAAAAAAAAAAAAAAAAAAAAAGAATTAAAATAAAAAATAATGCTATACTCACCTCCCAACGCTGCACGCGGCCGTCCGGTCTCAGGTTTGCTATGCGAGCAGGACCTGCGGTGACGTCGCGGTCACATGACCGTGACGTCACGAAGGTCCTTCTCGCATAGCATCTCTGGAACCGGACCGCCGCGTGCAGCGTTGAGGAGATCGGGACGTCAGAGGGTGAGTATATCATTATTTTTAACATTACTATTGATGCTGCATATGCAGCATCAATAGTAAACCAGTTCAGGATAAACACGCAGCGGAACCCGCAGCTCAAACCGCGACAAATCTGCAGGGATAACCGCAGCGGGTTTGCCCTGCAGATTTATCAAATCCGCTGCGGGAAAACCCGCAGCCCCCTTCCCACATGTGAACATAGCTTTAGGATCCACACCATGCAGGGACCTGTCATTACAGGGCAGTAGGAGGGCAACTATTGCAAATGATATAATTGGTGATATGGGCCCTTATGTGCAGAGTATTCAGGGGCCCTACAATGCAAGAGGGATACAGAGTCCCAGCAGAGCACAACAGTGATGGATACTAAGATTTATAATGAAACGGGCATTATTACAAGTTACCGGTATAAGAGCCACATAGTGACGGTATCAGGGGCCCCAGCAGCCGCCTGTACTCAGCTCCTATATATCAGGTGTAAGGGCCACATAGTGACGGTATCAGGGGCCCCAGCAGCCGCCTGTACTCAGCTCCTATATATGAGATGTAAGGGCCACATAGTGACGGTATCAGGGGCCCCAGCAGCCGCCTGTACTCAGCTCCTATATATCAGGTGTAAGGGCCACATAGTGACGGTATCAGGGGCCCCAGCAGCCGCCTGTACTCAGCTCCTATATATGAGATGTAAGGGCCACATAGTGACGGTATCAGGGGCCCCAGCAGCAGCCTGTACTCAGCTCCTATATATCAGGTGTAAGGGCCACATAGTGATGGTATCAGGGCTCCAGCAGCCGCCTGTACTCAGCTCCTATATATGAGATGTAAGGGCCACATAGTGATGGTATCAGGGCTCCAGCAGCCGCCTGTACTCAGCTCCTATATATGAGATGTAAGGGCCACATAGTGATGGTATCAGGGCTCCAGCAGCCGCCTGTACTCAGCTCCTATACATCAGATGTAAGAGCCACATAGTGATGGTATCAGGGCCCCAGCAGCCTGTACTCAGCTCCTATATATCAGGTGTAAGGGCCACATAGTGATGGTATCAGGGGCCCCAGCAGCCGCCTGTACTCAGCTCCTATATATCAGGTGTAAGGGCCACATAGTGATGGTATCAGGGGCCCCAGCAGCCGTCTGTACTCAGCTCCTATATATCAGGTGTAAGGGCCACATAGTGATGGTATCAGGGGCCCCAGCAGCCGCCTGTACTCAGCTCCTATATATCAGGTGTAAGGGCCACATAGTGATGGTATCAGGGGCCCCAGCAGCCGTCTGTACTCAGCTCCTATATATCAGGTGTAAGGGCCACATAGTGACGGTATCAGGGGCCCCAGCAGCCGCCTGTACTCAGCTCCTATATATCAGATGTAAGAGCCACATAGTGACGGTATCAGGGGCCCCAGCAGCCACCTGCACTCAGCTCCTATATATCAGGTGTAAGGGCCACATAGTGATGGTATCAGGGCTCCAGCAGCCGCCTGTACTCAGCTCCTATACATCAGATGTAAGAGCCACATAGTGATGGTATCAGGGCCCCAGCAGCCTGTACTCAGCTCCTATATATCAGGTGTAAGGGCCACATAGTGATGGTATCAGGGGCCCCAGCAGCCGCCTGTACTCAGCTCCTATATATGAGATGTAAGGGCCACATAGTGACGGTATCAGGGGCCCCAGCAGCCGCCTGTACTCAGCTCCTATATATGAGATGTAAGGGCCACATAGTGACGGTATCAGGGGCCCCAGCAGCCGCCTGTACTCAGCTCCTATATATCAGGTGTAAGGGCCACATAGTGATGGTATCAGGGCTCCAGCAGCCGCCTGTACTCAGCTCCTATACATCAGATGTAAGAGCCACATAGTGATGGTATCAGGGCCCCAGCAGCCTGTACTCAGCTCCTATATATCAGGTGTAAGGGCCACATAGTGATGGTATCAGGGGCCCCAGCAGCCGTCTGTACTCAGCTCCTATATATCAGGTGTAAGGGCCACATAGTGACGGTATCAGGGGCCCCAGCAGCCGCCTGTACTCAGCTCCTATATATCAGGTGTAAGGGCCACATAGTGATGGTATCAGGGGCCCCAGCAGCCTGTACTCAGCTCCTATATATCAGGTGTAAGGGCCACATAGTGACGGTATCAGGGGCCCCAGCAGCCACCTGCACTCAGCTCCTATATATCAGGTGTAAGGGCCACATAGTGACGGTATCAGGGGCCCCAGCAGCCGCCTGTACTCAGCTCCTATATATCAGGTGTAAGGGCGACATAGTGACAGTATCAGGGGCCCCAGCAGCCACCTGTACTCAGCTCCTATATATCAGATGTAAGGGCCACATAGTGATGGTATCAGGGGCCCCAGCAGCAGCCTGTACTCAGCTCCTATATATCAGGTGTAAGGGCCACATAGTGACGGTATCAGGAGCCCCAGCAGGCGCCTGTACTCAGCTCCTATATATCAGGTGTAAGGGCCACATAGTGACGGTATCAGGGGCCCCAGCAGCCGCCTGTACTCACCTCCTATATATCAGGTGTAAGGGCCACATAGTGACGGTATCAGGGGCCCCAGCAGCCGCCTGTACTCACCTCCTATATATCAGGTGTAAGGGCCACATAGTGATGGTATCAGGGGCCCCAGCAGCCGCCTGTACTCAGCTCCTATATATCAGGTGTAAGGGCCACATAGTGACGGTATCAGGGGCCCCAGCAGCCGCCTGTACTCACCTCCTATATATCAGGTGTAAGGGCCACATAGTGATGGTATCAGGGGCCCAGCAGCCGCCTGTACTCAGCTCCTATATATCAGGTGTAAGGGCCACATAGTGACGGTATCAGGGGCCCCAGCAGCCTGTACTCAGCTCCTATATATCAGGTGTAAGGGCCACATAGTGATGGTATCAGGGGCCCCAGCAGCCTGTAATCAGCTCCTATATATCAGGTGTAAGGGCCACATAGTGACGGTATCAGGGGCCCCAGCAGCCGCCTGTACTCAGCTCCTATATATCAGGTGTAAGGGCCACATAGTGACGGTATCAGGGGCCCCAGCAGCCTGTACTCAGCTCCTATATATCAGGTGTAAGGGCCACATAGTGATGGTATCAGGGGCCCCAGCAGCCTGTACTCAGCTCCTATATATCAGGTGTAAGGGCCACATAGTGATGGTATCAGGGGCCCCAGCAGCCGCCTGCACTCAGCTCCTATATATCAGGTGTAAGGGCCACATAGTGATGGTATCAGGGCCCCAGCAGCCGCCTGTACTCAGCTCCTATATATCAGGTGTAAGGGCCACATAGTGACGGTATCAGGGGCCCCAGCAGCCTGCACTCAGCTCCTATATATCAGGTGTAAGGGCCACATATTGATGGTATCAGGGCCCCAGCAGCCGCCTGTACTCAGCTCCTATATATCAGGTGTAAGGGCCACATAGTGATGGTATCAGGGGCCCCAGCAGCCGCCTGTACTCAGCTCCTATATATCAGGTGTAAGGGCCACATAGTGATGGTATCAGGGGCCCCAGCAGCAGCCTGTACTCAGCTCCTATATATCAGGTGTAAGGGCCACATAGTGACGGTATCAGGGGCCCCAGCAGCAGCCTGTACTCAGCTCCTATATATCAGGTGTAAGGGCCACATAGTGACGTTATCAGGGGCCTCAGCAGCCGCCTGTACTCAGCTCCTATATATCAGGTGTAAGGGCCACATAGTGATGGTATCAGGGGCCCCAGCAGCCGCCTGTACTCAGCTCCTATATATCAGGTGTAAGGGCCACATAGTGATGGTATCAGGGGCCCCAGCAGCAGCCTGTACTCAGCTCCTATATATCAGGTGTAAGGGCCACATAGTGATGGTATCAGGGGCCCCAGCAGCAGCCTGTACTCAGCTCCTATATATCAGGTGTAAGGGCCACATAGTGACGGTATCAGGGGCCCCAGCAGCCTGTACTCAGCTCCTATATATCAGGTGTAAGGGCCACATAGTGACGGTATCAGGGGCCCCAGCAGCCTGTACTCAGCTCCTATATATCAGGTGTAAGGGCCACATAGTGACGGTATCAGGGGCCCCAGCAGCCTGTACTCAGCTCCTATATATCAGGTGTAAGGGCCACATAGTGACGGTATCAGGGGCCCCAGCAGCCTGTACTCAGCTCCTATATATCAGGTGTAAGGGCCACATAGTGACGGTATCAGGGGCCCCAGCAGCCTGTACTCAGCTCCTATATATCAGGTGTAAGGGCCACATAGTGACGGTATCAGGGGCCCCAGCAGCCTCTACTCAGCTCCTATATATCAGGTGTAAGGGCCACATAGTGATGGTATCAGGGCCCCAGCAGCCTGTACTCAGCTCCTATATATCAGGTGTAAGGGCCACATAGTGACGGTATCAGGGGCCCCAGCAGCCTGTACTCAGCTCCTATATATCAGGTGTAAGGGCCACATAGTGACGGTATCAGGGGCCCCAGCAGCCGCCTGTACTCAGCTCCTATATATCAGGTGTAAGGGCCACATAGTGATGGTATCAGGGGCCCCAGCAGCAGCCTGTACTCAGCTCCTATATATCAGATGTAAGGGCCACATAGTGACGGTATCAGGGGCCCCAGCAGCCTGTACTCAGCTCCTATATATCAGGTGTAAGGGCCACATAGTGACGGTATCAGGGGCCCCAGCAGCCTGTACTCAGCTCCTATATATCAGGTGTAAGGGCCACATAGTGACGGTATCAGGGGCCCCAGCAGCCTGTACTCAGCTCCTATATATCAGGTGTAAGGGCCACATAGTGACGGTATCAGGGGCCCCAGCAGCCTGTACTCAGCTCCTATATATCAGGTGTAAGGGCCACATAGTGACGGTATCAGGGGCCCCAGCAGCCGCCTGTACTCAGCTCCTATATATCAGATGTAAGGGCCACATAGTGACGGTATCAGGGGCCCCAGCAGCAGCCTCTACTCAGCTCCTATATATCAGGTGTAAGGGCCACATAGTGATGGTATCAGGGCCCCAGCAGCCTCTACTCAGCTCCTATATATCAGGTGTAAGGGCCACATAGTGATGGTATCAGGGGCCCCAGCAGCAGCCTCTACTCAGCTCCTATATATCAGGTGTAAGGGCCACATAGTGATGGTATCAGGGCCCCAGCAGCCTCTACTCAGCTCCTATATATCAGGTGTAAGGGCCACATAGTGATGGTATCAGGGGCCCCAGCAGCAGCCTGTACTCAGCTCCTATATATCAGGTGTAAGGGCCACATAGTGACGGTATCAGGGCCCCAGTAGCAGCCTGTACTCAGCTCCTATATATCAGGTGTAAGGGCCACATAGTGACGGTATCAGGGGCCCCAGCAGCCGCCTGTACTCAGCTCCTCTATATCAGGTGTAAGGGCCACATAGTGACGTATCAGGGGCCCCAGCAGCCGCCTGTACTCAGCTCCTATATATGAGGTGTAAGGGCCACATAGTGATGGTATCAGGGGCCCCAGCAGCCTGTACTCAGCTCCTATATATCAGGTGTAAGGGCCACATAGTGACGGTATCGGGGCCCCAGCAGCCGTCTGTACTCAGCTCCTATATATCAGATGTAAGGGCCACATAGTGATGGTATCAGGGGCCCCAGCAGCCTGTACTCAGCTCCTATATATCAGGTGTAAGGGCCACATAGTGACGTTATCAGGGGCCCCAGCAGCCGCCTGTACTCAGCACCTATATATCAGGTGTAAGGGCCACATAGTGACGGTATCAGGGGCCCCAGCAGCAGCCTGTACTCAGCTCCTATATATCAGGTGTAAGGGCCACATAGTGATGGTATCAGGGGCCCCAGCAGCAGCCTGTACTCAGCTCCTATATATAAGGTGTAAGGGCCACATAGTGACGTTATCAGGGGCCTCAGCAGCCGCCTGTACTCAGCTCCTATATATCAGGTGTAAGGGCCACATAGTGATGGTATCAGGGGCCCCAGCAGCCGCCTGTACTCAGCTCCTATATATCAGGTGTAAGGGCCACATAGTGATGGTATCAGGGGCCCCAGCAGCAGCCTGTACTCAGCTCCTATATATCAGGTGTAAGGGCCACACAGTGATGGTATCAGGGGCCCCAGCAGCCGCCTGTACTCAGCTCCTATATGTCAGGTGTAAGGGCCACATAGTGATGGTATCAGGGGCCCCAGCAGCCTGTACTCAGCTCCTATATATCAGGTGTAAGGGCCACATAGTGACGGTATCAGGGGCCCCAGCAGCCGCGTGTACTCAGCTCCTATATATCAGGTGTAAGGGCCACATAGTCATGGTATCAGGGGCCCCAGCAGCCTGTACTCAGCTCCTATATATCAGGTGTAAGGGCCACATAGTGACGGTATCAGGGGCCCCAGCAGCCTGTACTCAGCTCCTATATATCAGGTGTAAGGGCCACATAGTGACGGTATCAGGGGCCCCAGCAGCCTGTACTCAGCTCCTATATATCAGGTGTAAGGGCCACATAGTGACGGTATCAGGGGCCCCAGCAGCCTGTACTCAGCTCCTATATATCAGGTGTAAGGGCCACATAGTGACGGTATCAGGGGCCCCAGCAGCCTCTACTCAGCTCCTATATATCAGGTGTAAGGGCCACATAGTGACGGTATCAGGGGCCCCAGCAGCCTGTACTCAGCTCCTATATATCAGGTGTAAGGGCCACATAGTGACGGTATCAGGGGCCCCAGCAGCCTCTACTCAGCTCCTATATATCAGGTGTAAGGGCCACATAGTGATGGTATCAGGGGCCCCAGCAGCAGCCTGTACTCAGCTCCTATATATCAGGTGTAAGGGCCACATAGTGACGGTATCAGGGCCCCAGTAGCAGCCTGTACTCAGCTCCTATATATCAGGTGTAAGGGCCACATAGTGACGGTATCAGGGGCCCCAGCAGCCGCCTGTACTCAGCTCCTATATATGAGGTGTAAGGGCCACATAGTGACGGTATCGGGGCCCCAGCAGCCGTCTGTACTCAGCTCCTATATATCAGATGTAAGGGCCACATAGTGATGGTATCAGGGGCCCCAGCAGCCTGTACTCAGCTCCTATATATCAGGTGTAAGGGCCACATAGTGATGGTATCAGGGGCCCCAGCAGCCGCCTGTACTCAGCTCCTATATATCAGGTGTAAGGGCCACATAGTGACGTTATCAGGGGCCTCAGCAGCCGCCTGTACTCAGCTCCTATATATCAGGTGTAAGGGCCACATAGTGACGGTATCAGGGGCCCCAGCAGCCACCTGTACTCAGCTCCTATATATCAGGTGTAAGGGCCACATAGTGACGGTATCAGGGGCCCCAGCAGCCGCCTGTACTCAGCTCCTATATATCAGGTGTAAGGGCCACATAGTGATGGTATCAGGGGCCCCAGCAGCAGCCTGTACTCAGCTCCTATATATCAGATGTAAGGGCCACATAGTGACGGTATCAGGGGCCCCAGCAGCCTGTACTCAGCTCCTATATATCAGGTGTAAGGGCCACATAGTGACGGTATCAGGGGCCCCAGCAGCCTGTACTCAGCTCCTATATATCAGGTGTAAGGGCCACATAGTGACGGTATCAGGGGCCCCAGCAGCCTGTACTCAGCTCCTATATATCAGGTGTAAGGGCCACATAGTGACGGTATCAGGGGCCCCAGCAGCCTGTACTCAGCTCCTATATATCAGGTGTAAGGGCCACATAGTGACGGTATCAGGGGCCCCAGCAGCCTCTACTCAGCTCCTATATATCAGGTGTAAGGGCCACATAGTGATGGTATCAGGGCCCCAGCAGCCTGTACTCAGCTCCTATATATCAGGTGTAAGGGCCACATAGTGACGGTATCAGGGGCCCCAGCAGCCTGTACTCAGCTCCTATATATCAGGTGTAAGGGCCACATAGTGACGGTATCAGGGGCCCCAGCAGCCTCTACTCAGCTCCTATATATCAGGTGTAAGGGCCACATAGTGATGGTATCAGGGGCCCCAGCAGCAGCCTGTACTCAGCTCCTATATATCAGGTGTAAGGGCCACATAGTGACGGTATCAGGGCCCCAGTAGCAGCCTGTACTCAGCTCCTATATATCAGGTGTAAGGGCCACATAGTGACGGTATCAGGGGCCCCAGCAGCCGCCTGTACTCAGCTCCTCTATATCAGGTGTAAGGGCCACATAGTGACGTATCAGGGGCCCCAGCAGCCGCCTGTACTCAGCTCCTATATATGAGGTGTAAGGGCCACATAGTGACGGTATCGGGGCCCCAGCAGCCGTCTGTACTCAGCTCCTATATATCAGATGTAAGGGCCACATAGTGATGGTATCAGGGGCCCCAGCAGCCTGTACTCAGCTCCTATATATCAGGTGTAAGGGCCACATAGTGACGTTATCAGGGGCCCCAGCAGCCGCCTGTACTCAGCACCTATATATCAGGTGTAAGGGCCACATAGTGATGGTATCAGGGGCCCCAGCAGCCTGTACTCAGCTCCTATATATCAGGTGTAAGGGCCACATAGTGACGGTATCGGGGCCCCAGCAGCCGTCTGTACTCAGCTCCTATATATCAGATGTAAGGGCCACATAGTGATGGTATCAGGGGCCCCAGCAGCCTGTACTCAGCTCCTATATATCAGGTGTAAGGGCCACATAGTGACGGTATCGGGGCCCCAGCAGCCGTCTGTACTCAGCTCCTATATATCAGATGTAAGGGCCACATAGTGATGGTATCAGGGGCCCCAGCAGCCGCCTGTACTCAGCTCCTATATATCAGGTGTAAGGGCCACATAGTGACGTTATCAGGGGCCTCAGCAGCCGCCTGTACTCAGCTCCTATATATCAGGTGTAAGGGCCACATAGTGACGGTATCAGGGGCCCCAGCAGCCACCTGTACTCAGCTCCTATATATCAGGTGTAAGGGCCACATAGTGACGGTATCAGGGGCCCCAGCAGCCGCCTGTACTCAGCTCCTATATATCAGGTGTAAGGGCCACATAGTGATGGTATCAGGGGCCCCAGCAGCAGCCTGTACTCAGCTCCTATATATCAGATGTAAGGGCCACATAGTGACGGTATCAGGGGCCCCAGCAGCCTGTACTCAGCTCCTATATATCAGGTGTAAGGGCCACATAGTGACGGTATCAGGGGCCCCAGCAGCCTGTACTCAGCTCCTATATATCAGGTGTAAGGGCCACATAGTGACGGTATCAGGGGCCCCAGCAGCCTGTACTCAGCTCCTATATATCAGGTGTAAGGGCCACATAGTGACGGTATCAGGGGCCCCAGCAGCCTGTACTCAGCTCCTATATATCAGGTGTAAGGGCCACATAGTGACGGTATCAGGGGCCCCAGCAGCCTCTACTCAGCTCCTATATATCAGGTGTAAGGGCCACATAGTGATGGTATCAGGGCCCCAGCAGCCTGTACTCAGCTCCTATATATCAGGTGTAAGGGCCACATAGTGACGGTATCAGGGGCCCCAGCAGCCTGTACTCAGCTCCTATATATCAGGTGTAAGGGCCACATAGTGACGGTATCAGGGGCCCCAGCAGCCTCTACTCAGCTCCTATATATCAGGTGTAAGGGCCACATAGTGATGGTATCAGGGGCCCCAGCAGCAGCCTGTACTCAGCTCCTATATATCAGGTGTAAGGGCCACATAGTGACGGTATCAGGGCCCCAGTAGCAGCCTGTACTCAGCTCCTATATATCAGGTGTAAGGGCCACATAGTGACGGTATCAGGGGCCCCAGCAGCCGCCTGTACTCAGCTCCTCTATATCAGGTGTAAGGGCCACATAGTGACGTATCAGGGGCCCCAGCAGCCGCCTGTACTCAGCTCCTATATATGAGGTGTAAGGGCCACATAGTGACGGTATCGGGGCCCCAGCAGCCGTCTGTACTCAGCTCCTATATATCAGATGTAAGGGCCACATAGTGATGGTATCAGGGGCCCCAGCAGCCTGTACTCAGCTCCTATATATCAGGTGTAAGGGCCACATAGTGACGTTATCAGGGGCCCCAGCAGCCGCCTGTACTCAGCACCTATATATCAGGTGTAAGGGCCACATAGTGACGGTATCAGGGGCCCCAGCAGCCTGTACTCAGCTCCTATATATCAGGTGTAAGGGCCACATAGTGACGGTATCAGGGGCCCCAGCAGCCTCTACTCAGCTCCTATATATCAGGTGTAAGGGCCACATAGTGACGGTATCAGGGCCCCAGTAGCAGCCTGTACTCAGCTCCTATATATCAGGTGTAAGGGCCACATAGTGACGGTATCAGGGGCCCCAGCAGCCGCCTGTACTCAGCTCCTCTATATCAGGTGTAAGGGCCACATAGTGACGTATCAGGGGCCCCAGCAGCCGCCTGTACTCAGCTCCTATATATGAGGTGTAAGGGCCACATAGTGATGGTATCGGGGCCCCAGCAGCCGTCTGTACTCAGCTCCTATATATCAGATGTAAGGGCCACATAGTGATGGTATCAGGGGCCCCAGCAGCCTGTACTCAGCTCCTATATATCAGGTGTAAGGGCCACATAGTGACGTTATCAGGGGCCCCAGCAGCCGCCTGTACTCAGCACCTATATATCAGGTGTAAGGGCCACATAGTGACGGTATCAGGGGCCCCAGCAGCCTGTACTCAGCTCCTATATATGAGGTGTAAGGGCCACATAGTGATGGTATCGGGGCCCCAGCAGCCGCCTGTACTCAGCTCCTATATATCAGGTGTAAGGGCCACATAGTGATGGTATCAGGGGCCCCAGCAGCCGCCTGTACTCAGCTCCTATATATCAGGTGTAAGGGCCACATAGTGACGTTATCAGGGGCCCCAGCAGCCGCCTGTACTCAGCTCCTATATATCAGGTGTAAGGGCCACATAGTGATGGTATCAAGGGCCCCAGCAGCCTGTACTCAGCTCCTATATATCAGGTGTAAGGGCCACATAGTGACGGTATCAGGGGCCCCAGCAGCCTGTACTCAGCTCCTATATATCAGGTGTAAGGGCCACATAATGATGGTATCAAGGGCCCCAGCAGCCTGTACTCAGCTCCTATATATCAGGTGTAAGGGCCACATAGTGACGGTATCAGGGGCCCCAGCAGCCTCTACTCAGCTCCTATATATCAGGTGTAAGGGCCACATAGTGATGGTATCAGTGGCCCTAGCAGCCGCCTGCACTCAGCTCCTATATATCAGGTGTAAGGGCCACATAGTGACGGTATCAGGGGCCCCAGCAGCCTGTACTCAGCTCCTATATATGAGGTGTAAGGGCCACATAGTGATGGTATCAGGGGCCCCAGCAGCCGTCTGTACTCAGCTCCTATATATCAGATGTAAGGGCCACATAGTGATGGTATCAGGGGCCCCAGCAGCCTGTACTCAGCTCCTATATATCAGGTGTAAGGGCCACATAGTGACGTTATCAGGGGCCCCAGCAGCCTGTACTCAGCTCCTATATATCAGGTGTAAGGGCCACATAGTGACGGTATCAGGAGCCCCAGCAGCCTGTACTCAGCTCCTATATATGAGGTGTAAGGGCCACATAGTGATGGTATCAGGGGCCCCAGCAGCCGTCTGTACTCAGCTCCTATATATCAGATGTAAGGGCCACATAGTGACGGTATCAAGGGCCCCAGCAGCCGCCTGTACTCAGCTCCTATATATCAGATGTAAGGGCCACATAGTGATGGTATCAGGGGCCCCAGCAGCCGCCTGTACTCAGCTCCTATATATCAGATGTAAGGGCCACATAGTGATGGTATCAGGGGCCCCAGCAGTAGCCTGCACTCAGCTCCTATATATCAGGTGTAAGGGCCACATAGTGATGGTATCAGGGGCCCCAGCAGCCGCCTGTACTCAGCTCCTATATATCAGGTGTAAGGGCCACATAGTGATGGTATCGGGGGCCCCAGCAGCCGCCTGTACTCAGCTCCTATATATCAGATGTAAGGGCCACATAGTGACGGTATCAGGGGCCCCAGCAGCCTGTACTCAGCTCCTATATATCAGGTGTAAGGGCCACATAGTGACGGTATCAGGGGCCCCAGCAGCCTGTACTCAGCTCCTATATATCAGGTGTAAGGGCCACATAGTGATGGTATCAGGGCCCCAGCAGCCGCGTGTACTCAGCTCCTATATATCAGGTGTAAGGGCCACATAGTGATGGTATCAGGGGCCCCAGCAGCCTGTACTCAGCTCCTATATATCAGGTGTAAGGGCCACATAGTGATGGTATCAGGGGCCCCAGCAGCCGCCTGTACTCAGCTCCTATATATCAGGTGTAAGGGCCACATAGTGACGATATCAGGGCCCCAGCAGCCGCCTGTACTCAGCTCCTATATATCAGGTGTAAGGGCCACATAGTGACGGTATCAGGGGCCCCAGCAGCAGCCTGTACTCAGCTCCTATATATCAGATGTAAGGGCCACATAGTGACGGTATCAGGGGCCCCAGCAGCCGCCTGTACTCAGCTCCTATATATCAGGTGTAAGGGCCACATAGTGACGGTATCAGGGGCCCCAGCAGCCTGTGCTCAGCTCCTATATATCAGGTGTAAGGGCCACATAGTGATGGTATCAGGGCCCCAGCAGCCGCCTGTACTCAGCTCCTATATATCAGGTGTAAGGGCCACATAGTGATGGTATCAGGGGCCCCAGCAGCAGCCTGTACTCAGCTCCTATATATCAGGTGTAAGGGCCACATATTGACGGTATCAGGGGCCCCAGCAGCCGCCTGTACTCAGCTCCTATATATCAGGTGTAAGGGCCACATAGTGACGGTATCAGGGGCCCCAGCAGCCTGTACTCAGCTCCTATATATAAGATGTAAAGGGCCACATAGTGATGGTATCAGGGGCCCCAGCAGCCGCCTGTACTCAGCTCCTATATATCAGGTGTAAGGGCCACATATTGATGGTATCAGGGGCCCCAGCAGCAGCCTGTACTCAGCTCCTATATATAAGATGTAAAGGGCCACATAGTGATGGTATCAGGGGCCCCAGCAGCCGCCTGTACTCAGCTCCTATATATCAGGTGTAAGGGCCACATAGTGATGGTATCAGGGGCCCCAGCAGCCGCCTGTACTCAGCTCCTATATATCAGGTGTAAGGGCCACATAGTGACGGTATCAGGGGCCCCAGCCGCCTGTACTCAGCTCCTATATATCAGGTGTAAGGGCCACACAGTGACGGTATCAGGGGCCCCAGCAGCAGCCTGTACTCAGCTCCTATATATCAGGTGTAAGGGCCACATAGTGACGGTATCAGGGGCCCCAGCCGCCTGTACTCAGCTCCTATATATCAGGTGTAAGGGCCACATAGTGACGGTATCAGGGGCCCCAGCAGCAGCCTGTACTCAGCTCCTATATGTCAGATGTAAGGGCCACATAGTGATGGTATCAGGGGCCCCAGCAGCCGCCTGTACTCAGCTCCTATATATCAGATGTAAGGGCCACATAGTGACGGTATCAGGAGCCCCAGCAGCAGCCTGTACTCAGCTCCTATATATCAGATGTAAGGGCCACATAGTGACGGTATCAGGAGCCCCAGCAGCCGCCTGTACTCAGCTCCTATAATCAGATGTAAGGGCCACATAGTGATGGTATCGGGGCCCCAGCAGCCGTCTGTACTCAGCTCCTATAATCAGATGTAAGGGCCACATAGTGATGGTATCGGGGCCCCAGCAGCCGCCTGTACTCAGCTCCTATAATCAGATGTAAGGGCCACATAGTGATGGTATCGGGGCCCCAGCAGCAGCCTGTACTCAGCTCCTATATATCAGGTGTAAGGGCCACATAGTGATGGTATCAGGGGCCCCAGCAGCCGCCTGTACTCAGCTCCTATAATCAGATGTAAGGGCCACATAGTGATGGTATCGGGGCCCCAGCAGCAGCCTGTACTCAGCTCCTATATATCAGGTGTAAGGGCCACATAGTGACGGTATCAGGGGCCCCAGCAGCCGCCTGTACTCAGCTCCTATATATCAGATGTAAGGGCCACATAGTGATGGTATCAGGGGCCCCAGCAGCCTGTACTCAGCTCCTATATATCAGGTGTAAGGTCCACATAGTGACGGTATCAGGGGCCCCAGCAGCAGCCTGTACTCAGCTCCTATATATCAGGTGTAAGGGCCACATAGTGATGGTATCAGGGGCCCCAGCAGCCTGTATTCAGCTCCTATATATCAGGTGTAAGGGCCACATAGTGATGGTATCAGGGGCCCCAGCAGCCGCCTGTACTCAGCTCCTATATATCAGGTGTAAGGGCCACATAGTGATGGTATCAGGGGCCCCAGCAGCCGCCTGTACTCAGCTCCTATATATCAGGTGTAAGGGCCACATAGTGACGGTATCAGGGGCCCCAGCCGCCTGTACTCAGCTCCTATATATCAGGTGTAAGGGCCACACAGTGACGGTATCAGGGGCCCCAGCAGCAGCCTGTACTCAGCTCCTATATATCAGATGTAAGGGCCACATAGTGATGGTATCAGGGGCCCCAGCCGCCTGTACTCAGCTCCTATATATCAGTTGTAAGGGCCACATAGTGACGGTATCAGGGGCCCCAGCCGCCTGTACTCAGCTCCTATATATCAGGTGTAAGGGCCACATAGTGACGGTATCAGGGGCCCCAGCAGCAGCCTGTACTCAGCTCCTATATATCAGGTGTAAGAGCCACATAGTGACGGTATCAGGGGCCCCAGCAGCAGCCTGTACTCAACTCCTATATATCAGATGTAAGGGCCACATAGTGATGGTATCGGGGCCCCAGCAGCCTGTACTCAGCTCCTATATATCAGGTGTAAGGGCCACATAGTGATGGTATCAGGGGCCCCAGCTGCCGCCTGTACTCAGCTCCTATATATCAGGTGTAAGGGCCACATAGTGATGGTATCAGGGGCCCCAGCAGCCGCCTGTACTCAGCTCCTATATATCAGATGTAAGGGCCACATAGTGATGGTATCGGGGCCCCAGCAGCCTGTACTCAGCTCCTATATATCAGGTGTAAGGGCCACATAGTGATGGTATCAGGGGCTCCAGCAGCCGCCTGTACTCAGCTCCTATATATCAGGTGTAAGGGCCACATAGTGATGGTATCAGGGGCCCCAGCAGCAGCCTGTACTCAGCTCCTATATATCAGGTGTAAGGGCCACATAGTGATGGTATCGGGGCCCCAGCAGCCTGTACTCAGCTCCTATATATCAGGTGTAAGGGCCACATAGTGACGGTATCAGGAGCCCCAGCAGCCGCCTGTACTCAGCTCCTATATATCAGATGTAAGGGCCACATAGTGATGGTATCGGGGCCCCAGCAGCAGCCTGTACTCAGCTCCTATATATCAGATGTAAGGGCCACATAGTGATGGTATCAGGGGCCCCAGCAGCAGCCTGTACTCAGCTCCTATATATCAGGTGTAAGGGCCACATAGTGACGGTATCAGGAACCCCAGCAGCCTGTACTCAGCTCCTATATATCAGGTGTAAGGGCCACATAGTGACGGTATCAGGGGCCCCAGCAGCCTGTACTCAGCTCCTATATATCAGGTGTAAGGGCCACATAGTGACGGTATCAGGGGCCCCAGCAGCCGCGTGTACTCAGCTCCTATATATCAGGTGTAAGGGCCACATAGTGACGGTATCAGGGGCCCCAGCAGCCTGTACTCAGCTCCTATATATCAGGTGTAAGGGCCACATAGTGACGGTATCAGGGGCCCCAGCAGCCGCCTGTACTCAGCTCCTATATATCAGATGTAAGGGCCACATAGTGACGGTATCAGGGGCCCCAGCAGCCTGTACTCAGCTCCTATATATCAGGTGTAAGGGCCACATAGTGACGGTATCAGGGCCCCAGCAGCAGCCTGCACTCAGCTCCTATATATCAGATGTAAGGGCCACATAGTGATGGTATCAGGGGCCCCAGCAGCCGCCTGTACTCAGCTCCTATATGTCAGGTGTAAGGGCCACATAGTGACGGTATCAGGGCCCCAGCAGCCTGTACTCAGCTCCTATATATCAGGTGTAAGGGCCACATAGTGACGGTATCAGGGCCCCAGCAGCCGCCTGTACTCAGCTCCTATATATCAGATGTAAGGGCCACATAGTGATGGTATCAGGGCCCCAGCAGCCTGTACTCAGCTCCTATATGTCAGGTGTAAGGGCCACATAGTGACGGTATCAGGGCCCCAGCAGCCTGTACTCAGCTCCTATATATCAGGTGTAAGGGCCACATAGTGACGGTATCAGGGGCCCCAGCAGCAGCCTGTACTCAGCTCCTATATATCAGGTGTAAGGGCCACATAGTGACGGTATCAGGGGCCCCAGCAGCCTGTATTCAGCTCCTATATATCAGGTGTAAGGGCCACATAGTGATGGTATCAGGGGCCCCAGCAGCCGCCTGTACTCAGCTCCTATATATCAGATGTAAGGGCCACATAGTGATGGTATCAGGGGCCCCAGCAGCCGCCTGTACTCAGCTCCTATATATCAGATGTAAGGGCCACATAGTGACGGTATCAGGGGCCCCAGCAGCCGCCTGTACTCAGCTCCTATATATCAGGTGTAAGGGCCACATAGTGACGGTATCAGGGGCCCCAGCAGCCGCCTGTACTCAGCTCCTATATATCAGATGTAAGGGCCACATAGTGACGGTATCAGGGGCCCCAGCAGCCTGTACTCAGCTCCTATATATCAGGTGTAAGGGCCACATAGTGATGGTATCAGGGGCCCAGCAGCAGCCTGTACTCAGCTCCTATATATCAGATGTAAGGGCCACATAGTGACGGTATCAGGGGCCCCAGCAGCAGCCTGTACTCAGCTCCTATACATCAGGTGTAAGTGCCACATAGTGTCGGTATCAGGGGCCCCAGCAGCAGCCTGTACTCAGCTCCTATATATCAGGTGTAAGGGCCACATAGTGATGGTATCAGGGGCCCCAGCAGCCGCCTGTACTCAGCTCCTATACATCAGGTGTAAGTGCCACATAGTGACGGTATCAGGGGCCCCAGCAGCAGCCTGTACTCAGCTCCTATATATCAGATTTAAGGGCCACATAGTGACGGTATCAGGGGCCCCAGCAGCCGCCTGTACTCAGCTCCTATATATCAGGTGTAAGGGCCACATAGTGATGGTATCAGGGGCCCCAGCAGCCTGTACTCAGCTCCTATATATCAGGTGTAAGGGCCACATAGTGATGGTATCAGGGGCCCCAGTAGCCTGTACTCAGCTCCTATATATCAGGTGTAAGGGCCACATAGTGACGGTATCAGGGGCCCCAGCAGCAGCCTGTACTCAGCTCCTATATATCAGATGTAAGGGCCACATAGTGACGGTATCAGGGGCCCCAGCAGCCGCGTGTACTCAGCTCCTATATATCAGATGTAAGGGCCACATAGTGACGGTATCGGGGCCCCAGCAGCCGCCTGTACTCAGCTCCTATATATCAGGTGTAAGGGCCACATAGTGACGGTATCAGTGGCCCCAGCAGCAGCCTGTACTCAGCTCCTATATATCAGGTGTAAGGGCCACATAGTGACGGTATCAGGGGCCCCAGCAGCAGCCTGTACTCAGCTCCTATATATCAGGTGTAAGGGCCACATAGTGACGGTATCAGGGGCCCCAGCAGCAGCCTGTACTCAGCTCCTATATATCAGATGTAAGGGCCACATAGTGATGGTATCAGGGGCCCCAGCAGCCTGTACTCAGCTCCTATATATCAGATGTAAGGGCCACATAGTGATGGTATCGGGGCCCCAGCAGCCTGTACTCAGCTCCTATATATCAGGTGTAAGGGCCACATAGTGATGGTATCAGGGGCCCCAGCAGCCGCCTGTACTCAGCTCCTATATATCAGGTGTAAGGGCCACATAGTGATGGTATCGGGGCCCCAGCAGCCTGTACTCAGCTCCTATATATCAGGTGTAAGGGCCACATAGTGACGGTATCAGGGGCCCCAGCAGCCGCCTGTACTCAGCTCCTATATATCAGATGTAAGGGCCACATAGTGACGGTATCAGGGGCCCCAGCAGCCTGTACTCAGCTCCTATATATCAGGTGTAAGGGCCACATAGTGACGGTATCAGGAGCCCCAGCAGCCGCCTGTACTCAGCTCCTATATATCAGGTGTAAGGGCCACATAGTGATGGTATCAGGGGCCCCAGCAGCCGCCTGTACTCAGCTCCTATATATCGGGTGTAAGGGCCACATAGTGATGGTATCAGGGGCCCCAGCAGCAGCCTGTACTCAGCTCCTATATATCAGATGTAAGGGCCACATATTGATGGTATCAGGGGCCCCAGCAGCCGCCTGTACTCAGCTCCTATATATCAGGTGTAAGGGCCACATAGTGACGGTATCAGGGGCCCCAGCAGCCACCTGTACTCAGCTCCTATATATCAGGTGTAAGGGCCACATAGTGATGGTATCAGGGGCCCCAGCAGCCGCCTGTACTCAGCTCCTATATATCAGGTGTAAGGGCCACATAGTGACGGTATCAGGGGCCCCAGCAGCCACCTGTACTCAGCTCCTATATATCAGGTGTAAGGGCCACATAGTGATGGTATCAGGGGCCCCAGCAGCCTGTACTCAGCTCCTATATATCAGGTGTAAGGGCCACATAATGACGGTATCAGGGGCCCCAGCAGCAGCCTGTACTCAGCTCCTATATATCAGGTGTAAGGGCCACATAGTGACGGTATCAGGAGCCCCAGCAGCCGCCTGTACTCAGCTCCTATATATCAGGTGTAAGGGCCACATAGTGACGGTATCAGGGGCCCCAGCAGCCGCCTGTACTCAGCTCCTATATATCAGGTGTAAGGGCCACATAGTGATGGTATCAGGGCCCCAGCAGCCGCCTGTACTCAGCTCCTATATATCAGGTGTAAGGGCCACATAGTGACGGTATCAGGGGCCCCAGCAGCCGCCTGTACTCAGCTCCTATATATCAGGTGTAAGGGCCACATAGTGACGGTATCAGGAGCCCCAGCAGCCTGTACTCAGCTCCTATATATCAGGTGTAAGGGCCACATAGTGACGGTATCAGGAGCCCCAGCAGCCTGTACTCAGCTCCTATATATCAGGTGTAAGAGCCACATAGTGACGGTATCAGGGGCCCCAGCAGCCTGTACTCAGCTCCTATATATCAGGTGTAAGGGCCACATAGTGATGGTATCAGGGGCCCCAGCAGCAGCCTGTACTCAGCTCCTATATATCAGGTGTAAGGGCCACATAGTGACGGTATCAGGGGCCCCAGCAGCCTGTACTCAGCTCCTATATATCAGGTGTAAGGGCCACATAGTGACGGTATCAGGGGCCCCAGCAGCCTGTACTCAGCTCCTATATATCAGGTGTAAGGGCCACATAGTGACGGTATCAGGAGCCCCAGCAGCCGCGTGTACTCAGCTCCTATATATCAGGTGTAAGGGCCACATAGTGACGGTATCAGGGGCCCCAGCAGCAGCCTGTACTCAGCTCCTATATATCAGGTGTAAGAGCCACATAGTGACGGTATCAGGGGCCCCAGCAGCAGCCTGTACTCAGCTCCTATATATCAGGTGTAAGGGCCACATAGTGATGGTATCAGGGGCCCCAGCAGCAGCCTGTACTCAGCTCCTATATATCAGATGTAAGGGCCACATAGTGACGGTATCAGGGGCCCCAGCAGCCGCCTGTACTCAGCTCCTATATATCAGATGTAAGGGCCACATAGTGACGGTATCAGGGGCCCCAGCAGCAGCCTGTACTCAGCTCCTATATATCAGGTGTAAGAGCCACATAGTGACAGTATCAGGGGCCCCAGCAGCCGCCTGTACTCAGCTCCTATATGTCAGGTGTAAGGGCCATAGAGTGACGGTATCAGGGGCCCCAGCAGCAGCCTGTACTCAGCTCCTATATATCAGGTGTAAGGGCCACATAGTGACGGTATCAGGGGCCCCAGCAGCCGCCTGTACTCAGCTCCTATATATCAGGTGTAAGGGCCACATAGTGACGGTATCAGGGGCCCCAGCAGCCGCCTGTACTCAGCTCCTATATATCAGGTGTAAGGGCCACATAGTGATGGTATCAGGGGCCCCAGCAGCAGCCTGTACTCAGCTCCTATATATCAGGTGTGAGGGCCACATAGTGATGGTATCAGGGGCCCCAGCAGCCGCCTGCACTCAGCTCCTATATATCAGGTGTAAGGGCCACATAGTGATGGTATCAGGGCCCCAGCAGCCGCCTGTACTCAGCTCCTATATATCAGGTGTAAGGGCCACATATTGATGGTATCAGGGGCCCCAGCAGCCGCCTGTACTCAGCTCCTATATATCAGGTGTAAGGGCCACATAGTGACGGTATCAGGGGCCCCAGCAGCCGCGTGTACTCAGCTCCTATATATCAGGTGTAAGGGCCACATAGTGATGGTATCAGGGGCCCCAGCAGCCGCCTGTACTCAGCTCCTATATATCAGGTGTAAGGGCCACATAGTGATGGTATCAGGGGCCCCAGCAGCCGCCTGTACTCAGCTCCTATATATCAGGTGTAAGGGCCACATAGTGATGGTATCAGGGGCCCCAGCAGCCGCCTGTACTCAGCTCCTATATATCAGATGTAAGGGCCACATAGTGACGGTATCAGGGGCCCCAGCAGCCACCTGTACTCAGCTCCTATATATCAGGTGTAAGGGCCACATAGTGATGGTATCAGGGGCCCCAGCAGCCTGTACTCAGCTCCTATATATCAGGTGTAAGGGCCACATAATGACGGTATCAGGGGCCCCAGCAGCAGCCTGTACTCAGCTCCTATATATCAGGTGTAAGGGCCACATAGTGACGGTATCAGGAGCCCCAGCAGCCGCCTGTACTCAGCTCCTATATATCAGGTGTAAGGGCCACATAGTGACTGTATCAGGGGCCCCAGCAGCCGCCTGTACTCAGCTCCTATATATCAGGTGTAAGGGCCACATAGTGATGGTATCAGGGCCCCAGCAGCCGCCTGTACTCAGCTCCTATATATCAGGTGTAAGAGCCACATAGTGACGGTATCAGGGGCCCCAGCAGCCTGTACTCAGCTCCTATATATCAGGTGTAAGGGCCACATAGTGATGGTATCAGGGGCCCCAGCAGCCGTCTGTACTCAGCTCCTATATATCAGATGTAAGGGCCACATAGTGACGGTATCAGGGGCCCCAGCAGCCGCCTGTACTCAGCTCCTATATATCAGGTGTAAGGGCCACATAGTGACGGTATCAGGGGCCCCAGCAGCCTGTACTCAGCTCCTATATATCAGGTGTAAGGGCCACATAGTGACGGTATCAGGGGCCCCAGCAGCCTGTACTCAGCTCCTATATATCAGGTGTAAGGGCCACATAGTGACGGTATCGGGGCCCCAGTAGCCGCCTGTACTCGGCTCCTATATATCAGATGTAAGGGCCACATAGTGATGGTATCAGGGGCCCCAGCAGCCGCGTGTACTCAGCTCCTATATATCAGGTGTAAGGGCCACATAGTGACGGTATCAGGAGCCCCAGCAGCCGCCTGTACTCAGCTCCTATATATCAGGTGTAAGGGCCACATAGTGACGGTATCAGGGGCCCCAGCAGCCGCCTGTACTCAGCTCCTATATATCAGGTGTAAGAGCCACATAGTGACGGTATCAGGGGCCCCAGCAGCAGCCTGTACTCAGCTCCTATATATCAGGTGTAAGAGCCACATAGTGACGGTATCAGGGGCCCCAGCAGCCACCTGTACTCAGCTCCTATATATCAGGTGTAAGGGCCACATAGTGACGGTATCAGGAGCCCCAGCAGCCGCCTGTACTTAGCTCCTATATATCAGGTGTAAGGGCCACATAGTGATGGTATCAGGGGCCCCAGCAGCCGCCTGTACTCACCTCCTATATATCAGGTGTAAGAGCCACATAGTGACGGTATCAGAGGCCCCAGCAGCAGCCTGTACTCAGCTCCTATATATCAGGTGTAAGGGCCACATAGTGATGGTATCAGGAGCCCCAGCAGCCGCCTGTACTCAGCTCCTATATATCAGGTGTAAGGGCCACATAGTGACGGTATCAGGGGCCCCAGCAGCCGTCTGTACTCAGCTCCTATATATCAGATGTAAGGGCCACATAGTGATGGTATCAGGGGCCCCAGCAGCAGCCTGTACTCAGCTCCTATATATCAGATGTAAGGGCCACATAGTGATGGTATCAGGGGCCCCAGCAGCCGCCTGTACTCACCTCCTATATATCAGGTGTAAGGGCCACATAGTGATGGTATCAGGGGCCCCAGCAGCAGCCTGTACTCAGCTCCTATATATCAGGTGTAAGAGCCACATAGTGACGGTATCAGGGGCCCCAGCAGCCACCTGTACTCAGCTCCTATATATCAGGTGTAAGGGCCACATAGTGATGGTATCAGGGGCCCCAGCAGCAGCCTGTACTCAGCTCCTATATATCAGGTGTAAGAGCCACATAGTGACGGTATCAGGGGCCCCAGCAGCCGCCTGTACTCAGCTCCTATATATCAGGTGTAAGGGCCACATAGTGACAGTATCAGGAGCCCCAGCAGCCGCGTGTACTCAGCTCCTATATATCAGGTGTAAGGGCCACATAGTGACGGTATCAGGAGCCCCAGCAGCCGCGTGTACTCAGCTCCTATATATCAGGTGTAAGAGCCACATAGTGACGGTATCAGGGGCCCCAGCAGCCGCCTGTACTCAGCTCCTATATATCAGGTGTAAGGGCCACATAGTGACGGTATCAGGGGCCCCAGCAGCCGCGTGTACTCAGCTCCTATATATCAGGTGTAAGGGCCACATAGTGATGGTATCAGGGGCCCCAGCAGCAGCCTGTACTCAGCTCCTATATATCAGGTTTAAGGGCCACATAGTGACGGTATCAGGAGCCCCAGCAGCAGCCTGCACTCAGCTCCTATATATCAGGTTTAAGGGCCACATAGTGATGGTATCAGGGGCCCCAGCAGCAGCCTGTACTCAGCTCCTATATATCAGGTTTAAGGGCCACATAGTGATGGTATCAGGGGCCCCAGCAGCAGCCTGTACTCAGCTCCTATATATCAGGTGTAAGGGCCACATAGTGACGGTATCAGGAGCCCCAGCAGCAGCCTGCACTCAGCTCCTATATATCAGGTGTAAGAGCCACATAGTGACGGTATCAGGGGCCCCAGCAGCCGCCTGTACTCAGCTCCTATATATCAGGTGTAAGGGCCACATAGTGATGGTATCAGGGGCCCCAGCAGCAGCCTGTACTCAGCTCCTATATATCAGGTGTAAGGGCCACATAGTGACGGTATCAGGGGCCCCAGCAGCCGCGTGTACTCAGCTCCTATATATCAGGTGTAAGAGCCACATAGTGACGGTATCAGGGGCCCCAGCAGCAGCCTGTACTCAGCTCCTATATATCAGGTGTAAGAGCCACATAGTGACGGTATCAGGGGCCCCAGCAGCAGCCTGTACTCAGCTCCTATATATCAGATGTAAGGGCCACATAGTGATGGTATCAGGGGCCCCAGCAGCAGCCTGTACTCAGCTCCTATATATCAGATGTAAGGGCCACATAGTGACGGTATCAGGGGCCCCAGCAGCCTGTACTCAGCTCCTATATATCAGGTGTAAGGGCCACATAGTGATGGTATCAGGGGCCCCAGCAGCAGCCTGTACTCAGCTCCTATATATCAGGTGTAAGAGCCACATAGTGACGGTATCAGGGGCCCCAGCAGCCGCCTGTACTCAGCTCCTATATATCAGGTGTAAGGGCCACATAGTGATGGTATCAGGGGCCCCAGCAGCAGCCTGTACTCAGCTCCTATATATCAGGTGTAAGAGCCACATAGTGACGGTATCAGGGGCCCCAGCAGCCGCCTGTACTCAGCTCCTATATATCAGGTGTAAGGGCCACATAGTGATGGTATCAGGGGCCCCAGTAGCCTGTACTCAGCTCCTATATATCAGGTGTAAGGGCCACATAGTGATGGTATCAGGGCCCCAGCAGCCGCCTGTACTCAGCTCCTATATATCAGGTGTAAGGGCCACATAGTGATGGTATCAGGGGCCCCAGCAGCCGCCTGCACTCAGCTCCTATATATCAGGTGTAAGGGCCACATAGTGACGGTATCAGGGGCCCCAGCAGCCGCCTGTACTCAGCTCCTATATATCAGGTGTAAGGGCCACATAGTGATGGTATCAGGGGCCCCAGCAGCCGCCTGTACTCAGCTCCTATATATCAGGTGTAAGGGCCACATAGTGACAGTATCGGGGCCCCAGCAGCCTGTACTCAGCTCCTATATATCAGATGTAAGGGCCACATAGTGACGGTATCAGGGGCCCCAGCAGCAGCCTGTACTCAGCTCCTATATATCAGATGTAAGGGCCACATAGTGACGGTATCAGGGGCCCCAGCAGCCGCCTGTACTCAGCTCCTATATATCAGATGTAAGGGCCACATAGTGACGGTATCAGGGGCCCCAGCAGCAGCCTGTACTCAGCTCCTATATATCAGGTGTAAGAGCCACATAGTGACAGTATCAGGGGCCCCAGCAGCCGCCTGTACTCAGCTCCTATATGTCAGGTGTAAGGGCCACATAGTGACGGTATCAGGGGCCCCAGCAGCAGCCTGTACTCAGCTCCTATATATCAGGTGTAAGGGCCACATAGTGACGGTATCAGGGGCCCCAGCAGCCGCCTGTACTCAGCTCCTATATATCAGGTGTAAGAGCCACATAGTGACGGTATCAGGGGCCCCAGCAGCCGCCTGTACTCAGCTCCTATATATCAGGTGTAAGGGCCACATAGTGATGGTATCAGGGGCCCCAGCAGCAGCCTGTACTCAGCTCCTATATATCAGATGTAAGGGCCACATAGTGACGGTATCAGGGGCCCCAGCAGCCGCCTGTACTCAGCTCCTATATATCAGGTGTAAGGGCCACATAGTGATGGTATCAGGGGCCCCAGCAGCCTGTACTCAGCTCCTATATATCAGGTGTAAGAGCCACATAGTGACGGTATCAGGGCTCCAGCAGCCGCCTGTACTCAGCTCCTATATATCAGGTGTAAGGGCCACATAGTGACGGTATCAGGGCCCCAGCAGCCGCCTGTACTCAGCTCCTCTATATCAGGTGTAAGAGCCACATAGTGACGGTATCAGGGCTCCAGCAGCAGCCTGTACTCAGCTCCTATATATCAGGTGTGAGGGCCACATAGTGACGGTATCAGGGGCCCCAGCAGCCGCCTGTGCTCAGCTCCTATATATCAGGTGTAAGGGCCACATAGTGACGGTATCAGGGGCTCCAGCAGCAGCCTGTACTCAGCTCCTATATATCAGGTGTAAGGGCCACATAGTGACGGTATCAGGGGCCCCAGCAGCCTGCACTCAGCTCCTATATATCAGGTGTAAGGGCCACATAGTGACATATCAGGGGCCCCAGCAGCCTGTACTCAGCTCCTATATATCAGGTGTAAGGGCCACATAGTGATGGTATCAGGGGCCCCAGCAGCCGCCTGCACTCAGCTCCTATATATCAGGTGTAAGAGCCACATAGTGACGGTATCAGGGGCCCCAGCAGCCAACTGTACTCAGCTCCTATATATCAGGTGTGAGGGCCACATAGTGATGGTATCAGGGGCCCAGCAGCAGCCTGTACTCAGCTCCTATATATCAGGTGTAAGAGCCACATAGTGACGGTATCAGGGGCCCCAGCAGCCGCCTGTGCTCAGCTCCTATATATCAGGTGTAAGGGCCACATAGTGACGGTATCAGGGGCCCCAGCAGCAGCCTGTACTCAGCTCCTATATATCAGGTGTAAGAGCCACATAGTGACGGTATCAGGGGCCCCAGCAGCCGCCTGTGCTCAGCTCCTATATATCAGGTGTAAGGGCCACATAGTGACGGTATCAGGGGCCCCAGCAGCCGCCTGCACTCAGCTCCTATATATCAGGTGTAAGGGCCACATAGTGACGGTATCAGGGGCCCCAACAGCAGCCTGTACTCAGATCCTATATATCAGGTGTAAGGGCCACATAGTGACGGTATCAGGGGCCCAAGCAGCCTGCACTCAGCTCCTATATATCAGGTGTAAGGGCCACATAGTGACGGTATCAGGGGCCCCAGCAGCAGCCTGTACTCAGCTCCTATATATCAGGTGTAAGGGCCACATAGTGACGGTATCAGGGGCCCCAGCAGCCGTCTGTACTCAGCTCCTATATATCAGGTGTAAGGGCCACATAGTGACGGTATCAGGGGCCCCAGCAGCCTGCACTCAGCTCCTATATGTCAGGTGTAAGGGCCACATAGTGACGGTATCAGGGGCCCCAGCAGCCGCCTGCACTCAGCTCCTATATATCAGGTGTAAGGGCCACATAGTGATGGTATCAGGGCCCCAGCAGCCGCCTGTACTCAGCTCCTATATATCAGATGTAAGGGCCACATAGTGATGGTATCAGGGCCCCAGCAGCCGCCTGTACTCAGCTCCTATATATCAGGTGTAAGGGCCACATAGTAACGGTATCAGGGGCCCCAGCAGCCGCCTGTACTCAGCTCCTATATATCAGGTGTAAGGGCCACATAGTGATGGTATCAGGGGCCCCAGCAGCCTGTACTCAGCTCCTATATATCAGGTGTAAGGGCCACATAGTGACGGTATCAGGGGCCCCAGCAGCCGCCTGCACTCAGCTCCTATATGTCAGGTGTAAGGGCCACATAGTGACGGTATCAGGGGCCCCAGCAGCCGTCTGTACTCAGCTCCTATATGTCAGGTGTGAGGGCCACATAGTGACGGTATCAGGGGCCCCAGCAGCCGCGTGTACTCAGCTCCTTTATATCAGGTGTAAGGGCCACATAGTGACAGTATCAGGGGCCCCAGCAGCCGCCTGCACTCAGCTCCTATATGTCAGGTGTGAGGGCCACATAGTGACGGTATCAGGGGCCCCAGCAGCCGCGTGTACTCAGCTCCTTTATATCAGGTGTAAGGGCCACATAGTGACAGTATCAGGGGCCCCAGCAGCCGCCTGTACTCAGCTCCTATATATCAGGTGTGAGGGCCACATAGTGACGATATCAGGGGCCCCAGCAGCCGCCTGTACTCAGCTCCTATATATCAGGTGTAAGGGCCACATAGTGACGGTATCAGGGGCCCCAGCAGCCGCCTGTACTCAGCTCCTATATATCAGGTGTAAGGACCACATAGTGATGGTATCAGGGGCCCCAGCAGCCTGTACTCAGCTCCTATATATCAGGTGTAAGGGCCACATAGTGACGCTATCAGGAGCCCCAGCAGCCGCCTGTACTCAGCTCCTATATATCAGGTGTGAGGGCCACATAGTGACGATATCAGGGGCCCCAGCAGCCGCCTGTACTCAGCTCCTATATATCAGGTGTAAGGGCCACATAGTGATGGTATCAGGGGCCCCAGCAGCCGCCTGTACTCAGCTCCTATATATCAGGTGTAAGGGCCACATAGTGACGGTATCAGGGGCCCCAGCAGCAGCCTGTACTCAGCTCCTATATATCAGGTGTAAGGGCCACATAGTGACGGTATCAGGGGCCCCAGCAGCAGCCTGTACTCAGCTCCTATATATCAGGTGTAAGGGCCACATAGTGATGGTATCAGGGGCCCCAGCAGCCGCCTGTACTCAGCTCCTATATATCAGGTGTAAGGGCCACATAGTGATGGTATCAGGGGCCCCAGCAGCCGCCTGCACTCAGCTCCTATATATCAGGTGTAAGGGCCACATAGTGATGGTATCAGGGGCCCCAGCAGCCGCCTGTACTCAGCTCCTATATATCAGGTGTAAGGGCCACATAGTGACGGTATCAGGGGCCCCAGCAGCCGCCTGTACTCAGCTCCTATATATCAGGTGTAAGGGCCACATAGTGACGGTATCAGGGGCCCCAGCAGCCGCCTGTACTCAGCTCCTATATATCAGGTGTAAGGGCCACATAGTGACGGTATCAGGGGCCCCAGCAGCCTGTACTCAGCTCCTATATATAAGATGTAAAGGGCCACATAGTGACGGTATCAGGGGCCCCAGCAGCCGCCTGCACTCAGCTCCTATATATCAGGTGTAAGGGCCACATAGTGACGGTATCAGGGGCCCCAGCAGCCGCCTGTACTCAGCTCCTATATATCAGGTGTAAGGGCCACATAGTGATGGTATCAGGGGCCCCAGCAGCCTGTACTCAGCTCCTATATATCAGGTGTGAGGGCCACATAGTGATGGTATCAGGGGCCCCAGTAGCCTGCACTCAGCTCCTATATATCAGATGTAAGGGCCACATAGTGACGGTATCAGGGGCCCCAGCAGCCGCCTGCACTCAGCTCCTATATATCAGGTGTAAGGGCCACATAGTGACGGTATCAGGGGCCCCAGCAGCAGCCTGTACTCAGCTCCTATATATCAGGTGTAAGGGCCACATAGTGACGGTATCAGGGGCCCCAGCAGCCTGTACTCAGCTCCTATATATCAGGTGTAAGGGCCACATAGTGATGGTATCAGGGGCCCCAGCAGCCGCCTGTACTTAGCTCCTATATATCAGGTGTAAGGGCCACATAGTGACGGTATCAGGGGCCCCAGCAGCCGTCTGTACTCAGCTCCTATATATCAGGTGTAAGGGCCACATAGTGACGGTATCAGGGGCCCCAGCAGCCGCCTGTACTCAGCTCCTATATATCAGGTGTAAGGGCCACATAGTGATGGTATCAGGGGCCCCAGCAGCCGCCTGTACTCAGCTCCTATATATCAGGTGTAAGGGCCACATAGTGACGGTATCAGGGGCCCCAGCAGCCGTCTGTACTCAGCTCCTATATATCAGGTGTAAGGGCCACATAGTGACGGTATCAGGGGCCCCAGCAGCCGTCTGTACTCAGCTCCTATATATCAGGTGTAAGGGCCACATAGTGACGGTATCAGGGGCCCCAGCAGCCGCCTGTACTCAGCTCCTATATATCAGGTGTAAGGGCCACATAGTGACGGTATCAGGAGCCCCAGCAGCCGCCTGTACTCAGCTCCTATATATCAGGTGTAAGGGCCACATAGTGACGGTATCAGGGGCCCCAGCAGCCGCCTGTACTTAGCTCCTATATATCAGGTGTAAGGGCCACATAGTGACGGTATCAGGGGCCCCAGCAGCCGTCTGTACTCAGCTCCTATATATCAGGTGTAAGGGCCACATAGTGACGGTATCAGGGGCCCCAGCAGCCGCCTGTACTCAGCTCCTATATATCAGGTGTAAGGGCCACATAGTGACGGTATCAGGGGCCCCAGCAGCCGCCTGTACTCAGCTCCTATATATCAGGTGTAAGGGCCACATAGTGATGGTATCAGGGGCCCCAGCAGCGTGTACTCAGCTCCTATATATCAGGTGTAAGGGCCACATAGTGATGGTATCAGGGGCCCCAGCAGCCGCCTGTACTCAGCTCCTATATATCAGGTGTAAGGGCCACATAGTGACGGTATCAGGGCCCCAGCAGCCTGTACTCAGCTCCTATATATCAGGTGTAAGGGCCACATAGTGACGGTATCAGGGGCCCCAGCAGCCGCCTGTACTCAGCTCCTATATATCAGGTGTAAGGGCCACATAGTGATGGTATCAGGGGCCCCAGCAGCCTGTACTCAGCTCCTATATATCAGGTGTAAGGGCCACATAGTGATGGTATCAGGGGCCCCAGCAGCCGCCTGTACTCAGCTCCTATATATCAGGTGTAAGGGCCACATAGTGACGGTATCAGGGGCCCCAGCAGCCACCTGTACTCAGCTCCTATATATCAGGTGTAAGGGCCACATAGTGATGGTATCAGGGCTCCAGCAGCCTGTACTCAGCTCCTATATATAAGATGTAAGGGCCACATAGTGACGGTATCAGGAGCCCCAGCAGCCGCCTGTACTCAGCTCCTATATATCAGGTGTAAGGGCCACATAGTGATGGTATCAGGGCTCCAGCAGCCTGTACTCAGCTCCTATATATAAGATGTAAGGGCCACATAGTGACGGTATCAGGGGCCCCAGCAGCAGCCTGTACTCAGCTCCTATATATCAGGTGTAAGGGCCACATAGTGACGGTATCAGGGGCCCCAGCAGCCGCCTGTACTCAGCTCCTATATATCAGGTGTAAGGGCCACATAGTGACGGTATCAGGGGCCCCAGCAGCCGCCTGCACTCAGCTCCTATATATCAGGTGTAAGGGCCACATAGTGACGGTATCAGGGGCCCCAGCAGCCGCCTGTACTCAGCTCCTATATATCAGGTGTAAGGGCCACATAGTGATGGTATCAGGGGCCCCAGCAGCGTGTACTCAGCTCCTATATATCAGGTGTAAGGGCCACATAGTGATGGTATCAGGAGCCCCAGCAGCCGCCTGTACTCAGCTCCTATATATCAGGTGTAAGGGCCACATAGTGACGGTATCAGGGCCCCAGCCGCCTGTACTCAGCTCCTATATATCAGGTGTAAGGGCCACATAGTGATGGTATCAGGGGCCCCAGCAGCCGCCTGTACTCAGCTCCTATATATCAGGTGTAAGGGCCACATAGTGACGGTATCAGGGGCCCCAGCCGCCGCCTGTACTCAGCTCCTATATATCAGATGTAAGGGCCACATAGTGATGGTATCAGGGGCCCCAGCAGCCGCCTGTACTCAGCTCCTATATATCAGGTGTAAGGGCCACATAGTGACGGTATCAGGGGCCCCAGCAGCCGCCTGTAATCAGCTCCTATATATCAGGTGTAAGGGCCACATAGTGACGGTATCAGGGGCCCCAGTAGCCTGTACTCAGCTCCTATATATCAGGTGTAAGGGCCACATAGTGACGGTATCAGGGGCCCCAGCAGCCGCCTGTACTCAGCTCCTATATATCAGGTGTAAGGGCCACATAGTGATGGTATCAGGGCTCCAGCAGCCTGTACTCAGCTCCTATATATAAGATGTAAGGGCCACATAGTGACGGTATCAGGGGCCCCAGCAGCAGCCTGTACTCAGCTCCTATATATCAGGTGTAAGGGCCACATAGTGACGGTATCAGGGGCCCCAGCAGCCGCCTGTACTCAGCTCCAATATATCAGGTGTAAGGGCCACATAGTGACGGTATCAGGGGCCCCAGCAGCCGCCTGCACTCAGCTCCTATATATCAGGTGTAAGGGCCACATAGTGACGGTATCAGGGGCCCCAGCAGCCGCCTGTACTCAGCTCCTATATATCAGGTGTAAGGGCCACATAGTGATGGTATCAGGGGCCCCAGCAGCGTGTACTCAGCTCCTATATATCAGGTGTAAGGGCCACATAGTGATGGTATCAGGAGCCCCAGCAGCCGCCTGTACTCAGCTCCTATATATCAGGTGTAAGGGCCACATAGTGACGGTATCAGGGCCCCAGCCGCCTGTACTCAGCTCCTATATATCAGGTGTAAGGGCCACATAGTGATGGTATCAGGGGCCCCAGCAGCCGCCTGTACTCAGCTCCTATATATCAGGTGTAAGGGCCACATAGTGACGGTATCAGGGGCCCCAGCCGCCGCCTGTACTCAGCTCCTATATATCAGATGTAAGGGCCACATAGTGATGGTATCAGGGGCCCCAGCAGCCGCCTGTACTCAGCTCCTATATATCAGGTGTAAGGGCCACATAGTGACGGTATCAGGGGCCCCAGCAGCCGCCTGTAATCAGCTCCTATATATCAGGTGTAAGGGCCACATAGTGACGGTATCAGGGGCCCCAGTAGCCTGTACTCAGCTCCTATATATCAGGTGTAAGGGCCACATAGTGACGGTATCAGGGGCCCCAGCAGCCGCCTGTACTCAGCTCCTATATATCAGGTGTAAGGGCCACATAGTGACGGTATCAGGGGCCCCAGCAGCCGCCTGCACTCAGCTCCTATATATCAGGTGTAAGGGCCACATAGTGACGGTATCAGGGGCTCCAGCAGCCGCCTGTAATCAGCTCCTATATATCAGGTGTAAGGGCCACATAGTGACGGTATCAGGGGCCCCAGCAGCCTGTACTCAGCTCCTATATATCAGGTGTAAGGGCCACATAGTGATGGTATCAGGGGCCCCAGCAGCCTGTACTCAGCTCCTATATATCAGGTGTAAGGGCCACATAGTGACGGTATCAGGGCCCCAGCAGCCCGTACTCAGCTCCTATATATCAGATGTAAGGGCCACATAGTGATGGTATCAGGGGCCCCAGCAGCCGCCTGTACTCAGCTCCTATATATCAGGTGTAAGGGCCACATAGTGACAGTATCGGGGCCCCAGCAGCCTGTACTCAGCTCCTATATATCAGATGTAAGGGCCACATAGTGATGGTATCAGGGGCCCCAGCAGCCGCCTGTACTCAGCTCCTATATATCAGATGTAAGGGCCACATAGTGATGGTATCAGGGGCCCCAGCAGCCGCCTGTACTCAGCTCCTATATATCAGATGTAAGGGCCACATAGTGACGGTATCAGGGGCCCCAGCAGCCGCCTGTACTCAGCTCCTATATATCAGATGTAAGGGCCACATAGTGACGGTATCAGGAGCCCCAGCAGCCGCCTGTACTCAGCTCCTATATATCAGGTGTAAGGGCCACATAGTGATGGTATCAGGGGCCCCAGCAGCCGCCTGTACTCAGCTCCTATATATCAGGTGTAAGGGCCACATAGTGACGGTATCAGGAGCCCCAGCAGCCGCCTGTACTCAGCTCCTATATATCAGGTGTAAGGGCCACATAGTGACAGTATCGGGGCCCCAGCAGCCGTCTGTACTCAGCTCCTATATATCAGGTGTAAGGGCCACATAGTGATGGTATCAGGGGCCCCAGCAGCCGCCTGTACTCAGCTCCTATATATCAGGTGTAAGGGCCACATAGTGACGGTATCAGTGGCCCCAGCAGCAGCCTGTACTCAGCTCCTATATATCAGGTGTAAGGGCCACATAGTGATGGTATCAGGGGCCCCAGCAGCCGCCTGTACTCAGCTCCTATATATCAGATGTAAGGGCCACATAGTGATGGTATCAGGGGCCCCAGCAGCCGCCTGTACTCAGCTCCTATATATCAGGTGTAAGGGCCACATAGTGATGGTATCAGGGGCCCCAGCAGCCGCCTGTACTCAGCTCCTATATATCAGGTGTAAGGGCCACATAGTGATGGTATCAGGGGCCCCAGCAGCCTGTACTCAGCTCCTATATATCAGGTGTAAGGGCCACATAGTGACGGTATCAGGGCCCCAGCAGCCCGTACTCAGCTCCTATATATCAGATGTAAGGGCCACATAGTGATGGTATCAGGGGCCCCAGCAGCCGCCTGTACTCAGCTCCTATATATCAGGTGTAAGGGCCACATAGTGACAGTATCGGGGCCCCAGCAGCCTGTACTCAGCTCCTATATATCAGATGTAAGGGCCACATAGTGATGGTATCAGGGGCCCCAGCAGCCGCCTGTACTCAGCTCCTATATATCAGATGTAAGGGCCACATAGTGATGGTATCAGGGGCCCCAGCAGCCGCCTGTACTCAGCTCCTATATATCAGATGTAAGGGCCACATAGTGACGGTATCAGGGGCCCCAGCAGCCGCCTGTACTCAGCTCCTATATATCAGATGTAAGGGCCACATAGTGACGGTATCAGGAGCCCCAGCAGCCGCCTGTACTCAGCTCCTATATATCAGGTGTAAGGGCCACATAGTGATGGTATCAGGGGCCCCAGCAGCAGCCTGTACTCAGCTCCTATATATCAGGTGTAAGGGCCACATAGTGATGGTATCAGGGGCCCCAGCAGCCGCGTGTACTCAGCTCCTATATATCAGGTGTAAGGGCCACATAGTGATGGTATCAGGGGCCCCAGCAGCCGCCTGTACTCAGCTCCTATATATCAGGTGTAAGGGCCACATAGTGACGGTATCAGGGGCCCCAGCAGCCTGTACTCAGCTCCTATATATCAGGTGTAAGGGCCACATAGTGATGGTATCAGGGGCCCCAGCAGCAGCCTGTACTCAGCTCCTATATATCAGATGTAAGGGCCACATAGTGACGGTATCAGGGCCCCAGCCGCCTGTACTCAGCTCCTATATATCAGGTGTAAGGGCCACATAGTGACGGTATCAGGGCCCCAGCAGCCCGTACTCAGCTCCTATATATCAGATGTAAGGGCCACATAGTGATGGTATCAGGGGCCCCAGCAGCCGCCTGTACTCAGCTCCTATATATCAGGTGTAAGGGCCACATAGTGACAGTATCGGGGCCCCAGCAGCCTGTACTCAGCTCCTATATATCAGATGTAAGGGCCACATAGTGATGGTATCAGGGGCCCCAGCAGCCGCCTGTACTCAGCTCCTATATATCAGATGTAAGGGCCACATAGTGATGGTATCAGGGGCCCCAGCAGCCGCCTGTACTCAGCTCCTATATATCAGATGTAAGGGCCACATAGTGACGGTATCAGGGGCCCCAGCAGCCGCCTGTACTCAGCTCCTATATATCAGATGTAAGGGCCACATAGTGACGGTATCAGGAGCCCCAGCAGCCGCCTGTACTCAGCTCCTATATATCAGGTGTAAGGGCCACATAGTGATGGTATCAGGGGCCCCAGCAGCAGCCTGTACTCAGCTCCTATATATCAGGTGTAAGGGCCACATAGTGATGGTATCAGGGGCCCCAGCAGCCGCGTGTACTCAGCTCCTATATATCAGGTGTAAGGGCCACATAGTGATGGTATCAGGGGCCCCAGCAGCCGCCTGTACTCAGCTCCTATATATCAGGTGTAAGGGCCACATAGTGACGGTATCAGGGGCCCCAGCAGCCTGTACTCAGCTCCTATATATCAGGTGTAAGGGCCACATAGTGATGGTATCAGGGGCCCCAGCAGCAGCCTGTACTCAGCTCCTATATATCAGATGTAAGGGCCACATAGTGACGGTATCAGGGGCCCCAGCAGCCGCCTGTACTCAGCTCCTATATATCAGGTGTAAGGGCCACATAGTGATGGTATCAGGGGCCCCAGCAGCAGCCTGTACTCAGCTCCTATACATCAGATGTAAGAGCCACATAGTGACGGTATCAGGGCCCCAGCCGCCTGTACTCAGCTCCTATATATCAGGTGTAAGGGCCACATAGTGACGGTATCAGTGGCCCCAGCAGCAGCCTGCACTCAGCTCCTATATATCAGGTGTAAGGGCCACATAGTGATGGTATCAGGGGCCCCAGCAGCCGCCTGTACTCAGCTCCTATATATCAGGTGTAAGGGCCACATAGTGACGGTATCAGGGGCCCCAGCAGCCTGTACTCAGCTCCTATATATCAGGTGTAAGGGCCACATAGTGATGGTATCAGGGGCCCCAGCAGCCGCCTGTACTCAGCTCCTATATATCAGGTGTAAGGGCCACATAGTGATGGTATCAGGGGCCCCAGCAGCCGCCTGTACTCAGCTCCTATATATCAGGTGTAAGGGCCACATAGTGACGGTATCGGGGCCACATAGTGACGGTATCGGGGCCACATAGTGACGGTATCGGGGCCACATAGTGACGGTATCGGGGCCACATAGTGACGGTATCGGGGCCCCTGGTTACTCAGCTCACAGACCGGGTGTGAGGGTCGGGCACAGACCCCAGGACTCAGCATTTTGGGCCCCACCACGGAGAGCGGCACAGGGGCCCCTGATGAGCCCATAACAGCCTGCACTGCGGTGATGCGACCAGCAGGGGGCAGCATACACAGCAGACAATCACCCACCTGTCTCTCTGCTCCTCTCTCACAACACTGCCCGCCACTTCCGGCTTCGGAGGGCGGAGGAGGAGTCACCATCCTTCGAGCGGGGGGGGGGGAACTACACAACCTGCTCCCACTCTGTCCCGTCACTGATCGCAGCCGCGTCTATATTTCACCCATCGCTTCATTAAATAGCTGCAATTTTACAGTCACTAAGAAGTTATTCTCCTCAGCTCCCCCTGAGGTCTATAAAAAGTTGGTATCTTCCAAAGTGCTACGATTGGGGCAAAGCAGCCGGCTCCCAGAATTGTATTTTGACTGGGAACCAATAATATTTTAGCCGGTTGACGCGTCATCAGTTACTAAGACGAAAACGAGCAGAGCAGGTTGAGCTGATGCGGCGCTGATCAGCCACCAGATGGCGCTGTAGATGAGCACAGGACGGACTGCGCCGTTTACTTGCTGAAATGTCGTCCGTTTCGGTGTGACCGCGGATCTGTGCGGACGGTGACACATGGCGGATCCTGACGTGTTCTGTGCTCTCCCCGCTGCAGCCCCTTGTGAATAGCACTGATGTCAGGTCCCAGGGGCGGACGTACCGCGAGGCAGCCGGTGCAGCGGGGTCCCGAGCTGTCAGTGTCCGCCCCTGAGGTACGGCCCCGTCTTATTACCCCGTCTCACACGTGCTCCGGCTGCACCGGCTGCTCTACAAGGCGCTTTCCATCGTTTTTGGTCTCGATACCGACTCTGGACGCCCGATGTTGATTTTTGTCCATTTTGTGCCTCAGTGATTTCCGTACGTTTTGTCTATTATTTCTCTTCAGACGTTTCTGGCATCTGCAGCGAACATTTACTGTCACGTTTATCTCAGGGAGGAACATTCTTCTTCCCATGTTTGTAAATGGTTTTACTTTGTTTTGGTTTGATATCATTAAAATTGTTACTTTAAATCCCATATGCATTGGTCTTTCCCCTCCATATAATACAATACACAGCCCACAGTCCTTCATATAATATAATGCACAGCCCACAGTCCTTCATATAGTATAATGCACAGCCCACAGTCCTTCATATAATATAATGCACAGCCCACAGTCCTTCATATAATATAATGCACAGCCCACAGTCCTTCATATAGTATAATGCACAGCCCACAGTCCTTCATATAGTATAATGCACAGCCCACAGTCCTTCATATAGTATAATGCACAGCCCACAGTCCTTCATATAGTATAATGCACAGCCCACAGTCCTTCATATAGGATAATGCACAGCCCACAGTCCTTCATATAGGATAATGCACAGCCCACAGTCCTTCATATAGGATAATGCACAGCCCACAGTCCTTCATATAGGATAATGCACAGCCCACAGTCCTTCATATAGTATAATGCACAGCCCACAGTCCTTCATATAATATAATGCACAGCCCACAGTCCTTCATATAGTATAATGCACAGCCCACAGTCCTTCATATAATATAATACACAGCCCACAGTCCTTCATATAGTATAATGCACAGCCCACAGTCCTTCATATAATATAATGCACAGCCCACAGTCCTTCATATAATATAATGCACAGCCCACAGTCCTTCATATAGTATAATGCACAGCCCATATCTTACATATAGTATAATGCACAGCCCACAGTCCTTCATATAGTATAATGCACAGCCCATATCTTCCATATAGTATAATGCACAGCCCATATCTTCCATATAATATAATGCACAGCCCATATCTTCCATATAATGCACAGCCCACAGTCCTTCATATAGTATAATGCACAGCCCACAGTCCTTCATATAATATAATGCACAGCCCACAGTCCTTCATATAGTATAATGCACAGCCCACAGTCCTTCATATAATATAATGCACAGCCCACAGTCCTTCATATAGTATAATGCACAGCCCATATCTTACATATAGTATAATGCACAGCCCATATCTTACATATAGTATAATGCACAGCCCATATCTTCCATATAATATAATGCACAGCCCATATCTTCCATATAGTATAACGCACAGCCCATATCTTCCATATAGTATAATGCACAGCCCACAGTCCTTCATATAATATAATGCACAGCCCACAGTCCTTCATATAGTATAATGCACAGCCCACAGTCCTTCATATAGTATAATGCACAGCCCACAGTCCTTCATATAATATAATGCACAGCCCACAGTCCTTCATATAGTATAATGCACAGCCCACAGTCCTTCATATAATATAATGCACAGCCCACAGTCCTTCATATAGTATAATGCACAGCCCATATCTTACATATAGTATAATGCACAGCCCATATCTTACATATAGTATAATGCACAGCCCATATCTTCCATATAATATAATGCACAGCCCATATCTTCCATATAGTATAATGCACAGCCCATATCTTCCATATAGTATAATGCACAGCCCACAGTCCTTCATATAGTATAATGCACAGCCCACAGTCCTTCATATAATATAATGCACAGCCCATATCTTACATATAGTGTAATGCACAGCCCACAGTCCTTCATATAGTATAATGCACAGCCCATATCTTCCATATAATATAATACACACAGCCCACAGTCCTTCATATAGTATAATGCACAGCCCATATCTTCCATATAGTATAATGCACAGCCCACAGTCCTTCATATAATATAATGCACAGCCCACAGTCCTTCATATAGTATAATGCACAGCCCATATCTTACATATAGTATAATGCACAGCCCATATCTTACATATAGTATAATGCACAGCCCATATCTTCCATATAATATAATGCACAGCCCATATCTTCCATATAGTATAATGCACAGCCCATATCTTCCATATAGTATAATGCACAGCCCACAGTCCTTCATATAGTATAATGCACAGCCCACAGTCCTTCATATAGTATAATGCACAGCCCACAGTCCTTCATATAGTATAATGCACAGCCCATATCTTCCATATAATATAATGCACAGCCCACAGTCCTTCATATAGTATAATACACAGCCCATATCTTACATATAGTATAATGCACAGCCCACAGTCCTTCATATAGTATAATGCACAGCCCACAGTCCTTCATATAGTATAATGCACAGCCCACAGTCCTTCATATAGTATAATGCACAGCCCACAGTCCTTCATATAGTATAATGCACAGCCCACAGTCCTTCATATAGTATAATGCACAGCCCACAGTCCTTCATATAGTATAATGCACAGCCCACAGTCCTTCATATAGTATAATGCACAGCCCATATCTTCCATATAGTATAATGCACAACCCACAGTCCTTCATATAGTATAATGCACAGCCCACAGTTCTTCATATAGTATAATTCACAGCCCACAGTCCTTCATATAGTATAATGCACAGCCCATATCTTCCATATAATATAATGCACAGCCCACAGTCCTTCATATAGTATAATGCACAGCCCATATCTTCCATATAATATAATGCACAGCCCACAGTCCTTCATATAATATAATGCACAGCCCATATCTTACACATAGTATAATGCACAGCCAACAGTCCTTCATATAGTATAATGCACAGCCCATATCTTCCATATAGTATAATGCACAACCCACAGTCCTTCATATAGTATAATGCACAGCCCACAGTCCTTCATATAGTATAATGCACAGCCCATATCTTCCAAATAATATAATGCACAGCCCACAGTCCTTCATATAGTATAATGCACAGCCCATATCTTCCATATAATATAATGCACAGCCCACAGTCCTTCATATAATATAATGCACAGCCCATATCTTACATATAGTATAATGCACAGCCCACAGTCCTTCATATAGTATAATGCACAGCCCATATCTTACATATAGTATAATGCACAGCCCACAGTCCTTCATATAGTATAATGCACAGCCCATATCTTCCATATAATATAATGCACAGCCCACAGTCCTTCATATAATATAATGCACAGCCCATATCTTACATATAGTATAATGCACAGCCCACAGTCCTTCATATAGTATAATGCACAGCCCATATCTTACATATAGTATAATGCACAGCCCACAGTCCTTCATATAGTATAATGCACAGCCCACAGTCCTTCATATAGTATAATGCACAGCCCACAGTCCTTCATATAGGATAATGCACAGCCCACAGTCCTTCATATAGGATAATGCACAGCCCACAGTCCTTCATATAGGATAATGCACAGCCCACAGTCCTTCATATAGTATAATGCACAGCCCACAGTCCTTCATATAATATAATGCACAGCCCACAGTCCTTCATATAGTATAATGCACAGCCCACAGTCCTTCATATAATATAATACACAGCCCACAGTCCTTCATATAGTATAATGCACAGCCCACAGTCCTTCATATAATATAATGCACAGCCCACAGTCCTTCATATAATATAATGCACAGCCCACAGTCCTTCATATAGTATAATGCACAGCCCATATCTTACATATAGTATAATGCACAGCCCACAGTCCTTCATATAGTATAATGCACAGCCCATATCTTCCATATAGTATAATGCACAGCCCATATCTTCCATATAATATAATGCACAGCCCATATCTTCCATATAATGCACAGCCCACAGTCCTTCATATAGTATAATGCACAGCCCACAGTCCTTCATATAATATAATGCACAGCCCACAGTCCTTCATATAGTATAATGCACAGCCCACAGTCCTTCATATAATATAATGCACAGCCCACAGTCCTTCATATAGTATAATGCACAGCCCATATCTTACATATAGTATAATGCACAGCCCATATCTTACATATAGTATAATGCACAGCCCATATCTTCCATATAATATAATGCACAGCCCATATCTTCCATATAGTATAACGCACAGCCCATATCTTCCATATAGTATAATGCACAGCCCACAGTCCTTCATATAATATAATGCACAGCCCACAGTCCTTCATATAGTATAATGCACAGCCCACAGTCCTTCATATAGTATAATGCACAGCCCACAGTCCTTCATATAATATAATGCACAGCCCACAGTCCTTCATATAGTATAATGCACAGCCCATATCTTCCAAATAATATAATGCACAGCCCATATCTTCCATATAGTATAATGCACAGCCCATATCTTACATATAGTATAATGCACAGCCCATATCTTACATATAGTATAATGCACAGCCCATATCTTCCATATAATATAATGCACAGCCCATATCTTCCATATAGTATAATGCACAGCCCATATCTTCCATATAGTATAATGCACAGCCCACAGTCCTTCATATAGTATAATGCACAGCCCACAGTCCTTCATATAATATAATGCACAGCCCATATCTTACATATAGTGTAATGCACAGCCCACAGTCCTTCATATAGTATAATGCACAGCCCATATCTTCCATATAATATAATACACACAGCCCACAGTCCTTCATATAGTATAATGCACAGCCCATATCTTCCATATAGTATAATGCACAGCCCACAGTCCTTCATATAATATAATGCACAGCCCACAGTCCTTCATATAGTATAATGCACAGCCCATATCTTACATATAGTATAATGCACAGCCCATATCTTACATATAGTATAATGCACAGCCCATATCTTCCATATAATATAATGCACAGCCCATATCTTCCATATAGTATAATGCACAGCCCATATCTTCCATATAGTATAATGCACAGCCCACAGTCCTTCATATAGTATAATGCACAGCCCACAGTCCTTCATATAGTATAATGCACAGCCCACAGTCCTTCATATAGTATAATGCACAGCCCATATCTTCCATATAATATAATGCACAGCCCACAGTCCTTCATATAGTATAATACACAGCCCATATCTTACATATAGTATAATGCACAGCCCACAGTCCTTCATATAGTATAATGCACAGCCCACAGTCCTTCATATAGTATAATGCACAGCCCACAGTCCTTCATATAGTATAATGCACAGCCCACAGTCCTTCATATAGTATAATGCACAGCCCACAGTCCTTCATATAGTATAATGCACAGCCCACAGTCCTTCATATAGTATAATGCACAGCCCACAGTCCTTCATATAGTATAATGCACAGCCCATATCTTCCATATAGTATAATGCACAACCCACAGTCCTTCATATAGTATAATGCACAGCCCACAGTTCTTCATATAGTATAATTCACAGCCCACAGTCCTTCATATAGTATAATGCACAGCCCATATCTTCCATATAATATAATGCACAGCCCACAGTCCTTCATATAGTATAATGCACAGCCCATATCTTCCATATAATATAATGCACAGCCCACAGTCCTTCATATAATATAATGCACAGCCCATATCTTACACATAGTATAATGCACAGCCAACAGTCCTTCATATAGTATAATGCACAGCCCATATCTTCCATATAGTATAATGCACAACCCACAGTCCTTCATATAGTATAATGCACAGCCCACAGTCCTTCATATAGTATAATGCACAGCCCATATCTTCCAAATAATATAATGCACAGCCCACAGTCCTTCATATAGTATAATGCACAGCCCATATCTTCCATATAATATAATGCACAGCCCACAGTCCTTCATATAATATAATGCACAGCCCATATCTTACATATAGTATAATGCACAGCCCACAGTCCTTCATATAGTATAATGCACAGCCCATATCTTACATATAGTATAATGCACAGCCCACAGTCCTTCATATAGTATAATGCACAGCCCATATCTTCCATATAATATAATGCACAGCCCACAGTCCTTCATATAATATAATGCACAGCCCATATCTTACATATAGTATAATGCACAGCCCACAGTCCTTCATATAGTATAATGCACAGCCCATATCTTACATATAGTATAATGCACAGCCCACAGTCCTTCATATAGTATAATGCACAGCCCATATCTTACATATAGTATAATGCACAGCCCACAGTCCTTCATATAGTATAATGCACAGCCCATATCTTCCATATAATATAATGCACAGCCCACAGTCCTTCATATAATATAATGCACAGCCCATATCTTACATATAGTATAATGCACAGCCCACAGTCCTTCATATAGTATAATGCACAGCCCACAGTCCTTCATATAGTATAATACACAGCCCACAGTCCTTCATATAGTATAATGCACAGCCCATATCTTCCATATAATATAATGCACAGCCCACAGTCCTTCATATAGTATAATGCACAGCCCATATCTTCCATATAATATAATGCACAGCCCACAGTCCTTCATATAATATAATGCACAGCCCATATCTTACATATAGTGTAATGCACAGCCCACAGTCCTTCATATAGTATAATGCACAGCCCATATCTTCCATATAATATAATGCACAGCCCACAGTCCTTCATATAGTATAATGCACAGCCCATATCTTACATATAGTATAATGCACAGCCCACAGTCCTTCATATAGTATAATGCACAGCCCACAGTCCTTCATATAGTATAATGCACAGCCCATATCTTACATATAGTATAATGCACAGCCCACAGTCCTTCATATAGTATAATGCACAGCCCATATCTTCCATATAATATAATGCACAGCCCACAGTCCTTCATATAATATAATGCACAGCCCATATCTTACATATAGTATAATGCACAGCCCACAGTCCTTCATATAGTATAATGCACAGCCCATATCTTACATATAGTATAATGCACAGCCCACAGTCCTTCATATAGTATAATGCACAGCCCATATCTTACATATAGTATAATGCACAGCCCACAGTCCTTCATATAGTATAATGCACAGCCCATATCTTCCATATAATATAATGCACAGCCCACAGTCCTTCATATAATATAATGCACAGCCCATATCTTACATATAGTATAATGCACAGCCCACAGTCCTTCATATAGTATAATGCACAGCCCATATCTTACATATAGTATAATGCACAGCCCACAGTCCTTCATATAATATAATGCACAGCCCATATCTTACATATAGTATAATGCACAGCCCACAGTCCTTCATATAGTATAATGCACAGCCCATATCTTCCATATAATATAATGCACAGCCCACAGTCCTTCATATAATATAATGCACAGCCCATATCTTACATATAGTATAATGCACAGCCCACAGTCCTTCATATAATATAATGCACAGCCCATATCTTACATATAGTATAATGCACAGCCCACAGTCCTTCATATAGTATAATGCACAGCCCACAGTCCTTCATATAGTATAATGCACAGCCCATATCTTCCATATAATATAATGCACAGCCCACAGTCCTTCATATAGTATAATGCACAGCCCATATCTTACATATAGTATAATGCACAGCCCACAGTCCTTCATATAGTATAATGCACAGCCCACAGTCCTTCATATAGTATAATGCACAGCCCATATCTTCCATATAATATAATGCACAGCCCACAGTCCTTCATATAGTATAATGCACAGCCCATATCTTCCATATAGTATAATGCACAGCCCATATCTTCCATATAATATAATACACAGCCCATATCTTCCATATAATATAATGCACAGCCCTTCATATAGTATAATGCACAGCCCATATCTTCCATATAATATAATACACAGCCCATATCTTCCATATAGTATTAATGTACAGCCCATATCTTCCATATAATATAATACACAGCCCATATCTTCCACATAGTATAATGCACAGCCCATATCTTCCATATAGTATAATGCACAGCCCATATCTTACATATAATATAATGCACAGCCCACAGTCCTTCATATAGTATAATGCACAGCCCACAGTCCTTCATATAGTATAATGCACAGCCCACAGTCCTTCATATAGTATAATGCACAGCCCATATCTTCCATATAATATAATGCACAGCCCACAGTCCTTCTTATAGTATAATGCACAGCCCATATCTTCCATATAATATAATGCACAGCCCACAGTCCTTCATATAGTATAATGCACAGCCCATATCTTCCATATAATATAATGCACAGCCCACAGTCCTTCATATAGTATAATGCACAGCCCATATCTTCCATATAGTATAATGCACAGCCCATATCTTCCATATAATATAATACACAGCCCATATCTTCCATATAATATAATACACAGCCCATATCTTCCATATAGTATTAATGTACAGCCCATATCTTCCATATAATATAATACACAGCCCATATCTTCCATATAGTATAATGTACAGCCCATATCTTCCATATAATATAATACACAGCCCATATCTTCCATATAGTATAATGCACAGCCCATATCTTCCATATAGTATAATGCACAGCCCATATCTTCCATATAATAAAATACACAGCCCATATCTTCCATATAATATAATACACAGCCCATATCTTCCATATAGTATTAATGTACAGCCCATATCTTCCATATAATATAATACACAGCCCATATCTTCCATATAGTATAATGTACAGCCCATATCTTCCATATAATATAATACACAGCCCATATCTTCCATATAGTATAATGCACAGCCCATATCTTCCATATAGTATAATGCACAGCCCATATCTTCCATATAATATAATACACAGCCCATATCTTCCATATAATATAATACACAGCCCATATCTTCCATATAGTATTAATGTACAGCCCATATCTTCCATATAGTATAATACACAGCCCATATCTTCCATATAGTATAATGCACAGCCCATATCTTCCATATAATATAATGCACAGCCCACAGTCCTTCATATAGTATAATACACAGCCCATATCTTACATATAGCATAATGCACAGCCCACAGTCCTTCATATAGTATAATGCACAGCCCACAGTCCTTCATATAGTATAATGCACAGCCCATATCTTCCATATAATATAATGCACAGCCCACAGTCCTTCATATAGTATAATGCAAATGCACAGCCCATATCTTCCATATAATATAATGCACAGCCCATATCTTACATATAATACACAGCCCATATCTTACATATAGTATAATGCACAGCCCATATCTTCCATATAGTATAATGCACAGCCCATATCTTCCATATAATATAATGCACAGCCCACAGTCCTTCATATAGTATAATGCACAGCCCATATCTTCCATATAATATAATGCACAGCCCACAGTCCTTCATATAGTATAATGCACAGCCCATATCTTCCATATAATATAATGCACAGCCCACAGTCCTTCATATAGTATAATGCACAGCCCATATCTTCCATATAATATAATGCACAGCCCACAGTCCTTCATATAGTATAATGCACAGCCCATATCTTCCATATAGTATAATGCACAGCCCATATCTTCCATATAATATAATGCACAGCCCACAGTCCTTCATATAGTATAATACACAGCCCACAGTCCTTCATATAGTATAATGCACAGCCCATATCTTCCATATAGTATAATACACAGCCCATATCTTCCATATAATATAATACACAGCCCATATCTTCCATATAGTATTAATGTACAGCCCATATCTTCCATATAATATAATATACAGCCCATATCTTCCATATAGTATTAATGTACAGCCCATATCTTCCATATAATACAATACACAGCCCATATCTTCCATATAATATAATACACAGCCCACAGTCCTTCATATAGTATAATGCACAGCCCATATCTTCCATATAGTATAATGCACAGCCCATATCTTCCATATAATATAATGCACAGCCCACAGTCCTTCATATAGTATAATGCACAGCCCATATCTTCCATATAATATAATACACAGCCCATATCTTCCATATAATATAATACACAGCCCATATCTTCCATATAGTATTAATGTACAGCCCATATCTTCCATATAATATAATACACAGCCCATATCTTCCATATAGTATAATGTACAGCCCATATCTTCCATATAATATAATACACAGCCCATATCTTCCATATAATATAATGCACAGCCCATATCTTCCATATAGTATAATGCACAGCCCATATCTTCCATATAGTATAATGCACAGCCCATATCTTCCATATAGTATAATGTACAGCCCATATCTTCCATATAATATAATGCACAGCCCATATCTTCCATATAGTATAATGTACAGCCCATATCTTCCATATAGTATAATGTACAGCCCATATCTTCCATATAGTATAATGTACAGCCCATATCTTCCATATAGTATAATGCACAGCCCATATCTTCCATATAATATAATGCACAGCCCATATCTTCCATATAATATAATGCACAGCCCATATCTTCCATATAGTATAATGCACAGCCCATATCTTCCATATAGTATAATGCACAGCCCATATCTTTCATATAGTATAGTCCACAGTCCTTCATATAGTATAATGCACAGCCCATATCTTCCATATAATATAATGCACAGCCCATATCTTCCATATAGTATAATGCACAGCCCATATCTTCCATATAGTATAATGCACAGCCCATATCTTACATATAATATAATACACAGCCCATATCTTCCATATAGTATAATGTACAGCCCATATCTTCCATATAATATAATACACAGCCCATATCTTCCACATAGTATAATGCACAGCCCATATCTTCCATATAGTATAATGCACAGCCCACAGTCCTTCATATAGTATAATGCACAGCCCACAGTCCTTCATATAGTATAATGCACAGCCCACAGTCCTTCATATAGTATAATGCACAGCCCATATCTTCCATATAATATAATGCACAGCCCACAGTCCTTCATATAGTATAATACACAGCCCATATCTTACATATAGTATAATGCACAGCCCACAGTCCTTCATATAGTATAATGCACAGCCCACAGTCCTTCATATAGTATAATGCACAGCCCACAGTCCTTCATATAGTATAATGCACAGCCCACAGTCCTTCATATAGTATAATGCACAGCCCACAGTCCTTCATATAGTATAATGCACAGCCCACAGTCCTTCATATAGTATAATGCACAGCCCATATCTTCCATATAGTATAATGCACAACCCACAGTCCTTCATATAGTATAATGCACAGCCCACAGTCCTTCATATAGTATAATTCACAGCCCACAGTCCTTCATATAGTATAATGCACAGCCCATATCTTCCATATAATATAATGCACAGCCCACAGTCCTTCATATAGTATAATGCACAGCCCATATCTTCCATATAATATAATGCACAGCCCACAGTCCTTCATATAATATAATGCACAGCCCATATCTTACACATAGTATAATGCACAGCCAACAGTCCTTCATATAGTATAATGCACAGCCCATATCTTCCATATAGTATAATGCACAACCCACAGTCCTTCATATAGTATAATGCACAGCCCACAGTCCTTCATATAGTATAATGCACAGCCCATATCTTCCATATAATATAATGCACAGCCCACAGTCCTTCATATAGTATAATGCACAGCCCATATCTTCCATATAATATAATGCACAGCCCACAGTCCTTCATATAATATAATGCACAGCCCATATCTTACATATAGTATAATGCACAGCCCACAGTCCTTCATATAGTATAATGCACAGCCCATATCTTACATATAGTATAATGCACAGCCCACAGTCCTTCATATAGTATAATGCACAGCCCATATCTTCCATATAATATAATGCACAGCCCACAGTCCTTCATATAATATAATGCACAGCCCATATCTTACATATAGTATAATGCACAGCCCACAGTCCTTCATATAGTATAATGCACAGCCCATATCTTACATATAGTATAATGCACAGCCCACAGTCCTTCATATAGTATAATGCACAGCCCATATCTTACATATAGTATAATGCACAGCCCACAGTCCTTCATATAGTATAATGCACAGCCCATATCTTCCATATAATATAATGCACAGCCCACAGTCCTTCATATAATATAATGCACAGCCCATATCTTACATATAGTATAATGCACAGCCCACAGTCCTTCATATAGTATAATGCACAGCCCACAGTCCTTCATATAGTATAATACACAGCCCACAGTCCTTCATATAGTATAATGCACAGCCCATATCTTCCATATAATATAATGCACAGCCCACAGTCCTTCATATAGTATAATGCACAGCCCATATCTTCCATATAATATAATGCACAGCCCACAGTCCTTCATATAATATAATGCACAGCCCATATCTTACATATAGTGTAATGCACAGCCCACAGTCCTTCATATAGTATAATGCACAGCCCATATCTTCCATATAATATAATGCACAGCCCACAGTCCTTCATATAGTATAATGCACAGCCCATATCTTACATATAGTATAATGCACAGCCCACAGTCCTTCATATAGTATAATGCACAGCCCACAGTCCTTCATATAGTATAATGCACAGCCCATATCTTACATATAGTATAATGCACAGCCCACAGTCCTTCATATAGTATAATGCACAGCCCATATCTTACATATAATATAATGCACAGCCCACAGTCCTTCATATAATATAATGCACAGCCCATATCTTACATATAGTATAATGCACAGCCCACAGTCCTTCATATAGTATAATGCACAGCCCATATCTTACATATAGTATAATGCACAGCCCACAGTCCTTCATATAGTATAATGCACAGCCCATATCTTACATATAGTATAATGCACAGCCCACAGTCCTTCATATAGTATAATGCACAGCCCATATCTTCCATATAATATAATGCACAGCCCACAGTCCTTCATATAATATAATGCACAGCCCATATCTTACATATAGTATAATGCACAGCCCACAGTCCTTCATATAGTATAATGCACAGCCCATATCTTACATATAGTATAATGCACAGCCCACAGTCCTTCATATAATATAATGCACAGCCCATATCTTACATATAGTATAATGCACAGCCCATATCTTCCATATAATATAATACACAGCCCATATCTTCCACATAGTATAATGCACAGCCCATATCTTCCATATAGTATAATGCACAGCCCATATCTTACATATAGTATAATGCACAGCCCATATCTTACATATAGTATAATGCACAGCCCATATCTTCCATATAATATAATGCACAGCCCATATCTTCCATATAGTATAATGCACAGCCCATATCTTCCATATAGTATAATGCACAGCCCATATCTTACATATAGTATAGTCCACAGTCCTTCATATAGTATAATGCACAGCCCATATCTTACATATAGTATAATCCACAGTCCTTCATATAGTATAATGCACAGCCCATATCTTCCATATAATATAATGCACAGCCCATATCTTCCATATAGTATAATGCACATCCCATATCTTCCATATAGTATAATGCACAGCCCATATCTTCCATATAGTATAATGCACAGCCCATATCTTCCATATAGTATAATGCACAGCCCATATCTTACATATAATATAATGCACAGCCCATATCTTCCATATAATATAATGCACAGCCCATATCTTCCATATAATATAATACACAGCCCATATCTTCCATATAGTATAATGTACGGCCCATATCTTCCATATAATATAATACACAGCCCATATCTTCCATATAGTATAATGCACAGCCCATATCTTCCATATAGTATAATGCACAGCCCATATCTTACATATAGTATAATGCACAGCCCATATCTTACATATAGTATAATGCACAGCCCATATCTTCCATATAATATAATGCACAGCCCATATCTTCCATATAGTATAATGCACAGCCCATATCTTCCATATAGTATAATGCACAGCCCATATCTTACATATAGTATAATGCACAGCCCATATCTTCCATATAATATAATGCACAGCCCATATCTTCCATATAAAATAATGCACAGCCCATATCTTCCATATAGTATAATGCACAGCCCATATCTTACATATAGTATAATGCACAGCCCATATCTTACATATAGTATAATGCACAGCCCATATCTTCCATATAATATAATGCACAGCCCATATCTTCCATATAGTATAATGCACAGCCCATATCTTACATATAGTATAATGCACAGCCCATATCTTACATATAGTATAATGTACAGCCCATATCTTCCATATAATATAATGCACAGCCCATATCTTCCATATAATATAATGCACAGCCCATATCTTCCATATAGTATAATGCACAGCCCATATCTTCCATATAGTATAATGCACAGCCCATATCTTCCATATAGTATAATGTATAGCCCATATCTTCCATATAATATAATGCACAGCCCATATCTTCCATATAATATAATACACAGCCCATATCTTCCATATAGTATAATGTACAGCCCATATCTTCCATATAATATAATACACAGCCCGTATCTTCCATATAGTATAATGCACAGCCCATATCTTACATATAGTATAATGCACAGCCCATATCTTACATATAGTATAATGCACAGCCCATATCTTCCATATAATATAATGCACAGCCCATATCTTCCATATAATATAATGCACAGCCCACAGTCCTTCATATAGTATAATGCACAGCCCATATCTTCCATATAGTATAATGCACAGCCCATATCTTCCATATAATATAATACACAGCCCATATCTTCCATATAATATAATACACAGCCCATATCTTCCATATAGTATTAATGTACAGCCCATATCTTCCATATAATATAATACACAGCCCATATCTTCCATATAGTATAATGTACAGCCCATATCTTCCATATAATATAATACACAGCCCATATCTTCCATATAGTATAATGCACAGCCCATATCTTCCATATAGTATAATGCACAGCCCATATCTTCCATATAATAAAATACACAGCCCATATCTTCCATATAATATAATACACAGCCCATATCTTCCATATAGTATTAATGTACAGCCCATATCTTCCATATAATATAATACACAGCCCATATCTTCCATATAGTATAATGTACAGCCCATATCTTCCATATAATATAATACACAGCCCATATCTTCCATATAGTATAATGCACAGCCCATATCTTCCATATAGTATAATGCACAGCCCATATCTTCCATATAATATAATACACAGCCCATATCTTCCATATAATATAATACACAGCCCATATCTTCCATATAGTATTAATGTACAGCCCATATCTTCCATATAGTATAATACACAGCCCATATCTTCCATATAGTATAATGCACAGCCCATATCTTCCATATAATATAATGCACAGCCCACAGTCCTTCATATAGTATAATACACAGCCCATATCTTACATATAGCATAATGCACAGCCCACAGTCCTTCATATAGTATAATGCACAGCCCACAGTCCTTCATATAGTATAATGCACAGCCCATATCTTCCATATAATATAATGCACAGCCCACAGTCCTTCATATAGTATAATGCAAATGCACAGCCCATATCTTCCATATAATATAATGCACAGCCCATATCTTACATATAATACACAGCCCATATCTTACATATAGTATAATGCACAGCCCATATCTTCCATATAGTATAATGCACAGCCCATATCTTCCATATAATATAATGCACAGCCCACAGTCCTTCATATAGTATAATGCACAGCCCATATCTTCCATATAATATAATGCACAGCCCACAGTCCTTCATATAGTATAATGCACAGCCCATATCTTCCATATAATATAATGCACAGCCCACAGTCCTTCATATAGTATAATGCACAGCCCATATCTTCCATATAGTATAATGCACAGCCCATATCTTCCATATAATATAATGCACAGCCCACAGTCCTTCATATAGTATAATACACAGCCCACAGTCCTTCATATAGTATAATGCACAGCCCATATCTTCCATATAGTATAATACACAGCCCATATCTTCCATATAATATAATACACAGCCCATATCTTCCATATAGTATTAATGTACAGCCCATATCTTCCATATAATATAATATACAGCCCATATCTTCCATATAGTATTAATGTACAGCCCATATCTTCCATATAATACAATACACAGCCCATATCTTCCATATAATATAATACACAGCCCACAGTCCTTCATATAGTATAATGCACAGCCCATATCTTCCATATAGTATAATGCACAGCCCATATCTTCCATATAATATAATGCACAGCCCACAGTCCTTCATATAGTATAATGCACAGCCCATATCTTCCATATAATATAATACACAGCCCATATCTTCCATATAATATAATACACAGCCCATATCTTCCATATAGTATTAATGTACAGCCCATATCTTCCATATAATATAATACACAGCCCATATCTTCCATATAGTATAATGTACAGCCCATATCTTCCATATAATATAATACACAGCCCATATCTTCCATATAATATAATGCACAGCCCATATCTTCCATATAGTATAATGCACAGCCCATATCTTCCATATAGTATAATGCACAGCCCATATCTTCCATATAGTATAATGTACAGCCCATATCTTCCATATAATATAATGCACAGCCCATATCTTCCATATAGTATAATGTACAGCCCATATCTTCCATATAGTATAATGTACAGCCCATATCTTCCATATAGTATAATGTACAGCCCATATCTTCCATATAGTATAATGCACAGCCCATATCTTCCATATAATATAATGCACAGCCCATATCTTCCATATAATATAATGCACAGCCCATATCTTCCATATAGTATAATGCACAGCCCATATCTTCCATATAGTATAATGCACAGCCCATATCTTTCATATAGTATAGTCCACAGTCCTTCATATAGTATAATGCACAGCCCATATCTTCCATATAATATAATGCACAGCCCATATCTTCCATATAGTATAATGCACAGCCCATATCTTCCATATAGTATAATGCACAGCCCATATCTTACATATAATATAATACACAGCCCATATCTTCCATATAGTATAATGTACAGCCCATATCTTCCATATAATATAATACACAGCCCACATCTTCCACATAGTATAATGCACAGCCCATATCTTCCATATAGTATAATGCACAGCCCACAGTCCTTCATATAGTATAATGCACAGCCCACAGTCCTTCATATAGTATAATGCACAGCCCACAGTCCTTCATATAGTATAATGCACAGCCCATATCTTCCATATAATATAATGCACAGCCCACAGTCCTTCATATAGTATAATACACAGCCCATATCTTACATATAGTATAATGCACAGCCCACAGTCCTTCATATAGTATAATGCACAGCCCACAGTCCTTCATATAGTATAATGCACAGCCCACAGTCCTTCATATAGTATAATGCACAGCCCACAGTCCTTCATATAGTATAATGCACAGCCCACAGTCCTTCATATAGTATAATGCACAGCCCACAGTCCTTCATATAGTATAATGCACAGCCCATATCTTCCATATAGTATAATGCACAACCCACAGTCCTTCATATAGTATAATGCACAGCCCACAGTCCTTCATATAGTATAATTCACAGCCCACAGTCCTTCATATAGTATAATGCACAGCCCATATCTTCCATATAATATAATGCACAGCCCACAGTCCTTCATATAGTATAATGCACAGCCCATATCTTCCATATAATATAATGCACAGCCCACAGTCCTTCATATAATATAATGCACAGCCCATATCTTACACATAGTATAATGCACAGCCAACAGTCCTTCATATAGTATAATGCACAGCCCATATCTTCCATATAGTATAATGCACAACCCACAGTCCTTCATATAGTATAATGCACAGCCCACAGTCCTTCATATAGTATAATGCACAGCCCATATCTTCCATATAATATAATGCACAGCCCACAGTCCTTCATATAGTATAATGCACAGCCCATATCTTCCATATAATATAATGCACAGCCCACAGTCCTTCATATAATATAATGCACAGCCCATATCTTACATATAGTATAATGCACAGCCCACAGTCCTTCATATAGTATAATGCACAGCCCATATCTTACATATAGTATAATGCACAGCCCACAGTCCTTCATATAGTATAATGCACAGCCCATATCTTCCATATAATATAATGCACAGCCCACAGTCCTTCATATAATATAATGCACAGCCCATATCTTACATATAGTATAATGCACAGCCCACAGTCCTTCATATAGTATAATGCACAGCCCATATCTTACATATAGTATAATGCACAGCCCACAGTCCTTCATATAGTATAATGCACAGCCCATATCTTACATATAGTATAATGCACAGCCCACAGTCCTTCATATAGTATAATGCACAGCCCATATCTTCCATATAATATAATGCACAGCCCACAGTCCTTCATATAATATAATGCACAGCCCATATCTTACATATAGTATAATGCACAGCCCACAGTCCTTCATATAGTATAATGCACAGCCCACAGTCCTTCATATAGTATAATACACAGCCCACAGTCCTTCATATAGTATAATGCACAGCCCATATCTTCCATATAATATAATGCACAGCCCACAGTCCTTCATATAGTATAATGCACAGCCCATATCTTCCATATAATATAATGCACAGCCCACAGTCCTTCATATAATATAATGCACAGCCCATATCTTACATATAGTGTAATGCACAGCCCACAGTCCTTCATATAGTATAATGCACAGCCCATATCTTCCATATAATATAATGCACAGCCCACAGTCCTTCATATAGTATAATGCACAGCCCATATCTTACATATAGTATAATGCACAGCCCACAGTCCTTCATATAGTATAATGCACAGCCCACAGTCCTTCATATAGTATAATGCACAGCCCATATCTTACATATAGTATAATGCACAGCCCACAGTCCTTCATATAGTATAATGCACAGCCCATATCTTCCATATAATATAATGCACAGCCCACAGTCCTTCATATAATATAATGCACAGCCCATATCTTACATATAGTATAATGCACAGCCCACAGTCCTTCATATAGTATAATGCACAGCCCATATCTTACATATAGTATAATGCACAGCCCACAGTCCTTCATATAGTATAATGCACAGCCCATATCTTACATATAGTATAATGCACAGCCCACAGTCCTTCATATAGTATAATGCACAGCCCATATCTTCCATATAATATAATGCACAGCCCACAGTCCTTCATATAATATAATGCACAGCCCATATCTTACATATAGTATAATGCACAGCCCACAGTCCTTCATATAGTATAATGCACAGCCCATATCTTACATATAGTATAATGCACAGCCCACAGTCCTTCATATAATATAATGCACAGCCCATATCTTACATATAGTATAATGCACAGCCCATATCTTCCATATAATATAATACACAGCCCATATCTTCCACATAGTATAATGCACAGCCCATATCTTCCATATAGTATAATGCACAGCCCATATCTTACATATAGTATAATGCACAGCCCATATCTTACATATAGTATAATGCACAGCCCATATCTTCCATATAATATAATGCACAGCCCATATCTTCCATATAGTATAATGCACAGCCCATATCTTCCATATAGTATAATGCACAGCCCATATCTTACATATAGTATAGTCCACAGTCCTTCATATAGTATAATGCACAGCCCATATCTTACATATAGTATAATCCACAGTCCTTCATATAGTATAATGCACAGCCCATATCTTCCATATAATATAATGCACAGCCCATATCTTCCATATAGTATAATGCACATCCCATATCTTCCATATAGTATAATACACAGCCCATATCTTCCATATAGTATAATGCACAGCCCATATCTTCCATATAGTATAATGCACAGCCCATATCTTACATATAATATAATGCACAGCCCATATCTTCCATATAATATAATGCACAGCCCATATCTTCCATATAATATAATACACAGCCCATATCTTCCATATAGTATAATGTACGGCCCATATCTTCCATATAATATAATACACAGCCCATATCTTCCATATAGTATAATGCACAGCCCATATCTTCCATATAGTATAATGCACAGCCCATATCTTACATATAGTATAATGCACAGCCCATATCTTACATATAGTATAATGCACAGCCCATATCTTCCATATAATATAATGCACAGCCCATATCTTCCATATAGTATAATGCACAGCCCATATCTTCCATATAGTATAATGCACAGCCCATATCTTACATATAGTATAATGCACAGCCCATATCTTCCATATAATATAATGCACAGCCCATATCTTCCATATAAAATAATGCACAGCCCATATCTTCCATATAGTATAATGCACAGCCCATATCTTACATATAGTATAATGCACAGCCCATATCTTACATATAGTATAATGCACAGCCCATATCTTCCATATAATATAATGCACAGCCCATATCTTCCATATAGTATAATGCACAGCCCATATCTTACATATAGTATAATGCACAGCCCATATCTTACATATAGTATAATGTACAGCCCATATCTTCCATATAATATAATGCACAGCCCATATCTTCCATATAATATAATGCACAGCCCATATCTTCCATATAGTATAATGCACAGCCCATATCTTCCATATAGTATAATGCACAGCCCATATCTTCCATATAGTATAATGTATAGCCCATATCTTCCATATAATATAATGCACAGCCCATATCTTCCATATAATATAATACACAGCCCATATCTTCCATATAGTATAATGTACAGCCCATATCTTCCATATAATATAATACACAGCCCGTATCTTCCATATAGTATAATGCACAGCCCATATCTTACATATAGTATAATGCACAGCCCATATCTTACATATAGTATAATGCACAGCCCATATCTTCCATATAATATAATGCACAGCCCATATCTTCCATATAGTATAATGCACAGCCCATATCTTCCATATAGTATAATGCACAGCCCATATCTTACATATAGTATAATGTACAGCCCATATCTTCCATATAATATAATGCACAGCCCATATCTTCCATATAATATAATGCACAGCCCATATCTTCCATATAGTATAATGCACAGCCCATATCTTACATATAGTATAATGCACAGCCCATATCTTACATATAGTATAATGCACAGCCCATATCTTCCATATAATATAATGCACAGCCCATATCTTCCATATAGTATAATGCACAGCCCATATCTTCCATATAGTATAATGCACAGCCCATATCTTACATATAGTATAATGTACAGCCCATATCTTCCATATAATATAATGCACAGCCCATATCTTCCATATAATATAATGCACAGCCCATATCTTCCATATAGTATAATGCACAGCCCATATCTTACATATAGTATAACGCACAGCCCATATCTTCCATATAATATAATGCACAGCCCATATCTTCCATATAATATAATGCACAGCCCATATCTTCCATATAGTATAATGCACAGCCCATATCTTACATATAGTATAATGCACAGCCCATATCTTACATATAGTATAATGCACAGCCCATATCTTCCATATAATATAATGCACAGCCCATATCTTCCATATAGTATAATGCACAGCCCATATCTTACATATAGTATAATGCACAGCCCATATCTTCCATATAATATAATGCACAGCCCATATCTTCCACACAATATAATACACAACCCATATCTTCCATATAGTATAATGCACAGCCCATATCTTACATCTAATATATAAAGCTGAATGTGTGTGTGTGTGTATGTGTGTATGTCAGGGATTGGCATCTGCACCGTCGCAGCTACAGCCACAAAATTTTGCACAGTCACACGTCTGGACCCCGAGAGCGTCATAGGCTACGTTGTGAGGCGAAATTTTAACCCCGCGCGTTCCAATTCACCAAACTATTTTGCCCCTATCTACATAATGGGGAAAAAAGTGAAAGGAAAAGTGTTGGAGGCGTCGCAGCTACATCTACAAAATTTTGCACAGTCACACGTCTGGACCCCTAGAGCGTCATAGGCTATGTTGTGAGGTGAAATTTTAACCCCGCGCTTTCCAATTCACCAAACAATTTTGCTCCTATCTACACAATGCGAAAAATTGAAAGGAAAAGTGTAGGAGGCAAATTGACAGCGGCCAGATGTGAACAAGGGGGACTTAAAGAATGAGAGCGATGGCGCCAAAGAGTATATACCGATCAGTTGCTAAGGTGGGGCCCCGACATGGGATACTCACCACACACGGGGATATGAACACACACAGAAAATGCGCCACACACTACCACGTGCTTGAACACATATTACCCTCAGCACACATTTCACCACACATACACCAACCTCGCCACATAAAAGTCGAAACACAAAAGTCGCCGCTCAAAACTCGCCACGCGCAGAACTCGCCACATGCAAAAACTAGGCTCTTGCAAAACTCGCCACAAGTGCAAAACTCACCTCATGGAAAACTCGCCACACGCAAAACTTGCACACGCGGAAAAATTGCCACATGCACAAAAGTTGCAACACATGCAAAAGTTGCCTCACACAAAACTTTCACATACTCAAAAGGCACCACACATAAAACTCGCCACGCGCAAAACTCGCCATGCGCAAAACTTGCTGCACACAACTTGCTACACTAACCTGTCACATGCAACTCGACACACAAAAAGTTGCTACACGCATGTTGCCACACAAAACTCATCTCACAAAAGTCGCTACATGCATGTCGCCACACACAACTCAACACACACAACTTGACAAACTAAACTCGCCCTAAAACACACACAAGTCTGGTATTATCCTTCAAAAATAAAAATCTGATTAATAAGCAGACAAACTACAACAAATGTACCATATAGGAAATACGGCAGCTGTCAGTCACATGATCTGTCTATTATGTGTATGTGTGAGCTAATATATACTGCCAGGGGCAGGGCTTCCTGTTGGCTGGGGATTTATCAGGCTGCCAATTTAGCTTACAAATACTGAGGTAAAAATACTGAGCAAATAACGTGTGAATGAGGTCTAATACAGGAGGAGATGACACACAGGTATATACTATATACAGGGGAGATGACACACAGATACAGTGGGGCAAAAAAGTATTTAGTCAGTCAGCAATAGTGCAAGTTCCACCACTTAAAAAGATGAGAGGCGTCTGTAATTTACATCATAAGTAGACCTCAACTATGGGAGACAAACTGAGAGAAAAAAATCCAGAAAATCACATTGTCTGTTTTTTTAACATTTTATTTGCATATTATGGTGGAAAATAAGTATTTGGTCAGAAACAAAATTTCATCTCAATACTTTGTAATATATCCTTTGTTGGCAATGACAGAGGTCAAACGTTTTCTGTAAGTCTTCACAAGGTTGCCACACACTGTTGTTGGTATGTTGGCCCATTCCTCCATGCAGATCTCCTCTAGAGCAGTGATGTTTTGGGCTTTTCGCTTGGCAACACGGACTTTCAACTCCCTCCAAAGGTTTTCTATAGGGTTGAGATCTGGAGACTGGCTAGGCCACTCCAGGACCTTGAAATGCTTCTTACGAAGCCACTCCTTCGTTGCCCTGGCGGTGTGCTTTGGATCATTGTCATGTTGAAAGACCCAGCCACGTTTCATCTTCAATGCCCTTGCTGATGGAAGGAGGTTTGCACTCAAAATCTCACGATACATGGCCCCATTCATTCTTTCATGTACCCGGATCAGTCGTCCTGGCCCCTTTGCAGAGAAACAGCCCCAAAGCATGATGTTTCCACCACCATGCTTTACAGTAGGTATGGTGTTTGATGGATGCAACTCAGTATTCTTTTTCCTCCAAACACGACAAGTTGTGTTTCTACCAAACAGTTCCAGTTTGGTTTCATCAGACCATAGGACATTCTCCCAAAACTCCTCTGGATCATCCAAATGCTCTCTAGCAAACTTCAGACGGGCCCGGACATGTACTGGCTTAAGCAGTGGGACACGTCTGGCACTGCAGGATCTGAGTCCATGGTGGCGTAGTGTGTTACCTATGGTAGGCCTTGTTACATTGGTCCCAGCTCTCTGCAGTTCATTCACTAGGTCCCCCCGCGTGCTTCTGGGATTTTTGCTCACCGTTCTTGTGATCATTCTGACCCCACGGGGTGGGATTTTGCGTGGAGCCCCAGATCGAGGGAGATTATCAGTGGTCTTGTATGTCTTCCATTTTCTAATTATTGCTCCCACTGTTGATTTCTTCACTCCAAGCTGGTTGGCTATTGCAGATTCAGTCTTCCCAGCCTGGTGCAGGGCTACAATTTTGTTTCTGGTGTCCTTTGACAGCTCTTTGGTCTTCACCATAGTGGAGTTTGGAGTCAGACTGTTTGAGGGTGTGCACAGGTGTCTTTTTATACTGATAACAAGTTTAAACAGGTGCCATTACTACAGGTAATGAGTGGAGGAAAGAGGAGACTCTTAAAGAAGAAGTTATAGGTCTGTGAGAGCCAGAAATCTTGATTGTTTGTTTCTGACCAAATACTTATTTTCCACCATAATATGCAAATAAATTGTTAAAAAAACAGACAATGTGATTTTCTGGATTTTTTTTTCTCAGTTTGTCTCCCATAGTTGAGGTCTACCTATGATGTAAATTACAGACGCCTCTCATCTTTTTAAGTGGTGGAACTTGCACTATTGCTGACTGACTAAATACTTTTTTGCCCCACTGTATATACCATATACAGGAGAGATGACACACAGGTATATACTATATAGAGGAGGAGATGACATACAGGTACATATATATACAGGAGGAGATGACATACAGGTATATACTATATACAGGAGGAGATGACACACAGGTATATACTATATACAGGAGCAGATGACCTACAGGTATATACTATATACAGGAGGAGATGACATACAGGTATATGCTATATATAGAAGATGACATGCAGGTATATACTATATACAGGAGGAGATGACACAGATATATACTATATACATGGGAGATGACACACAGGTATATACTATATACAGGAGAAGATGACATACAAGTATATACTATATATAGAAGGAGATGACATTCAGGTATATACTATATATAGGGGAGATGAGACAGCAGGTATATACTATATACAGGGGAGATGACATACAGGTATATACTATATACAGGAGATGACATACAGATGTATACTATATATAAGGGAGATGACAAACATGTATATACTGAGGTGATGAGGTGAAAATGAGAGGTGTGAGGTGAAAATGAAAAGGTGTGAGTGCAAAATGAGAGGAGTGAGGAAAAATAGTGGAGTGATCAGAAAATGACAGATGTCAGGTTGAAATGACAAGTGTTAGGGGGGAATGAGAGGTGGGAGGGGGAAAATGAAAGATGTGATTGGGAAAATGAGAGGCGTGATGGGAAAATAAGACAAGTGAGGTGCTATAACTAAGGCTACGTTCACACTAGCGTTGTGCGCCGCTGCGTCGGCGACGCAACGCACAACGCACGCAAAAACGCGGCAAAACGCACGCAAAAACGCTGCGTTTTGCGACGCATGCGTCGTTTTTTGCTGAAAATCGGACGCAAGAAAAATGCAACTTGTTGCGTTTTCTTGGTCCGACGCTTGCGGCAAAAAAGACGCATGCGTCGCACAATGCAACAAACAAAAACGCATGCGTCCCCCATGTTAAATATAGGGGCGCATGACGCGTGCGTCGCCGCTGCGTCGCCCGACGCTAACCCGACGCACACTAGCATAACGCTAGTGTGAACGTTACCTAACCACAGATATTTACTATGCCCAGGCAACGCCGGGCTCTTCAGCTAGTATAGTATAATGCACAGCCCATATCTTACATATAGTATAATGCACAGCCCATATCTTACATATAGTATAATGCACAGCCCATATCTTACATATAGTATAATGCACAGCCCATATCTTCCATATAGTATAATGCACAGCCCATATCTTACATATAGTATAATGCACAGCCCATATCTTACATATAGTATAATGCACAGCCCATATCTTCCATATAGTATAATGCACAGCCCATATCTTCCATATAGTATAATGCACAGCCCATATCTTACATATAGTATAATGCACAGCCCATATCTTCCATATAGTATAATGCACAGCCCATATCTTCCATATAGTATAATGCACAGCCCATATCTTACATATAGTATAATGCACAGCCCATATCTTCCATATAGTATAATGCACAGCCCATATCTTCCATATAGTATAATGCACAGCCCATATCTTACATATAGTATAATGCACAGCCCATATCTTCCATATAGTATAATGCACAGCCCATGTTGATTGATGATTCAGGGAATCTAAGTACTTTACAGACCCAGATTAAGAGGTTACTTCATAGACGCACCAAATTATGGTGGAACAAAGCCTTCTTGGAAAATTATATCAAGAAGAGGCTCGTTCCACGTGGTCTACGCATCCAAATATTTCCCTCTTTTCCTATTGCGGATGATCAATTTATAGGCAATTGGGAAGAGGTTTGTAATAAAGCATCCACACAATTTATGGAGCTATTGATCGACTATGACAAAAAAGCCTTGGTCATAATAGAAGGTGAGATCGATGATTTATATTCTAAATTTAAGAAAGTGGCTAGTGGAGATACACTTTCAGCTTTCAATACATCAATGGACAAAAGTTCAACCGAATGGTTATCACAAATTAAGACTACACAAGCCAAAAAACTAACCCGTGACACGATGGACTTTCAGAAAAAGACTGCCTACAGATGGAGACGTACTGGGTACTTAGTGAAGGAGCGTAGATCTCTGTCTGTCTCTTCAGCATCGTCCTCCGGGGATGTATCTGACACCTCGCAACATTCTATACAGACCCGCTTTGGTAATGCGGGCAAAAGGAAATGGGAACGTAAAACGTTTCAGAATAAGCGCAGTGCCAACCAGTTGGCACATAAGGATACCCCGAAGGTAATTAATTTGTCGGAACACTCATTTAATGCTGATGAAATCTCTCTTCTCACCAAAGGTCTTACCTTTTCACCCAACATGCAGTTTGATCCGTTTTTGGCCTTGAAGGACCTACACTTTTTTGCACGCTCTTTGATTTTCAAGAAATGGCATCATAATGAAGATTTGCAACAGATGTTCCCCTTACCGGAGGAACAATTGGCTCTTCAAACCTTGGAGGAATTAGCCCGGGAACATGTAAACCCCTCTTTGGGTAAGGTACCCTCTACACTGTATCCAAGATCTAAAAAGTTCCCCCCCTTGTCGCTGTGCTCGAATATAGACATCTTTGTAAAACTTGTATCTAACGATTTTGACTCTATTTCTACATCTATAAATCACAATAATTTGTCTACTGTTGAACAAAAGAGTTTGAAAAAACTCAAACAATTAAAAGATGTAGTATTTAAGCCGGCTGACAAGGGGGGGAACATTGTTATTTGGCCTAACAAACTGTATTTGGCGGAAGCATATCGCCAATTAGGAGATGCGACATGTTACAAAAAGCTCACGTATAATCCTCTGATTTCATTTAGAGAAGAGTTGTCTAAAATTTTACAACAAGCACTTCTGGATGAAATTATTACTATCCAGGTTCGAGATATCCTGTTGAGCAAGGATCACTGCATTCCAACGCTGTACCTGCTACCGAAGGTACACAAAAACTCAGTTACACCTCATGGCAGACCCATTGTTTCTGGGGTGGGGGGACTTACGGAAAGCATTGGCAAGTACATCGATTCCTTCCTCAAGCCCCTGGTGGAGACTTTACCATCTTATCTTAAAGACACTTCTGATTTTTTGAAAAAAATTGACTCCGTCCATGTTGAGGAGGACACTCTCCTTGTCACATGTGACGTTGAGTCATTGTATACAAGTATTCGACACCAGGATGGCTTGGGGGCGGTTTCACAGTTTCTGTCTATGACCTCTCTCTCACCTAGGGACACTAATTTTTTGATTGTTCTTTTACATTTTCTTCTTACACACAATTTTTTTCTTTTCAACGGATCCTTCTTCCTGCAGCTCCAGGGAACAGCAATGGGGGCGGCATGTGCGCCTTCATATGCCAATCTGTTCCTGGGGCTGTTCTCGTCGGATCGGGGTTCGTCGATGGAGCGGGTCCTATTGTGGGCCCGCTACATCGACGACATTTTCCTGATCTGGCGGGGTAATGCTCTTGAGTTAAAATCTTTTTTTTGAGGAGCTTAATAATAATAATTTAAACATACGTCTTACTTACAAATTTGATTTTTTTCATATAGATTTCTTGGATGTCCTAGTTGAGAGAGAGGCAGACGGTCTTCTGAGTGCCAGTGTTTTTCGTAAGGATACGGCTGTGAACTCTGTTCTCCACGCCTCATCCTCCCACCCACCTCATGTGATCAATGCAGTCCCAGTTGGGCAATTTCTTCGTCTGAAAAGAATCTGTACATCGGTTGAAACATTTGAATCGCAAGCTGAAGACCTAAAACAACGTTTTTTGGCACGAGGTTACAGCAGAAGGAGCGTGAAGAGGGCATACAACAGGGCTAGGAACACGAAGCGGCAGCAACTGTTATTTTCAAATCCACAAGTCAAGTTGAACCAACAGGTAAGAATGATTACCCAGTACCATTCTCGGTGGAAGGAGATGTCACAGGTATTGGCCAAACATTGGCCTATACTTTTAGCGGATCCAATTCTTAAACAATATCTGCCATCATATCCATCCGTTGTTGCCCGTAGATCCAAAAATTTAGGGGACCATCTTGTACGGAGTTATTTTCCACCTATCACTCCACCCAAACCCCCTCGGTGGGGCTGCAAACCATGTGGTAAATGCATTGCCTGTCAGAACATCGATAGTGCCACTCATTTTGTATCTTCGGATGGATGTAAGTTTGTTATTACACATTCGATCAATTGTTCTACTACTATGGTGGTCTACCATGGTACTTGCCCATGTGGCAAGATTTACATCGGCCTTACAACACGTGCTTTGAAAGTACGTGTACGGGAACATGTCCGTGACATCTTGGCAGCCCAAAAAGTAGACAATTTGGAAAGTTTAAAGACAGTTCCCCGCCACTTTAAACGCCATCATCATTGTGACCCCTCAGGCTTTAGAATTATAGGCATTGATCATCTAATTACAACCCAACGTGGCGGCAATCTTAGCCGCCATCTTGCACAAAAAGAATCACGGTGGATTTGGCGACTGAAAACGCTTCAACCTCAAGGTCTCAACGAAACACTTAGTTTCTCCCCATTCCTATGAATCATCAGTCAATGTTTTTTAGTTGGCTTTTAATTTGTGTTTGTATTGGTTTTAATTTTTTGTCTACCTTTCTTTAGTTACCTCCCTTTTTCTTATTTGGATGCTGCAACATTGATGCTGATTCGGAGTTCTCTGTCTTTGGCAACCCTATCTTCTGACATATGGAACCGTTTATCTTCATAAAGGCACATTTCCTGATGCAGCTGCGATCTCCATTTACTTCCTCATGCACACTTGCACTTTAGCATGTATATTTATATTGGTCACTATTGTTTGTGTATTTATACATATATATTTATGCTATGATTATTCTGTTTTTTTATGTTAATTTCTATATCTTAATTATGATATTATGCCAATATGGCCCCCGTTTTCCTGTTTTTTTCAGGATTTATGTCCGCATATGTTTTGCACAATTGCAATCATTCTATGTCACCTTACCTTTTTCTCTTCAGCGTTTTTGCTGTGTGTATTTATTTGTATTTTTAGTTTGGAGGGCGATGTTTTTGTTCTTTTTGGGAGATGAGTTCGGGATTATTTACTTTCCGGCTCACGCCTTACCGGTGGGCGTGACCTGGTTGGTATCCCGGCTTCGCCTCCCCGGACGCTTACACCGCTACCTTGGCAATCACCCGCGCATGCGCGGTTGGGCTATTTTAGTCCAGCCTTGCGCATGACGCGGTGGCACTGCGTCCCCCGTTGGGTTTAGGTCTCCTCCTCCGGTGACGCTCTTACCACTCTGGACGCACATACCACTATTATTTCTTGTACTTAGGTGCGCATGCGTAGTCGGGCTGGTTTTGCCCGTCTCTGCGCGTGCGCGGCCGACTCACGTTCATTTTTAGTCTTATATGATAGGATTGGTTGGGGTTCTTTCCCTCCCCCTATGGCGTAATCACCGCTGCCTGTCTATGTCCTGCATCACTCAATGTTGTTTTTTTTCCTACCCTATTTGGATATTGCGCATGCACGGCTGAGGCACAGTTTCCCTCCCCTCGTTTTTATGTATTTTGGGCTTTGATTGGTGGCTTCGGACTATTGGGACAGCCGACATTACTATTTGCGCATGCGTGTAGGTTCTCTCTAGCTTGCATCCTTTTGTTAGGGGTGATTTGATTGGTCGACATTCCCCTTAAATATTCCTCATGTTTGTATTATGCCACGCCCCCGGAAGAAGGCACCGCGCCGAAACGCGCATTGGGGTTCCTGGCAGTGTGGTCTCCTCCTCAGGTAATATGACGGACTAATTCTTTGGTGATGTAAAAATTTCTTTTGGTTTCTATCACCACTGGCTTTGCTGTGCATGGTTGGGTGCTATACATGGCACTGACGTTATTTAACACTTAGTTGGTATGCACTTTTGCACTGTGCCAAGCTCTGGTGTTACGATATGTGATAGTACTCAGTACATGGTATTTCATCACAATAGTCTTTAATGCAGTTACTACCTGTGGATACCGCACTGCCTGAGTTTGGTGACCATTGTCCTTTCCTGTCCCCTTCCCTTGTCTTTTAATTGCCTTTCTACTGTTTTTGTACTTATACCTTAATAAAAATTAATTACATTTTACTTGGTTCTTGTAGTGCTGTCTCTCTTTGGTTTCTAGTATAGTATAATGCACAGCCCATATCTTACATATAGTATAATGCACAGCCCATATCTTACATATAGTATAATGCACAGCCCATATCTTACATATAGTATAATGCACAGCCCATAATAATAATAATAATAATCTTTATTTTTATATAGCGCTAACATATTCCGCAGCGCTTTACAGGTTGCACACATTATCGTCGCTGTCCCGGTTGGAGCTCACAATCTAAATTCCCAATTCGTATGTCTTTGGAATGTGGGAGGAAACCGGAGAACCCGGAGGAAACCCACGCAAACACGGAGAGAACATACAAACTCTTTGCAGATGTTGTCCTTAATGGGGCTTGAACTCCAGCGCTGCAAGGCTGCTGTGCTAACCACTGCGCCACCGTGCTGCCATATCTTACATATAGTATAATGCACAGCCCATATCTTCCATATAGTATAATGCACAGCCCATATCTTCCATATAGTATAATGCACAGCCCATATCATCCATATAGTATAATGCACAGCCCATATCATCCATATAGTATAATGCACAGCCCATATCTTCCAAATAATACAATACACAGCCCATATGTTACATATAGTATAATGCACAGCCCATATCTTCCATATAGTATAATGCACAGCCCATATCATCCATATAGTATAATGCACAGCCCATATCTTCCATATAATATAATACACAGCCCACAGTCCTTCATATAGTATACTGCACAGCCCATATCTTACATATAGTATAATGCACAGCCCATATCTTCCATATAATATAATACACAGCCCATATCTTCCATATAATACAATACACAGCCCATATCTTACATATAGTATAATGCACAGCCCATATCTTACATATAGTATAATGCACAGCCCATATCTTCCATATAGTATCATGCACAGCCCATATCTTCCATATAGTATCATGCACAGCCCATATCTTCCATATAGTATAATGCACAGCCCATATCTTCCATATAGTATAATGCACAGCCCATATCTTCCATATAATATAATACACAGCCCACAGTCCTTCATATAGTATACTGCACAGCCCATATCTTACATATAGTATAATGCACAGCCCATATCTTCCATATAATATAATACACAGCCCATATCTTACATATAGTATAATGCACAGCCCATATCTTCCATATAATACAATACACAGCCCATATCTTACATATAGTATAATGCACAGCCCATATCTTCCATATAGTATAATGCACAGCCCATATCTTCCATATAGTATAATGCACAGCCCATATCTTCCATATAATACAATACACAGCCCATATCTTACATATAGTATAATACACAGCCCATATCTTCCATATAGTATAATGTACAGCCCATATCTTCCATATAATATAATACACAGCCCATATCTTCCATATAGTATAATGAACAGCCCATATCTTCCATATAGTATAATGCACAGCCCATATCTTCCATATAGTATAATGCACAGCCCATATCTTCCATATAATACAATACACAGCCCATATGTTACATATAGTATAATGCACAGCCCATATCTTCCATATAGTATCATGCACATCCCATATCTTCCATATAGTATAATGCACAGCCCATATCTTCCATATAGTATAATGCACAGCCCATATCTTCCATATAATATAATACACAGCCCACAGTCCTTCATATAGTATACTGCACAGCCCATATCTTACATATAGTATAATGCACAGCCCATATCTTCCATATAATACACAGCCCATATCTTACATATAGTATAATGCACAGCCCATATCTTCCATATAATACAATACACAGCCCATATCTTACATATAGTATAATACACAGCCCATATCTTCCATATAGTATAATGCACAGCCCATATCTTACATATAGTATAATACACAGCCCATATCTTACATATAGTATAATACACAGCCCATATCTTCCATATAATATAATACACAGCCCATATCTTCCATATAATACAATACACAGCCCATATCTTCGATATAATATAATGCACAGCCCATATCTTACATATAGTATAATACACAGCCCATATCTTCCATATAATATAATACACAGCCCATATCTTCCATATAATATAATACACAGCCCATATCTTCCATATAATATAATACACAGCCCATATCTTCCATATAATACAATACACAGCCCATATCTTACATATAGTATAATACACAGACCATATCTTACATAGTATAATGCACAGCCCATATCTTACATATAGTATAATACACAGCCCATATCTTCCATATAATATAATACACAGCCAGTATCTTCCATATAGTATAATGCACAGCCCATATCTTCCATATAGTATAATGCACAGCCCATATCTTCCATATAATACAATACACAGCGCATATCTTACATATAGTATAATGCACAGCCCATATCTTCTATATAATACACAGCCCATATCTTCCATATAGTATAATGCACAGCCCATATCTTCCATATAATATAATACACAGCCCATATCTTACATATAGTATAATGCACAGCCCATATCTTCCATATAATATAATACACAGCCCATATCTTACATATAGTATAATACACAGCCCATGCAGTGTGCAAACACTGTCTCATCCTATCCAAAGACAACTATCAACATCTGTTCCTGGACGGACTGCTCGACTCCGGAAAGCGCTGCTTCAAGTGGCCTCTCCTTGTCTTCCTCCACCATAACACCACACACAGTACAATCCTCATGGGTATCCTCTCTGTTCTCCCACTCATTTCCCTGAGAGTCACCCTCCACCTCTTTCTACCCTGACAGCACAGTACAGTCTGCATGCGCCTCTGGTATCTGAGTCTCATCAGCATCATCTCCACCCTCAGGGGTTGGCCCCGGATCCAACAGGGAAAAATTTTGGACATCGTTACAGATGCTTCCTCATCTGGTTTCTGTGAATCTTTGGAGAAGACCTCTGATGCCTATGCAATAGACTGTGTGAATGGCTCTGCAGAATGGTCCATCTGTGGTTCCCCACAGTTTGGCGGTTGGAAGTTTGTCAAGTGCGAGGAAACAAGGGTGATTGGGGTGCCACCTCTGAGGTTGTAGATCCCATTTGGTGTGAACTTAGAGGCATGCAGCTCAGTAGCTCAGCAGAGGGGGTGGAGGAGGAAGACAAGGAGGTTACGTTTCAGCTTGCCGCAGTCACGGAGTGATACAACCATGACAAACACTGCATCCTCAGCCACAATGGTGGCTGTGGCCACCACCATTCGCAAGTCTGCAGTTCGCAGGAGCGACAATGGTTGCTTAGCCTGGGCCTTTTTTGAGACCGTAAAGGATGACGCAACTCACGTTATCTGCCAAGTTTGCAAAAAAAAGACTATTAGAGGCAAAGATTGCAATAATTTGACTACTACATGAATGAACCGGCACATACGCGATAAACATGCCTTAGGGCTCATACTCACATGCGAGCAACTTGGACGAGTCTTGCACGTCAATACCTGGCACTGCCGCCAGCACTCGGGTCGGAGCATTCAGCTACATAGAAATACATGCAGCTGAGTGCTCCGATCCGAGTGCCGGTGGCTGTGCCAGGTATTGAAGTGCGAGACTCGTCCGAATTTCTCGCATATGAGTATGAGCCCTTAATCTGGGAATCACACTGTGCTAAAATGCCTTCCATCAACCGCATCTGCTGTTTCCTCCTCTGTCACCATGCCAAGTGTTCTCACAAAGGTCTCAACCCACAGAACGTCCACTTGTTTACCCTATACAGTCGGGGTGAGTGAGAGCCTGTCAGCTGTTGCGAAAGTGGACATGCCTGCAAACACATCTTTCTCAATCCACCATAAGATATCCACCTGCACCTCACTCACAGTCCAGCAGTGTGTCCTGTTCATCCTACTCCACCCTCTCTCAGCACAGCAGCTAGCCCTCGGTCCCGCAGTTGTGGTCACGTAAATGAATGTTTCCTCCTACACATGCCAAAGCTAACAGCTTCAAATCCACCATCTCCATTCTGTTGGCCACAGAAATGCTGCCTTTCCACCTGGTGGATACAGATGGTTTCCAAAAGTTGATGGCTGTCTAAGTTCCCCAGTACCAGTCGCCATTACTTCTCTAAGAAAGTTGTGCCTGCGCTACACCAGCCTGTTGCAGACAACACCCATTCCCTGAAAAAATCTATATCTGCCAGGGTGCATTTCACTGGTTACATCTCGCTGACTGGGCACTGGGTGACTGGTGACTGTGTGGGCATGCGGTCAAGGGGCTGCTTCACAAGTCTTTGCATTCCCAAAGCTTGGGCGACAAACCTCTGTATCTAAAACTTCCTCCACTGCTTATGACTCCTCCACCTCCTCTAGGGCCTCCACATGCGCCCTCAACCTCTCCCTTAATGAGACACGCGTTGCAACAGTGCAGAGAGAATCCCTCCACTACCATACTGCGCAGACAGGGCTCATGGCAATCAGGCAGTGTATAAATTAATATGCCTTGGAGATCGCAATCACACTGCTCAAGCGTTGTGGACAGCTATACAGACGGAGATAAAGCAATGGCTGTCTCCACTGAACCTGGAGCCAGAGAAGGTCGTGTGCGATAACGGTGCAAACCTGATGGAGTCCCTACGTTGGGGCAACTTCGCACACGTGCCTGGCATTGCTCACATCCTCAACCTGGTAGTACAGCAATATCTTCGCCACTATCCTAGCCTGGATGCGCTGCTGCAGAAAGCACAGTCGCTGTGTGCCAACGTCCGCCGATCGCACCCCTCAGGTCATCAGCTTGCATCACTACATAGGTCTTTCGGCCTACCGGTTAACCGTTTGACATGCGATGCTTTGACAGAGTGGAAATCCACTCTACACATGTTGCAGTGCCCACCCTGGTGCATTATGTGCTTTTGCATAGTCTGGGCCAACATTAGTCCAGACGTGGTGCAAATCACACTTGCGAAGTGGGCACAGGTGAAGCACCTATGCACACTTCTGCAAACACACAGGCTAAATGGAAGATCTGCTATTCACAAGTAGTGATCTTCTACCCCCAGATCTCCCAGGAGGACGTGACACACTTGTGACAATATGCACCAATCCCTCTTGTGAAATACATGCCCCCATTCTGCGATTTATATGCCATAGCATCTTCTGTGATGTATATTCCCCAGTCCCAGCATCTCCTGTGATGTATGTGCCCCCACTGTCTCATGTATGTGTACCCAGCATATCATGTGATATATGTGCCCCAGCGTCTCCTGTGATGTATGTGCCTCAGTGTATTTTATGGGATGTAAAAGCAGCAGTCTCTGTATCTCCTACGTGATGTATACAGCAGTCTTGCTTTACCTTATCTGATGTATACACAGCAGTCTCGGTATCTCTTATGTGATATATATATATATATATATATATATATATATATATAAGTCTCGGTGTCTCATGTGTTTCAAATATGATGCATGTATTGCAGCCCCCTCCCCCACTGCTGGACCTCTATAAATGTAACATGAGCAGTGATTTTCCCAGGTGAGGAGACCTGCAGAGTAATATACATCTGTGATCAGAACTTACTTAGGGTAGGTGCACATGATCAGCAAACGCTGCGGGTTGGACGCTGCGCGTACTTGAGCAGCATCCAACCCGCAGCATTCAGATGTTTCAAGAAGTCCCAAGCCCACTATGCATTGAGACACCTGCGGCTCTCCCACGGAGACGAACATGTGGCACGTATTTCCAGACCGCATGTCTATTTATCTTGCGGAATACAGAAGGTGCGCACTCAGCAAGGAGGGTTGGTGCCGGCTGAACAGGACTTAGTCCAGCGTGACAATAGGAAGAACAGCTGCACTCATGGGTATATGCAAAAAGTGAAAAATTTTATTTTAAATAGTCACCACACCAGGAGCTTCGCTAGAAAGAAGTAAAAAATGTCAATGGGTTAAAAAGTCCAATATCATATTCAGACCTTTAGACTTGAGGGTCTGTAGTGTGTAAATCCAGAAAGATTCTCTCTCAATGGTTTTATATGGTTTCCTCCGCGTCTAGGTCTGGGAACCTGTACAAGTACAGTGGGGGAAATAAGTATTTGATCCCTTGCCGATTTTGTAAGTTTGCCCGCTGACAAAGGCATGAATAGTCTATAATTCTAAGGGTATGTTAATTTTAACATTGAGAGATGGAATATCAAAAATAAAATCCAGAAAATCACATTGTATAAAAAATATAAATGTATTTGCATTTTGCACTAAGAAATAAGTATTTGATCCCTCTGGCAAACAAGACTTAATATTTGGTGGCAAAACCCTTGTTGGCAAGCTCAGCAGTCAGATGTTTCTTGCAGTTGATGATGAGGTTTGCGAACATGTAAGGAGGAATTTTGGTCCACTCCTCTTTGAAGATCATCTCTAAATCATTAAGATTTTGACGCTGTCGCTTGGTTAGACCACTCCATGACCTTAATGTGCTTCTTTTTGAACTACTCCTTTGAAGACTCAGCCACAACCCATTTTTAATGTTCTGGTGGAAAGAAGGAAGTTGTCACTCAGGATTTTATGGTACATGGCGCCATCCATTCTCTCATTGATGTGGTGAAGTTGTCCTGTGCCCTTAGCAGAGAAACACACACAAAACAATGTTTCCACCTCCATGCTTGACAGTGGGGACGGTGTTCTTTGGGTCATAGGCAGCATTTCTCTTCCTCCAAAGACGGCAAGTTGAGTTAATGCCAAAGATCTCAATTTTTGTCTCATCTAACCACAGCACCTTCTCCCAATCACTGACAGAATCATCCAGATGTTCATTGGCAAACATCAGACGGGCCTGCACATGTGTCTTCTTGAGCAGGGGGACCTTGCGGGCACTGCAGGATTTTAGACATTTACGGCGTAATGTGTTACAAATGGTTTTCTTGGTGACTGTGGTCCAAGCTGCCTTGAGATCATTAAAAGTTCCCTTCTGTGTAGTTTTAGGCTGATCTCTCACCTTCCTCATGATCAAGGATACCCCACGAGGTGAGATTTTGCATGGTGCCCTAGATCGATGTCGATTGACAGTCATTTTGTATTTCTTCCTTTTTCTTACTATTGCACCAAGTTTTCTCCTTCTCACCCAGCGTCTTACATATGGTTTTGTAGCCCATTCCAGCTTTGTGCAGGTCTATGATCTTGTCCCTGACATCCTTATAAAGCTCTTTGGTCTTGCCCATGTTGTAGAGGTTAGAATCTGACTGATTAATTGAGTCTGTGGCAGGAGTCTTTCATAAAGGTGACTATGTAAAACAGCTGTCTTTAATGCAGTTGATTAGGAGAGTCTAACTGGTCCGTAGGAGCCTGAACGCTTAATGGTTGGTAGGGGATCAAATACTTATTTCTCACTGCAAAATACAAATACATTTTTATCATTTATATAATGTTATTTTCTGGATTGTATTTTTGATATTCTATCTCTCAATGTTAAAATTATCCTACCCTTAAAATTACAGACTGTTTATGTCTTTGTCAGTGGGCAAACTTACAAAATCAGCAAGGGATCATATACTTATTTCCCCCACTGCATATGTTCGGACCTGGAGAAGGAGGTCGTAGAGGCGCTGGGGATTCCCCTGCTGCCTATCCTTAATGTAAACTGTTTTTTTCCTGTAAACCTCAGTTTTAAGAGTTTGAGTGAACATCATGATTCGGTCGTGGCTGGACATCCTGGTAGTAAAGCCACCACAGACCCTCTTACTCATTTTTGGTGGTCTACTGTGCACCAGGATGTTCGGAAGTAGGTGGTTGCCTGCAGTACTTGTGCGCATTCTAAGACCCATCATACTCATACGACGGTCTTCCACCTTTGCAGATTCCCTGTAGACCAAGGAAAAAGTTCAGTGTTTGGAGTTGGCAGGTGGCGAGCTTTTCTAGAGATTGCCGAGTGGACTTGTTTGCGTATTTATCCATATCCTCTCACATTATTTTTCCCCTCTCTATTTCCAGGTTTCCCACTAGGTTGTTTTGTGAGTGTATTTGTATGATTGTAGTTTTCTTTTATTCCAGTCTGTTTGGTTAGTGTTTTCCTATACACTTCAGCCCCTCACCTTCCTGGATGGGAGAGGGATCAGATACGGTTTAAGTTAGGAGCGTAGGAAGATACAGGACCCCAGAGCCTCCACCATTCATGGAACAGCGATAGACTAGGATTATCATAATACGAGGGATCAGGTAGGTTCCCACAGTCCCTCGTTACTATGTGAAACCGACATTTGTTTTGCCCTTGGCTTTCTCAAGGAGCGTAACTTCTTGAGAAAGCCAAAGGCGAAACGTACGTCGGAGTCCTGAGGTCCTGAATCAGATGCAGTCTCTCTTTTTATGGCATGTTTCTTAGGTAATACATACCGTCTATAAACTCACCAAGTACTTATAAGTTTATTGGTTTATAGCAGGGGTGGGGAACCTTTTTTTCTGCCAATGGCCATTTTGACATTTATACCATCATTCAGGGGCCAAAGAAAATGAGCAACTTGAAAATTACACTATTATATTTAGTCAAAAGTTTAACTCGCAGGAGTAAGGTGTACCGAACATAGATGTATATTACAATGCAGTTCTCCTCACAGTGGAAAATTCAATCACTGCTGACATTACATTAATATAACTCAAGCAAAGGGAGGTCTGCAGTATACATCACATAGGAGCCACCGAGACTGCCGTATACATCACATAGGAGCCACCGAGACTGCCGGATACACATTACAGAGGAGACACCAAGACTGCCATATACAACACATAGGAGGCACCAAGACTGCTGTATACATCACATAGGAGGCACCGAGACTGCCGGATACACATTACAGAGGAGACACCGAGACTGCCATATACATCACATAGGAGCCACCGAGACTGCCGGATACACATTACAGAGGAGACACCAAGACTGCCATATACATCACATAGGAGGCACCAAGACTGCTGTATACATCACATAGGAGGCACCGAGACTGCCGGATACACATTACAGAGGAGACACCGAGACTGCCATATACATCACATAGGAGCCACCGAGACTGCCGGATACACATTACAGAGGAGACACCAAGACTGCCATATACATCACATAGGAGGCACCAAGACTGCTGTATACATCACATAGGAGGCACCGAGACTGCCGGATACACATTACAGAGGAGACACCGAGACTGCCATATACATCACATAGGAGCCACCGAGACTGCCGTATACATCACATAGGAGCCACCGAGACTGCCGTATACCCATTACAGAGGAGACACCGAGACTGCCGTATACATCACATAGGAGCCACCGAGACTGCCGGATACCCATTACAGAGGAGACACCGAGACTGCCGTATACATCACATAGGAGCCACCGAGACTGCCGGATACACATTACAGAGGAGACACCGAGACTGCCGTATACATCACATAGGAGCCACCGAGACTGCCGGATACACATTACAGAGGAGACACTGATACTGCCATATACATCACATAGGAGGCACAGAGACTGCTGTATACACATTACAGAGGAGACACCGAGACTGCCATATACATCACATAGGAGCTACCGAGACTGCCGTATACACATTTCAGAGGAGACACCGAGACTGCCATATACATTACATAGGAGGCACCGAGACTGCCGTATACATCACATAGGAGCCACCGAGACTGCCTGATACACATTACAGAGGAGGCACCGAGACTGCCATATACATCACATAGGAGGCACCGAGACTGAGAAACTGATGCGAAATCACAGAGATACAAAATTCCCTCTTTGGTTTTCTTTCATTCCGAGTCTTGCACTCTCCCATTCGGCCGTGTTCTGTTTTGCCTTTCCATGGCAAGATGATGTCTGTCTGGATGAAGTGTTAATGATCCTGCGGTTATTGGACCCGGCGACTATGTAAACGTTGATTGTCGCGCTAGCACATTAGAGGGGCTGGGTCTGAGCATGAACCTGTACTTTCACAGAAAATAGGTAAAAACCTTTGGTCTCGCTGCCCTCATCTCCCTCAACTTAAATCTGCTTTTGGTGCACAAATCAGAATGTGTCCAGGAACTGTCCCGACGCTCATTCTCTGTAACTTGTCTTCACACGCTTTTCAATTGGGTGTCAGATTTCTGCCTGTACAATAGGTGCTGGAAAATCCATTCCCTGCATACATTGCTCCTGCTATTGTCCAATCCCTTGTCTACCCGGACGTGAAAGCTCAACTGTATGCAGGAGCGAAAATATAAGAGCCGCCCAAACTTCCTATAACTGCGAAGACAAACTCCAACGTCCTCGGCAGAACAACCCAAGGTGTCGGAAAGTGAGGGTACGTGATCTGACCTGGGGCGATTATCTTCAGGGTACCAATATAAACTACAATTAAAAATAAGTGTTAATTTATGAAAAAAACTAAAAACGGTTATTTACTGTGAATCGTGAAGAGGATAAAACAAAGGAAGAAGAAATAGGCGGCCAGTGTTTCCTTGTTTCGCATTGATTTTTATATAAATGACAGCAGTTCCCATGAACGCGGGAACCGTCCTACAACATGTACAATCTCTTAAAACAAGTCTTTACCGCGGCTCAGTATCTGATAAACTTGAATGTGGCCCCCGAGCTTCACGAGGATGGGGGGCGTCAGGGGCGCACACAAAAACGTCTTACAAGAAACACCTCAGAAAGTTTATTGGGAATGATGGAAAGTCGCTCGGATCCAAGGTAGAAAATAAATCCACAAAAAAACATGAAGAATAAACCGTCCACAACACGGAGGGAACGTCCGCCATCACTGATCATCCTCATCATCCTCGTTATCATCCTGCTCGTAATCTGCATCTTCATCGCACTCATCACTCTCCTCTTCATCCTCCTCCACTTCCTGCACTTCCTCTTCTTCCTCCTCCTCCTCCTCTTCATCCTCATCTTCTTCTTCCTCCTGCTCCTCCTCCTCCTCCTCATCATCGTTATCATCATGGACACCTTCTTCTTCCTTCTCCAATATTTTTAAGTAGTCACTGGCCAGGATTTTCTTGGGCAAAATATCTGTGAATTAAACAGACGACATATAATCTTACAAAGCCTCAGTGATTCTGATGGTTGTTTTCGGAAACAGTCAGCAAGTCTGAAGTCCGACGCCCCGAGCTTAGCTCCAACAATACAGGGGAACGGGTTATCTTCTTCTACAGCAGGTAACTTTACACAGGACACTGTCTAGAGTGTAAATCACCAGTGACATCTCCGTGCAGAAAGAAGAAAAAACACAAAAATTGACCTTGGTTTAAGCTGGTATACATGAGGCGCATAAACGCATGTTCACACTGGCCATAAAGCAAATAAAACCTACAAGAAACAAAATAAGCAAAAACCCTGCAGTAATAAAGACATAAAAAGCAAAAGTGCATCTAAATAACACAGGGCTCTCAGTAATACTGATTGTCATTAAAAAAAACACATAAAAGCCATCTCACCACGACAAGGCGACTCTGATCGGGACGGAACCTACACTGTCTAATATTAAACACCTTACCATGTGTCAGAGCTGACCTCAGTGTGAATAAGGCCAGACAAATGGACCGGGGTATATATGGAGCTATGAGCTCTGAAGAGTGGAGAATTATTAATACAGCTCAGGAGGTAACACATGATCAGTAATGTATGTACACAGTGACTGCACCAGCAGAATAGTGAGTGCAGCTCTGGAGTATAATACAGGATGTAACTCAGGATCAGTAATGTAATGTATGTACACAGTGACTGCACCAGCAGAATAGTGAGAGCAGCTCTGGGGTATAATACAGGATGTAACTCAGGATCAGTAATGTAATGTATGTACACAGTGACTGCACCAGCAGAATAGTGAGTGCAGCTCTGGAGTATAATACAGGATGTAACTCAGGATCAGTAATGTAATGTATGTACACAGTGACTGCACCAGCAGAATAGTGAGTGCAGCTCTGGAGTATAATACAGGAGGTAACTCAGGATCAGTAATGTAATGTATGTACACAGTGACTGCACCAGCAGAATAGTGAGTGCAGCTCTGGAGTATAATACAGGATGTAACTCAGGATCAGTAATGTAATGTATGTACACAGTGACTGCACCAGCAGAATAGTGAGTGCAGCTCTGGAGTATAATACAGGATGTAACTCAGGATCAGTAATGTAATGTATGTACACAGTGACTGCACCAGCAGAATAGTGAGTGCAGCTCTGGGGTATAATACAGGATGTAACTCAGGATCAGTAATGTAATGTATGTACACAGTGACTGCACCAGCAGAATAGTGAGTGCAGCTCTGGGGTATAATACAGGATGTAACTCAGGATCAGTAATGTATGTACACAGTGACTGCACCAGCAGAATAGTGAGTGCAGCTCTGGGGTATAATACAGGATGTAACTCAGGATCAGTAATGTAATGTATGTACACAGTGACTGCACCAGCAGAATAGTGAGTGCAGCTCTGGAGTATAATACAGGATGTAACTCAGGATCAGTAATGTGATGTATATACACAGTGACTGCACCAGCAGAATAGTGAGCGCAGCTCTGGGGTATAATATAGGATGTAACTCAGGATCAGTAATGTAGTGTATGTACACAGTGACTGCTCCAGCAGAATAGTGAGCGCAGCTCTGGGGTATAATACAGGATGTAACTCAGGATCAGTAATGTAATGTATGTACACAGTGACTGCACCAGCAGAATAGTGAGCGCAGCTCTGGAATATAATATAGGATGTAACTCAGGATCAGTAATGTAGTGTATGTACACAGTGACTGCACCAGCAGAATATTGAATGCAGCTCTGGGGTATAATACAGGAGGTAACTCAGGATCAGTAATATAGTGCATGTACACAGTGACTGCACCAGCAGAATAGTGAGCGCAGCTCTGGGGTATAATTTAGGATTTAACTCAGGATCAGTAATGTAGTGTATGTACACAGTGACTGCTCCAGCAGAATAGTGAGCGCAGCTCTGGAATATAATACAGGATGTAACTCAGGATCAGTAATGTATGTACACAGTGACTGCACCAGCAGAATAGTGAGTGCAGCTCTGGGGTATAATACAGGATGTAACTGAGGATCAGTAATATAATGTATATACACAGTGACTGCACCAGCAGAATAGTGAGTGCAGCTCTGGAGTATAATACAGGATGTAACTCAGGATCAGTAATGTAATGTATGTACACAGTGATTGCACCAGCAGAATAGTGAGTGCAGCTCTGGAATATAATACAGGATGTAACTCAGGATCAGTAATGTAATGTATGTACACAGTGACTGCACCAGCAGAATAGTGAGTGCAGCTCTGGAATATAATACAGGATGTAACTCAGGATCAGTAATGTAATGTATGTACACAGTGACTGTACCAGCAGAATAGTGAGTGCAGCTCTGGGGTATAATACAGGATGTAACTCAGGATCAGTAATGTAATGTATGTACACAGTGACTGCACCAGCAGAATAGTGAGTGCAGCTCTGGGGTATAATACAGGATGTAACTCAGGATCAGTAATGTATGTACACAGTGACTGCACCAGCAGAATAGTGAGTGCAGCTCTGTAGTATAATACAGGATGTAACTCAGGATCAGTAATGTAATGTATGTACACTGTGACTGCACCAGCAGAATAGTGAGTGCAGCTCTGGAGTACAATACAGGATGTAACTCAGGATCAGAAATGTAATGTATGTACACAGTGACTGCACCAGCAGAATAGTGAGTGCAGCTCTGGGGTATAATACAGGATGTAACTCAGGATCAGTAATGTATGTACACAGTGACTGCACCAGCAGAATAGTGAGTGCAGCTCTGTAGTATAATACAGGATGTAACTCAGGATCAGTAATGTAATGTATGTACACTGTGACTGCACCAGCAGAATAGTGAGTGCAGCTCTGGAGTATAATACAGGAGATAGCTCAGGATCAGTAATGTAATGTATGTACACAGTGACTGCACCAGCAGAATAGTGAGTGCAGCTCTGGGGTATAATACAGGAGGTAACTCAGGATCAGTAATGTAATGTATGTACACAGTGACTGCACAAGCAGAATAGTGAGTGCAGCTCTGGGGTATAATACAGGAGGTAACTCAGGATCAGTAATGTAATGTATGTACACAGTGACTGCACCAGCAGAATAGTGAGTGCAGCTCTGGAATATAATACAGGATGTAACTCAGGATCAGTAATGTAATGTATGTACACAGTGACTGTACCAGCAGAATAGTGAGTGCAGCTCTGGAGTATAATACAGGATGTAACTCAGGATCAGAAATGTAATGTATGTACACAGTGACTGCACCAGCAGAATAGTGAGTGCAGCTCTGGGGTATAATACAGGATGTAACTCAGGATCAGTAATGTATGTACACAGTGACTGCACCAGCAGAATAGTGAGTGCAGCTCTGTAGTATAATACAGGATGTAACTCAGGATCAGTAATGTAATGTATGTACACTGTGACTGCACCAGCAGAATAGTGAGTGCAGCTCTGGAGTATAATACAGGAGATAGCTCAGGATCAGTAATGTAATGTATGTACACAGTGACTGCACCAGCAGAATAGTGAGTGCAGCTCTGGGGTATAATACAGGAGGTAACTCAGGATCAGTAATGTAATGTATGCACACAGCGACTGCACCAGCAGAATAGTGAGTGCAGCTCTGTAGTATAATACAGGATGTAACTCAGGATCAGTAATGTAATGTATGTACACAGTGACTGCACCAGCAGAATAAAGAGTGCAGCTCTAGGGTATAATACAGGATGTAAATCAGGATCAGTAATGTAATGTATGTACACAGTGACTGCACCAGCAGAATAGTGAGTGCAGCTCTGGAGTATAATACAGTATGTAACTCAGGATCAGTAATGTAATGTATGTACACAGTGACTGCACCAGCAGAATAGTGAGTGCAGCTCTGGAGTATAATACAGGATGCAACTCAGGATCAGTAATGTATGTACACAGTGACTGCACCAGCAGAATAGTGAGTGCAGCTCTGGGGTATAATACAGGATGTAACTCAGGATCAGTAATGTAATGTATGTACACAGTGACTGCACCAGAAGAATAGTGAGTGCAGCTCTGGAGTATAATACAGGATGTAACTCAGGATCAGTAATGTGATGTATATACACAGTGACTGCACCAGCAGAATAGTGAGCGCAGCTCTGGGGTATAATATAGGATGTAACTCAGGATCAGTAATGTAGTGTATGTACACAGTGACTGCTCCAGCAGAATAGTGAGCACAGCTCTGGAATATAATACAGGATGTAACTCAGGATCAGTAATGTAGTGTATGTACACAGTGACTGCACCAGCAGAATAATGAATGCAGCTCTGGGGTATAATACAGGAGGTAACTCAGGATCAGTAATGTAGTGTATGTACACAGTGACTGCACCAGCAGAATAGTGAGCGCAGCTCTGGGGTATAATATAGGATTTAACTCAGGATCAGTAATGTAGTGTATGTACACAGTGACTGCTCCAGCAGAATAGTGAGCGCAGCTCTGGAATATAATACAGGATGTAACTCAGGATCAGTAATGTATGTACACAGTGACTGCTCCAGCAGAATAGTGCGTGCAGCTCTGGGGTATAATATAGGATTTAACTCAGGATCAGTAATGTAGTGTATGTACACAGTGACTGCTCCAGCAGAATAGTGAGCGCAGCTCTGGAATATAATATAGGATGTAACTCAGGATCAGTAATGTATGTACACAGAGACTGCACCAGCAGAATAGTGAGTGCAGCTCTGGGGTATAATACAGGATGTAACTGAGGATCAATAATGTAATGTATGTACACAGTGACTGCACCAGTAGAATAGTGAGTGCAGCTGTGGAATATAATACAGGATGTAACTCAGGATCAGTAATGGAATGTATGTACACAGTGACTGCACCAGCAGAATAGTGAGTGAAGCTCTGGGGTATAATACAGGATATAACTCAGGATCAGTAATGTAATGTATGTACACAGTGACTGCACCAGCAGAATAGTGAGTGCAGCTCTGTGGTATAATACAGGATGTAACTCAGGATCAGTAATGTAATGTATGTACACAGTGACTGCACCAGCAGAATAGTGAGTGCAGCTCTGGGGTATAATACAGGATATAACTCAGGATCAGTAATGTAATGTATGTACACAGTGACAGCTCCAGCAGAATAGTGAGCGCAGCTCTGGAATATAATACAGGATGTAACTCAGAATCAGTAATGTAATGTATGTACACAGTGACTGCACCAGCAGAATAGTGAGTGCAGCTCTGGGGTATAATACAGGATGTAACTCAGGATCAGTAATGTAATGTATGTACACAGTGACTGCACCAGCAGAATAGTGAGTGCAGCTCTGGAGTATAATACAGGATGTAACTCAGGATCAGTAATGTAATGTATGTACACAGTGACTGCACCAGAAGAATAGTGAGTGCAGCTCTGGAGTATAATACAGGATGTAACTCAGGATCAGTAATGTAATGTATGTACACAGTGACTGCACCAGCAGAATAGTGAGTGCAGCTCTGGGGTATAATACAGGATGTAACTCAGGATCAGTAATGTATGTACACAGTGACTGCACCAGCAGAATAGTGAGTGCAGCTCTGTAGTATAATACAGGATGTAACTCAGGATCAGTAATGTAATGTATGTACACAGTGACTGCACCAGCAGAATAGTGAGTGCAGCTCTGGAGTATAATACAGGATGTAACTCAGGATCAGTAATGTAATGTATGTACTAAGTGACTGCACCAGCAGAATAGTGAGTGCAGCTCTGGAGTATAATACAGGATGTAACTCAGGATCAGTAATGTAATGTATGCACACAGCAACTGCACCAGCAGAATAGTGAGTGCAGCTCTGGAGTATAATACAGGAGGTAACTCAGGATCAGTAATGTAATGTATGTACACAGTGACTGCACCAGCAGAATAGTGAGTGCAGCTCTGGGGTATAATACAGGATGTAACTCAGGATCAGTAATGTAATGTATGTACACAGTGACTTCTCCAGCAGAATAGTGAGTGCAGCTCTGGAGTATAATACAGGATGTAACTCAGGATCAGTAATGTAATGTATGTACACAGTGACTGCACCAGCAGAATAGTGAGTGCAGCTCTGGAGTATAATACAGCAGCAGTAGATGAAGTGAGTAGATGTAATAGGCCTGAGGTTACTGTGGACGGTTGTTATTTCCTCCTGCAGTCAGTGACCACCACACCACATGTTGGTGACCGTCCCGCCATTTGCCCCACGGTCAGTGGTCACCAGGACGGTTATGTCCCCCTGTGACCCGCCGTCAGTGCGCAGCTGCTCTCCTCTGGTTTATGAGCACAGATCTCTCCATTGAGCCCGGAGGACTCCAGAAACACAGAGGAGCCGCGGCCTCCGGTCCGGACGAGCTCACTGGTGGATTCTCTGGTGACTCCTTCTGCAGTCAGCGATGTGCAGGGAGATAAAATCCACGCACCGGAAAGAAACTGGAAGGTGTCGGAGCGCTGGGCGGCGCTGGAGAGGTCGTCGTACGTCAGCGTGTTGGTGTCTTTGCCGCCGCCGTGGCGGTAGGAGTAAGACGCCAGGTACTTCACAAACAGCTCCTGCCGGGAGAAGGGAGACGGGAATCACCATCACTAGTAAAAAGAGAAAAATACCAGCGCACTACCAAGTACTATATGCTGAAATAGAAGGGATGCAGGAGAGTGGTATAATATAACAAAAAAAAGGGGAGGAAAGAGAACCACTCTACAACACTGCACACCACAATATGCAATCAAGAAGGCAAACTTTATTGATGCATAGATAAAAACATTTAAAACCAATGAGAAAAACACCAAATATCCCCACAATGATCCATCAAAGTAATAGTAGCCAGGCAAGGGCATGTACCCTGCAAATAATGCATATAATGGTAAGACAATATAATAAACATACACTGAATACAGCGCATAAAAGGTAGCCCTGTATGGCAGCGCCTCCTACATATACACAGACTGCCGCAAGATGACAATATATCTACTATATAAAGCTGAGTGTGTGTGTGTGTGTGTGTGTGTGTGTGTGTGTGTGTGTGTGTGTGTGTGTGTGTGTGTGTGTGTGTGTGTGTGTGTATGTGTGTATGTCCGAGATTGGCATCTGCACCGTCGCAGCTACAGCCACAAAATTTTGCACAGTCACACGTCTGGACCCCGAGAGCGTCATAGGCTACGTTGTGAGGTGAAATTTTAACCCCGCGCTTTCCAATTCACCAAACAATTTTGCCCCTATCTACATAATGGAAAAAATGAAAGGAAAAGTGTAGGAGGCAAATTGACAGCTGCCAGATGTGAACAAGGGGGACTTAAAGAATGAGAGCGATGGCGCCAAAGAGTATATACCGTACAGTTGCTAAGGTGGGGCCCCGACATGGGATACTCACCACACACGGGGATATGAACACACACAAAATGCGCCACACACTACCACGTGCTTGAACACATATTACCCTCAGCACACATTTCACCACACATACACCAACCTCGCCACATAAAAGTCGAAACACAAAAGTCGCCGCTCAAAACTCGCCACGCGCAGAACTCGCCATATGCAAAAACTAGGCTCTTGCAAAACTCGCCACAAGTGCAAAATTCTCCTCATGAAAAACTCGCCACACGCAAAACTTGCACACGCGGAAAAATTGCCACATGCACAAAAGATGCAACACATGCAAAAGTTGCCTCACACAAAACTTGCACATACTCAAAAGGCACCACACATAATACTCGCAACGCGCAAAACTCGCCATGCGCAAAACTTGCTGCACACAACTTGCTACACTAACCTGTCACATGCAACTCGACACACAAAAAGTTGCTACACGCATGTTGCCACACAAAACTCATCTCACAAAAGTCGCTACATGCATGTCGCCACACGCAACTCAACACACACAACTTGACAAACGAAACTCCCCTAAAACACACACAAGTCTGGTATTATCCTTCAAAAATAAAAATCTGATTAATAAGCAGACAAACTACAACAATTGCACCATATAGGAAATACGGCAGCTGTCAGTCACATGATCTGTCTATTATGTGTATGTGTGAGCTAATATATACTGCCAGGGGGAGGGGATTTATCAGGGTGCCAATTTAGCTTACAAATACGGAGGTAAAAATACTGAGCAAATAACGTGTGAACGAGGTCTAATACAGGAGGAGATGACACACAGATATATACTATATACAGGAGGAGATGACATACAGATATATACTATATACAGGAGAGATGACACACAGGTATATACTATCTACAGGAGAGATGACACACAGGTATATACTATATAGAGGAGGAGATGACATATAGGTACATATATATACAGGAGGAGATGACATACAGGTATATACTATATACAGGAGATGACATACAGGTATATGCTATATATAGAAGATGACATGCAGGTATATACTATATGCAGGAGGAGATGACACTCAGATATATACTGTATACAGGGGAGATGACACACAGGTATATACTATATACAGGAGGAGATGACATACAGGTATATGCTATATATAGAAGATGACATGCAGGTATATACTATATGCAGGAGGAGATGACACTCAGATATATACTATATACAGGGGAGATGACACACAGGTATATACTATATACAGGAGGAGATGACATACAGGTATATACTATATATAGAAGGAGATGGCATTCAGGTATATACTATATATAGGGGAGATGACACACAGCAGGTATATACTATATACAGGGGAGATGACATACAGGTATATACTATATACAGGAGATGACATACAGATGTATACTATATATAAGGGAGATGACAAACATGTATATACTGAGGTGATGAGGTGAAAATGAGAGGTGTGAGGTGAAAATGAAAAGGTGTGAGTGCAAAATGAGAGAAGTTAGGAAAAATAGTGGAGTGATCAGAAAATGACAGATGTCAGGTTGAAATGACAAGTGTTAGGGGGGAATGAGAGGAGTGAGGGAGAAAATGAGAGGTGTGAGGGAGAAAATGAGAGATGTGAGGGGGAAAATGAAAGATGTGATTGGGAAAATGAGAGGCGTGATGGGAAAATAAGACAAGTGAGGTGCTATAACTAACCACAGATATTTACTATGCCCAGGCAACGCCGGGCTCTTCAGCTAGTAACTAATATATGTAAAAATAAGGGCAAGAAAACAGACCCTGTCCCAAGGTGTAGAAGAAGGTGACCAACACTAGTGAGTACCTGTATGTCAGTAAGCTATATAGCCACCTAGATGGGACAGCGCCAGATAAGGGTCAAAACACAAAAGTGGATGCGCCCAGCGCTCTACATATGGAGCTGCAATGCTCGTATACCAAAGATATGTATGAAGGTTCCAGGTCCAGCCATATGGAGCAATAAGAGCAGAGCCGTAAGAAAGGCAGAAAGTGGGGAGGCAAGGATCAGAGTGGGGAAAGACCCCACGCGTATCGCCGTTACAAGGACGGCTTCGTCAGGGGAAGGGTGCTGTGCAAGCCATCAAAATCAGTTTAAATACCTTCTAATTAGGTCAGGACATGAGCGCATAATGCCGAGGGCCGGAATCGGAAGTGACGCTTGTGAGGGCGGAAAGGTATGTACGGCAAACGTCTCTGCCAGAACTGCACAATGCGCATGCGCCCGAATATTTCAGCGCAGCGCATTGTGTATAGTGTACAACGAATCTACTACAAGGTTACCGCCCCCCTCCTGCAGATTCGTTGTACACTATACAGTAAGGTAAGGCAAGTTTAGGACCTGGTATAAGAGAGATGCCGTAAAGGGGCTACCAGGTACACATAAAATTGGCCATTTTTATGCGCTAAAAGCTCTCATTTTTCATATTTCTAGTGCAGTAATGCAGTTCAAATTTCGTGTTTTCAAGTTTTCATGTTTTAGCGCTGCAGTGTGCTGCCCTTTTCACTTAACTATATACGAGTTGGCGACTCTAGGTTCAGCACCTGTTCACACTTAGTCTATGTTTGGATGTGCCGGTCAGGTTTTTGAAATGTATTCTCTAGCCTTCTGATCGTGCACTCCGCCTCCTAGCTTCAGGTGTTTTAATTACAGCAGGTCCAATACCCCTCCATAGAGAAAGAGAATTTTAGTCTAAGGCCGGCCTCACACTAGCGAGTTTTACGGACGTAAGAGCGCAGAAAATACGTCCGTAAAACTCGCAGAAAATACGTCCCAATTATTCTCTATGCCCCTGCTCCTATCTGCCGTATTTTCCTGATCAGTATTATACAGCTTTCTACGGCCGTAGAAAATCGCAGCATGCTGCGTATGTCACCGTATTGCGCAAATAAAACGTCAATGAAAGTCTATGGAAGCCCCAAAAATACGGATTACACACGGACCAGCAGTGTGACTTGTGAGAAATACGCAGCGGTGTTAGAGAGAAAAGCCGGCAATTCAGTGCGGTGTACAGTAAAATCACAGTAAAATCACACTGACAGCTTCCAGTAGAATAGGTAGAATAAATGTGTACACATAGAATAGGTATATATATATATATATATATATATATATATATATATATATATATATATATATATATATATATATATATATATATATATATATATATATGTCAGTGAGACACATATATGTACGGTATATATATTATTATTTCATCCAGCGCGATATAGCAGAAAGCCGGTAATTCAATTGCCGGCTTTTTCTTTCTCCTTCCTAAACCCGACATGATATGAGACCTGGTTACATACAGTAAACCATCTCATATCCCCCTTTTTTTTGCATATTCCACACTACTAATGTTAGTAGTGTGTATGTGCAAAATTTGGCCGTTCTAGCTAGTAAATTAAAGGGTTAAATGGCGGAAAAAATTGGCGTGGGCTCCCGCACAATTTTCTCCGCCAGAGTAGTAAAGCCAGTGACTGAGGGCAGATATTAATAGCCTGGAGAGGGTCCACGGTTATTGGCCCCCCCCTGGCTAAAAACATCTGCCCCCAGCCACCCCAGAAAAGGCACATCTGGAAGATGCGCCTATTCTGGCACTTGGCCACTCTCTTCCCACTCCCCTGTAGCGGTGGGATATGGGGTAATGAAGGGTTAATGCCACCTTGCTATTGTAAGATGACATTAAGCCACATTAATAATGGAGAGGCGTCAATTATGACACCTATCCATTATTAATCCAATACTAGTAAAGGGTTAAAAAAAACACACACACACACATTATTAAAAATAAATTTAATGATAAAGTCACAAAGGTTGTTGTATTAATTTATTCTACTCTCAATCCACTCACTGAAGACCCTCGATCTGTAAATAAATAAAAAAATAATAAACCAACAATATACATACCTTCCGAGGATCTGTCACGTCCAACGATGTAAATCCATCTGAAGGGGTTAAAATATTTTGCAGCCACGAGCTCCGCTAATGCAGCTGCTCATGTCTGCAAAACCCCGGAGAATGTAGGTAAAGTAGGTCAATGACCTATATTTAGCTTCCTTTGCGGTGAGGTGCCCTCTGCTGGCTGTTCCTAGATCGTGGGAACTTTCCTAGAAAGTTCCCTGGCTCGAGTTCATATGAGGACAACCAGCAGAGGGCGACCTCTTATGATCTCGAGCCAGGGAGCTTTCTAGGAAAGTTCCCACGATCTAGGAACAGCCAGCAGAGGGCGCCTCACTGCAAATGAAGGTAAATATAGGTCATTGACCTACTTTACCTACATTCTCCGGGGTTTTGCAGACATGAGCAGCTGCATTAGCGGAGCTCGTGGCTGCAAAATATTTTAACCCCTTCAGATGGATTTACATCGTTGGACGTGACAGATCCTCGGAAGGTATGTATATTGTTGGTTTATTATTTTTTTATTTATTTACAGATCGAGGGTCTTCAGTGAGTGGATTGAGAGTAGAATAAATTAATACAACAACCTTTGTGACTTTATCATTAAATTTATTTTTAATAATGTGTGTGTGTGTGTGTTTTTTTAACCCTTTACTAGTATTGGATTAATAATGGATAGGTGTCATAATTGACGCCTCTCCATTATTAATCTGGCTTAATGTCATCTTACAATAGCAAGGTGGCATTAACCCTTCATTACCCCATATCCCACCGCTACACGGGAGTGGGAAGAGAGTGGCCAAGTGCCAGAATAGGCGCATCTTCCAGATGTGCCTTTTCTGGGGTGGCTGGGGGCAGGTGTTTTTAGCCAGGGGGGGCAATAACCATGGACCCTCTCCAGGCTATTAATATCTGCCCTCAGTCACTGGCTTTACTACTCTGGCGGAGAAAATTGCGCGGCAGCCCACGCCAATTTTTTCCGCCATTTAACCCTTTAATTTACTAGCTAGAACGGCCAAATTTTGCATAGACACACTACTAACATTAGTAGTATGGAATATGCAAAAAAAAAAAAGGTGATATGAGATGGTTTACTGTATGTAACCAGGTCTCATATCATGTCGGGTTTAGGAAGGAGAAATGAAAAGCCGGCAATTGAATTACCGGCTTTCTGCTATATCGCGCTGGATGAAATATTAATATATATACATATATGTGTCTACTGACATTATATATATATATATATATATATATATATATATATTCAAGCAAAAAACAGGCAGCACTCCATTATATCTTGGTCAACTGTGCAGAGTTTAATCAGACCCACATGTCTTTACCACGACGTTTCGGCTCCAAATGAGCCTTTCTCAAGGCTTGAGAAAGGCTCATTTGGAGCCGAAACGTCGTGGTAAAGACATGTGGGTCTGATTAAACTCTGCACAGTTGACCAAGATATAATGGAGTGCTGCCTGTTTTTTGCTTGAATCTATGGACTAAGGATAGCCGGTGGACGGGCTTCCTGGAGGCTTTGCACCCAGAAGATAAGTAAAGCGTTGTGCTGTTCCGTTTTTTTCTACTACTATATATATATAGACAGTATATATGTTTTTTTTGTTTGTTTGTTTTTTACACATGGATCCCTTGTATAGCCGTATGTCGGTTTTGCAAGCCTGCGATAAAACCACGCAGTACGGATGACATACGGATTACATACGGAGGATGCCATGCGCAAAAAACGCTGAAACATCCTGCCTACGGAGGAGCTACGGACCACTATTTTCGGGACTTTTCAGCGTATTACGGCCATAAAAAACGGACTGTATTTTCATACGCTGAGTGTGAAGCCGGCCTAAGAAGAGGTTTTCACATGTGCCTATTCAGATGGAGACGTTTATTCTCAGCGAGGTAAGGCAAGCGTAGGACCTAGTATAAGAGAGATGCCGTAAAGGGGCTACCAGGTACACATAAAATTGGCCATTTTTATGCGCTAAAAGCTCTCATTTTTCATATTTCTAGTGCAGTGATGCAGTTCAAATTTCGTGTTTTCAAGCTTACATGTTTTAGCGCTGCAGTGTGCTGCCTTATTTACTTAACTATGTTTATTATATTGTCTTACCATTATATGCATTATTTGCAGGGTACATGCCCCTGCCTGGCTACTATTACTTTGATGGATCATTGTGGGGATATTTGGTGTTTTTCTCATTGGTTTTAAATGTTTTTATCTATGCATCAATAAAGTTTGCCTTCTTGATTGCATATTGTGGTGTGCAGTGTTGTAGAGTGGTTCTCTTTCCTCCCCTTTGTGGGAATCACCATCACCTGTCCGCAGTGACCCTTCACCCTCCACTATTAGCCCACAGCATGACCCCTCTGACATCACATGTCCCATGACGTCATGACTGCCCCCCGTGCTCTGACGTCACCCCTGTACCGTGGCTTTGGCCGTGATGAGCAGCGCGTCCTGGTTGATGCAGGACACATCAGGGGAACTCTTCATGATCACTCGGATCCGGGACAGAGGCAAAGACACCAGCCGGGTCTCATTCACCGCCATGTCTGCTAGTGGGAGCGGGAACAATAAAGTTTCCCGCATTCAAAACAACAAAGACAACGTGCAAAAGGCAGAAACTACATCTCCCATGAGGCATTGCGGCGGCAGTTACAGCTGGGCACAGTCACTAGCCGCCCAGGCGCGCTTATAGAGGCCAAGCCGGGTGCCGACGTGCATTCACCACTGACACAAATGATAAGTAGCAGCGGCCGGAGAGTCAGACAGCGCTGCTCTATCAGCCATCAGCGCTTGGCATCACGGGAGTTGTAGTTCTTCCTGTGCCGGCTGCTTAGTTGGGTAGCGTCTAGAATGGAGTGGCTCCTGTGAAGAGATGATGTCACCGGAGAGGGCGGGGCCTCTTCCATCCGGGGGCATGATAGCAGCGCGGGGCTGCGGCCACAATGGAGGTGGTCTTCTGAGGGTCTCACCGCTGGCTCCGGTCACACGGTGCATGACTAGGATGGAGCTGCTGTAGTGAGGTCCTCAGCCCCCTCCATTCTGACCGTGTAGAGCGGAGGGGCCACAATGAGGCCTCAGCCCCGTGTAGATGGCGGATTACTGGGGAGGAGGAAGCCGGAGAGTTCAGGGAGCGGACACCGAGCACGGGCGCTTTACTGTGTGTGCGGCTGGCTACTAATAAAGCTTGTTGACAGGCTGCAGCCAGTGTGGGAGAGCTGTCCTTTAACCCCTTCTTGACCAGTTTTTTATTTTTCCGTCACTATGGCCATGTGAGGGCTTATTTTTAGTTCACAGACACCTAACATGTCTAGGTTATTTTTTATCTAAGTGATGAAATAAAATTCCAAACTTGAAAAAAAAAAAAAAAAAAAGCCATTTTCCGAGACCTGTAGCGTCTCCATTTTTCGGGACCTGGGGTTGGATGAGGACTTATTTTTTGCGCACCGATCTGAGGTTTTTATTGATACCAATTATGCGTGTATACGATCTTTTGATCGCCCTTTATTGCAATTTTGCAGCGACCAAAAAAATGTTTTTAAAAATATTTTAAAAAATAGTATAAAAGTTTAAATCACCCCCTTTCGCCCCAGTCAAAATAAAACAATAAAAAAATCAAATATAAAAATATTTGGTATCGCCGCTTTCAGAATCGCCCGATCTATCAATATATAAAAAGAATTAATCCAACCGGTAAACGGCGTAGCGAGAAAAAAAATCGAAACGCCACAATTATGTTTTTTTCACTTGCTTCAATAGTCTCCATGGCAGAGTAGAAGCTGCAGGTGTCCGATCACCGCGGTTACACAGAGCTGTCCTGCAGCCCTCCTCTATGTAGCAGATGTGCCACCAGGCGGCGCTCATAGCGATCCAGCAATGACAACCACAGAGGTCTCCTGCTGACCCCTGGTTGTCATGACAACCCATCGGTGACCCGCGGTCATGTGACACGGGCGCCAAAGGGAGGAGGAAATGCCGCGCTTGCTGTGCGTGCATGTTAAATGCCGCCGTGACCAAATGGTGGTAGATACCAGTCCTACAGGACATACAAGTGATTACAGCACAGTTATGGGTGGTGACTTACAGAGGACGTTCTTTCTGATGGAATCGTTCACTTTTCCATCTGGCCCAGACCGACATGACAACTTCTCCAGCCAGGACTCCTCTGCAGAGATTACAACAAAATACATCTGACTTCTCACATTTCCCGCACTGTCTATATCTATCCCCGACCTGCACAAACTCCTTATCCTAGCAAAGTAGGAGAAAAAGGAGTACTAGGTGATATTTTTAATAAAAAACAGTATAAACCTTTATTAAATATCAAAAGATCAGATAAATCACAATATATAAGGTAACACATACTCCAAGAAGATATAAACAGGGAAAGAGGTCATCACCTCAGCAATGCCGAATATCAAGCATTAATGCATAGCCATAGTGCATAGAAGACCACGGAAAAGAGTGCCCACAGCAAATAAAGTGGCCGCGAATCACACAAGGTAACACATGAAAATACGAGGGGACAAACTTACCAAGGCCTGTGAATTGAAGAGGTGATGACCCAAGGAAGGATGTCAGCCCCGACGCGCGTTTCGCTGGCACAAATGCAACTTTTTCAAGGGGAAACTCCTTATCCTTCCTGTAGCCCAATACTGAGCCGCTGCTGCTGTGTCCCTATTACTGCTCCTGCTATGTGGTACAAAAGCAATGCCCCGCATACTGCTGCATACCACGGTGCCCTTACATAGTAAAATATCTCCTTTGTGCCCTCACATTAGCCCCAAACTGTTTACAGGCCCCCACAGTAGTCCCCACACTGTATAATGACCCTCACAGTAGTCCCCACACTGTATAATGACCCTCACAGTAGTCCCCACACTGTATAATGGCCCTCACAGTAGTCCCCACACTGTATAATGGCCCCCACAGTAGTCCCCACACTGTATAATGGCCCCCACAGTAGTTCCCACACTGTATAATGGCCCTCACAGTAGTCCCCACACTGTATAATGGCCCCCACAGTAGTCCCCACACTGTATAATGGCCCCCACAGTAGTCCCCACACTGTATAATGGCCCCCACAGTAGTCCCCACACTATAATGGCCCCCACAGTAGTCCCCACACTGTATAATGGCCCCCACAGTAGTCCCCACACTGTATAATGGCCCCCACAGTAGTCCCCACACTGTATAATGGCCCCCACAGTAGTTCCCACACTGTATAATGGCCCTCACAGTAGTCCCCACACTGTATAATGGCCCCCACAGTAGTCCCCACACTGTATAATGGCCCCCACAGTAGTCCCCACACTGTATAATGGCCCCCACAGTAGTCCCCACACTATAATGGCCCCCACAGTAGTCCCCACACTGTATAATGGCCCCCACAGTAGTCCCCACACTGTATAATGGCCCCCACAGTAGTCCCCACACTGTATAATGGCCCCCACAGTAGTTCCCACACTGTATAATGGCCCTCACAGTAGTCCCCACACTGTATAATGGCCCCCACAGTAGTCCCCACACTGTATAATGGCCCCCACAGTAGTCCCCACACTGTATAATGGCCCCCACAGTAGTCCCCACACTGTATAATGGCCCCCACAGTAGTCCCCACACTGTATAATGACCCTCACAGTAGTTCCCACACTGTATAATGACCCTCTGTTGTGAATTCTGTGGCTGAGTTCACTCCTGTGGTCACAAGTGGTATTGCAGTCTCTGGGCTTCCTCCCTCAGGTGTTTTGGTGAGCTCGTTGGCTGCCTTGCTATTTAGCTCCACCTGAGTCTGTCTTCCTTGCTCCTTGTCTATGTTCCAGTGTTGGATCTGAGCTACTGCATCTTTCCTTGGGCCTGCTGCTCTGCTAGATAAGTGCTTCTAGTTTGTTTTCTGTTTTTTCTGTCCAGCTTGCTATTAACTTTTGCTGGAAGCTCTGAGAAGCAAAGGGGTGCACCGCCGTGCTGTTAGTTCGGCACGGTGGGTCTTTTTGCCCCTTTGCGTGGTTTTCGTTTTAGGGTTTTTTGTAGACTGCATAGTTCTCTTTGCTATCCTCGCTCTGTCTAGAATATCGGGCCTCACTTTGCTGAATCTATTTCATTCCTACGTTTGTCTTTTCATCTTGCTAACAGTCATTATATGTGGGGGGCTGCCTATTCCTTTGGGGTATTTCTCTGAGGTAAGTCAGGCTTGTATTTCTATCTTCAGGCTAGTCAGCTCCTCAGGCAGTGTCGAGTTGCATAGGTAGTTGATAGGCGCAATCCACTGCTGCTTATAGTTGTGTGAGGATAGATCAGGTACTGCAGTCTACAGAGATTCCACGTCTCAGAGCTCGTCTTATTGTTTTTGGTTATTGCCAGATCTCTGTATGTGCGCTGATTACTGCACGCTGTGTTGCCTGATTGCCAGCCATAACAGTACAAGGAGCCACACCAATGATTCCCAATAGAGGGAAAAAAGAAATCCTGACATCATTTTTTTTTCTTAGCTCTGTCTTCAGTCTTTTTTTTCCCCTAGACATTAGAGTGCTTCAGGACACAGCTGTGGACATGGATATTCAGGCTCTGTGCTCCTCAATGGATAATCTCGTTGTAAATGTACAAAAGATTCAAGATACTATTGATCAGAAATCGATGCTAGAACCAAGAATTCCGATTCCTGATTTGTTTTTTGGTGACAGAACTAAGTTCCTGAGCTTCAGAAATAATTGTAAGCTATTTTTGGCCTTGAAACCTCATTCTTCTGGTAATCCTATTCAACAGGTTTTGATTATTATTTCTTTTTTGCGCGGCGACCCACAGGACTGGGCGTTTTCTCTTGCACCAGGAGATTCTGCATTGAGTAATGTTGATGCATTTTTCCAGGCGCTGGGATTGCTTTACGATGAGCCTAATTCAGTGGATCAGGCTGAGAAAAATCTGCTGGCTTTATGCCAGGGTCAGGATGATGTAGAAGTATATTGTCAGAAATTTAGGAAGTGGTCAGTACTCACTCTGTGGAATGAATCTGCACTAGCGGCTTTGTTCAGAAAGGGTCTCTCTGAAGCTCTTAAGGATGTAATGGTGGGATTTCCTATGCCTGCTGGTTTGAATGAGTCTATGTCCTTGGCCATTCAGATCGGTCGTCGCTTGCGCGAGCGTAAATCTGTGCACCATCTGGCGGTATTGTCTGAGAGTAAACCTGAGCCTATGCAGTGCGACAGGACTATGACTAAAGTAGAACGGCAAGAACACAGACGTCTGAACAGACTGTGTTTCTATTGTGGTGATTCTACTCATGCTATTTCTAATTGTCCTAAACGCACTAGGCGGTTCGATAGCTCTGCCGTTATTGGTACTGTACAGTCCAAATTCCTTTTGTCCATTACCTTAATGTGCTCTTTGTCATCGTATTCTGTCATGGCGTTTGTGGATTCAGGCGCTGCCCTGAATCTGATGGATTTGGATTATGCTAAACGTTGTGGATTTTTCTTGGAGCCTTTGCGGTGTCCTATTCCGTTGAGAGGAATTGATGCTACACCTTTGGCCAAGAATAAGCCTCAGTACTGGGCCCAGCTGACCATGTGCATGGCTCCTGCACATCAGGAAGTTATTCGCTTTCTGGTACTGCATAATTTGCATGATGTGGTCGTGTTGGGGTTGCCATGGCTACAAACCCATAATCCAGTATTGGATTGGAACTCTATGTCGGTAACCAGCTGGGGTTGTCAGGGAGTACATGGTGATGTTCCATTTTTGTCTATTTCGTCATCCATTCCTTCTGACATCCCAGAGTTCTTGTCGGACTTTCAGGATGTATTTGAAGAGTCCAAGTCTGATGCCCTACCTCCGCATAGGAATTGTGATTGTGCTATCGATTTGATTCCTGGTAGTAAATTCCCTAAGGGTCGTTTATTTAATTTGTCCGTACCTGAACACACCGCTATGCGCAGTTATGTGAAGGAGTCCCTGGAGAAGGGACATATTCGCCCATCGTCGTCACCATTGGGAGCAGGGTTCTTTTTTGTAGCCAAGAAGGATGGTTCGCTAAGACCGTGTATTGATTACCGCCTTCTTAATAAGATCACTGTTAAGTTTCAGTATCCCTTGCCATTGATTTCTGACTTGTTTGCTCGGATTAAGGGGGCTAGTTGGTTTACTAAGATTGATCTTCGTGGTGCGTATAATCTGGTGAGAATCAGGCAGGGAGATGAATGGAAAACAGCATTTAATACGCCCGAGGGTCATTTTGAGTATCTGGTGATGCCGTTCGGACTTGCCAATGCTCCATCTGTTTTTCAGTCTTTTATGCATGACATTTTCCGTGAGTATCTGGATAAATTCTTGATTGTTTACTTGGATGACATTTTGATCTTCTCAGATGATTGGGAGTCTCATGTGAAGCAAGTCAGAATGGTTTTCCAGGTACTGCGTGCTAATTCCTTGTTCGTGAAGGGATCAAAGTGTCTCTTCGGTGTGCAGAAAGTTTCATTTTTGGGGTTCATCTTTACCCCTTCTACTATCGAGATGGATCCAGTTAAGGTCCAAGCCATCCAGGATTGGACTCAGCCGACATCTCTAAAAAGTCTGCAGAAATTCCTGGGCTTTGCTAATTTTTATCGTCGCTTCATCTGTAATTTTTCTAGCATTGCCAGACCATTGACCGATTTGACCAAGAAGGGTGCTGATTTGGTTAATTGGTCTTCTGCTGCCGTGGAAGCTTTTCAGGAGTTGAAGCGTCGTTTTTGCTGTGCCCCTGTGTTGTGTCAACCTGATGTTTCTCTTCCGTTCCAGGTCGAGGTTGATGCTTCTGAGATTGGTGCAGGGGCGGTTTTGTCACAGAGAGGTTCTGGTTGCTCAGTGTTCAAACCATGTGCTTTCTTTTCCAGGAAATTTTCTGCTGCTGAGCGTAATTATGATGTGGGCAACCGAGAGTTGCTGGCCATGAAGTGGGCATTCGAGGAGTGGCGTCATTGGCTTGAGGGTGCTAGGCATCGCGTGGTGGTTTTGACTGATCATAAGAACCTTACTTATCTTGAGTCTGCCAAGCGCTTGAATCCTAGACAGGCCCGTTGGTCATTATTTTTTGCTCGTTTTGATTTTGTGATTTCATACCTTCCGGGCTCTAAAAATGTGAAGGCGGATGCTCTGTCTAGGAGTTTTGTGCCCGACTCTCCGGGGTTATCTGAGCCGGCGAGTATCCTCAAGGAAGGAGTCATTGTGTCTGCCATCTCCCCTGATTTGCGGAGAGTGTTGCAGAAATTTCAGGCTAATAAACCTGATCGTTGTCCGGCCGAGAAACTGTTCGTCCCTGATAGGTGGACTAGTAAAGTTATCTCTGAACTTCATTGTTCGGTGCTGGCCGGTCATCCAGGAATCTTTGGTACCAGAGAGTTAGTGGCTAGATCCTTCTGGTGGCCATCTCTGTCGCGGGATGTGCGTGCTTTTGTGCAGTCCTGTGGAATTTGTGCTAGGGCTAAGCCCTGCTGTTCACGTGCCAGTGGGTTGCTTTTGCCCTTGCCGGTCCCGAAGAGGCCTTGGACACATATTTCGATGGATTTCATTTCTGACCTTCCCGTTTCTCAAAAAATGTCGGTCATTTGGGTGGTCTGTGATCGCTTTTCTAAAATGGTCCATCTGGTGCCCTTGGTTAAATTGCCTTCCTCCTCTGATTTGGTGCCTTTGTTCTTCCAGCATGTGGTTCGTTTACATGGCATTCCTGAGAATATTGTTTCTGACAGAGGTTCCCAGTTTGTCTCGAGGTTCTGGCGAGCCTTTTGTGGTAGGATGGGCATTGACCTATCTTTCTCCTCGGCCTTCCATCCTCAGACTAATGGCCAGACCGAACGAACCAATCAGACCTTGGAAACATATCTGAGATGTTTTGTTTCCGCTGACCAGGATGATTGGGTGTCATTTTTGCCGTTGGCTGAGTTCGCCCTTAATAATCGGGCCAGCTCGGCTACCTTGGTCTCTCCATTTTTCTGCAATTCTGGGTTCCATCCTCGTTTCTCTTCAGGACAGGTTGAGTCTTCGGACTGTCCTGGTGTGGATTCTGTGGTGGACAGGTTGCAGCGGATCTGGACTCAGGTAGTGGACAATTTGACCTTGTCCCAGGAGAAGGCTTAGCTTTTCGCTAATCGTAGACGCCGTGTGGGACCCCGACTTCGTGTTGGGGATCTGGTTTGGTTATCTTCTCGTCATATTCCTATGAAGGTTTCCTCTCCTAAGTTTAAACCTCGTTTTATTGGTCCGTATAGGATTTCTGAGATTCTCAATCCGGTGTCTTTTCGTCTGATCCTCCCAGACTCCTTTTCCATACATAATGTATTCCATAGGTCGTTGTTGAGGAGATACGTGGCACCTATGGTTCCATCTGTGGAGCCTCCTGCCCCTGTTTTGGTGGAGGGGGAATTGGAGTATATTGTGGAGAAGATTTTGGATTCTCGTGTCTCTAGACGGAAACTCCAGTATCTGGTCAAATGGAAGGGTTATGCTCAGGAAGATAATTCCTGGGTTTTTGCCTCTGATGTCCATGCCCCAGATCTTGTTCGTGCCTTTCATGTGGCTCATCCTGGTCGGCCTGGGGGTTCTGGTGAGGGTTCGGTGACCCCTCCTCAAGGGGGGGGTACTGTTGTGAATTCTGTGGCTGAATTCACTTCTGTGGTCACAAGTGGTATTGCAGTCTCTGGGCTTCCTCCCTCAGGTGTTTTGGTGAGCTCGTTGGCTGCCTTGCTATTTAGCTCCACCTGAGTCTGTCTTCCTTGCTCCTTGTCAATGTTCCAGTGTTGGATCTGAGCTACTGCATCTTTCCTTGGGCCTGCTGCTCTGCTAGATAAGTGCTTCTAGTTTGTTTTCTGTTTTTTCTGTCCAGCTTGCTATTAACTTTTGCTGGAAGCTCTGAGAAGCAAAGGGGTGCACCGCCGTGCTGTTAGTTCGGCACGGTGGGTCTTTTTGCCCCTTTGCGTGGTTTTCGTTTTAGGGTTTTTTGTAGACTGCATAGTTCTCTTTGCTATCCTCGCTCTGTCTAGAATATCGGGCCTCACTTTGCTGAATCTATTTCATTCCTACGTTTGTCTTTTCATCTTGCTAACAGTCATTATATGTGGGGGGCTGCCTATTCCTTTGGGGTATTTCTCTGAGGTAAGTCAGGCTTGTATTTCTATCTTCAGGCTAGTCAGCTCCTCAGGCAGTGCCGAGTTGCATAGGTAGTGATAGGCGCAATCCACTGCTGCTTATAGTTGTGTGAGGATAGATCAGGTACTGCAGTCTACAGAGATTCCACGTCTCAGAGCTCGTCCTATTGTTTTTGGTTATTGCCAGATCTCTGTATGTGCGCTGATTACTGCACGCTGTGTTGCCTGATTGCCAGCCATAACAACCCTCACAGTAGTCCCCACACTGTATAATGGCCCTCACAGTAGTCCCCACACTGTATAATGGCCCCCACAGTAGTCCCCACACTGTATAATGGCCTCCATAGTAGCTCCCACACTGTATAATGACCCCACAGTAGTCCCCACACCAGAGGCGTAGCTAGGGTTTTGGTTCAGGGGGGGCGAAGCTTCTGAGCGGGCCTCTAACCAGGTAACTTTGATTATAACTGGGTGACGCACCCTAATAGTGGAGAACTTCAGCAGATGACCGCGCTGTTACTGAAGATAATCTCTGTATAAAGACCAACATGGATATTACCGCCATATGGTCAGTGGTAGATACAAGTCCTACAGAACATGTAAGAGATCACAGCACAGTTACAGATAATGACTTACCGCTGACGTTCTTTATGATGGAATCGTTCACTTTTCATGTCTTTTCCATCTGGCCCAGACCGACATGACAACTTCATCCAGCAACAACTCACCTGCAGAGAATCCAACAAAGACACATTTCACTTCTCATATTCCAGCCCCATCACCATCTATTCCCAACCTGCACAAACTCTTCATCCTGCTGATACCCCAATACTGAGCTCCTGCTGCCGTATGTGTCCCTATTACTGCCCCTGATACCCCAATACTGAGCCGCTGCTGCCGTATGTGTCCTTATTACTACACCTGATACCCCAATACTGAGCCGCTGCTGCCGTATGTGTCCCTATTACTGCCCCTGATACCCCAATACTGAGCCGCTGCTGCCGTATGTGTCCTTATTACTACACCTGATACCCCAATACTGAGCAGCTGCTGCCGTATGTGTCCCTATTACTGCACCTGATACCCCAATACTGAGCCGCTGCTGCCGCATGTGTCCCTATTACTGCACCTGATACCTCAATACTGAGCCGCTGCTGCCGTATGTGTCCCTATTACTGCACCTGATACCCCAATACTGAGCCGCTGCTGCCGTATGTGTCCCTATTACTGCACCTGATACCCCAATACTGAGCCGCTGCTGCCGTATGTGTCCCTATTACTGCACCTGATACCCCAATACTGAGCCGCTGCTGCCATATGTGTCCCTATTACTGCACCTGATACCCCAATACTGAGCCTCTGCTGCCGTATGTGTCCCTATTACTGCACCTGATACCGCAATACTGAGCCACTGCTGCCGTATGTGTCGCTATTACTGCACCTGATACCCCAATACTGAGCCGCTGCTGCCGTATGTGTCCCTATTACTGCCCGATACCCCAATACTGAGCTGCTGCTGCCGTATGTGTCCCTATTACTGCTCCTGATACCCAAATACTGAGCCACTGCTGCCATATGTGTCCCTATTACTGCACCTGATACCCCAATAGTGAGCCGCTGCTGCCGTATGTGTCCCTATTACTGCTCCTGATACCCCAATACTGAGCCACTGCTGCCGTATGTGTCCCTATTACTGCACCTGATACCCCAATACTGAGCCTCTGCTGCCGTATGTGTCCCTATTACTGCACCTGATACCGCAATACTGAGCCACTGCTGCCGTATGTGTCGCTATTACTGCACCTGATACCCCAATACTGAGCCGCTGCTGCCGTATGTGTCCCTATTACTGCCCCTGATACCCCAATACTGAGCTGCTGCTGCCGTATGTGTCCCTATTACTGCTCCTGATACCCCAATACTGAGCCGCTGCTGCCGTATGTGTCCCTATTACTGCTCCTGATACCCCAATACTGAGCCGCTGCTGCCGTATGTGTCCCTATTACTGCACCTGATACCCCAATACTGAGCCGCTGCTGCCGTATGTGTCCCTATTACTACACCTGATACCTCAATACTGAGCCGCTGCTGCCGTATGTGTCCCTATTACTGCCCCTGATACCCCAATACTGAGCCGCTGCTGCCGTATGTGTCCTTATTACTACACCTGATACCCCAATACTGAGCAGCTGCTGCCGTATGTGTCCCTATTACTGCACCTGATACCTCAATACTGAGCCGCTGCTGCCGTATGTGTCCCTATTACTGCTCCTGATACCCCAATACTGAGCCACTGCTGCCATATGTGTCCCTATTACTGCACCTGATACCCCAATAGTGAGCCGCTGCTGCCGTATGTGTCCCTATTACTGCTCCTGATACCCCAATACTGAGCCACTGCTGCCGTATGTGTCCCTATTACTGCACCTGATACCCCAATACTGAGCCTCTGCTGCCGTATGTGTCCCTATTACTGCACCTGATACCGCAATACTGAGCCACTGCTGCCGTATGTGTCCCTATTACTGCACCTGATACCCCAATACTGAGCCGCTGCTGCCGTATGTGTCCCTATTACTGCCCCTGATACCCCAATACTGAGCCGCTGCTGCCGTATGTGTCCCTATTACTGCTCCTGATACCCCAATACTGAGCCGCTGCTGCCGTATGTGTCCCTATTACTGCTCCTGATACCCCAATACTGAGCCGCTGCTGCCGAATGTGTCCCTATTACTGCACCTGATACCCCAATACTGAGCCGCTGCTGCCGTATGTGTCCCTATTACTGCACCTGATACCCAAAACTGAGCCACTGCTGCCGTATGTGTCCCTATTACTGCACCTGATACCCCAATACTGAGCCGCTGCTGCCGTATGTGTCCCTATTACTGCTCCTGATACCCCAATACTGAGCCGCTGCTGCCGTATGTGTCCCTATTACTACACCTGATACCCCAATACTGAGCAGCTGCTGCCGTATGTGTCCCTATTACTGCTCCTGATACCCCAATACTGAGCCGCTGCTGCCGTATGTGTCCCTATTACTGCTCCTGATACCCCAATACTGAGCCGCTGCTGCCATATGTGTCCCTATTACTGCACCTGATACCCCAATACTGAGCCGCTGCTGCCGTATGTGTCCCTATTACTACACCTGATACCCCAATACTGAGCCGCTGCTGCCGTATGTGACCCTATTACTGCACCTGATACCCCAATACTGAGCCGCTGCTGCCGTATGTGTCCCTATTACTGCTCCTGATACCCCAATACTGAGCCGCTGCTGCCATATGTGTCCCTATTACTGCACCTGATACCCCAATACTGAGCCGCTGCTGCCGTATGTGTCCTTATTACTGCCCCTGATACCCCAATACTGAGCCGCTGCTGCCGTATGTGTCCCTATTACTGCACCTGATACCCCAATACTGAGCCGCTGCTGCCGTATGTGTCCCTATTACTACACCTGATACCCCAATACTGAGCCGCTGCTGCCGTATGTGTCCCTATTACTGCTCCTGATACCCCAATACTGAGCCGCTGCTGCCGTATGTGACCCTATTACTGCCCCTGATACCCCAATACTGAGCCGCTGCTGCCGTATGTGACCCTATTACTGCCCCTGATACCCCAATACTGAGCCGCTGCTGCCGTATGTGTCCCTATTACTACACCTGATACCCCAATACTGAGCCACTGCTGCCGTATGTGTCCCTATTACTGCACCTGATACCCCAATACTGAGCCGCTGCTGCCGTATGTGTCCCTATTACTGCACCTGATACCCCAATACTGAGCCGCTGCTGCCGTATGTGTCCCTATTACTGCACCTGATACCCAACTACTGAGCAGCTGCTGCCGTATGTGTCCCTATTACTGCACATGATACCCCAATACTGAGCCGCTGCCGTATGTGTCACTATTACTGCCCCTGATACCCCAATACTGAGCCACTGCTGCCGTATGTGTCCCTATTACTGCACCTGATAGCACAATACTGAGCCGCTGCTGCCGTATGTGTCCCTATTACTGCCCCTGATACCCCAATACTGAGCCGCTGCTGCCGTATGTGTCCCTATTACTGCACCTGATACCCCAATACTGAGCCACTGCTGCCGTATGTGTCCCTATTACTGCACCTGATACCCCAATACTGAGCCACTGCTGCCGTATGTGTCCCTATTACTGCACCTGATACCCCAATACTGAGCCGCTGCTGCCGTATGTGTCCCTATTACTGCACCTGATACCCCAATACTGAGCCACTGCTGCCGTATGTGTCCCTATTACTGCACCTGATACCCCAATACTGAGCCACTGCTGCCGTATGTGTCCCTATTACTGCACCTGATACCCCAATACTGAGCCTCTGCTGCCGTATGTGTCCTTTTTACTGCACCTGATACCCCAATACTGAGCAGCTGCTGCCGTATGTGTCCCTATTACTGCCCCTGATACCCCAATACTGAGCCACTGCTGCCGTATGTGTCCCTATTACTGCACCTGATACCCCAATACTGAGCCACTGCTGCCGTATGTGTCCCTATTACTGCACCTGATACCCCAATACTGAGCCTCTGCTGCCGTATGTGTCCTTATTACTGCACCTGATACCCCAATACTGAGCAGCTGCTGCCGTATGTGTCCCTATTACTGCACCTGATACCCCAATACTGAGCCACTGCTGCCGTATGTGTCCCTATTACTGCACCTGATACCCCAATACTGAGCCGCTGCTGCCGTATGTGTCCCTATTACTGCACCTGATACCCCAATACTGAGCCTCTGCTGCCATATGTGTCCCTATTACTACACCTGATACCCCAATACTGAGCCGCTGCTGCCGTATGTGTCCTTATTACTGCCCCTGATACCCCAATACTGAGCCTCTGCTGCCGTATGTGTCCCTATTACTGCACCTGATACCCCAATACTGAGCCTCTGCTGCCGTATGTGTCCTTATTACTGCACCTGATACCCCAATACTGAGCCGCTGCTGCCGTATGTGTCCCTATTACTGCTCCTCATACCCCAATACTGAGCCTCTGCTGCCGTATGTGTCCATATTACTGCACCTGATATCCCAATACTGAGCCGCTGCTGCCGTATGTGTCCCTATTACTGCACCTGATACCCAACTACTGAGCAGCTGCTGCCGTATGTGTCCCTATTACTGCACCTGATACCCCAATACTGAGCCTCTGCTGCCATATGTGTCCCTATTACTACACCTGATACCCCAATACTGAGCCGCTGCTGCCGTATGTGTCCTTATTACTGCACCTGATACCCCAATACTGAGCCTCTGCTGCCGTATGTGTCCCTATTACTGCACCTGATACCCCAATACTGAGCTGCTGCTGCCGTATGTGACCCTACTACTGCATCTGATACCCCAATACTGAGCTGCTGCTGCCGTATGTGACCCTACTACTGCATCTGATACCCCAATACTGAGCTGCTGCTGCCGTATGTGACCCTATTACTACACCTGATACCCCAATACTGAGCCGCTGCTGCCGTATGTGTCCACATTACTGTACCTGATACCCCAATACTGAGCTGCTGCTACCGTATGTGTCCCTATTACTGCCCCTAATATCCCAATACTGAGCCGCTGCTGCCGTATGTGTCCCTATTACTGCACCCGATACCCCAATACTGAGCTGCTGCTGCCGTATGTGTCCCTATTACTGCACCTGATACCCCAATACTGAGCCGCTGCTGCCGTATGTGTCCCTATTACTGCACCTGATACCCCAATACTGAGCCGCTGCTGCCGTATGTGTCCACATTACTGCACCTGATACCCCAATACTGAGCAGCTGCTGCCGTATGTGTCCCTATTACTGCACCTGATACCCCAATACTGAGCCGCTGCTGCCCTATGTGTCCCTATTACTGCACCTGATACCCCAATACTGAGCCTCTGCTGCCGTATGTGTCCTTATTACTGCACCTGATACCCCAGTACTGAGCAGCTGCTGCCGTATGTGTCCCTATTACTGCACCTGATACCCCAATACTGAGCCGCTGCTGCCGTATGTGTCCCTATTACTGCACCTGATACCCCAATACTGAGCCGCTGCTGCCGTATGTGTCCCTATTACTGCACCTGATACCCCAATACTGAGCTGCTGCTGCCGTATGTGTCCCTATTACTGCACCTGATACCCCAATACTGAGCCGCTGCTGCCGTATGTGTCCCTATTACTGCACCTGATACCCCAATACTGAGCTGCTGCTGCCGTATGTGTCCCTATTACTGCACCTGATACCCCAATACTGAGCCTCTGCTGCCGTATGTGTCCCTATTACTGCACCTGATACCCCAATACTGAGCTGCTGCTGCCGTATGTGACCCTACTACTGCATCTGATACCCCAATACTGAGCTGCTGCTGCTGTATGTGACCCTACTACTGCATCTGATACCCCAATACTGAGCTGCTGCTGCCGTATGTGACCCTATTACTACACCTGATACCCCAATACTGAGCCGCTGCTGCCGTATGTGTCCACATTACTGTACCTGATACCCCAATACTGAGCTGCTGCTACCGTATGTGTCCCTATTACTGCCCCTAATATCCCAATACTGAGCCGCTGCTGCCGTATGTGTCCCTATTACTGCACCCGATACCCCAATACTGAGCCGCTGCTGCCTTATGTGTCCCTATTACTGCACCTGATACCCCAATACTGAGCCGCTGCTGCCGTATGTGTCCCTATTACTGCATCTGATACCCCAACCAATACTGAGCCGCTGCTGCCGTATGTGTCCCTATTACTGCATCTGATACCCCAATACTGAGCCGCTGCTGCCGTGTGTCCTTATTACTGCACCTGATACCCCAATACTATAATAATAATTTTTATTTATATAGCGCCAACATATTCCGCAGCGCTTTACAAATTATAGAGGGGACTTGTACAGACAATAGACATTACAGCATAACAGAAATCACAGTTCAAAACAGATACCAGGAGGAGTGAGGGCCCTGCTCGCAAGCTTACAAACTATGAGGAAAAGGGGAGACACGAGAGGTGGATGGTAACAATTGCTTTAGTTATTCGGACCAGCCATAGTGTAAGGCTCGGGTGTTCATGTAAAGCTGCATGAACCAGTTAACTGCCTAAGTATGTAGCATTCATTTATTTTCTTTATTATTTTTATTTATCATTTAATTATTATTATTAATTTCTTATTCTAGTATTTTTTATTTATTTTTTATTTCATCACTATTTCCTTCTATGTTTACATAAATATTACGGATAACTATTATATTCGTCTGTACATACGTCTATATACACATGCAATGTTTTGCCACTATATGTATCTTTCCATACTTGTTGGTAATTAATTTTTTTTACCACAATTAATTTCAATTTTATACATTACATTTCATATTATTCATACACTCCCCCCCCCCTTTTTTCACCATTTAGCACCTATATATATATATTCATAGGCATATGCTGTATTTTTGTGCACTCATCCATTTATTTATTATTAATTATTATGTTTCAATCTTATTCCATTATGTTTGCACTTATTCATTTTTTCATGCATCCTTTTTTTCCATATATTTTTTCATTTTTCGTCTTAGTCCAATTCATATATATATTCTTTTGTCCTTCATATATATTTCTTTGTCCTTTTTATTTTTATTCTTATGCTGTATTTCGCAGTACCCTTTTTTTTTTTACAAATACAAGGACCTTCCGGTTTTTCTCTTTCTCTTTATTTACCTTCCAGGACCTTTTTACCACATGACCTTTTCCTACCAATAACAGCGGGCCGGTTGGAACGCACATTGCCATTGTGTTCCAGGTGTTCCCGCCTGCCGGCCATACGCCCCTGGGTGCCGCGTCAGCAGATCGCGACGCCTGGGATCACGTGGGCTGGCGGCGGTGAACTCCATGGTTGCCTCCAATGGTTAGTGCGCGTCGCCATACATCCGCTCCTGTTCTCATCGGCTGCTCCTAGCATAAATACTTCCCCACCTCTGGATGACGCCACCCCCCTGACGAAGGCAGACGCCAAAACGCGCGTCGGCGCTTGGCGCATCCAGGGGACTTCTCTTTACTCCAGCATCAGGTAATTACTATATGGCCCTTAGTCAGGAATCATTCCTTTGCACATAATTAGTGTCTACTTCTACTATTTATATAGCGCCATCTTTTGGCCACTTATGGTATTTGCACCTGCACTTTATTTTCTATTTTCTCTGGCATATATATATATATATATATACCTGCTATACTACCTTGCTGGTGTGTGGTATTTGCATAATAATATATATGAAATATTTGGCTATATAAATTTGCCAGTTTATTCTATTTAATATATTATAATTATTTATTGCCACATCTATTTTTGTACCTGATGATGTCTTCTGTCCCCTGGCATAGCGTTTACTTTGGTTTCCCCCCCCCACACACACACACACAGACGTTGTTGGATATTCCCAATAAATATTTTCATTCAGTGTATTGTTGGACTTGTGATCGGTCTTTTTTTTTGCTTTTTTCTAAATGTAACATGAGCAGTGATTTTCCTAGGTGAGGAGACCTGCAGAGTAATATACATCTGTGATCAGAATGGAGCGCCCCCAGACGCAGGGCCGCGGGTTACTCGGTACCGGTCCTCTCTATCTCGGTCCTGGGGCTGTCACGGTGGCTGGACCCGGTCCGTGACCCTGCTAAGGGGCGTCCAATAAAAGGTGATGAAAGTTTGTCAAGGGTTCGTGACGCCACCTGTGGTGTTCAGTCAGGGTGACCGACGCTGCTTGGGGTCCACTGGGGTGATGGAATGGCAGCTAGATGGAATACCTTCCCACAGGTGAAGTATGTCCCCAGGGCTTTCCAGTAGTGTAGGTGGTGATGATGTGAGGCGCGGTTAATAAAGAGGACACAGGGTTGCAGTCTCTTTACCTTTTACTGAAGACTTCGGGATCCGCAATCCAGAGCACGTTCAACCGGGCTAGCACAGACCGGCCGGTCCGAAGGCACATCCAGAGTTCCCTTTGTAGGTGGAAATCAGTGCCTACCACTAGCGCCTGTGTGTTGTAGTCCTTCCCTGCTGAGCATTCGGGATAGTCCTCACAACTTTCGTATTCGTTCTTTCTCTCTCCGTCCCCCAAGTTTATCTGGCTAGGACGCACCCGTATGACGGGTAGGCTCGGAGCTATTCTGGGACCCTAGAGACGCCCCTCTCCACGTTTGCCCCCTATGTCTGCTTAGGTGATGTAAGGTAGACAGCCAACCTATAATCAACTGTCCTGCTGCTGTTTGAAGTAATGCTTGAAGTCAGTTACTTCCTCGGCGTTCCGGCCACCGGCTACGCACCTCAGTAGGATGTTGCCGATCTTGGGGCACGACTCCTACTGGTTCTATCTCCTTTGTGCGGTGATCTCGTTTCTCACTTCTCCACAATATACTTCGCTTCGTGTCCTTCCTTAAGATGCCGCCGCAAGACAGTGCAGGTGCGGCTCCGTAACTGTCAGGAACCCACCTCTGACAGGTCCTCCCTGGAGCTCTCCTAGGCTGCTTTCTGACTAACTTCCTATCCAACCCTGTAATGATCCGGTGGTTTGGACAAATAATGGACCTGATTGTTACTGATAATAAGGACGAGCTCTGGGACGTGGGAACTCTGCTGACCGCAATCCCTAAACCTATCAAAACACACTAGAAATAGCCGTGGATTGCGCCTAACGCTCCCTATGCAACTTGGCACAGCCTAAGAAACTAGCTAGCCCTGAAGATAGAAAAATAAAGCCTACCTTGCCTCAGAGAAATTCCCCAAAGGAAAAGGCAGCCCCCCACATATAATGACTGTGAGTAAAGACGAAAATACAAACACAGAGATGAAATAGATTTAGCAAAGTGAGGCCCGACTTACTGAACAGACCGAGGATAGAAAAGGTTACTTTGCGGTCAGCACAAAAACCTACAAAAGAACACGCAGAGAGTGCAGGGAAAAATACGTTCCGCACCGACTCACGGTGCGGGAGGCGCCCCTCTGCGTCCCAGAGCTTCCAGCAAGCAAGGCAATATTGACAAAAGCAAGCTGGACAGAAAAAATAGCAAACAAGCAAAATAGCACAGAGGAACTTAGCTTCTGCTGGAGCAACAGGAACTCAGAACGATCCAGGAGCGAACTAGAGCCATAGTACAACATTGACAGCTGGCATGGGGCAAAGATCTAAGTGGAGTTAAATAGAGAAGCCCACTAACGAATTAGCCTAGTCACCTGTGGAAGGAACCTCAGAAACACCCACAGGCACCAGAGAAAGTCCATGGACAAAACCAGCCGAAGTACCATTCATGACCACAGGAGGGAGCCTGACAACAGAATTCACAACAGTACCCCCCCCCCCCTTGAGGAGGGGTCACCGAACCCTCACGTGAACCCCCAGGCCGACCAGGATGAGCCAAATGAAAGGCACGAAACAGATTGGCCGCATGAACATCAGAGGCAAAAACCCAGGAATTATCCTCCTGACCATAACCCTTCCACTTGACCAAGTACTGGAGTTTCCGTCTCGAAATACGAGAATCCAAAATCTTCTCCACCACATACTCCAACTCCCCCTCAACCAACACCAGAGCAGGAGGGTCAACGGATGGAACCACAGGCGCCACGTATCTCCGCAATAACGACCTATGGAACACATTATGGATGGCAAAAGAATCTGGAAGGGCCAAACGAAATGACACAGGATTGATAACCTCAGAAATTTTATACGGACCAATGAAACGAGGCTTAAACTTAGGAGAGGAAACCTTCATAGGAACATAACGAGACGACAACCAAACTAAATCCCCAACACGAAGTCGGGGACCCACACAGCGCCGGCGGTTAGCGAAACGTTGAGCCCTCTCCTGGGACAATGTCAAATTGTCCACCACATGAGTCCAAATCTGCTGCAACCTATCCACCACAGTATCTACACCAGGACAGTCCGAAGACTCAACCTGCCCTGAAGAGAAACGAAGATGGAAACAAGAATTGCAGAAAAACGGCGAAACCAAAGTAGCCGAGCTGGCCCGATTATTAAGGGCAAACTCAGCCAACGGCAAAAAGGACACCCAATCATCCTGATCAGCAGAAACAAAGCATCTCAGATATGTTTCCAACGTCTGATTAGTTCGTTCGGTTTGGCCATTTGTCTGAGGATAGAAAGCCGAGGAAAAAGACAAATCAATGCCCATCCTAGCACAAAAGGATCGCCAAAACCTCGAAACAAACTGGAAACCTCTGTCCGAAACGATGTTCTGCGGGATGCCATGTAAACGAACCACGTGCTGGAAAAACAATGGCACCAAATCAGAGGAGGAAGGCAATTTAGACAAGGGTACCAAATGGACCATCTTAGAAAAGCGATCACAAACCACCCAAATGACTGACATCTTTTGAGAGACGGGGAGATCCGAAATAAAATCCATAGAAATATGCGTTCAGGGCCTCTTCGGGACCGGCAAGGGCAAAAGCAACCTACTAGCACGAGAACAGCAGGGCTTAGCCCGAGCACAAGTCCCACAGGACTGCACAAAAGAACGCACATCCCGTGACAAAGACGGCCACCAAAAGGATCTAGCCACCAAATCTCTGGTACCAAAGATTCCAGGATGCCCAGCCAACACCGAACAATGAACCTCAGAGATAACTCTACTAGTCCATTTATCAGGGACAAACAGTTTCTCTGCTGGGCAACGGTCAGGTCTATCAGCCTGAAATTTTTGCAGCACCCGCCGCAAATCAGGGGAGATGGCAGACAAAATTATCCCCTCTTTGAGAATACCTGCCGGCTCAGAAACACCCGGAGAGTCAGGCACAAAACACCTTGACAGGGCATCAGCCTTCACATTCTTAGAGCCCGGAAGGTACGAAACCACAAAATCAAAACAGGAGAAAAACAGCGACCAACGAGCCTGTCTAGGATTCAACCGTTTGGCAGACTCAAGATAAGTCAAATTTTTGTGATCTGTCAAGACCACCACGCGATGCTTGGCTCCTTCAAGCCAATGACGCCACTCCTCGAATGCCCACTTCATGGCCAACAATTCTCGATTACCAACATCATAATTGCGCTCAGCAGGCGAAAACTTTCTAGAAAAGAAAGCACATGGCTTCATCACCGAGCCATCAGAACTTTTTTGCGACAAAACAGCCCCTGCCCCAATCTCAGAAGCATCAACCTCGACCTGAAACGGGAGCGAAACATCTGGCTGGGACAACACAGGGGCAGAAGAAAAACGACGCTTCAATTCCTGAAAAGCATCCACGGCCGCAGAAGACCAATTGACCACATCAGCACCCTTCTTGGTCAAATCAGTCAACGGTTTAGCAACACTAGAAAAACTAGCGATGAAGCGACGATAAAAATTAGCAAAGCCCAGGAACTTCTGCAGGCTCTTCACAGATGTCGGCTGAGTCCAATCATGAATGGCCTGGAATTTAACAGGGTCCATCTCGACAGTAGAAGGGGAAAAAATGAACCCCAAAAATGAAACCTTCTGAACTCCAAAGAGACACTTTGACCCCTTCACAAACAAGGAATTAGCACGAAGGACCTGGAACACCATTCTGACCTGCTTCACATGAGACTCCCAATCATCCGAAAAGACCAAAATATCATCCAAATACACAATCAGGAATTTATCCAGGTACTCTCGGAAGATGTCATGCATAAAAGACTGAAATACTGATGGAGCATTGGAAAGCCCGAATGGCATCACCAGGTACTCAAAATGGCCCTCGGGCGTATTAAATGCTGTTTTCCATTCATCGCCCCATTTAATACGCACAAGATTATACGCCCCTCGAAGGTCTATCTTGGTAAACCAACTAGCCCCTTTAATACGAGCAAACAAGTCTGACAGCAACGGCAAAGGATACTAAAATTTGACTGTAATTTTATTAAGAAGGCGGTAATCAATACAAGGTCTCAAAGAACCATCCTTCTTGGCCACAAAAAAGAACCCTGCTCCCAATGGTGACGACGACGGGCGAATATGACCCTTCTCCAAGGACTCCTTTATATAACTCCGCATAGCGGCGTGCTCTGGCACAGATAAATTGAACAATCGGCCCTTAGGAAACTTACTACCAGGAATCAAATTAATTGCACAATCGCAATCCCTATGAGGAGGTAGGGCACTGGCTTTGGGCTCATCAAATACATCCCGATAATCCGACAAAAACTCTGGAACTTCAGAAGGAGTGGAAGATGAAATTGACAAAAATGGAACATCACCATGTACCCCCTGACAACCCCAGCTGGACACAGACATAGATTTCCAGTCCAATACTGGATTATGGACCTGTAGCCATGGTAACCCTAAAACGACCACATCATGCAGATTATGTAACACCAAAAAACGGATATCCTCCTGATGTGCAGGAGCCATGCACATGGTCAATTGGGTCTAGTACTGTGGCTTATTCTTGGCCAAAGGCATAGCATCAATTCCTCTCAATGGAATAGGATAGATGCCCTTAATCTGGTAGACTGGGACAATATCCTCAGAAATGAGAATACAGATAATAAATGGAAAATGTTTAAGAACATCCTAAATAGGCAGTGTAAGCGGTTTATACCTTGTGGGAATAAAAGGAATAGAAATAGGAAAAACCCAATGTGGCTAAACAAAGAAGTAAGACAGGCAATTAACAGTAAAAAGAAAGCATTTGCACTACTAAAGCAGGATGGCACCATTGAAGCTCTAAAAAACTATAGGGAGAAAAATACTTTATCTAAAAAACTAATTAAAGCTGCCAAAAAGGAAACAGAGAAGCACATTGCTAAGGAGAGTAAAACTAATCCCAAACTGTTCTTCAACTATATCAATAGTAAAAGAATAAAAACTGAAAATGTAGGCCCCTTAAAAAATAGTGAGGAAAGAATGGTTGTAGATGACGAGGAAAAAGCTAACATATTAAACACCTTCTTCTCCACGGTATTCACGGTGGAAAATGAAATGCTAGGTGAAATCCCAAGAAACAATGAAAACCCTATATTAAGGGTCACCAATCTAACCCAAGAAGAGGTGCGAAACCGGCTAAATAAGATTAAAATAGATAAATCTCCGGGTCCGGATGGCATACACCCACGAGTACTAAGAGAACTAAGTAATGTAATAGATAAACCATTATTTCTTATTTTTAGTGACTCTATAGCGACAGGGTTTGTTCCGCAGGACTGGCGCATAGCAAATGTGGTGCCAATATTCAAAAAGGGCTCTAAAAGTGAACCTGGAAATTATAGGCCAGTAAGTCTAACCTCTATTGTTGGTAAAATATTTGAAGGGTTTCTGAGGGATGTTATTCTGGATTATCTCAATGAGAATAACTGTTTAACTCCATATCAGCATGGGTTTATGAGAAATCGCTCCTGTCAAACCAATCTAATCAGTTTTTATGAAGAGGTAAGCTATAGACTGGACCACGGTGAGTCATTGGACGTGGTATATCTCGATTTTTCCAAAGCGTTTGATACCGTGCCGCACAAGAGGTTGGTACACAAAATGAGAATGCTTGGTCTGGGGGAAAATGTGTGTAAATGGGTTAGTAACTGGCTTAGTGATAGAAAGCAGAGGGTGGTTATAAATGGTATAGTCTCTAACTGGGTCGCTGTGACCAGTGGGGTACCGCAGGGGTCAGTATTGGGACCTGTTCTCTTCAACATATTCATTAATGATCTGGTAGAAGGTTTACACAGTAAAATATCGATATTTGCAGATGATACAAAACTATGTAAAGCAGTTAATACAAGAGAAGATAGTATTCTGCTACAGATGGATCTGGATAAGTTGGAAACTTGGGCTGAAAGGTGGCAGATGAGGTTTAACAATGATAAATGTAAGGTTATACACATGGGAAGAGGGAATCAATATCACCATTACACACTGAATGGGAAACCACTGGGTAAATCTGACAGGGAGAAGGACTTGGGGATCCTAGTTAATGATAAACTTACCTGGAGCAGCCAGTGCCAGGCAGCAGCTGCCAAGGCAAACAGGATCATGGGGTGCATTAAAAGAGGTCTGGATACACATGATGAGAGCATTATACTGCCTCTGTACAAATCCCTAGTTAGACCGCACATGGAGTACTGTGTCCAGTTTTGGGCACCGGTGCTCAGGAAGGATATAATGGAACTAGAGAGAGTACAAAGGAGGGCAACAAAATTAATAAAGGGGATGGGAGAACTACAATACCCAGATAGATTAGCGAAATTAGGATTATTTAGTCTAGAAAAAAGACGACTGAGGGGCGATCTAATAACCATGTATAAGTATATAAGGGGACAATACAAATATCTCGCTGAGGATCTGTTTATACCAAGGAAGGTGACGGGCACAAGGGGGCATTCTTTGCGTCTGGAGGAGAGAAGGTTTTTCCACCAACATAGAAGAGGATTCTTTACTGTTAGGGCAGTGAGAATCTGGAATTGCTTGCCTGAGGAGGTGGTGATGGCGAACTCAGTCGAGGGGTTCAAGAGAGGCCTGGATGTCTTCCTGGAGCAGAACAATATTGTATCATACAATTATTAGGTTCTGTAGAAGGACGTAGATCTGGGGATTTATTATGATGGAATATAGGCTGAACTGGATGGACAAATGTCTTTTTTTCGGCCTTACTAACTATGTTACTATGTTACTATGATACTGCAAGGGCTCCAAGAAAAAACCACAGCGCCTAGCATACTCCAAGTCCATCAAATTCAGGGCAGCGCCTGAATCCACAAATGCCATAACAGAATAGGACGACAAAGAGCAAATTAGAGTAACGGACAAAAGAAATTTAGACTGTACCGTACCAATGGTGGCAAACCTAGCGAACCGCTTAGTGCGCTTAGGACAATCGGAGATAGCATGAGTGGAATCACCACAGTAAAAACATAGCCCATTCTGACGTCTGTGTTCCTGCCGTTCAGCTCTGGTCAAAGTCCCATCACACTGCATAGGCTCAGGCCCATGCTCAGATAATACCGCCAAATGGTGCACAGTTTTACGCTCACGCAAGCGCCGATCGATCTGATTAGCCAGAGACATAGACTCATTCAGACCAGCAGGCATGGGAAATCCCACCATGACATCTTTAAGGGCTTCAGAGAGACCCTTTCTGAAGATTGCTGCCAGGGCACATTCATTCCACTGAGTGAGCACAGACCACTTTCTAAACTTCTGACAATATATCTCTGCTTCATCCTGACCCTGACATAGAGCCAGCAAGATTTTCTCTGCCTGATCCACTGAATTAGGTTCGTCATAAAGCAATCCGAGCGCCAGGAAAAACGCATCTACATCACGCAATGCCGGGTCTCCTGGCGCAAGAGAAAATGCCCAGTCTTGAGGGTCGCCGCGCACAGACCGGCCGGTCCGAAGGCACATCCAGAGTTCCCTTTGTAGGTGGAAATCAGTGCCTACCACTAGCGCCTGTGTGTTGTAGTCCTTCCCTGCTGAGCATTCGGGATAGTCCTCACAACTTTCGTATTCGTTCTTTCTCTCTCCGTCCCCCAAGTTTATCTGGCTAGGACGCACCCGTATGACGGGTAGGCTCGGAGCTATTCTGGGACCCTAGAGACGCCCCTCTCCACGTTTGCCCCCTATGTCTGCTTAGGTGATGTAAGGTAGACAGCCAACCTATAATCAACTGTCCTGCTGCTGTTTGAAGTAATGCTTGAAGTCAGTTACTTCCTCGGCGTTCCGGCCACCGGCTACGCACCTCAGTAGGATGTTGCCGATCTTGGGGCACGACTCCTACTGGTTCTATCTCCTTTGTGCGGTGATCTCGTTTCTCACTTCTCCACAATATACTTCGCTTCGTGTCCTTTCTTAAGATGCCGCCGCAAGACAGTGCAGGTGCGGCTCCGTAACTGTCAGGAACCCACCTCTGACAGGTCCTCCCTGGAGCTCTCCTAGGCTGCTTTCTGACTAACTTCCTATCCAACCCTGTAATGATCCGGTGGTTTGGACAAATAATGGACCTGATTGTTACTGATAATAAGGACGAGCTCTGGGACGTGGGAACTCTGCTGACCGCAATCCCTAAACCTATCAAAACACACTAGAAATAGCCGTGGATTGCGCCTAACGCTCCCTATGCAACTCGGCACAGCCTAAGAAACTAGCTAGCCCTGAAGATAGAAAAATAAAGCCTACCTTGCCTCAGAGAAATTCCCCAAAGGAAAAGGCAGCCCCCCACATATAATGACTGTGAGTAAAGATGAAAATACAAACACAGAGATGACATAGAGCCAGCAAGATTTTCTCTGCCTGATCCACTGAATTAGGTTCGTCATAAAGCAATCCGAGCGCCAGGAAAAACGCATCTACATCACGCAATGCCGGGTCTCCTGGCGCAAGAGAAAATGCCCAGTCTTGAGGGTCGCCGCGCAACAAGGAAATAACGATCCTTACCTATTGAACAGGATCACCTGAGGAGCAAGGTTTCAAAGCTAGAAACAATTTACAATTATTTTTGAAATTCAAGAACTTAGATCTATCACCAAAAAATAAATCAGGAATTGGAATCCTAGGCTCTGACATCGGATTCTGAACCACAAAATCTTGAATGTTTTGTACCCTTGTAGTGAGATTATCCATCCAAGAGGACAGACCTTGAATGTCCATGTCTACACCTGTGTTCTGAACCACCCAGAGGTAAAGGGGAAAAGTGAGACAGAACACGCTGCAAAGAAAAAAAAATGGTCTCAGAGCTTCACTTATCCCTCTATTGAGATGCATCAATACTTTTGGCCAGCTGTACTGTTATGATCCGGTGGTTTGGACAAATAATGGACCTGATTGTTACTGATAATAAGGACGAGCTCTGGGACGTGGGAACTCTGCTGACCGCAATCCCTAAACCTATCAAAACACACTAGAAATAGCCGTGGATTGCGCCTAACGCTCCCTATGCAACTCGGCACAGCCTAAGAAACTAGCTAGCCCTGAAGATAGAAAAATAAAGCCTACCTTGCCTCAGAGAAATTCCCCAAAGGAAAAGGCAGCCCCCCACATATAATGACTGTGAGTAAAGATGAAAATACAAACACAGAGATGAAATAGATTTAGCAAAGAGAGGCCCGACTTACTGAACAGACCGAGGATAGAAAAGGTTACTTTGCGGTCAGCACAAAAACCTACAAAAGACCACGCAGAGAGTGCAGGGAAAAATACCTTCCGCACCGACTCACGGTGCGGGAGGCGCCCCTCTGCGTCCCAGAGCTTCCAGCAAGCAAGGCAATATTGACAAAAGCAAGCTGGACAGAAAAAATAGCAAACAAGCAAAATAGCACAGAGGAACTTAGCTTCTGCTGGAGCAACAGGAACTCAGAACGATCCAGGAGCGAACTAGAGCCATAGTACAACATTGACAGCTGGCATGGGGCAAAGATCTAAGTGGAGTTAAATAGAGCAGCCCACTAACGAATTAGCCTCATCACCTGTGGAAGGAACCTCAGAAACACCCACAGGCACCAGAGAAAGTCCATGGACAGAACCAGCCGAAGTACCATTCATGACCACAGGAGGGAGCCTGACAACAGAATTCACAACACAACCCCCAGTTTTACCAGAGTGTGAGGAGTGGCCTAATACATAGAGCCTTTTGCTCCCCCTAGTGGCCGGAGTGTGAAGTGTAATGTGTGACTGTGATACCTGGTCAGAAGAACTCCTTCAGTGCCATCAGACGTACCATCACTCCCCTTAGTGGCAGAGCAACATTACTGCAACGACCAGGACTCTGGGGCGCTGCAAGAACTTACTTAGGGTAGGTGCACACATTGCCGCCGTAAGGTCAGGATTGGAGACACTGGGACATGATTGAATACATGGGGCAGGATGGAGACAGATGGTGTATGATCATGGGGTAGGATGGATACAGCTGGGGCAGGATCATGGCACAGATGGGGTAGGATGGGGAGATCATATGGGCAGGATAGCACAGGTGAAGCAGGATGGAGAGATCATATGTATTTATTTTATTTTTTGAGAATACGGTTTTAAATGGGGGGGCGGTCCTATTACTGTGCAGAGCAACACTCTTTTTTCTTCATCTGGTGTAGTTTAGAATTTGGGAAAAAAATAACTAATGTGTTCTGCAATCGGTGCTCTAGATAACTTATTTGCTGCAGAGGTGAGCCGTGGCTGGATGAAGTTACGACGGTCTGTGCTGGATGAAGATTAAAAGCAAAGATGAAAGACTTCACCTAGAGATGTCACTGGTGAGTCAGTGTGTTACCTGTACACTAACACTATATGCTGTATACTTTATAGAGGTCCTCTGTACAATGTCACGAGTGATCACTGTATTACCTTTATATTATACACTATATATATTTTTGCATCTGATGGTAGATTTATGATGGGTGATCCTGTCCGACATGTTGTGTAGTCTCACCGATATATAACAGACCCCAGGGGCATTTAATGACAGATAGGAAAGTCGATCTGTCATTGGCTATAGCAGAACAAAGTGAAGGTTCTGGAGTGGCCATCTCAGTCTCCTGACCTCAATACCATTGCGCCACTCTGGGGAGATCTCAAGCGCACAGTTCATGCTAGACAGCCCAGGAACTTACAGGAACTGGAAGCTTTTTGCCAAGAAGAATGGGCAGCTTTACCATCTGAGAAAATAAAGAACCTCATCCACAACTACCACAAAAGACTTCAAGCTGTCATTGATGTTAGAGGGGGCAATACACGGTATTAAGAAATGGGGTATGTGAACTTTTGATCAGAGTAATTTGGATGTTTTGGGCTGTAATTATGATTTAAAAAAGAGAAAACACATTAGTTTGACAGTCAATGGCTTTAACCCCTTAGTGACAGAGCCAATTTGGTACTTAATGACCAGGCCAATATTTGCAATTCTGACCACTGTCATTTTATGAGGTTATAACTCTGGAACGCTACAACGGATCCCGCTGATTCTGAGATTGTTTTTTCGTGACATATTGTACTTCATGTTAGTGGTAACATTTCTTCGATATTACTTGCGATTATTTATGAAAAAAACGGAAATATGGCGAAAATTTTTAAAATTTAGCAATTTTCAAACTTTGTATTTTTATGCCCTTAAATCAGAGAGATATGTCACAAAAAAATAGTTAATAAATAACATTTCCCACATGTCTACTTTACATCAGCACAATTTTGGAAACAAAATTTTTTTTTGTTAGGGAGTTATAAGGGTTAAAAGTTGACCAGCAATTTCTCATTTTTACAACACCATTTTTTTTTAGGGACCACATCACATTTGAAGTCATTTTGAGGGGTCTATATGATAGAAAATAATGAATTGTGACACCATTCTAAAAACTACACCCCTCAAGGTTCTCAAAACCACATTCAAGAAGTTTATTAACCCTTTACGTGCTTCACAGGAACTGAAACAATGTGGAAGGAAAAAATGAACATTTAACTTTTTTTTGCAAACATCTTAATTCAGAACCATTTTTTTTATTTTCACAAGTGTAAAAACAGAAATGTAACCATAAATTTTGTTATGCAATTTCTCCTGAATACGCCAATACCCCATATGTGGGGGTTAACCACTTTTTGGGCGCACCGCAGAACTTAGAAGTGAAGGAGCGCCGTTTGACTTTTTCAATGCAGAATTGGCTGGAATTGAGATCGGACGCCATGTCACGTTTAGAGAGCCCCTGATGTGCCTAAACAGTGGAAACTCCCCACAAGTGACACCATTTTGGAAACTAGACCCCTTAAGGAACTTATCTAGATGTGTGGTGAGCACTTTGAACCCCCAAGTGCTTCACAGAAGTTTATAACGTAGAGCCGTGAATATAAAAAATCGCTTTTGTTTACACAAAAATGATCTTTTCGCCCACAAATTTTTATTTTCACAAGGGTAACAGGATAAATTAGACCACAAAAGTTGTTGTGCATTTTCTCCTGAGTACGCTGATACCCAATATGTGGGGGTAAACCACTGTTAGGGCGCACCGCAGAGCTTGGAAGAGAAGGAGTGCCGTTTTACTTTTTCAATGTAGAATAGGCTGGAATTGAGATTGGACGCCATGTCGCGTTTGGAGAGCCCCTGATGTGCCTAAACAGTGGAAACCCCCCACAAGTGACACCATTTTGGAAATTAGACCCCTTAAGGAACTTATCTAGATGTGTGGCGTGCACTTTGAACCCCCATGTGCTTCACAGAAGTTTATAACGTAGAGCCGTGAAAAAAAAAATTGCATTTTTTCTACAAAAATGATCTTTTTGCCCACAAATTTTTATTTTCACAAGGGTAACAGGAGAAATTAGACCACTAAAGTTGTTGTGCAATTTCTCCTGAGTACGTCGATACCCAATATGTGGGGGTAAACCACTGTTTGGGCGCACCGCAGAGCTTGGAAGAGAAAGAGTGCCGTTTTACTTTTTCAATGTAGAATAGGCTGGAATTGAGATCGGACGCTATGTCGCGTTTGGAGAGCCCCTGATGTGCCTAAACAGTAGAAATCCCCCACAAGTGACCCCATTTTGGAAACTAGACCCCCCATGGAACTTATCTAGATGTGTGGTGAGAACCTTGAATGCCCAAGTGCTTCACAGAAGATTATAATGCAGAGCCGTGAAAATAAAAAATATTTTTTTTTCCACAAAAAAAGATTTTTTTTAGCCCCCAAGTTATTATTTTCACAAGGGTAACAAGAGAAATTGGACCCCAAAAGTTGTTGTCCAATTTGTCCTGAGTATGCTGGTACCCCATATGTGGGGGTAAACCACTGTTTGGGTGCACGGCAGAGCTCGGAAGGAAGGAGCGCCGTTTTGGAATGCAGACTTTGATAGAATGGTCTGCGGGTATTATGTTGCGTTTGCAGAGCCCCTGATGTACCTAACCAGTTGAAACCCTACACAAGTGACCCAATTTTGGAAACTAGACCCCCCAAGGAACTTATCTAGATGTGTGGTGAGAACTTTGAATGCCCAAGTGCTTCACAGAAGTTTAGAATGCAGAGTCGTGAAAATAAAAAATATTTTTTTTTCCACAAAAAAGATATTGTAGCCCCCAAGTTTTTATTTTCACAAGGGTAACAGGAGAAATTGGACTGCAATATTTGTTGTCCAATTTATCCCGAGTACGCTGATGCGCCATATGTGGGAATAAACCACTGTTTGGGCGCACGGCAGAGCTCGGAAGGGAAGGAGCGCCTTTTTGGAATGCAGACTTTGATAGAATGGTCTGTGGGCATTATGTTGCGATTGCAGAGCCCCTGATGTACCTAAACTGTAGTAACCCCCCACAAGTGACCCCATTTTGGAAACTAGACCCCCCAAGGAACCTATCTAGATGTGTGGTGAGAACTTTGAATGCCCAAGTGCTTCACAGAAGTTTAGAATGCAGAGTCGTGAAAATAAAAAATATTTTTTTTTTCACAAAAAAGATATTGTAGCCCCCAAGTTTTTATTTTCACAAGGGTAACAAGAGAAATTGGACCCCAGAAGTTGTTGTCCAATTTATCCCGAGTACGCTGATGCCCCATATGTGGGGGTAACCCACTGTTTGGGCGCACGGCAGAGCTCAGAAGGGAGGGAGCACCATTTGACTTTTTGAGCGCAAAATTGTCTGTCGTGTTTGGAGACCCCCTGATGTACCTAAACAGTGGAAACCCCCCAATTCTAGCTCCAACCCTAACCCCAACACACCCCTAACCCTAATCCCAACCTGATCCATAATCCTAATCACTAACCCTAACCATAATCACAACCCTTACCCCAAAACAACCCTAATGTCAACCCTAACCATAACCCTAATCAAAACCCTAAATCCAACACACCCCTAATCCTAAGCTCAACCCTAACCTCAAACCTAACCCTAATCCCAATACACCCCTAATCACAACCCTAACCTTTACCCTAATCCCAAACCTAACCCTAATCCCAAGCGTAACCCTAATGCCAACCCTAACACCAACCCTAATCCAAACCCTAACCCTAATCCCAGCTCTAGCCCTAACTTTAGCCCCAACCCTAGCCCTAACTTTAGCCCCAACCCTAACCCTAGCCCTAAGGCTACTTTCACACTTGCGTCGTTTGGCATTCCGTCGCAATCCGTCGTTTTGGACAAGAAACGGATCCTGCAAATGTGCCCGCAGGATGCGTTTTTTGCCCATAGACTTGTATTGCCGACGGATCGTGACGGATGGCCACACGTCGCGTCCGTCGTGCACTGGATCAGTTGTGTTTTGGCGGACCGTCGGCGCAAAAAAAACGTTCAATGAAACGTTTTTTTGTACGTCGCATCCGCCATTTCTGACCGCGCATGCGTGGCCGTAACTCCGCTCCCTCCGCCCCAGGACATAGATTGGGCAGCGGATGCGTTGAAAAACTACAGCTGCTGCCCACGTTGTGCACAATTTTCACAACGTGCGTCGGTATGTCGGGCCGACACATTGCGACGGCCCCGTACAGACGTAAGTGTGAAAGAAGCCTAACCCTAAATGTAGCCCCAACCCTAACCCTAAATTTAGCCCCAACCCTAGCCCTAACCCTAACCCTAATTTTAGCCCCAACTGCTGTTCTCCTGCCGGCCGGCAGATGGAGACAGAGGGCAGGCGCACTACGCATGTGCCCGCCATTTTCTTCTGCCGGCGGCCAGGAGGAGCAGCAAGAGGATCCAGGGACACAGGTGAGTATTGTAGGGTCCCCGAATCCCCCTATTTCTCTGTCCTCTGATGTGCGATCACATCAGAGGACAGAGAATTACACTTTACTTTTTTTTTTTTTTGCGGTCGCCGGTAAACAGTTAATTACCGGCGATCGCAAAACAGGGGTCGGTAAAACTGACCCCGATCATGCTCTTTGGGGTCTCGGCTACCCCCGGCAGCCGAGACACCAAAGAATCTCGCGGGGCCGGCCGGCGGGCGCACTGCGCATGCGCCCGCCATTTTGAAGATGGCGGCGCCCACCGGGAGACACGAGGAGCATCGGGGGAGATAGGTGAGTATCGGGGGGCTATCTGGGACCCCCTTTCTCTGTCCTCCGATGTGCAATCACATCGGAGGACAGAAAAATTAAAAAGAGATCGCGTTTTGTTTTTTTTTTGCGATCGCCGGTAAACGGTTAATTACCGGCGATCGCAAATGTGGGGTGGGTTAAAAAACCCCCGAATCATGTTCTCTGGGGTCTCGGCTACCCTCGGCAGCCGAGACCCCGGAGAAAATCCGACTCTGGGGGGCGCTATTCACTTTTTCCACAGCGCCGTTAATTAATGGCGCTGTGGTTTAAGTACCCTTAGCGGCCGCCGTTAAAAGGCGTATCGGCGGTCGCTAAGGGGTTAAAGCATGTCAATATGTAATATATGGCAACTGACATTGGTTGATGGGCAGACATTACTTGGTAAAATTTTGTGCAAAGTGTCGCAAATATTTTTTTCTAATATTCACTAGCCATTTTGCTATTCCTATTGACATGCTTTAGCACGATTGATTGCAACCTTTTTCATATATTGTACATATAGTCATATATGTAGAGCTGGTATAACATCGGCATCTTCTGTATATACCGTATTTTACGGATTATAAGACGCACCCCAAAATTGTAAGAAAAATAGGAAAGAAAACCTTTAATAAAATGGTGGTGCGTCTTAGAATCCATGCACCTTCTTGCTTACCGGGGATGGTGGCTGCGGTGAAGCGGGGTGCCAGGGTCACCGCTGGAGGAGGCAGGAGTGGAGACATTGCTGCAAGGATGAGGGGGTGCGGCGCGCCGCTGTGGGAGTCCGATGCTGCGGGGTCTCTGCCGACTTCTTGTGAAAGTCCAGAGTCACTGCAGCGACATGGTTTCCTATGCTGTGGACTGGACTGCTGACTGGGGGTGGCGCATTTGCAGATGGAGAACTCTGCACCAAGATCTCAGGAGAGGAGATCCCAGCGCTGGGATTTCGGTGCTGAGATCTCCATCTGCGCATGCGCCGCCCCAGACCGGCAGCCATTTTTCCGGAGCCCAGTCCATGTCATAGGAAACCATGTCACTGCGGGGGTTTTGGGCTTTCACATGATGTCGGCAGAGCCCCCACAGCACCGGACACCGGCACTTTACATCCGAACACCCCCTTATCCCATCCTGCCGACGGTAAGGTATATCCGCATTATAAGACGCACCCCCATTTTGCCCCAAAATTTTTTGGGGAAAAGTGCATCTTATAATCTGAAAAAATACGGTAATTATATGTACAGCTACTATAACCTGGGCATCTTCTCTATATTACATACCTATACAGCTGGTATAACCTGGGCATCTCCTGTATGTAATTATATGTACAGCTCGTATAACATGGGCATCTCCTGTATGTAATTATATGTACAGCTGGTATAACCTGGGCTTCTTCTCTATATTACATGCCTGTACAGCTGGTATAACCTGGGCATCCTCTGTATATTAAATGTAGAGATGGAATAACCTGGTCATCTTATGTATATTACATACATGTACAGCTGGTATAAACTGGGCATCTTCTGTATATTAGATACATGTACAACTGGTATAACCTGGGCATCTTCTGTATATTAGATACATGTACAGGTGGTATAACCTGGGCATCATCTGTATATTACATGTGCAGCTGGTATAACCTGGGCATCTTCTGTATATTACATACATGTGCAGCTGGTATAACCTGGGCATCTTCTGTATATTACATACATGTAAGCTGGTATAACCTGGGCATCTTCTGTATATTAGATACATGTACAGCTGGTATAACCTGGGAATCGTCTGTATATTGCACGTAAAGCTGGTATAACCTGGGCATCTTCTGTATATTAGATACAGGTACAGCTGGTATAACCTGGGCATATTCTGTATATTACATACGATATATATACACAGCTGGAATTGTGAAGGAACAAATTATTAAAGATTCTCCATTTTGTGCTTTGACTCCATTTTGTTGTTGGTTAAAGATAAATTCTGTTATTTACTTAGGTAGGTTACAGCTGCTATGATATAACTCAGTCCTGTTTCTCACGAAGATAACATTTTGTTATTCAGCTAGTCTATGGTTCATAATTGGTATAAAGACCTTGAGTATTCTAACGCATAGTAACATAGTTAGTAAGGCCGAAAAAAGACATTTGTCCATCCAGTTCAGCCTATATTCCATCATAATAAATCCCCAGATCTACGTCCTTCTACAGAACCTAATTGTATGATACAATATTGTTCTGCTCCAGGAAGACATCCAGGCCTCTCTTGAACCCCTCGACTGAGTTCGCCATCACCACCTCCTCAGGCAAGCAATTCCAGATTCTCACTGCCCTAACAGTAAAGAATCCTCTTCTATGTTGGTGGAAAAACCTTCTCTCCTCCAGACGCAAAGAATGCCCCCTTGTGCCCGTCACCGTCCTTGGTATAAACAGATCCTCAGCGAGATATTTGTATTGTCCCCTTATATACTTATACATGGTTATTAGATCGCCCCTCAGTCGTCTTTTTTCTAGACTAAATAATCCTAATTTCGCTATTCTATCTGGGTATTGTAGTTCTCCCATCCCCTTTATTAATTTTGTTGCCCTCCTTTGTACTCTCTCTAGTTCCATTATATCCTTCCTGAGCACCGGTGCCCAAAACTGGACACAGTACTCCATGTGCGGTCTAACTAGGGATTTGTACAGAGGCAGTATAATGCTCTCATCATGTGTATCCAGACCTCTTTTAATGCACCCCATGATCCTGTTTGCCTTGGCAGCTGCTGCCTGGCACTGGCTGCTCCAGGTAAGTTTATCATTAACTAGGATCCCCAAGTCCTTCTCCCTGTCAGATTTACCCAGTGGTTTCCCGTTCAGTGTGTAATGGTGATATTGATTCCTTCTTCCCATGTGTATAACCTTACATTTATCATTGTTAAACCTCATCTGCCACCTTTCAGCCCAAGTTTCCAACTTATCCAGATCCATCTGTAGCAGAATACTATCTTCTCTTGTATTAACTGCTTTACATAGTTTTGTATCATCTGCAAATATCGATATTTTACTGTGTAAACCTTCTACCAGATCATTAATGAATATGTTGAAGAGAACAGGTCCCAATACTGACCCCTGCGGTACCCCACTGGTCACAGCGACCCAGTTAGAGACTATACCATTTATAACCACCCTCTGCTTTCTATCACTAAGCCAGTTACTAACCCATTTACACACATTTTCCCCCAGACCAAGCATTCTCATTTTGTGTACCAACCTCTTGTGCGGCACGGTATCAAACGCTTTGGAAAAATCGAGATATACCACGTCCAATGACTCACCGTGGTCCAGCCTATAGCTTACCTCTTCATAAAAACTGATTAGATTGGTTTGACAGGAGCGATTTCTCATAAACCCATGCTGATATGGAGTTAAACAGTTATTCTCATTGAGATAATCCAGAATAACATCCCTCAGAAACCCTTCAAATATTTTACCAACAATAGAGGTTAGACTTACTGGCCTATAATTTCCAGGTTCACTTTTAGAGCCCTTTTTGAATATTGGCACCACATTTGCTATGCGCCAATCCTGCGGAACAGACCCTGTCGCTATAGAGTCCCTAAAAATAAGAAATAATGGTTTATCTATTACATTACTTAGTTCTCTTAGTACTCGTGGGTGTATGCCATCCGGACCCGGAGATTTATCTATTTTAATCTTATTTAGCCGGTTTCGCACCTCTTCTTGGGTTAGATTGGTGACCCTTAATATAGGGTTTTCATTGTTTCTTGGGATTTCACCTAGCATTTCATTTTCCACCGTGAATACCGTGGAGAAGGTGTTTAATATGTTAGCTTTTTCCTCGTCATCTACAACCATTCTTTCCTCACTATTTTTTAAGGGGCCTATATTTTCAGTTTTTATTCTTTTACTATTGATATAGTTGAAGAACAGTTTGGGATTAGTTTTACTCTCCTTAGCAATGTGCTTCTCTGTTTCCTTTTTGGCAGCTTTAATTAGTTTTTTAGATAAAGTATTTTTCTCCCTATAGTTTTTTAGAGCTTCAATGGTGCCATCCTGCTTTAGTAGTGCAAATGCTTTCTTTTTACTGTTAATTGCCTGTCTTACTTCTTTGTTTAGCCACATTGGGTTTTTCCTATTTCTAGTCCTTTTATTCCCACAAGGTATAAACCGCTTACACTGCCTATTTAGGATGTTCTTAACCCCTTCATGACCAGGGGATTTTTCGTTTTTCCGTGTTCGTTTTTCGCTCCCCTCCTTCCCAGAGCCATAACTTTTTTATTCAATTTGGCCATTTGAGGGCTTATTTTTTGCGGGACGAGTTGTACTTTTGAATGACATCATTGGTTTTAGCATGTCGTGTACTAGAAAACGGGAAAAAAATTCCAAGTGCGGTGAAATTGCAAAAAAAGTGCAATCCCACATTGGTTTTTTGTTTGGCTTTTTTGCTAGGTTCACTAAATGCTAAAACTGACCTGCCATTATGATTCTCCAGGTCATTACGAGTTCATAGACACCAAACATGACTAGGTTATTTTTTATCTAAGTGGTGAAAAAAAATTCCAAACTTTGCAAAAAAAAATAAAAAAAAATTGCGCCATTTTCCGATACTCGTAGCGTCTCCATTTTTCATCATCTGGGGTCAGTTGAGGGCTTATTTTTTGCGTGCCGAGATGACGTTTTTAATGATAGCATTTCGGTGCAGATACGTTCTTTTGATCGCCCGTTATTGCATTTTAATGCAATGTCGCGGCGACCAAAAAAACGTAATTCTGGCGTTTCGAGTTTTTTTCCCGCTACGCTGTTTAGCGATCAGGTTAATACTTTTTTTTAATTGATAGATCGGGCGTTTCTGAGCGCGGCGATACCAAATATGCGTAGATTTGATATTTTTTTTATTGATTTATTTTGATTGGGGCGAAAGGGGGGTGATTTAAACTTTTATGTTTTTTTTATTTTTTTCACATTTTTTTAAACTTTTTTTTTTTAACTTTTGCCATGCTTCAATAGCCTCCATGAGAGGCTAGAAGCAGCCACAACCCGATCGGCTCTGCTACATAGCAGCGATCTGCTGATCGCTGCTATGTAGCAGAATTGCACGTGTGCTGTGAGCGCCGACCACAGGGTGGCGCTCACAGCGACGGGCAATCAGTAACCATAGAGGTCTCAAGGACCTCTATGGTTACCATTCACAAGCATCGCCGACCCCCGATCATGTGACGGGGGTCGACGATGACGTCATTTCCGGCCGCCCGGCCGGAAGCGGTAGTTAAATGCCGCTGTCTGCGTTTGACAGCGGCATTTAACTAGTTAATAGGTGCGGGCAGATCGCGATTCTGCCCGCGCCTATTACGGGCACATGTCAGCTGTTCAAAACAGCTGACATGTCCCGGCTTTGGTGCGGGCTCACCGCGGAGCCCTGCATCAAAGCAGGGGAGCCGGCATCGGACGGTATAGTACGTCCGATGCCGGTAAGGGGTTAAACATTTCCCAATTATTATCTGTATTCTTATTTCTGAGGATATTGTCCCAGTCTACCAGATTAAGGGCATCTCTAAGCTGGTCAAACTTTGCCTTCCTAAAGTTCAATGTTTTTGTGACTCCCTGACAAGTCCCCCTAGTGAAAGACAGGTGAAACTGCACAATATTGTGGTCGCTATTTCCTAGATGCCCGACCACCTGCAGATTTGTTATTCTGTCAGGTCTATTAGATAGTATTAGGTCTAAAAGTGCTGCTCCTCTGGTTGGATTCTGCACCAATTGTGAAAGATAATTTTTCTTGGTTATTAGCAGAAACCTGTTGCCTTTATGGGTTTCACAGGTTTCTGTTTCCCAGTTAATATCCGGGTAGTTAAAGTCCCCCATAACCAGGACCTCATTATGGGTTGCAGCTTCATCTATCTGCTTTAGAAGTAGACTTTCCATGCTTTCTGTTATATTTGGGGGTTTGTAACAGACCCCAATGAGAATTTTGTTACCATTTTTCCCTCCATGAATTTCGACCCATATGGACTCGACATCCTCATTCCCTTCGCTAATATCCTCCCTTAAAGTGGACTTTAGACAAGACTTTACATAGAGACAAACCCCTCCTCCTCTCCGATTTTTACGATCCTTCCTAAACAGACTGTAACCCTGTAAGTTAACTGCCCAGTCATAGCTTTCATCTAACCATGTCTCGGTTATTCCCACTATGTCAAAGTTACCTGTAGATATTTCTGCTTCTAGTTCTTCCATCTTGTTTGTCAGGCTTCTGGCGTTTGCGAGCATGCAGTTTAGAGGATTTTGTTTTGTTCCAATCTCCTCGCTGTGGATTGCTTTAGAAATGTTCTTACCTCCCATCTGAGTATGTTTTCCTGGATCTTCTTTGTTCAAGTCTAATGTTTTTCTTCCCGTCCCCTCTTCTTCTAGTTTAACGCCCTCCTGATGAGTGTAGCGAGTCTTCTGGCGAATGTGTGTTTCCCAGGTTTGTTGAGGTGTAGTCCGTCTCTGGCGAGGAGTCCATCGTACAAGTAATTCACACCGTGGTCCAGGAATCCGAATCCTTGTTGTCTGCACCATCGTCTTAGCCAGTTGTTTGCATCAAGGATCCTGTTCCATCTCCTGGTGCCATGCCCGTCTACTGGAAGAATAGAAGAAAAAACTACCTGTGCATCCAGTACCTTTACTTTCTTCCCCAACTCTTCAAAGTCTTTGCAGATTGTCGGTAGGTCCTTTCTTGCCGTGTCATTGGTGCCAATATGTATCAGAAGAAATGGGTGGACGTCCTTGGAGCTGAAGAGCTTTGGTATCCTATCGGTCACATCCTTGATCATCGCACCTGGAAGGCAGCATACTTCTCTTGCAGTTATGTCCGGTCTGCAGATGGCTGCTTCTGTGCCTCTCAGTAGTGAGTCTCCCACCACCACCACTCTTCGTTGCTTCTTGGCTGTACTTTTTGCTGTCACTTGTTGCTGTGTGCCCTTTTCTTTTTTGCTTGCTGGTATTGCTTCATTCTTAGGTGTGCCATCTTCATCCTCTACAAAGATTTGATATCGGTTCTTCAGTTGTGTGGTTGGTGATTTCTCCATGGTCTTCTTGCTTCTTTTGGTCACATGCTTCCACTCATCTGCTTTTGGAGGTTCTCTGACACTTTTTTCACCTTCTATGACCAGTAGAGATGCTTCTGTTCTGTCTAGAAAGTCTTCATTCTCTTTGATGAGTTTCAAAGTTGCTATTCTTTCTTCCAGACCCCGCACCTTTTCTTCTAAAAGGGCCACTAGTCTACACTTCTGACAGGTGAAATTTGATTCTTCTTCTGGTCGATCTGTGAACATGTAGCACATGCTGCAGCTCACCATGTAGGTTGTCACATCTGCCATGTTGCTCCTAGATCCTGCTGACTTGCTGTGTGTTTTCCTTCTTGTGTAATCTACTCAGCCAAGCTCTCTTGCAATAATGTCCTACAGGCAAAAATTTGCACGCCGTAAGGCGCGCGGTTTGGTGATGTTTTCCAAGCAGCTGGTCCCGGCTGTACCCAACGATCTTCTAGCTTAGGGAGACTCCTTGCTCTTCCCAGAAGGCACCTGGAATATGCAAATTAGCCTCCTCAAGCTTGAATCCCTGGTTTGGTGATGCTTTCCAAGCAGCTGTTCCCGGCTGTACCCAACGATCTTCTAGCTTAGGGAGACTCTTCGCTCTTCCCAGAAGGCACCTGGAATATGCAAATTAGCCTCTTCAAGATTGAATCCCTGGTTTCACTCGAGTGAGCCAGATAAGAGACAAGACGCAGCTGGTTCCCTATCAGTGGCCCACCAGACTCCAGCTCCTGCCCTCCTCCCACCTTACACAAATCCAGTCCCATACTCCAATATCCATTTTAACCCTATGTCTGGGAATCTCCCTCCCAAGCCTCGCCATGTCAATTCTCAGATCGAGAGCTTGTTTTAATTAGAGTAGATGGCAGACCCAATAAATATACTCTCACAAAACCCATCCCTGTGGGACCTTTCCCTGAAGTTACTGCTCAGTTTGTAATCTCTCCCTCATGTCCGGTAAATTTACTGGGGGCAGATTTATTATCACAGTTCCGCTCCAGAATATAATTCCAAGATGATGGTCAAATGGTATTTACGTTATATAACCCCTATGCAGATGAACATAATGAGATGTATAACTTACACGCCCTTCCCACGGTTATGATGGCCCTGATAGGCCCAGATCCACCCCCAATGCCTGTAAAACCAGTAAAAGTGTTTCTCAAACCTGGTGCCCCTTTCCCCAAAGTCCATCAGTATTTTTTGAAATATGATCAGGAGCAGGGCCTCAAGGGGCAAATACAAACGTTAGTCGATAATGGTGCCCTGGTACCCTGTGTTTCTCCATGTAACACGCCCTTGTTTCCCGTTAAGAAAAAGACCCCACCCGGCCAACCCCCTGTGTACCGGCTGGTACAAGACCTACGGGCAGTTAATGCAGCTACTGTTCTAGAAACTCCAGGGGTGCCTAATCCACATACTCTTGTCCCAGATACCTCAAGACGCTGCTTGGTTCACAGTTATCGACCTTGCCAATGCCTTCTTCAGCATTCCATTACACCCAGATTGCCAGTTTCTGTTTGCATTCACTTATCAGGGATGACAATTGATGTGGACAGTTATGCCACAAGGGGCCCAAAACAGTCCCAATCAGTTTGCAAAAAATATGGGCCAATGTCTTTTACCCTGGCAGTTAGAATATCCTTATGTCACGCTGCTTCAGTATGTGGGTAACCTTTTGTTGTGTGCACAGACAGAGCAGGAAGCCATTGTTGCCACTGTTCGCCTTCTCAAGTATCTGGCAGATCTGAACTGTCGGGTTTCGGCCTCGAAACTTCGGTTCTGCCTTGGTCAAGTGATATTTTTGGGTCACTGTCTCCTTCAGGATGCCAGACACCTCACAGAAGAAAGAAAAATAGCAGTCAGCTCCCTTCCTTTCCCAAAAGATGAGACTGCACTCCAGCGTTTTCTTGGACTATGTACTTATTGTTGTCAGTGAATACCGGACGCATCCCGCATAATGCAGCCTCTCTACAATGCCCTGAAAGACGGTTCAAGATATGATTTTAGCAGATTCCACACCGGATACGCTGTTACTACGGAAGATACTGTGTTGCCCGGAGCTGCACTCCCTCCCTCCCTGTCAGGACAAGTAGAACTTCAGGCTCTGTCTACTGCATGTGTTCTGGCCAAAGACAGGCGGGCTAATATATACACGGACTCACAGTATGCAGTTGGTATTGCTCATGATTTCGGAGCCCTATGGGCCAATCGAGGATTTGTTACTACTGCCGGGACTCCAGTGAAGAATGCTGAAGCTGTTAAAACCCTCATGGACTCAATCAAATTTCCTACTCTTGTGGCCATTATCAAAGTTAAGGAGCACGGTCCTAGGAACAGTCCACAGACTGGTGGAAACACCTTTGCGGATATGCAAGCAAAAGCTGCTGCTCTTCTACCCGTTGAACCGCCCATACCAGCTATGGTGACCACACGCTCTCAGCGTAAACAGTTACAAGAAACACTGACTCTACAGGAACCTGATGATCTATGCCAGACTGAGGTTTTCAGCCGGACCCCGCGAGACCGCTTAATGACGATGCAGAGAATATCTCCAAAGGAAGAGGGAAAGCAGTGGAAGGCTGATGGAGCATGTATGGACAATGGTCTCTGGAAAAAGGACCAACTTGTGTGTCTCCCTAAGCGGATGTACCCTGCTATTGCCACGTGGGCACATGGGCCCACATATCGAAAAAAAAAAAAAAAACAGGCCCTAGCCCTGGTACAAAAATTCTACTGGGCTCCAGGTATTTCTACAGTTCTGACAGCACTCAACCGTATATGTAATATCTGTCAGACCTGCAATCCCGGTCAACTTCAACGTGTACCCCCGAAGCACCTTGCTAAGCCTGACTATCCTTTCCAAAGGCTCCAGGTGGACCTCATCACGTTGCCTAAGTCTGGAAGTTATGAATATTGTCTGGTGGTTGTCGACAGGGATTCAAGCTAGAGGAAACCAGGGATTCAAGCTAGAGGAGGCTAATTTGCATATTCCAGGTGCCTTCTGGGAAAAGCAAGGAGTCTCCCTAAGCTAGAAGATCGTTGGGTACAGCCGGGACCAGCTGCTTGGAAAGCATCACCAAACCAGGGATTCAAGCTAGAGGAGGCTAATTTGCATATTCCAGGTGCCTTCTGGGAAAAGCAAGGAGTCTCCCTAAGCTAGAAGATCGTTGGGTACTGCCGGGACCCGCTGCTTGGAAAGCATCACCAAACCAGGGATTCAAGCTAGAGGAGGCTAATTTGCATATTCCAGGTGCCTTCTGGGAAAAGCAAGAAGTCTCCCTAAGCTAGAAGATTGTTGGGTACAGCCGGGACCAGCTGCTTGGAAAGCATCACCAAACCAGGGATTCAAGCTAGAGGAGGCTAATTTGCATATTCCAGGTGCCTTCTGGGAAAAGCAAGGAGTCTCCCTAAGCTAAAAGATCGTTGGGTACAGCCGGGACCAGCTGCTTGGAAAGCATCACCAAACCAGGGATTCAAGCTAGAGGAGGCTAATTTGCATATTCCAGGTGCCTTCTGGGAAAAGCAAGGAGTCTCCCTAAGCTAGAAGATCGTTGGGTACAGCCGGGACCAGCTGCTTGGAAAGCATCACCAAACCAGGGATTCAAGCTAGAGGAGGCTAATTTGCATATTCCAGGTGCCTTCTGGGAAAAGCAAGGAGTCTCCCTAAGCTAAAAGATCGTTGGGTACAGCCGGGACCAGCTGCTTGGAAAGCATCACCAAACCAGGGATTCAAGCTAGAGGAGGCTAATTTGCATATTCCAGGTGCCTTCTGGGAAAAGCAAGGAGTCTCCCTAAGCTAGAAGATCGTTGGGTACAGCCGGGACCAGCTGCTTGGAAAGCATCACCAAACCACGCGCCTTACGGCGCGCGAATTTTTGCCTGTAGGACATTATTGCAAGAGAGCTTGGCTGAGTAGATTACACAAGAAGGAAAACACACAGCAAGTCAGCAGGATCTAGGAGCAACATGGCAGATGTGACAACCTACATGGTGAGCTGCAGCATGTGCTACATGTTCACAGATCGATCAGAAGAAGAATCAAATTTTACCTGTCAGAAGTGTAGACTAGTGGCCCTTTTAGAAGAAAAGGTGCGGGGTCTGGAAGAAACAATAGCAACTTTGAAACTCATCAAAGAGAATGAAGACTTTCTAGACAGAACAGAAGCATCTCTACTGGTCACAGAAGGTGAAAAAAGTGTCAGAGAACCTCCAAAAGCAGATGAGTGGAAGCATGTGACCAAAAGAAGCAAGAAGACCATGGAGAAATCACCAACCACACCACTGAAGAACCGATATCAAATCTTTGTAGAGGATGAAGATGGCACACCTAAGGATGAAGCAATACCAGCAAGCAAAAAACAAAAGGGCACACAGCAACAAGTGACAGCAAAAAGTACAGCCAAGAAGCAACGAAGAGTGGTGGTGGTGGGAGACTCACTACTGAGAGGCACAGAAGCAGCCATCTGCAGACCGGACATAACTGCAAGAGAAGTATGCTGCCTTCCAGGTGCGATGATCAAGGATGTGACCGATAGGATACCAAAGCTCTTCAGCTCCAAGGACGTCCACCCATTTCTTCTGATACATGTTGGCACCAATGACACGGCAAGGAAGGAACTACCAACAATCTGCAAGGACTTTGAAGAGTTGGGGAAGAAAGTAAAGGAACTGGATGCACAGGTAGTTTTTTCTTCTATCCTTCCAGTAGACGGGCATGGCACCAGGAGATGGAACAGGATCCTTGATGCAAACAACTGGCTAAGACGATGGTGCAGACAACAAGGATTCGGATTCCTGGACCACGGTGTGAATTACTTGTACGATGGACTCCTCGCCAGAGACGGACTACACCTCAACAAACCTGGGAAACACACATTCGCCAGAAGACTCGCTACACTCATCAGGAGGGCGTTAAACTAGAAGAAGAGGGGACGGGAAGAAAAACATTAGACTTGAACAAAGAAGACCCAGGAAAACATACTCAGAAGGGAGGTAAGAACATTTCTAAAACAATCCACAGCGAGGAGATTGGAACAAAACAAAATCCTCTAAACTGCATGCTCGCAAACGCCAGAAGCCTGACAAACAAGATGGAAGAACTAGAAGCAGAAATATCTACAGGTAACTTTGACATAGTGGGAATAACCGAGACATGGTTAGATGAAAGCTATGACTGGGCAGTTAACTTACAGGGTTACAGTCTGTTTAGAAAGGATCGTAAAAATCGGAGAGGAGGAGGGGTTTGTCTCTATGTAAAGTCTTGTCTAAAGTCCACTTTAAGGGAGGATATTAGCGAAGGGAATGAGGATGTCGAGTCCATATGGGTCGAAATTCATGGAGGGAAAAATGGTAACAAAATTCTCATTGGGGTCTGTTACAAACCCCCAAATATAACAGAAACCATGGAAAGTCTACTTCTAAAGCAGATAGATGAAGCTGCAACCCATAATGAGGTCCTGGTTATGGGGGACTTTAACTACCCGGATATTAACTGGGAAACAGAAACCTGTGAAACCCATAAAGGCAACAGGTTTCTGCTAATAACCAAGAAAAATTATCTTTCACAATTGGTGCAGAATCCAACCAGAGGAGCAGCACTTTTAGACCTAATACTATCTAATAGACCTGACAGAATAACAAATCTGCAGGTGGTCGGGCATCTAAGAAACAGCGACCACAATATTGTGCAGTTTCACCTGTCTTTCACTAGGGGGACTTGTCAGGGAGTCACAAAAACACTGAACTTTAGGAAGGCAAAGTTTGACCAGCTTAGAGATGCCCTTAATCTGGTAGACTGGGACAATATCCTCAGAAATAAGAATACAGATAATAAATGGGAAATGTTTAAGAACATCCTAAATAGGCAGTGTAAGCGGTTTATACCTTGTGGGAATAAAAGGACTAGAAATAGGAAAAACCCAATGTGGCTAAACAAAGAAGTAAGACAGGCAATTAACAGTAAAAAGAAAGCATTTGCACTACTAAAGCAGGATGGCACCATTGAAGCTCTAAAAAACTATAGGGAGAAAAATACTTTATCTAAAAAACTAATTAAAGCTGCCAAAAAGGAAACAGAGAAGCACATTGCTAAGGAGAGTAAAACTAATCCCAAACTGTTCTTCAACTATATCAATAGTAAAAGAATAAAAACTGAAAATATAGGCCCCTTAAAAAATAGTGAGGAAAGAATGGTTGTAGATGACGAGGAAAAAGCTAACATATTAAACACCTTCTCCACGGTATTCACGGTGGAAAATGAAATGCTAGGTGAAATCCCAAGAAACAATGAAAACCCTATATTAAGGGTCACCAATCTAACCCAAGAAGAGGTGCGAAACCGGCTAAATAAGATTAAAATAGATAAATCTCCGGGTCCGGATGGCATACACCCACGAGTACTAAGAGAACTAAGTAATGTAATAGATAAACCATTATTTCTTATTTTTAGGGACTCTATAGCGACAGGGTCTGTTCCGCAGGACTGGCGCATAGCAAATGTGGTGCCAATATTCAAAAAGGGCTCTAAAAGTGAACCTGGAAATTATAGGCCAGTAAGTCTAACCTCTATTGTTGGTAAAATATTTGAAGGGTTTCTGAGGGATGTTATTCTGGATTATCTCAATGAGAATAACTGTTTAACTCCATATCAGCATGGGTTTATGAGAAATCGCTCCTGTCAAACCAATCTAATCAGTTTTTATGAAGAGGTAAGCTATAGGCTGGACCACGGTGAGTCATTGGACGTGGTATATCTCGATTTTTCCAAAGCGTTTGATACCGTGCCGCACAAGAGGTTGGTACACAAAATGAGAATGCTTGGTCTGGGGGAAAATGTGTGTAAATGGGTTAGTAACTGGCTTAGTGATAGAAAGCAGAGGGTGGTTATAAATGGTATAGTCTCTAACTGGGTCGCTGTGACCAGTGGGGTACCGCAGGGGTCAGTATTGGGACCTGTTCTCTTCAACATATTCATTAATGATCTGGTAGAAGGTTTACACAGTAAAATATCGATATTTGCAGATGATACAAAACTATGTAAAGCAGTTAATACAAGAGAAGATAGTATTCTGCTACAGATGGATCTGGATAAGTTGGAAACTTGGGCTGAAAGGTGGCAGATGAGGTTTAACAATGATAAATGTAAGGTTATACACATGGGAAGGAGGAATCAATATCACCATTACACACTGAACGGGAAACCACTGGGTAAATCTGACAGGGAGAAGGACTTGGGGATCCTAGTTAATGATAAACTTACCTGGAGCAGCCAGTGCCAGGCAGCAGCTGCCAAGGCAAACAGGATCATGGGGTGCATTAAAAGAGGTCTGGATACACATGATGAGAGCATTATACTGCCTCTGTACAAATCCCTAGTTAGACCGCACATGGAGTACTGTGTCCAGTTTTGGGCACCGGTGCTCAGGAAGGATATAATGGAACTAGAGAGAGTACAAAGGAGGGCAACAAAATTAATAAAGGGGATGGGAGAACTACAATACCCAGATAGATTAGCGAAATTAGGATTATTTAGTCTAGAAAAAAGACGACTGAGGGGCGATCTAATAACCATGTATAAGTATATAAGGGGACAATACAAATATCTCGCTGAGGATCTGTTTATACCAAGGAAGGTGACGGGCACAAGGGGGCATTCTTTGCGTCTGGAGGAGAGAAGGTTTTTCCACCAACATAGAAGAGGATTCTTTACTGTTAGGGCAGTGAGAATCTGGAATTGCTTGCCTGAGGAGGTGGTGATGGCGAACTCATTCGAGGGGTTCAAGAGAGGCCTGGATGTCTTCCTGGAGCAGAACAATATTGTATCATACAATTATTAGGTTCTGTAGAAGGACGTAGATCTGGGGATTTATTATGATGGAATATAAGCTGAACTGGATGGACAAATGTCTTTTTTCGGCCTTACTATGTTACTATGTTCTCCAGTTGGCCAGAAGCATTCCCCGTTACCAACATGACTGCAAAGACCACAGCAAAGAAACTGGTGATGGAAGTTATATGCAGATATGGTGTTCCAGAAGTTGATGAAAGTGACCAAGGCCCGGACTTTTCTACTCATGTGTATCAGGAGGTTCTGACAATGCTTGGATCCACGGTAGCCTTCCATACTCTGTACCATCCACAATCCAGTGGGAAAGTTAAGAGGCTGAACGGCACACTGAAGGGACAATTGACCAAAATGATGCAGGAGACTACGGCTCCATGGCCAGGGCTCTTACACATTCGTACTACCCCTATTGCAAAACATGGCCTGTCCCCATATGAGATATTGTTTGGTGCTAGGTTCTCAGTTGCAAATTTCCAGTCTCAGTAGTTGTCAGAAGAAACTTACCGTGCTGTTCAATATGTTATTCAGCTTAGTAAAAATGTTGCCAACACCCATGTTTTAGTTTCTTCTTTCCTTCCAGATTCAGCAGAAACCGACACTTGTCACAATTTGAAGCCTGGTGGTTTTATGGTCGTGAAAAGCTATGTCAGAAAACACGGACTAGAACCCTTGTATGATGGTCCCTACCAAGTCCTCCTCATTATTCCTATGTCGGTAAAGCTGGAAGGAAGGCCGACGTGGATCCACGTATCGCACTGCAAGCTGGTCAAACAGACTAGGGGCAAATAAGGGGACATGAGGTTTTGGTTTTTCGTATTTCCATATAATATTGATAACCGAATGGGACAGCCTAAATTCTCCAACATCCTTGAATAATAAGTTTGTACAATATCATGAAAGATTAATAGTACAGATGAGTATAGCCAATAAAATTGTCAGTTCTATTTTCATTTACCCTATGATTACACAAATGTGGGATAAATTGCTTAGGGCCACAGATTATCCAGATGATCAAATGTGGGGATATATTGAATATACTTAATACTACTGTCGCTGTCCAAAACCAACTTATCATAGTCACTAATCAACACACTGTAGTACTGGATTACTTAACAGCAGCACAGGGTGGTATGTGTCAGATTATTGGACCCGCATGCTGTCATTATATAGATCCCAATAGTACAATAAAGTTAAAGTTAGAGGATATTCAAAGATTTAGAGATCAATATGATAAAGACAATGACCGTAATAAGGACAGTTGGTGGGCAGACACCTTCTCTTTTCTTAATCCAGCCAATTGGTTTGAGGGACTTGGGAGCTGGATAGCTGGAATCTTGTAAAGTTTGTTACACATCGCTGCCTTTATCCTTGTCATGTATGTAATACTAAAACTTGTTCTTTGGTATATTTCTGTATGTATTAGGAAATTCTGCACTAGGACAACTAATGATGAAACCAAAAGCGTTGCCACCCCTGCTCTTCTCTACACCGATTTCACAAAGTTACCAGATGAAGATGTTGAAGCCAAGCGCATGGCTATCTTCAAAAGATCCCCACCACCGTTATCAACAATTGTTATTCATAAATTCTAGTATACAGGGGGGACGGGTACGCCGCAACAGCCATGGCTGGTAACATGGCACCAGTCATGTGAAGAACAGTACCCCTCGAGCTTATAGCTTGGGATAGTACCTCTGATGCTGGACATTAACAAAATTTATCTAGGGGGGAATGTGAAGGAACAAATTAAGAAGGATTCTCCATTTTGTGCTTTGACTCCATTTTGTTGTTGGTTAAAGATAAATTCTGTTATTTACTTAGGTAGAAGGTTACAGCTGCTATGAAATAACTCTGTCCTGTTTCTCACGAAGATAACATTTTGTTATTCAGCTAGTCTATGGTTCATAATTGGTATAAAGACCTTGAGTATTCTAACTCGAGTGAGCCAGATAAGAGACTCGTGGGTGTATCGCTATACAAGACTGAGGCATCTGCTAATATGTTTTTTTATGCCAAAAAGACACGACCATATCTGTAGTTTCCATTTTTCCTTTATCCTCATGGGTTAAGTTTTTCCTGTATTCTTATAGGTTAAGAACTGTGAGCGTATTCTTATGCGGATTGGTTGAAGTATAATTTCTATGACTATGAAAACTCATACACAATAAACGGGGGCCCAGAGATCTGCTCGATCCCCCACACAGAGGCACGAGTCTCCGTCTGGTCATTTTCAGTTGCCGGCAACGCCCTTTAGATTAATTTGGAAATCACTGAGTCAACCGTGAAGGATCACTTTAGATCCTCCCTCAACAGAATAACCTAGGCATCTCCTGTATATTGGATACATGTACAGCTGGTATAACCTGGGCATATTCTGTATATTACATGTACAGCTGGTGTAACCTGTGCATATTCTGTATATTACATGTACAGCTGGTATAACCTGGTCATCTTCTGTATATTACATATATACACAGCTGGTATAACCTAGGCATCTTCTGTATATTACATGTACAGCTGGTATAACCTGGGCATCTCCTGTATATTAGATACATGTACAGCTGGTATAACCTGGGCATATTCTGTATATTACATATATACACAGCTGGTATAACCTGGGCATCTTCCGAATATTACATGTACAGCTGGTATAACATGGGCATCTTCTGTATATTACATGTACAGTTGGTATAACCTGGGCATCTTCTGTATATTACATATATATACACAGCTGGTATAACCTGGGCATCTTCTGTATATTACATGTGCAGCTGGTATAACCTGAGCATCTTCTGTATATTATGTATATACACAGCTGGTATAACCTGGGGATATTCTGTATATTACATGTGCAGCTGGTATAACCTGGGCATCTTCTGTATATTACATGTACAGCTGGTATAACCTGAGCATCTTCTGTATATTACATATATATACACAGCTGGTATAACCTGGGCATCTTCTGTATATTACATGTACAGCTGGTATAACCTGAGCATCTTCTGTATATTATGTATATACACAGCTGGTATAACCTGGGGATATTCTGTATATTACATGTGCAGCTGGTATAACCTGGGCATCTTCTGTATATTACATGTACAGCTGGTATAACCTGGGCATCTTCTGTATATTACATATATATACACAGCTGGTATAACCTGGGCATCTTCTGTATATTACATGTGCAGCTGGTATAACCTGAGCATCTTCTGTATATTATGTATATACACAGCTGGTATAACCTGGGCATCTTCTGTATATTACATGTGCAGCTGGTATAACCTGGGCATCTTCTGTATATTATGTATATACACAGCTGGTATAACCTGGGCATCGTCTGTATATTACATGTGTAGCTGGTATAACCTGGGCATTTTCTGTATATTACATATATACCGCTGGTATAACCTGGGCATCTTCTGTATATTACATATATATACACAGCTGGTATAACCTGGGCATCTTCTGTATATTACATGTGCAGCTGGTATAACCTGGGCATCTTCTGTATATTACATGTGCAGCTGGTATAAGTTATGTTTCTTCTTGTATATAGTCATGCATGAAATAAAACGCCATAACAAGAACTAAAGATGTAAGATATTTATTTTCATCAGCTTTTTGCAAAGGGAAAAAGAGACAATATTGACAACATAGAAATAAATGAGCGCTTCATTCACATCACTCTTCCAGGAGTTTACAGCATTCGGAGAAGATAAAACCACATTGAATGTAAAGCTCTTAGTAATCGGATACATGGAGTAAAACATGGAGGAGTCAGTTTATTGCAAAGAAAAAAGTAATAGTGCAAAGTCTATGAGCTAGGAAGCTTCCAACAACCCTTCATTTGCTTTGGGGTCTGCTGCAAAATAGATATTAAGGATTGAAGAACACAATCTAACCCCCTATAGGACTGAGCACACGGACAGCAGCGCCGGGGGTAGAGCCAATGGTAGAACAGCGCACTAACAACGCTGGGGCGGCTTTCATCTACAGACAGCGCCACACCTCGTCTCAGGATTGTGTCTGACACTGCAACTCCGCTTCATTAACGTGAAATGAGCTGCAGTACCTCACACAGCCTGCAGACTAGTGGTGGCGCTGTTTCTGAATGCCAGCCGCCATTCTAACCCTAAATGCTTTCAGATGGCACAAATAAGCCATTTTACTCGTCAGCTTTGTCTTCCATCAGGTAGTATTAGTCTTAGTACACTGCCCCCTATGGAGACGGGAAGGCATAGCGGACGTATGGATCTGGTCACACTGCCATCATGGCTTCCACTTTACATGGCCCAATAGGATTTTTCTCTAACTCCTAATATTGGCATTTGGGGGCCTGAAGTCAAGAATAGTATTGGATACATGGCTCCTTGCTCTAGGAACTAAAATGTAGGATGGACCCCATTGTAAGTCATCAGGATCCATTTGGAAACAGATCACACCGATTTAGGATCAGTAGCTGGCCCAGTTTTTTTTTTTTTATGGGACAACCCCTTTAAGAATGGAAGCCATAATGATCAAATGAACAGAGGCCATTGCCACAGTTAAAGGGGCTGAGCACGGCTTTGACAACCCCTTCCTAAAAGCTCTACTCTATCGACTAAAACTGGCGCCGATCCGGTTACGTTGGGTCTGCTGGCGCTCGTGTGACATTATTAAGTCATGTGAGCGCTGCAGCCAATCAACCGCTGATGACTGACAGCAGCGCTAACACCTACGATGGACGACTGGGGCTTCATCCGAGGGAAGTGTGAGCAAAGAAGAACATCTGAGACTGCCGAGAACCATGCAGGAACGGCGCCAGTGTGGGAGAATGAATATATATATATATACACACACACGACTCTGGAGGAGGGACTTAGAATTTTTGGACTGGCTTTGAGCTATTTTTTTTAATACGGAATTTTTTAAACAATGTAACAAATTAGGTCAAAAAAAGTAGTTGGGAAAGAAGAATACAATGGTAAGATTCAGAAAAAAAAAACATTGAAAAAATAAAAAATACAGGTAAAAAGGCAGTACGATCGGATTATAGCAGACTAAGAACACAGCTACGCTTTATACACACACACACTACATATATAATAAACGAAAACCAGTAAAAACATTATTTTATAAAAAGACAAGATTGCAAACTCTTAGAGGAAAAAAAAAAAACTGATAAGGAAACACTATGCAGCATTTTCAGGATTTTTTTTTTTTTTTGAGGTACCTAAAATTTCCATAAACTATTTTTTTTTTTTTCCGCCCAAAATATGATCGCTCCGACTTGAAATAAAAAATAAAATAAAAACCTCACGCGTGAAGCCGTCTAGGGCATACATTGAGAAAGTGCAATGATGCGGATAAGTTACGATATGCAGCATTTAATGCCTGATTAAAGTCCTGTAATAATCGATATTTATCACCGGAGAGCTTACACGGAGCAAACGGTGCAGCATCACAGCCTTAAAAAACAAAAGAATATCTTCAAGAAATGTTTATAGGTTAGTAAGTAATGTAAAATGCCTTTAAAGTTCGCTTTGTTAAGGAATGTTTGTATTTTTTCTTACTGTTTACAAACTAATTCAGGTTTAAGGTTTTTCAAGGTGAGTTTTACCATAATATATACGACGGTTTCAAGTTAAAAAAAAAAAAAAAAAAAAAAAAAAGCCTTAAGGAAGACGTGAATTTTCTTTATCCATTTTGCCCGGTGAAAGTTTGTTTTTGTTCTATTTTTATAGTCCTGGGTACAAGATTAAATGCAATTTACCGGCTTGTAACAAAAATTGTCAGTAAAATTTGCAGCGACATCAATAGTTTATAGGGTTCAACACAAAAGGCACAAAGGGGACAACAGTAACTCCTCTCCCAGATTCATCAAGGGTTTGAAGGAAAAAAAAAAAAAGTAAAAATGTTGAATTGTGTAGTAAAGGGTCCGTGTGTTCAGCCTGTAGCCGGCAGTGAGCCGCCGCTGCGCTCTCCTGTTACACCCGGCCCCCCACAGTCGGCGGGGATCTATAACTGAGGTAGGCTAGATCTGGAAGGAACTGGGGCCATCACGTCACCTACTGGCAGAGCGGCAAATATGAAGGGGTCTTCTAAGTTCAGATGCCCCCCGTCTGGCCCTGGAGCAAGACCCTGCCGGAGCCGCACACGTCCCAATGTGCAAATCTTCATTATCATGGGCACAGACCACACTCGGCCCTACTCCAATCCTCTACAACCAGACAATTCCTTTACTATCGCGCCAGAAAACTTCCAAGATGTTAAACTCCTGGGGAAAAAAAAAATCTTACAAATAAAAACAAAAGATTACTGAACTTTTTCCTTTTTTAAAGGGTGACAAGTTTAAGCAATGTCCAGACCCAGCGCCGGCCTCTCCTCGGACCGTCCCCGCTAGCGAATATCCCGCCCAGAAGCGGATACGGCAGACGGTCCCGTCTAACATCCGGCATATTCCGCACATTTCCATCAGGGAAGCTCTGGATTTCACATGATAAAGTCTGAAGCTTTTCTGCAGGATCCCCAAAAATATTGTAATCCGATAACTAAAAACTGCGAGTCTGTAGCTCAGGAGCGTCCGTCAGACGTCACCCCCAGCTTTCTGACTGCCGGGTCTGCGATCATGCCATCGTGAACTGAAGCCCCCCATCCTGAGCCGAGCATAGGCTCCATACATTCTCTATAAGACTGCTACAGAAGTGCGGAGCGCGGGACTCTCTCCAGCAGTCCCATAGACAATGACGGCTGTGAATGAGGAGCCTGTGCACCTCTGCTACACCCAATCTCGGGCGGGTCCCCCAGTGGTCAGACCCCCGGCAATCTGCAAGAAACACAAAGCAAGTGGTCAGAAAAAAAGAGCCCGAGGCCTACAATGCCCGGACGGACACCAGCTGACCCGTCGCCCTTTTTCCTGTGCCGCAGATTCTACACAACTAGGATTTTATTATTTCGGATAGGTTTTAATCTCCCGTAAAAATGGCTGAGGGAGAATCTGTCATTTAGGCATAACTCTGTAGAGTGGTAACAAATGAATCTCTTACGCACCATGTGAGAGCCCGTGAGACGAGAGCCCCCCGAGCCAGAGGCCCCAAACCCCCCCCCCCCCCTGCCAGAGGGGCCCCCCAAGAGCCCCCCCCCCCCCCCCCCCCGAGCCAGAGAGGCCCCCGAGAGCCCCCCCGAGCCAGAGAGGCCCCTGCATTGTAGAACATCTTCTATAAAGTTGTCCAAATGAACCCGAATCTCTCCCTAGAGTGAGGACCTAGTCTCCCCCGTCCTCCCCTCGGCGCGGGACCACAACCCGATATTCCATTCAGCCCCCGCCATCCATGGTTCTGCAGCCAGATGGATAAAGGGGGCACAAGTTTCCGATTCTGCTGATTTTGGGGGGGTTGAGGTCACATCAATGGATCCAAATTGATCTAACTTGTTGAGAACAAAATACCCCTTTAGTGTTTATGCCAAGTCGCCACTTTAAAGGAGATGGACACATTTAGAGGCGATGTAGGATTTTTTTTTTTTTTTACTAAATTTATGTATATTGGACTAATTTTGGAGAATGAGTTAACTGAGAATCATATAGTGAGCTCATTCTGATGGTTTGTAACCCTTATGTAATATTTAACTCCGTGTGCGGATTTATGACCACAGTTTTAGCCGAGTAATGTAATAGTCGTAAATTAGCCCAGGAACGGACAGTGACAGATTAATTTGTCTTCAGTTCATAGATTCTCCGTTAACTCATTCCGCAGCCAATGTGTCATAGTCTTGTAATTTTCACACTGGCACTTGGTTGTTGTTTTTTTTTTGCTCTTCCTGTCCTTTCTGGAAGTGTTTTCAGCAGGCTCATTATCACCAGAGTCAGGATTACAATAATGGGTAACATTTCTATGTACAGCTGATGACACAGGATCCACCAATTGCAATGGTTGATGTCTTGAAGGATTTCCAAATAACTGAAGCTTGCAAGTCACCACGTTAGGGTATCCATGGGACTAACGAATATACTTGTCAATGTGAATTTTGCATTCCCATCACTACTTAATATTACGTGAAGTATTGCCCAATATTTGACAAACGATCAGACATCAAAAGTTAAAAAAAAAAAAAAAAAATTATCTGAGGACACCGACAAGAGTGACGTTCTGTATAATTCACAGCTGATTAGAACAGAATATGAATTGATCTCAGAAACACAACCCTTCATTCTGGACAGTGGAGCCCCCATAACGTCACAGCAAAAGCCGACACATTTCTTTACATCCTATTAACACAAAAACAAAACATACAAGCCGGGATCGTCAATGAGTCTAGAAATAGTCAGAGCCTAAAAATACAGAAATATCCTAAATATTAAATGCTGGCAGCAGCGATTGTTTATAGTCCACGCGCCCCCTCCGACGCCATTCCTATCACTATCACACACAACGACAGTAACGACGCACACGGAATATCAAAGATTAGCACCATTAATAGTGTCACCAGCGTCATCAGAAGACAAAGCAGCGATTGTCACATGTGGAGAGAACACGGCAGCAAGGAAAGGAACTGGAAGAATCGGTCAGGACTTCCTACAGAGTGAGCCCCGCTGGAGGCCGGCACGCGAAGACCACCGACTGCCCGGATAAGGGGGGATTGGCATTCCTATAGGAACAAGTGGCGCCACTCCGCCATGTAGTAAAGTGGCACGGCCAGCCTCAGCTCGGGGTCTGCAGGCGATGCTTTTGGCTGCTAAGTTTTGGCTAAAACTCAAGTCTTTGTCCCTTCTGTTAGGAGGCGGCCATTAGTATCTACTACAGGTTACAGCAGCCGGATTCCAAAAAAGGAGCGACAAAATGTCACTTACAGCAAAGACTCAAAACGTCAAAGGACTGCGAACCCCACCGAGACATAATACAGATATGGTCTATTGGTGAAAACACGAGATTCCCCCTCCCCCAACCATAGAAAAACTTATTTATTTTTCAAAGAAAATATGGCTTTAATCACCAATCACGATTGTCTTCACTGGACTTTTACCAAAATGACGATCACAGTGATCTAGTTCTACACGAAAGGCAGAAGACACAACTTAGACACCTTGTCTAGCATTTCTGTAAGTCCGACCAGACATTTGTCAACAGAAAACGCTTCTTTGCTTTAAAGAAAAAAGTATTGAAAACTATTTTTTTTGTTTCTTTTACAAAAATGAATATATAGGGAAACAAAGAAAAAATTTTTTCTTCAATTTAGATCTAAATAAAACTATATATATATATATATTTTTATTTTTTTTTAATGTCCTGCTCATTGCTGACTGCAGAATGAGTCCACAGAGAGTTCATCAGTGAGCTGGTTCTGGCGTGAAGTATGTTGCATGTGTCTCTGATATTCGGACCGTGCGCACCAGTACAAGTCTATGGGTGCGTGAGACATCTGACTATAATGGATGTCATCCGAGTGCCGTCCGATGTACGAGCAGAGACAATGGAGACATTACGTTCTCTGTACCGATGCTGCGATTTTCTCATGTTCGGCTCAATCTCTGTCTAGAGTTAATCGGACGGATTCTCTCACCTGAAAGAATAGACGACCGTGTGATTTATACTCAAGAGTTGAGCAAAAACATAGAATAATCCTCTAATCGGCCATTAGGAGCTCAGGAGAGATAAGTTACAAAGGTCACATCAGAAGGAGCTCACTGATCGTTTCCTAGTTAACTCATTCTGCAAACATCAAAATGTCGCGCATCACAACCAGAAGGTAAAACGGTGACATTGTTAGGCCGGTTTCACATGTCAGTGGCTCCGGTACGTGAGGTGACAGTTTCCTCGCGTACAGGAGACACTGACTCACGTAGACACATTAAAATCCGTTTTGAAAACACGGAGACATGTCAGTGTTCATGGGAGCGCACGTATTACATGAAACCATTAAAGTCAATGGGTCCGTGCAAAACACGTACCTCACACGGATGTTGTCCGTGTGCCGTGCAGGAGACAGCGCTACTGTAAGCGCTGTCCCCCCCGCGTGGTGCTGAAGCTGCTAATCATTTCTTCTCTCCAGCATCATTCGCCTATGGGAGGTGGAGCCGCATATTCATCACTGTAATAGGCGGCACCACGTGACCGCTCATACAGGAGAAGCTGCGGCGAGGACAGGAAGCAGCGAGGGAGCCGGGTATTTTATTAACAGCGGGGTGGGAGGGGGTTGGGGACAGGAATTTTTTTTTTTTTTTAAACAAAAAAAAAAAAAAAAGTTTTCATATCTTCTCTCCAGCGAACGATGCTGGAGAGAAGAAATGATTAGCAGCTTCAGCACCAGATGCAGGGGACAGCGCTCAACTCTAGCGTTGTCTCCTGCACGGTCCGTGTGGTCCTCAGTCGGCACACGGCTGCCGCACGTGTGCCACACTGATGTTCAGCGTAAGCACACGGACAATTCCGGTACCGATTTTTCCAGTACCGGAATTATCTGGACTTGTGAGACTGCCCTAATTGAAACAGTTGCAAAATTTCTATTTTGAACCCCAAACACAAGCATTTAAGGAAAAAAAAAAAACAAGTCTGATGGTTTCCATATTGCAGAACAAGTTATAGGAACTACATGAACGGCCCTAATTCAACCACAACGTTACTCAATAGGACCAAATATTAGGAACGTGTGAAGTGCCGCCTGTTGGAATCAGATCATTCTTTTTTCAGTGCAGATTAAAAATTGTAAGTAGTGATATCCTGCTTATTGTCAGCAAAAAATTACCAAAATGGAAAGAAAAAAAGTAGCAAATATTTCTCAATAATTATTTGCATTCATTGTATGAATATTGATGACGAGAGCCAAATATATATAGATTTTTTTCTGTTCGCTACAAAATGAATTTTCCTTGACTTAACCCAAATTCTTATTTGTATTGAGCCTACAAACTTCCATATTTTAAGTAAACTTTACGATACAGAGGGTTCATGTGAAGCAGTGACGTGGAGTTCACCCTGACTGTGCGGCACGTGACCCCGGCTACCGAGGGGCTCTCACTACGGAGAATCACCCCGGATTGGGGGCAGCATATGAAATGTATTGGAGTATTTGTCTAAAAAAAAAAAATCTGACGCTTGGAAATATGGAAATACCTGGGAATTTCATTTAGAAATCACCTTGCAGGTAAGAAACGCACGTTTCCACTCATCACCATCACATGGATATTGGGTCCCCTATTCTGCGAGATCAGTGGGCTGCAGTAACAGATGCCGGGGTCCGACAATCTGAAGCTACCTGCAAACTAGTGACCTCTAAAGAAAAACTGCAGAAACATGTTCACCACCCCACCCAAAATAAAACACCGCAGGAGCCCACCCAAACAAAAACACCGCAGGAGCCCACCCAAAATAAAACACCGCAGGAGCCCACCCAAAATAAAACACAGCAGGAGCCCACCCAAAATAAAACACCGCAGGAGCCCACCCAAAATAAAACACAGCAGGAGCCCACCCAAAATAAAACACCGCAGGAGCCCACCCAAAAAAAAACCACCACAGGAGCCCACCCAAAATAAAACACAGCAGGAGCCCACCCAAAATAAAACACCGCAGGAGCCCACCCAAAATAAAACACCGCAGGAGCCCACCCAAAAAAAACCCACCGCAGGAGCCCACCCAAAATAAAACACAGCAGGAGCCCACCCAAAATAAAACACCGCAGGAGCCCACCCAAAATAAAACACCGCAGGAGCCCACCCAAAAAAAAAAAACACCGCAGGAGCCCACCCAAAATAAAACACTGCAGGAGCCCACCCAAAAAAAACCCACCGCAGGAGCCCACCCAAAAAAAAAAAAAAAACACCGCAGGAGCCCACCCAAAATAAATCACAGCAGGACGATTTCCTAGAGCAATTTTAATGGACTAGTGATAATATAAAAAGGAGGAGTGTGAGCGGTAAAGAACAAGCTCTGGGGCTCAAGTGTTCCGCTGACTTCATATAATGATTTATATGACCGCTGCAGCCAATCAACGGCGGTGGCACTGTACAGGTCAGTGCTGCTCACTGCAGGAGGTAAGCGGGGGACAGCAGCCACCACTGGAGCAGCAATGATGAAGTGGAGAGTTTAAGGTGTTTTTTTGTGAGCTACATTTTTAATAAATCCCCAAAGCAGCCTTTTTTTGTAGGATCTTGTAATTCAGGATACCCATCCCTTAGCTGCAGTGGTGGCATTAATTATGAGCATTTGTGGCTCTGGAGGACCTGTCTGTAATGCTTTATCTCCCCTGTGGGGGCAGTGCAGGAAAGTCAAACACTTACTAAACTTTATGATCTGCTTATCCTAGCAAGTAGGGGCTGAAAAAAACACATTAACTTGGAAAAAGTTTATTTTTTGGTGTTAGGGAGGGGGGAAAGTGTAAATGCTCTTTAAATATATTCTATAGACCAAGACATTAACCATCCCTCTATATTAGCGCTACCATTATCTGAGCCAGTGGGGGGGGGGAACAAACCGCACAGACGTTTACACACACCAGAATGAACTACAGTCTCCAGCTAAATAAAGTTTATTACCATTACAGCCGTTCATCGGAGAACTTGGGGTGTAAAATAAATAGTGAAAACATTCGATCCGATTATAAAACGTTACAGTTGTACGCGGCTCCTTTGCATTAAAGAACTGAAATAAGAAGTTTTCTTACCGACTTAGTGCAACGATATAATACATGTATACAATATCTGCCATTAATGATTTGTGTGCAAACTTTTTCAACAGAAGCAATTCTGCCTACTGACACCAAAAAAAAATAAACAGAGGAGGATACAAATCCCGATCACTACCCCGATAACACGGTACAATGCATAGATTCTTGGTAAATGATACACAAGGAAAGTTAAAAAAAAATTAAAGCACTAAACTCCTAGTAAAAATTGTAAAGGACTTGTCTATTGAGGGTTTTTTTTTTCTTGGTCGCTGCCTGCATTGGACTTTAACGAGGAGATCTGGTACAAAGATATGGAAAAAGGAGATTTTTGTGTACTCACCGTAAAAACTCTCTCTCTTAGCCTCTAATTGGGGGACGATGATCCAAAAGCCTGTATTAACGGACTACACTATGCTTAGATATACGGACCCAAGTGGACAAGCCCTTGAAGCTGGCAATGAACACAAGATGGGAAAGGAAAGGACTGTCCGACAGAACCTACGGCTTGTAGGACGACAAAGACGCACAAAATCCACTAATGAAAAATCCAGCTAATTAATGGGGCGAAACCCAAGACTGGCGTTCCACGGCTTTCAATCACAAATATGACTGCCTTTATACCATGTAGTGAATGACACGGGGGGGGTCCGCCGGACTTCAGAGATCAGGTCCGATAAGGGTCTTTCTAGCTGACTGGGATCGGACGTTGTGCTGGGACTTGCTGATGAGGGGGATTTTTTTTAATAGAAATATATAGTTTTATTTTTTTTGACAGGACAGTGAGTCTGTATCTAAAACCTCTCTATATTAAAAGAAAAGCCGACACAACCTGTGCATAGATCCATATAACAACCAAGATGATCTGAATTACAACACGGACCAAAAGAAAAAAAAAATCATCACACCCTCATGAGCTATTAAAGGGGGTCCAGGGTTCGAGAATGCGGCTGCTTTCCCCCCAAAACTGCGTCTGATATCGCAGCTCCGCTACATTGCAGGAGTGAATGGCGCCGAGCTACAATACTGTGGACTAAAGCCGCCGCGTTCTCCTAATCCCGAACACATACAAGTACAAAACAGATTTCAATCATTCATTGTCACGAAAAACCCTCTGCAAATTTAGCACCTAAATCATCGCAGGTTGATCATCCAGGGAAGAATAGTCTAGAAAAATCCATTAAAACCTTACAAGTGCCCCCTTCCTAAGTATCAGACACAATCACACCCCTCGGATCTTCTACCTGAACGGTAAAATGACAAGAGAAACCCCCAAGTCTTATCTCCAGGATTTACCATCCAGCGGTTCCCAGCGTATTGCTCTCCAGTACTTGCAGAACTAGAACTCCCAGCATGCCAGGAGTAGTTCTCTAACAGCGTGAGATCCACGAGTCAGAAACCACTTCATAAAGCCGTGATCTCCAAGCTATGGCGGTCCAGGAATGCTGGGAGTTGTAGTTTCTGCAACGGCTTGTGAGAACCGCCGACACGGAGCGAAAAGGCTCAATAAGTCGACAATCTTGCAAGAACGGCCACCGCGTGAAATAAAACCGCAGGGCCGCAGTACAAAAGAAAATCACGATATTGCTTAAAAACCGAGTTCTTGTATTTAATCTCATTACAGAATTGCATATTCCTTAAAAAGTAGGAGGAGCAGGAAAAGATTAAGTGTAGAGCGAAAAAAGAAAAAAAAAAGAGACAATAATACAGGTTGCATATGTAAGTCTCTGAGGCCTGACAGCATGAGGATACCCCCTACCGACAGGGGCATTAAAAATCAGAAAGCACAGTGCGGGGGGCCGCAAAGACTGGAGTACAGAGAGAGGAGCGTCAGTACGTGCGGCCACAAGTGTCAGACCTTCGCTGCGGGGAAAAAGTGCAGCATCTGTACTTAGAAAATAGCTTGCATCAAAGAATTAAAAAAAAAAAAAAAAAGTTATTTTTGTTATTTCAATTTTTTTTATTTATTTATTTATTTATTTTTAAACCCTTGGGGGGGGGGGGTCGCTCCTCACAATAACCCTGTTTGCAATCAGAGGGATCAGCCAGACATTGCTTCTTATTGCATTGCAATGTATTACGAGCCCACTGAGGGTGAAGCAGTTCCATAAAAACGAGGTTTTGTTTTATTTAGGGTTTTTTGTTTGTTTTTTTTTTTTACATTTTTTTTTTTTGATTCTTAATCCATTCACTGCCGGTGGTCCTGTAAAAAGGCTCTATATACAGGTCGCATTGTCAGTGCAAGGGTTAAACAGGACACCATTTAAGCCCGAGTACATAACATAGGTTTCATAGAAATAGGGGGTGATCTGTGTAAATAAAATAAATAGCACGTCATCTCACATTAATACTGCTAAAATAGATTATTTTCTGTACATTAGCTTAACATGATTGTACTGTCCACATTGCCACAGACCCGTATTAGTCAGCAACCTCGGGGGAAGAGAAAAAAAATATATATATAGTACGAGTGCAGCCAGACGAATGCAACAATTAAAAACTATGTCTCAGTTTTACCTTTTTCTGAATGGCACATTTAAAAAAAAAAAAAAAAAAAATTAAATTAAAAATACTATTAAATTCATCTTTGGTCAAACCTGACCTCAAGAGTAAATCGCTGAATCATTTTACGTACTGGAGTATTTGACACAAATGTCAGAGGAAGGTCAATAAAAAAAGAAAAGAAAAAAAAAGTTTTATTCTTAATAAAACATCTTGATAAATTCAGTTAAAATCTTTAAGGCTTTAAAAACGTCAAGATCCTTCCTCAGATTTTTTTTTTGCCTAGGTCGTATCATTTATCTGATAATTTTTCCCACACAGTATTTATTTCATAGCGTTTGTTTTTTGTGAGCCCTGAGAGAACGGTTAAGTTGAACCTTTTTTTTTTTTTTTTTTTTGTTTAAAAAGGGTAATTTGTGTAAACGCTTTCATTATGTGTGTGTATTGTCACAAACCTCCCATGGATTCATTGTGGGGATGAAGAAGTTCAATGATTAAAAGAATATTCTGGGTGTGGACGGAAGGCTGGTGGGATCCTGAGGCCTGATGACACTGGCAGGGCTGTGGGTAGAGGGCACTTCTGCTGGATGCCGCTGGGGCTACGGTACAGGTAAGTGCAGCTGGTCTGGGTGAATGCTCCTTCGGATATAGTGCCGCCATCGTTGGGTTCTAGCACTGGTTAAGCAAAGTACATTGTCCGCAGTGTGTCCTGATGAACCTGTACGGCCTTAGCAAGTGCTTGGTGGTCTCTGCCGTTACTCTGACCAGAAGTGTGGCTGCCCTCAGCACTAAAAACAGAAGGACACAACATTTAGATCATTGCAAGATGTGGGGAGAAAAATAAAGGCAAACACCATGCAAGAAACTCAAGTGCAAAAACCATCACCGCCCGTATAAAATGCACGGGAATCAAGGCATTAGTCATTAAATAATAGAGACTCTGAACATTCAGGCTAGTGAGGGCCGATCAAAATGTGGCCTCTGGCAAGCAATTGCTGTGTAAAAATATCGGGGGCAGGGCGCCCGAGAAAGGGCGGGGGCAGGGCGCCCAAGAAAGGGCGCCCGAGAAAGGGCGGGGGCAGGGCGCCCGAGAAAGGGCGGGGGCAGGGCGCCCGAGAAAGGGCGGGGGCAGAACATCTAAAGGATAACAAATCAGCTGATGTTTACTACTTGGAAAGTGGCCGTGCATCTAAACTTGTGTCTTGAATGTGTGGCAAAAGGGTAGAGGAGCGGATTTAGAAGTGATCCCAATAATAATTCTAAGTACTGTACCTGTCATGTTCTTTATCCACCAGGTGATATCTGGCTCGGAAAGCCACTAAGTGTGCGTAGTACGCAGGAGCGGGGATAGACACAGAGCGAGTGCAGCGGACATAAGTGTGGCACAGCTGGTAAGTGAGAATTTGCAGCTCATCCGAGGAGAATCTGTTATCGTCCCAGAGGACATGATAGTGCGAAGGTCGGCTTGTTCCCTGCATTGTAAGAAAAAAAATATAAAAGAAATTAGATCGCAGCCATAAATTGTGTCACTCTGAGCCAACAAAGTGGATATTGGAACAACTCATCAATGACCGACCTGTATACCAGCGTGACTACACAGGTAAAAATCGAACTCTGACGGGTGCGTGATCTTGGTGTCCACAGTGGTACCTGCAGGAATATTTCCACTTTTTCCAACCTGTGTGGACAGAACAATATTTAGACACCGTGAATTTCTCACTTGCTAAGATGATGTTGGCAATGACATGAGAACAAGTGGTGGGTAATGGAAAGAGGGAAATGGCAGAGGTTCACCACACGGACACCTTACCCGCTCGTTCCGGTCTGTACAGAACAGTCTGGTGTGATGCCTTTTCTGTACAACAATGAAGGTAATACCTGGCTGATAATCCTTCTCCAATTTAATGCAGGCTTCTCTAATTGCAAGAAGCTCGTGATGCAAAACCTGTATGAGCAAAAGAAAAACAAGATATATTCAGAATATCAATTAAACCATCTGAAGAAATGCAGCAGTCTACAAACTCATACATAAAAAAAAAAGAAGCCAACCTGCTGAAACTGCCCCTCCGAAACACCATCCCTATAGAAAATGATCCTCGTGGGCTTGAAACGAGTCGACTTGTAGAACTGGATGAGCAGCTCGCGGACCATGGCGGCCAGGTCCTGGATGATCTCCTGCCGGTGCTGCTGCACTCTCACCGTGGCACAGTAGCGGTTGGGATGAGCATCCATGCTGCCTACAACCTATGAACAACACCAAAGAGCTGGATCACAATTATGTAATCTGCAGACTGCACTTACATACAGTAGTGTTCAAAATAATAGTGTGTTCAGAAACTGGAGTCATCACACAATCTTTATACTAGTTTTTGTTTCCAGCATTGGGGCACTGCACACTGTTCTCTAATTCATGAAGAGAAATGTATAGAATTTTACCTACTTTACAGAAAACAAAAATTGAACATTGCTGTTCTCATAAATACTGTCTGCATTTGTCTTTACTATTTTTTTATAACGGTCTCTCATTTCTGTGAATCACTGACCTAATATTTAGTTGTTAGCCACAATTTTTAGAACGGCTTCACATCTATGTTGCACGGAGTCACCAACATCTGACCGCTGTCACCGGTTGTTGCAGCCCAGGATGCTCGGACTACATCCCATGATTTTTTGGCATTTGTTGCCTTTGCCTCAGTAACAGCATTTTTGACGTGACCCCATAAGTGTCCTATCGGATGAAGGTCTGGGGTTTGGGCCGGCCGCGTCATAACTTCACTTTTCTTGGCCTGGAACCACGATTTTGCTAGTTTACTATTGTGTTTAGAGTCGTTGTCTTGTTGAAACCCCCATTTCAAGGGCATATCCTCTTCAGCTTAAGACAATCTGACCTCATCAAGTATCTACAGACTGGTCCATGATCCGTGCTGTGCGGTAAATAGGTCTAGGCACCACTGTAAGAGAAACCTGCCCATAACCTGATGCATCACCACCATGCTTCACTGTGTGCAGGGTGTACTGTGGCCTGAATGGAGACTTTTGGGGTCGTCTGATGAACTCTACGGCCCTTAGACTGAGAAAGATCAATTTTATTTTCATCAGTCCACAAAATGATTCTCCACATCACTTTAGGCTAGGTGATGTGTTCTTTGGCACATTGTACTCTCTTCAGTACGTCTTTCTTTTTACAGTGGGACTTTGGGGGGACTTCTAGCTAAGAGATGAGCGTCACACAGGCATCTTCTGTCACAGCCATCTCAGGTAACGTGAGATTGTCTGATCATCCTGGAGCCGATCATTGGCTCAGCTTTTGCCATTCTGGCCATTCTTCCATCCATTAGAATGGTCGTCTTCCACTTTCTTCCTTGTCTCTCTGGTTTGTTTTTCCATTATAAAGCATTGGAGACCATTTTAGCTGAACGGCCGGTCACTGTCTGCACTTCTTTATAAGTTTTTCCCGATCCAATCAACTTTTCAACCAGTGTACGCTGTTCTTCTGAACAATGTCTTGAACGCCCCATATTTCCAGGCTTTCAAGAAGAAATGCATGGACAACATGTCCTGGCTCCACCCTTAGATAAGGGCCACTGGATTCACACCTCACAGAATAATTGACCGCACTAATCGATCCCTACACGGATATTATTGTGAATACACACGGATATTATTATGAATACTCGCCCTTTTAATTTATCATTCTAATACACAGACTCAGAAACCTGCAGATCATGAACGCCGAGCCTGGTGGGTTTTTTAGAATCTACTGCACCAACTGGTAAATTGTTTGACATGTGGTAATATAATTTATACCAAAAACAGATTAAATCTGGTAATTCATATTGGACTGCTAGTATTTTGTACACTGGTATAATGTGTGGATTTTAGATACAAGCAAAACAATATCTAAAAAGTTAAACGTGGTCTCTTACCGCAGCGATTGAAGGCTTTTTTCCATCTCCTGCAGGAGGATGGGTGACATCTGCTCCAAGGAATATCACAGGTTGCTGAAACACTGGTGGTCTAGGGTAAAAAAATAAATAAAGGATTGTTACAGACTAAGGGCAAGCTCACACTACGTGTTTTTTCAACATTTTTTTTTCTGCAACAAAACCTGATCTCTTGGCAGAAAAGAAGCTGCAGAGGAAAGAAAAAAAAAAAAAAAAGAGCATGTTTTCCTTGTTTTTTCTAGCTTTTTTTTTTTGCTGTGGTTTGGGCATGATTTGTCTCTTGTGCATGCCAATAAAGTTTAGTGTTGAAAAAAGAAATCCTATTCCATAGAATCCGGTTTCGGCACAAAAAACCGCAGCAAAACTGATAACTACGTTTTTTCACCACCCATTCATCTCAATGGGTGAAAAACTTAAAAAAAAATTCTCCATTGTGCAAAAAGAGGGATTTGTGGTACTCACAGTAAAATCTCTTTATTGGAGACTTCATTGGGGAACACAGGTAACAATAGGTGAACGCTGCTGCTGCTAGGAGGCTGACACTATGCAAAAAAAGGAAAATAGCTCCTGCTCCGCAGTGTACATGCACCGACTTTCACAAAGCTAGTCAGTAGTAAAACAGTAGGAGAAGCAATGATAACAGAAAAATCTATGTAAAAAACCTACAGTAAAGGCATGGAGCCCAACCAAGGCACAAAACTAGGGAGGTTGTCCCCCAATGAAGGCTCCAAGAAAGATTTTATGCTGAGTACCAAAAATCCCTCTTTTTTAGTGGCAAACAGCCCAGGAAGCCCCCAACCACCTGGGTGGAACGAGCCCTTACACCCCGAGGGAGAGCCTGATGAAAGAAAAGGGCATGGAACTGAGCAAAGGTACAACTTTCATGGTGGCAATCATCTTTCGCAGTACTCATGCAGAAAAGCAGGCGATGTCGAGACGACAGTCTCAAGGAACAGATCCTTAGACAAAGATGAAATTCTTTCTTCTGGAAGAAGGTCCTTGGCACGAGCTGTGTCGAACAGCATGCCCAAAAACACCAGATGGTATCCAAAGACTTAAAAGTCTGGCTGCAATAAAACCCTGGAGGGTTTCATGAGAGGGAACAGGCACAATTACCCTTGTCCAAAACCTAAAACCCTGGAAAGAGAGATAGGCAAGGGACTTCTTGGAAGATGAATACAGATTCTAGACCCTCAGCCAAAGAGAAAACCTCTGTATGGCAACGATATTGATGGAAACTGTAGCAGAACTGGCGGCGACCAAAGACACTGTCCGAAAATATTTGCCAGCATGCGCGACCTGTTCCGCAAGGTCAGTTATCCCACAGAAGGCGTTGCTGATAAAATACCTTGCTGTAGGAGTTCTACCCAGGTAAATATCCAGATGTTTCCTACTGGGGAAAGGTTTCTCTGGATGTTCCCAATCGTTGACAAATATTTCCTGAAATTCCTTGTGGCTGGTCATTTTTTTTCTCCGGGAAGGACGTCTTTCCTTCTTGAATGAGATGTAGAGGCCCTGGGGGAGACCTCATCGTCCCTAATATTAAACGTCTGTTTCAAAGACCATATAAAAATTGTCGTCCGTATCCTGTAGTTTTGGAGTTTCCCTTCGAGATCGGAGAATGACTGGGAATCAGAGTTGGACCCCAGAGTCACCTCGGAAGAGGAAGCATTGGATAACGAAGGCATCCTGGAGGATCTAGAGGGACCCGGAGCGCTGGACGAAGAGCTGGAGTGTGGTCAGCATACTGGAAGTAGTCCTTAATCTGCCCTTCCGAGTGTGATTGTCAGATGCATGCAAATCACCGTGGGAGGCGTTTGGAGCACTGGTGGCAGTGGGCGACTTGTTAAGCGAACCTGGATCAGGGACTAACACTGTGGTCAGGTCAGAAAGAACTGATTGTGACGTAGCAACAGCCCACCCACAGCTCTCACTCCAGGCTGCAGGGGGCTCCTGTGATGCAGGGATGATAGAAGGCACCTATTGATGCAGAGGGCACAGGCCAAGAGTACTAAAATAGAAGCAGTGCGGACAGGACCCTCCTTTAAATGAAGGTACTGCTGTGAATGGTTAATAATGGTTAAGAGGGTAGGATCAGATATGAGAGGACCTACACGAAACCAGTGACTGTACAGCTGTAACTAAGTGTTGGGTCCCCTGGATCCTTTGATGCGAAAGAGCTGAGTGCAGGCTGTCTGATGAGAGCAGCAGGGACTGGCGCTGACTGTCACACCCGGAGGTAGGTAAGCCGGCAGTTGCACGGGCCAGGTAGCATACGGGCGAGGGTCCCGCCGACGGCGTGGATTTGTACTGAAGGAAGAAGCCCTATGACAGGCTTGAAAAGCGTGCGATTATAACGCGCGATTATAATGCTCCTAAACAGTGACAATGACTGGGATGTGACCCAGTGAGAGAGGAGAATAGACCTCTCATTGGATTAAGAACAGCGCGCTCACCAGAAAGCCGGGAAGGGGTACATGACTAAAAAAAACAAGATGGTGGCTGTGCAGAGAGAAGGACCAAGCCGGGGACTAAATTAGAAGAAGAGGGCCGGAGGACATCACAGCACATCGGAGCCGCTGCGACCGGACCTGCATGGAGGTACTGCAGGCGGAATGTTTGTAAAGGGGGACCATGGGGAGCACACGGAAGGTTCCTGAAGGGGACAATGGGGAGGACATGGACATACCTCAATAGTGAGTCCCGAATCCAAGTCAGAAGCCCCCGGGTGGATGAGGGTCACTGGGACATGACATCCTCTTTCCTGCACCGTCGTGGGCCTGGACGGTGCAGAAGACTGTCAACCCCTTAAAGGAAGGGGAAAAGCTACCACTGGTGAACCGCAGTCATCAATTACCCTGAAGCACCATGAGGCGACACAGGATTAGGTCCTGCCTTGCGAGTTTAAGTGTGGGCGATGTGGGTGACACCACACTACGCTCTCAGTTGCACAATTGTGGGGAAAACAGGGTGAGAAAATACCCTGTAGAAGGAAAAAGATTAATATAAAAAAGACAACAGGTGACCTGAAAAGGAAATGATGGATCTGGGATCAGATCCAGGTCTGCCTCCTACTGACACTAAGCTAAAACTGATGAGCATGGTGCCAGCTGGTAGGTGTATACTGCGGAGGAGCCATCTTCCTTTTTTTTTCCTCCTTGCGTCACCCTCCTAGCGACAGCAACATACACCCATGGCTACCTGTGTCCCCCAATAAAGCGATAAAAGAAAAACATGCAAAGCACAAAAGCCTGATTAAAAAAAAAATAAAATGTGTGATTGAGATTTCTGAAATCTCGGACTTTGCTGCTGGTACTGTAAAATGCAGCTGAAAGTTTGCATAAAAAAAAAAAAAGCGTAAGAAAAAAACAAATGCAAAAATGCCTAGTGTGAACTTAGCCTAAAATAGAAATGACATTATATAGTGCTGAAAATAAAGCCACTGCGCTACAGATAACATGTGGCTGTCTTGGTACGTGATGCTGAATTGATAGGTTGGATCGCTGGCAAACTATCGGACATAGCACTACAGTGAAAAACCATAGGAAATCAGACAGACCATAGGTTGCTAGCTCACATTGTCCCCAGCACTTGGACCTTACCTGCCCTGGGGTAACAGGATGTTATTCACTCCCCCTAATTTGACGTTTATCTTCAGGCAGAGGTTTGACAGTGTTTGCGGCGTGGTCCTCTGTACGTTCTTCATCTGTACACACTGCGTCGCCATGCCCAACACAGTGTCCCCAACACGCTTCACCTCGGCTGAAAAGCCAAAAATAATAAAAATTAATTTTATGTAAGAAATACGATGACTGCTATATCTTACATATTACATAACACGCCAAGACGGCCTTATCACCATGTATGAGGATCTCACGTAAACCGTAACATCAGTAACCTCGCTTCTACATTGCAGAAAGGACGCAATGGGTCGGCATGAAAACAGTCACCATACGGAGGGATACAGAGGAGACAATGTTCAGCAGCTAATTCCAGGCGCAAGACTGACCGTAGACAGGTGTCTTCCCGGGGAGGATGACGACGATCAGCTGTAGACCAGTGTATGTGTTCTTCAGATGTCTGAACATCGGTTCCACGCTATCCGCTCCTTGGGCGTATTTGCAGAAACATGGCTGTCCCTGAATGGGCATGCCGGCGTCACGAGAGATTTTACGCAACTGTTCAGTGAAAGTCCTAAACAAGAACAGAAAGAAAGAAAAACGATTAATACAAGGTCTGGCGTAATCTCAACAGTCCAGTGAATGCAGATGGCAAAAAAAGCCAAAACATTTTAGATAACGGTGCTTCTCCTTAACAGGGGTCGTCCGTGCCACTGCGGCATCTGGAGGAGAGTGGTGGAAGGACATTGCCTCTACATATCTGTCAGGACGTGTGCAAGATGTGCAAAATAAGAGCAGCAGGTTTACAGCTGCAGAGAAAATGCCCAATCCTCATAATAGCATTTATTACCACATACACAGAGGTGCTGGGAGCTGCACATTCAGAGCCAAATGAAATCATCAACACGATCAATTTCTAAACCGAAAATGAAACAAAAGGCTGCTGGAATAGCGGGGTCTGCATTTTCATTTAGAAAGTAGAATATTTCCAGTATAAATGGAAACCTGTTCACAGACTTGGCTTTTCTGTTAATCCCTGGACTAATATCTAGTTGTCTCGGCTTTATTTCTGGTAAGTGCTTTCCATCTGTGCGGCATCGGACCCTGCGGACGCATACTCCAGCCCCCGCTGACTGCACTACAGACCACACGTCGTTTGCATTCTTAGGCTTTGTATCAGTAACAGTATTTTATTTTATTGCTCCACAATCGGATTGAGGTCTGGGGATCGGGCGGACACTTCACAACATCAATCTTGTTGATATGGAACAAGGATGTTGCCCGCTTGCTGGTGCGTTAGGGGGGGGTCATTGTCCTGCTGAAACACCCATTTCAAGGGGTCGTGTCCGGATAAGGAGCTGAGCGGTCGCAGGCAGCGCTAGCTCCATGATCACATAAACCACCAGCGGCTCACAGCAGAATATAATAGCGGGAAAGCCAGAATAAAACACCTACCACAGCCTCGGGCACACTCCGGTCGCCATACCAGGAGCAGGAGCACAGCGTAGGGCAGGATCGAGGTCTTTATGCCGATGCCCGGGAAAAAGCAAGATGGTCGCAGCGGTACTCTACATGCGGCCGCCAGCACTGTGGAGCGCTCTGATCCCCTGCTATTGGGTCAGACCTCACCGGAGAGGAGCATCGGCGGTCTGGAGCAAGCACAAGAGCTAGGAAGACCACCATCCAGGAGCTCGGAGAAATCATCAGGCAGCAAACTGCAAGTATATGTACCCGACACAGCCCCTGGCGGGCGAGCTAAACAGGCATAGTGACATTATCTCAGCCTTATTGTGCACATAGGGGACAGAACAGCCCACATTGAGGAGAAGCTGGAGGAGTCACCACAACCACTTAGTGGACGCTCACAATGGGGCGATCACCGCTCTAAAACTGAAGCTGCCAGACCTGGAAGACCGCTCCAGACGCAACAATCTGCGCTTCAGGGGGATACCACAAAGTGTTGCTGTAGACACATTAAAAGAGTTCCTAATAGATTTTTTTTTTTTTACTGCACTAGTCCCCAAGGCGGGCAACAAGACTTCATAATAGACAAAGCGCACAGAATCCCCAAACCCAAGAGTACACCCGCCTCTGCACCCAGGGACGTAATTGCAGGACTTCACTTTTTCCACTTCACAGAAGCCATCAGTAAACAGCAGCTGGCGGAACAGAGCTCCTGGAGAGGTTTAGGGGCATCCTGGTGTTCACCGACCTCTCCGCTGTCACCCTGAACAGGAGGCGGGAGTTCTCCACAGTCACCAAGACCGCGTACCGTCACCAAGAACGGAAACACACCGGTCATGACATCTTCCCCGAGAGGCCATAACTCTGCCGCAGAAGTGGTCGCTGGCGACTGTGGACGGAGAGGCCAGCTCCCCGCTGAAGACGACGTCTACTCTGAGGAAGGGGTGGACATGAACAACAAAGAAGAATACAAAATTTTTTTCATAATGGCCTACAGGAGGTACAAGAGGAACATTTTCGTTTCCCTCAATAACCCCCCATATGTACTGGATACCGGAGCATATCCAAGGGGGTCACTTGGAACCCAACTCTATTTTTGAAACTGTACCAGTTTTTCACAAATTTAAGGTTTTTTGTTTTTTTTTCTTTGCTATTCCCCCCATTTTTCCTAATTGTCTAGCGGGGACATTATCTGTAATTTGTATACGTTTCTTCACATCTCCAGCATTAATGTAAAAGGGCTGAATAGTCCATTCAAAAGATCCCTTCTATGGAAAGATACCCAATCCCTAAAAGCAGACGTATTATGCCTTCAGGAAACCCACCTAAATAGCTCCGACTCCCACAGACTGCAGAATAGAAATCCCCCCTAATGTATTTCACTCCCATGCAATTGAGTAGTAATTGACACGGTCGCCTTCCAGCTAATCAGCAGCGCAGTGGACGATGGGTGCAAATACGTCATCCCAAGTCTGCAGCATAAACAACAAGACCTACACAATTGTCTCTATTTACGCCCCTAATTCTAGGCAGGTTTTATTTATTAAAGACACCCTGGGGTTAATAGCAAAGGTTAAAAAAGGTGCCCTATAGTCTGCGGGGACTTTAACCCCTTCCCGACCTCAGTCATACTAGTACTGCGCTGCGGGAACGGCATTCCTGCCAGGAGCCGTACTGGTACGGCGGCACGATCACACTGAGCACCACACGGTGATCGGGTGTCCGCTGTATGTGACAGCTCACACCCCGCAGCAACGCCCACGATCGGTGGGCATTTAACCCCTCTGATGCCGCTGTCAGTACTGACCGCGACAGAGGGGCATCGCGCAGGACGGGTGCTCCCTGCACGCTCCCACCGGAACAACGCATTGTTCCTGTGGTCTCCATGGCTCTACATTATAAACGTCTGTGAAGTTCAAAGTGCTCACCACACATAGATAAGTTCCTTAGGGGGTCTTTCCAAAATGGTGTCACTTGTGGGGGGTTTCCACTGTTTAGGCACATCATGAGTTCTCCAAACGCAACATGGCGTCCGATCTCAATTCCTGCAAATTTTGAAACGGCGCTCCTTCACTTCCGAGCTCTGCCGTCCGCCCAAACAGTGGTCCCCCCCACATACGGGGTGTCTGTGTACTCAGGACAATTGTACAACAACTTTTGGGATCCAATTTCTCCTGTTACCCTTGGTAAAATAAAACAAATTGGATCTGAAGTTAATTTTTTGTGGAAAAAAAATTAAAATGTTTAACCCCTTTACCCCCAAGGGTGGTTTGCACGTTAATGACCGGGCCAATTTTTACAATTCTGACCACTGTCCCGTTATGAGGTTATAACTCTGGAACGCTTCAATGGATCCTGGTGATTCTGACATTGTTTTCTCGTGACATATTGTACTTCATGACAATGGTAAAAATTATTTGATAGTACCTGCGTTTATTTGTGGAAAAAACGGAAATTTGGCGAAAATTATGAAAATTTTGCAATTTTCCAACTTTGAATTTTTATGCAATTAAATCACAGAGATATGTCACACAAAATACTTAATAAGTAACATTTCCCACATGTCTACTTTACATCAACACAATTTTGGAACCAAAATTTTTTTTTTTGTTAGGGAGTTATAAGGGTTAAAAGTTGACCAGCAATTTCTCATTTCTACAACACCATTTTATTTTAGGGACCACATCTCATTTGAAGTAATTTTGAGGGGTCTATATGATAGAAAATACCCAAGTGTGACACCATTCTAAAAACTACACCCCTCAAGGTGCTCAAAACCATATTCAAGAAGTTTATTAACCCTTCTGGTGCTTCACAGGAATTTTTTGAATGTTTAAATAAAAATGAACATTTAACTTTTTTTTCACAAAAAATTTAATTCAGCTCCAATTTGTTTTATTTTACCAAGGGTAACAGGAGAAAATGGACCCCAAACATTGTTGTACAATTTGTCCTGAGTATGCCAATACCCCACATGTGGGGGTAAACCACTGTTTGGGCGCATGGCAGAGCTCGGAAGCGAAGGAGTGCCATTTGACTTTTCAATGCAAAATTGACTGGAATTGAGATGGGACGCCATGTTTCGTTTGGAGAGCCCCTGATGTGGCTAAACATTGAAACCCCCCACAAGTGACACCATTTTGGAAAGTAGACCCCCTAAGGAACTTATCTAGAGGTGTGGTGAGCACTTTGACCCAACAAGTGCTTCACAGAAGTTTATAATGTAGAACCGTAAAAATAAAAAATCATATTTCACAAAAATTATCTTTTTGCCCCCAATTTTTTATTTTCCCAAGGGTAAGAGAAGAAATTGGACCCCAAAAGTTGTTGTACAATTTGTCCTGAGTACGCTGATACCCCATATGTGGGGGTAAACCACTGTTTGGGTGGATGGGAGAGCTCGGAAGGGAAGGAGCGCCGTTTGACTTTTCAAAGCAAAATTGACCGGAATTGAGATGGGACGCCATGTTGCGTTTGAAGAGCCACTGATGTGCCTAAACATTGAAACCCCCCACAAATGACACCATTTTGGAAAGTAGACCCCCTAAGGAACTTATCTAGAGGTGTGGTGAGCACTTTGACCCACCAAGTGCTTCACAGAAGTTTATAATGCAGAGCCGTAAAAATAAAACAAAATTTTTTTCCCACAAAAATTATTTTTTTAGCCCCCAGTTTTGTATTTTCCTGAGGGTAACAGGAGAAATTGGACCCCAAAATTTGTTGCCCAATTTGTCCTGAGTGCGATGATACACCATATGTGGGGGGAACCACTGTTTGGGCGCATGGGAGGGCTCGGAAGGGAAGGAGCTCCATTTGGAATGAGGACTTAGATGGAATGGTCTGCAGGTGTCACATTGCGTTTGCAGAGCCCCTAATGTACCTAAACAGTAGAAACCCCCCACAAGTGACACCATTTTGGAAAGTAGACCCCCTTAGGAACTTATCTAGATGTGTGCTGAGCGCTTTGACCCACCAAGGGCTTCACAGAAGTTTATAATGGAGAGCCGTAAAAATAAAACAAAAATTTTTTCCCACAAAAATTATTTTTTAGCCCCCAGTTTTGTATTTTCCCGAGGGTAACAGGAGAAATTAGACCCCACAATTTGTTGTCCAATTTGTCCTGAGTGCGCTGATACCCCATATGTGGGGGGGAACCACTGTTTGGGCGCATGGGAGGGCTCGGAAGGGAAGGAGCTCCATTTGGAATGAGGACTTAGTTGGAATGGTAATGTACCTAAACAGTAGAATCCTCCCACAAGTGACACCATTTTGGAAACTAGACCCCCTAAGGAACTCATCTAGATGTGTTGTGATAGCTTTGAACCCCCAAGTGTTTCACTACAGTTTGTAACGCAGAGCCGTGAAAATTAAAAAAAAAAAATCTTTCCCCCCAAAATTATTTTTTAGCCCCAAGCTTTGTATTTTCCCGAGGGTAAGAGGAGAAATTCGACCCCAAAAGTTGTTGTCCAATTTGTCCTGAGTACGCTGATACCCCGTATGTTGGGGGAAACCAACGTTTGAGCGCATGGCAGAGCTCGGAAGGGAAGGAGCGCCATTTGGAATGCAGACTTAGATGGAATGGTCTGCAGACGTCACATTGCGTTTGCAGAACCCCTAATGTACCTAAACAGTAGAAACCCCCCACAAGTGACCCCATATTGGAAACTAGACCCCCCAGGGAACTAATCTAGATGTGTTGTGAGAACTTTGAACCCCCAAGTGTTTCACTACAGTTTATAACGCAGAGCCGTGAAAATAAAAAATCTTTTTTTCCCACAAAAAATATGTTTTAGCCCCGAGTTTTGTATTTTCCCAAGGGTAGCAGGAGAAATTGGACCCCAAAAGTTGTTGTCCTATTTGTCCTGAGTACGCTGATACCCCATATGTTGGGGTAAACCCCTGTTTGGGCACACGGTAGAGCTCGGAAGGGAAGAAGCACTGTTTTACTTTTTCAACGCAGAATTGGCTGGAATTGAGATTGTCGCGTTTGGAGAGCCCCTGATGTGCCTAAACAGTGGAAACCCCCCAATTATAACTGAAACCCTAATCCAAACACATCCCTAACCCTAATCCCAACAGTAACCCTAACCACACCTCTAACCCTGACACACCCCTAACCTCAATCCCAACCCTATTCCCAACCGTAAATGTAATCTAAACCCTAACTGTAACTTTAGCCCCAACCCAAACTGTAGCCCTAACCCTAACCCTAGCCCTAACCCTAGCCCTAACCCTAGCCCTAACCCTAGCCCTAACCCTAGCCCTAACCCTAGCCCTAACCCTAGCCCTAACCCTAGCCCTAACCCTAGCCCTAACCCTAATGGGAAAATGGAAATAAATACATTTTTTTAATTTTTCCCTAACTAAGGGGGTGATGAAGGGGGGTTTGATTTACTTTTATAGCGGGTTTTTTAGCGGATTTTTATGATTGGCAGCCGTCACACACTGAAAGACGCTTTTTATTGCAAAAAATATTTTTTGCGTTACCACATTTTGAGAGCTATAATTTTTCTATATTTTGGTCCACAGAGTCATGTGAGGTCTTGTTTTTTGCGGGACGAGTTGATGTTTTTATTGGTAACATTTTCGGGCACGTGACATTTTTTGATCGCTTTTTATTCCGATTTTTGTGAGGCAGAATGACCAAAAACCAGCTATTCATGAATTTCTTTTGGGGGAGGCGTTTATACCGTTCCGCGTTTGGTAAAATTGATGAAGCAGTTTTATTCTTCGGGTCAGTACGATTACAGCGACACCTCATTTATATCATTTTTTTATGTTTTGGCGCTTTTATATGATAAAAACTATTTTATAGAAAAAATAATTATTTTTGCATCGCTTTATTCTCAGGAATATAACTTTTTTATTTTTTTGCTGATGATGCTGTATGGCGGCTCGTTTTTTGCGGGACAAGATGATGTTTTCAGCGGTACCATGGTTAGTTATATCTGTCTTTTTGATCGCGTGTTATTCCACTTTTTGTTCGGCGGTATGATAATAAAGCGTTGTTTTTTGCCTCGTTTTTTTTTTTTTCTTACGGTGTTTACTGAAGGGGTTAACTAGTGGGCCAGTTTTATAGGTCGGGCCGTTACGGACGCGGCGATACTAAATATGTGTACTTTTATTGTTTTTTTATTATTATTTAGATAAAGAAATGTATTTATGGGAATAATATTTTTATTATTTTTTTTCATTATTTTGGAATATTTTTTTTTTTTTTTTACACATTTGAAATTTTTTTTTTTTTTACTTTTTTACTTTGTCCCAGGGGGGGACATCACAGATCAGTGATCTGACAGTTTGCACAGCACTCTGTCAGATCACTGATCTGACATGCAGCGCTGCAGCCTTCACAGTGCCTGCTCTGAGCAGGCTCTGTGAAGCCACCTCCCTCCCTGCAGGACCCGGATCCGCGGCCATCTTGGATCCGGGGCTGGAGGGAGCAGGGAGGGAGGTGAGACCCTCGCAGCAACGCGATCACATCGCGTTGCTGCGGGGGGCTCAGGGAAGCCCGCAGGGAGCCCCCTCCCTGCGCGGTGCTTCCCTGTACCGCCGGCACATCGCGATCATCTTGATCGCGGTGTGCCGGGGGTTAATGTGCCGGGGGCGGTCCGTGACCGCTCCTGGCACATAGTGCCGGATGTCAGCTGCGATAAACAGCTGACACCCGGCCGCGATCGGCGGCGCTCCCCCCGTGAGCGCTGCCGATCGCATATGACGTACTATTGCGTCCTTGGGAAGTAAAGCCCACCCCACATGGACGCAATAGTACGTCTAATGGCAGAAAGGGGTTAATTTTTTTTTTTTTTTTTTTTTCAAACATTCCAAAAGTTCCTGTGAAGCACCTGAAGGGTGCTAACCCTAAAAGTGTATTAACACTTCTTGAATGTGGTTTTGAGCACCTTGAGGGGTGCAGTTTTTAGAATGGTGTCAGGCTACGTTCACATTGGCGTTCCGCCAATGTGCGTCGCTGTTGCGCCGGCGACGCGCCCCTATGTTTAACATAGCGGACGCGTGCGTTTTTAGGGTGGCGTTTTTCGACACTTGCGTCGTTTCCGACGCTAGCGTCGGACGCAAGAAAATGCAACAAGTTGCATTTTCTGTGCGTCCGATTTTGGTCAAAAAACGACGCACGCGTCGCAAGACGCGCGCGTTTTTTCGTGCGTCGCCAACGCAGGGCGGCGCAACGCTAGTGTGAACGTAGCCTCACAGTTGAGCATTTCCTATCATATAGACCCCTCAAAGTGACTTGAAATGTGATGTGGTCCCTAAAAAAATGGTTTTGTAAAATTTGTTGAAAAAAAAAAAAGTCAACTTTTAAGCCTTACAAATTCCTAACAAAAACATGTATTAACTATTTTGTGCGATATAACTGATTTAAGAGCATAAAAATTAAAAGTTGGAAAACGGCGAAATTTTCAAGATTGTCACCAAATTTCCATTTTTTTTCCCCACAAAAAACGCAAGTCATATCGAGGAAATTACTACTATCATAAAGTACAGTATGACACGAGAAAACAAACTAAGAATCAGTGGGATCCGTTGAAGAGTTCCAGAGTTATAACCTCATAAAGGGACAGTGGTCAGAATTGTAAAAAATTGGCCCGGTCAGAAAGGTGAAAATAGGCTGGGTCTTGAAGGGGTTAATATCACCTCCTGCCTCAGACAAATCAGTACACCCTCGAAAGACAGACAATACCGATCACTCTTTCAGACCCTCCTGGAGAAGGAACGCGGATGTCTGGCGGGTTCTGCCACCTCTGATCTAACGGTTATTACAGGATATCCAAACAGCCACAATAGGGAACGTCACCTGGTCGGATCACGCCCCCATCTTCTGCCAAATTACGGAGGGATACAACTACCCGACATATTCCCCATGGAGAGTAATTAATCACATCCCACAAAATTAAGCCCCAATTACAGGAAATATTAGCAAAATATTTCACAATCAACACCACACCTGATGTGTCCTTACCAACAGTATGGTGCACTCACAAGGACGACATCCGGGGTAAGCTACTTCAAATAGCGTCCCAAAATAATAATAATAATAAAAAAAAAAGAAGATTACGCCAAAGAGGAAATTGATCAGAACATAGCCGCACTAGAAGATACGCACAAACACAATTCTCCAATAATTACAGAAACTAAGGTATAACTGATACCAACTGCTTCAACACAAATACGAACACAATCTATGGAAAAGCCAACTATTACTGGCAGGGAAACTAAGTGGGCAAAATATTAGCCAACAAAATCACAGCCAAAATGACTAAACAAAGGTTATCCCACATACAGAATGACAAAAAAAAAAAAAAAAACATATATAACCCTAATGTGATCGCCAATATTTTCTCAAATGACTACTCATCCCTCTACAATCTAAAGGAAAACATCAATACCACATCAAAACAACTGACAAACCAATTCTTAGACCGTACAACTCCCCAAAATACCAGAGGACATTTTACATATAAAGCCAACCAATATCCCAGGCAGAAATACAGCAAACAATTAGAGAAATGAAAAAATAAGTCCCCCGGCCCAGACGGGACTAATGTGCGAATACTTCAAAACATTTCAAGACCTACTAATCCCTCACATTACATCAATTTTCCAAAATTGTACGCAGACCGGGAAAATACAGAAAGAAATTGATCCAGGCAACAATTACACCCCTTGAAAATCGGGGTACCAAGGAAAACCTCTGATCGGACCGTCAATTTTAGGCCGATATTCTTGAATACAGACCTAAAAATCGACCAAAATCCTAGATAATAGGATCTCAGAAATAATTACGGCCTTAGTGCAAAAAGATAAAGTGGGTTTTGTTAAATCTAGACAGCCCTTGGATTGTACGAGGAGGATCGATATCATCCATATATCCTGGTGGTCGGACCCCTCTATGCTATTTTCTTTGGATGCCGAGAAGGTGTTCGATCGGGTGCAATGAGGTTTCTGTTTGAAGTATTGTCCAGATTTGGCTTTTTGGCAGTAACATTATCTGAGCGATTACTCCTCTGTACTATAACCCATCAGCCTCAGGTCGGGAATGACGTCAGAGACATTTAATATCACTGATGGCACGAGGTGAGATACTATAGAGCAGCCATATTATACATCCCAATAACAGAGGGAGGACTGGGCTGCCCCTCAGTGGTGAGATACTATAGAGCAGCCATATTATACATCCCAATAACAGAGGGAGGACTGGGCTGCCCCTCAGTGGTGAGATATTATAGAGCAGCCATATTATACATCCCAATAACAGAAGGAGGACTGGGCTGCCCCTCAGTGGTGAGATACTATAGAGCAGACATATTATACATCCCAATAACAGAGGGAGGACTGGGCTGCCCCTCAGTGGTGAGATACTATAGAGCAGACATATTATACATCCCAATAACAGAAGGAGGACTGGGCTGCACCTCAGTGGTGAGATATTATAGAGCAGACATATTATACATCCCAATAACAGAGGGAGGACTGGGCTGCCCCTCAGTGGTGAGATACTATAGAGCAGACATATTATACATCCCAATAACAGAAGGAGGACTGGGCTGCCCCTCAGTGGTGAGATATTATAGAGCAGCCATATTATACATCCCAATAACAGAAGGAGGACTGGGCTGCACCTCAGTGGTGAGATATTATAGAGCAGACATATTATACATCCCAATAACAGAGGGAGGACAGGGCTGCCCCTCAGTGGTGAGATACTATAGAGCAGACATATTATACATCCCAATAACAGAAGGAGGACTGGGCTGCACCTCAGTGGTGAGATATTATAGAGCAGACATATTATACATCCCAATAACAGAGGGAGGACTGGGCTGCCCCTCAGTGGTGAGATACTATAGAGCAGACATATTATACATCCCAATAACAGAAGGACTGGGCTGCCCCTCAGTGGTGAGATACTATAGAGCAGCAATATTATATATCCCAATAACAGAAGGAGGACTGGGCTGCCCCTCAGTGGTGAGATACTATAGAGCAGACATATTATACATCCCAATAACAGAAGAAGGACTGGGCTGCACCTCAGTGGTGAGATACTATAGAGCAGACATATTATACATCCCAATAACAGAAGGACTGGGCTGCCCCTCAGTGGTGAGATACTATAGAGCAGCAATATTATATATCCCAATAACAGAAGAAGGACTGGGCTGCACCTCAGTGGTGAGATACTATAGAGCAGCAATATTATATATCCCAATAACAGAAGAAGGACTGGGCTGCACCTCAGTGGTGAGATACTATAGAGCAGACATATTATACATCCCAATAACAGAGGGAGGACTGGGCTGCACCTCAGTGGTGAGATACTATAGAGCAGACATATTATACATCCCAATAACAGGAGGACAGGGCTGCCCCTCAGTGGTGAGATACTATAGAGCAGACATATTATACATCCCAATAACAGAGGGAGGACTGGGCTGCCCCTCAGTGGTGAGATACTATAGAGCAGCCATATTATACATCCCAGTAACAGAAGAAGGACTGGGCTGCCCCTCAGTGGTGAGATATTATAGAGCAGCCATATTATACATCCCAATAACAGGAGGAGGACTGGGCTGCACCTCAGTGGCGAGATATTATAGAGCAGACATATTATACATCCCAATAACAGAGGGAGGACTGGGCTGCCCCTCAGTGGTGAGATACTATAGAGCAGACATATTATACATCCCAATATCAGAGGGAGGACTGGGCTGCCCCTCAGTGGTGAGATATTATAGAGCAGCCATATTATACATCCCAATAACAGAGGGAGGACTGGGCTGCCCCTCAGTGGTGAGATACTATAGAGCAGACATATTATACATCCCAATAACAGAGGGAGGACTGGGCTGCCCCTCAGTGGTGAGATACTATAGAGCAGACATATTATACATCCCAATATCAGAGGGAGGACTGGGCTGCCCCTCAGTGGTGAGATATTATAGAGCAGCCATATTATACATCCCAATAACAGAGGGAGGACTGGGCTGCCCCTCAGTGGTGAGATACTATAGAGCAGCAATATTATATATCCCAATAACAGAAGGAGGACAGGGCTGCCCCTCAGTGGTGAGATACTATAGAGCAGACATATTATACATCCCAATATCAGAGGGAGGACTGGGCTGCCCCTCAGTGGTGAGATATTATAGAGCAGCAATATTATATATCCCAATAACAGAAGGAGGACAGGGCTGCCCCTCAGTGGTGAGATACTATAGAGCAGACATATTATACATCCCAATAACAGAGGGAGGACAGGGCTGCCCCTCAGTGGTGAGATATTATAGAGCAGCCATATTATACATCTCAATAACAGGAGGACAGGGCTGCCCCTCAGTGGTGAGATATTATAGAGCAGCCATATTATACATCTCAATAACAGGAGGACAGGGCTGCCCCTCAGTGGTGAGATACTATAGAGCAGACATATTATACATCCCAATAACAGAAGGACTGGGCTGCCCCTCAGTGGTGAGATACTATAGAGCAGACATATTATACATCCCAATAACAGAAGAAGGACTGGGCTGCCCCTCAGTGGTGAGATATTATAGAGCAGACATATTATACATCCCAATAACAGAAGAAGGACTGGGCTGCACCTCAGTGGTGAGATACTATAGAGCAGACATATTATACATCCCAATAACAGAGGGAGGACTGGGCTGCCCTTCAGTGGTGAGATATTATAGAGCAGACATATTATACATCCCAATAACAGAAGAAGGACTGGGCTGCACCTCAGTGGTGAGATACTATAGAGCAGACATATTATACATCCCAATAACAGAAGAAGGACTGGGCTGCACCTCAGTGGCGAGATACTATAGAGCAGCCATATTATACATCCCAATAACAGAAGAAGGACTGGGCTGCACCTCAGTGGCGAGATATTATAGAGCAGACATATTATACATCCCAATAACAGAGGGAGGACTGGGCTGCCCCTCAGTGGTGAGATACTATAGAGCAGACATATTATACATCCCAATATCAGAGGGAGGACTGGGCTGCCCCTCAGTGGTGAGATATTATAGAGCAGCCATATTATACATCCCAATAACAGAGGGAGGACTGGGCTGCCCCTCAGTGGTGAGATACTATAGAGCAGACATATTATACATCCCAATATCAGAGGGAGGACTGGGCTGCCCCTCAGTGGTGAGATATTATAGAGCAGCCATATTATACATCCCAATAACAGAAGGAGGACAGGGCTGCCCCTCAGTGGTGAGATACTATAGAGCAGACATATTATACATCCCAATAACAGAGGGAGGACAGGGCTGCCCCTCAGTGGTGAGATATTATAGAGCAGCCATATTATACATCTCAATAACAGGAGGACAGGGCTGCCCCTCAGTGGTGAGATATTATAGAGCAGCCATATTATACATCTCAATAACAGGAGGACAGGGCTGCCCCTCAGTGGTGAGATACTATAGAGCAGACATATTATACATCCCAATAACAGAAGGACTGGGCTGCCCCTCAGTGGTGAGATACTATAGAGCAGACATATTATACATCCCAATAACAGGAGGACAGGGCTGCCCCTCAGTGGTGAGATATTATAAAGCAGACATATTATACATCCCAATAACAGAAGAAGGACTGGGCTGCCCCTCAGTGGTGAGATATTATAGAGCAGACATATTATACATCCCAATAACAGAAGGAGGACTGGGCTGCACCTCAGTGGTGAGATACTATAGAGCAGACATATTATACATCCCAATAACAGAGGGAGGACTGGGCTGCCCTTCAGTGGTGAGATATTATAGAGCAGACATATTATACATCCCAATAACAGAAGAAGGACTGGGCTGCACCTCAGTGGTGAGATATTATAGAGCAGACATATTATACATCCCAATAACAGAAGAAGGACTGGGCTGCCCCTCAGTGGTGAGATACTATAGAGCAGACATATTATACATCCCAATAACAGAGGGAGGACTGGGCTGCCCTTCAGTGGTGAGATATTATAGAGCAGACATATTATACATCCCAATAACAGAAGAAGGACTGGGCTGCACCTCAGTGGTGAGATTATAGAGCAGCCATATTATACATCCCAATAACAGAGGGAGGACTGGGCTGCCCCTCAGTGGTGAGATACTATAGAGCAGCCATATTATACATCCCAATAACAGAAGGAGGACTGGGCTGCCCTTCAGTGGTGAGATATTATAGAGCAGACATATTATACATCCCAATAACAGAAGGAGGACTGGGCTGCTCCTCAGTGGTGAGATATTATAGAGCAGCCATATTATACATCCCAATAACAGAAGAAGGACTGGGCTGCCCCTCAGTGGTGAGATATTATAGAGCAGCCATATTATACATCCCAATAACAGAAGAAGGACTGGGCTGCCCTTCAGTGGTGAGATATTATAGAGCAGCCATATTATACATCCCAATAACAGAGGGAGGACTGGGCTGCTCCTCAGTGGTGAGATATTATAGAGCAGACATATTATACATCCCAATAACAGAGGGAGGACTGGGCTGCTCCTCAGTGGTGAGATTATAGAGCAGCCATATTATACATCCCAATAACAGGAGGACAGGGCTGCCCCTCAGTGGTGAGATACTATAGAGCAGACATATTATACATCCCAATAACAGAAGAAGGACTGGGCTGCACCTCAGTGGTGAGATACTATAGAGCAGCCATATTATACATCCCAATAACAGAAGGATGACTGGGCTGCCCCTCAGTGGTGAGATTATAGAGCAGCCATATTATACATCCCAATAACAGAGGGAGGACTGGGCTGCTCCTCAGTGGTGAGATATTATAGAGCAGACATATTATACATCCCAATAACAGAGGGAGGACTGGGCTGCTCCTCAGTGGTGAGATTATAGAGCAGCCATATTATACATCCCAATAACAGGAGGACAGGGCTGCCCCTCAGTGGTGAGATACTATAGAGCAGACATATTATACATCCCAATAACAGAAGAAGGACTGGGCTGCACCTCAGTGGTGAGATACTATAGAGCAGCCATATTATACATCCCAATAACAGAAGGATGACTGGGCTGCCCCTCAGTGGTGAGATTATAGAGCAGCCATATTATACATCCCAATAACAGAGGGAGGACTGGGCTGCCCCTCAGTGGTGAGATATTATAGAGCAGACATATTATACATCCCAATAACAGAGGGAGGACTGGGCTGCCCCTCAGTGGTTAGATACTATAGAGCAGCCATATTATACATCCCAATAACAGAAGAAGGACTGGGCTGCCCCTCAGTGGTTAGATACTATAGAGCAGCCATATTATACATCCCAATAACAGAAGGAGGACTGGGCTGCCCCTCAGTGGTGAGATATTATAGAGCAGACATATTATACATCACAATAACAGAGGGAGGACTGGGCTGCCCCTCAGTGGTGAGATACTATAGAGCAGACATATTATACATCCCAATAACAGAGGGAGGACTGGGCTGCCCCTCAGTGGTGAGATATTATAGAGCAGACATATTTTACATCCCAATATCAGAGAGAGGACTGGGCTGCCCCTCAGTGGTGAGATATTATAGAGCAGCCATATTATACATCCCAATGACAGAGGGAGGACTGGGCTGCCCCTCTGTGGTGAGATATTATAGAGCAGCCATATAATACATCCCAATAACAGAGGGAGGACTGGGCTGCCCCTCAGTGGTGAGATATTATAGAGCAGACATATTATACATCCCAATAACAGAAGAAGGACTGGGCTGCCCCTCAGTGGTGAGATATTATAGAGCAGACATATTTTACATCCCAATATCAGAGAGAGGACAGGGCTGCCCCTCAGTGGTGAGATATTATAGAGCAGCCATATTATACACCCCAATAACAGAGGGAGGACTGGGCTGCCCCTCAGTGGTGAGATATTATAGAGCAGACATATTATACATTCCAATAACAGAGGGAGGACTGGGCTGCCCCTCAGTGGTGAGATATTATAGAGCAGACATATTTGAACAATTAAGATTGATGTGGAATGATAAGGATAACAGAGATTGGATAGAAAAATCAAGAAACGTCTCCAAGTCCCCCAATATTGCATTATTTTTTGAGTCGCATATCATTGTCGGGACTAACCCCAGCGATGATAGGAAATTGTGTCTGCCAGTAATTGTGGAGGCGGCGCCGGGGTATGGAGCATACTAATTAACAAACCACACACACACACTATTAAATTGGTGCTATCTAAAGCCCCCATAGAGACTTTGGAGCTGTGTATTCCAGACCTCCAGATCCAAAACTGGAAATCCCTGGGAGTCCTACTGATCGGGGACATGTATGAGGAGGGAATATTATCCTACTTCTCTCTGATCAGAGAGAGATACCACATTCCACAAAAAGATTATTATAAATATTTATAATTAAGATATTTTCTACAGGGGAAGAAAAATAAATAATACTCTCTCAACCTTCCAAAACTATATACAATAGTCCTCACCCCAGCGCGGCAGAGGACAGTGCTGTCCGTAATGCTGGAGGAGACGTTCCCCTCTCTAGACCTGCACCTCCACAAATGGGAGAGGGATCTACAATGTGTGATCACCCCAGGGCAATGGCGGATGTCCGTCTCAATGATGGGGACACCAACCACCTGCTATATAGGTGGTACCTCACACCATACAGATTGTCCCTGATCTACCGCAACTCCCCAGATGTGTGATGGAGGCGCGGAGATCATAACATAGATATGATGCATGTCTGGAAAAATTGCCATGAGGTAAAGCAACTCTGGGATGCAATCTCTTAGCTAGTGTTCCAGATTAGCAGTATCCCACTGAAAATTGAGATAGAGCAGCCTGATACTTTACAGCTGACCTCAACCACAACAAATATCCCAATTATAAATCGTACCAAGGCAATCAGAAAGAGCCACGGTTGAGTGCCGAAATTGACACATCTAATAGAGGCGCTATTTCAGGGGTGGCTGAGGGCTGGTCTTATTAGGCTGGGTTTGGGCCAATATTAACGGCCATTTCCAGCCTATGATTATCAGCTCCCAGCTGTCTGCCTTCCCTTTGCTGGTTATTAAAAATAAGGGGGACCCCAGATCAAATTTTTTTTTTTTAAATATTGACTTTACCGTGTCCTTTCACTCAAGCAGTGTCCTTGTCCCTACGCTAGTCAGAGCACAATGGTGGCCCCACCAGAGATCTGGCATTTATACGGGCCAGGTCACGTGTTGTGCCTGCCAATTCTTGGCATGGCTGTGATTGCTCTGGAAATACCCAAGACTTGTTGATTGCCTTTCAACAAACTTTATTCGGCACCAAATAGTAAAACGGACTTATGAGAAAGAAAGAAAAAAAAATAGTGTTCAGAGTTCGACTATGTGTCCGGTACAAACCTAAACTTTACATTTCAGGTTTGCGCATTCCTACTGGTGATCTTCACAATGTTAAAGGGGCTGCATTCTAGCCCCCCTCATAGCTGGATCGCTAGGTCACGATCCTAATCCGTGCTGCAGTCCTCTTGCATTTGAGGATCATTCACGATATGGGCAAGCATTATTTTTGTTGTAAGTGGAGTTAATTTAAAAATTATTTTCCTCTTCTGGGCAATTCATTTAAAAAAATGTTCTGCTTAGCTGACACTGCAGTGAGATCACACAATGTATATACATCAGAAAATAAAAATTACAGCAAATAGATAAAACCAGTCACTTGGGTACAGTAAAGACTTACTTCAGGTGAAGTTCTGTACACTGCCGCTGAGGAGCAAAGCAAGCAATGGCCCACACTTTTATTTCAATACCGGTGTGAAACTGCTTGTTCCTCATATCCCATACACCTTGCACTGGGGTAGCAATGGCCTTATTCTGAAAATTATATAACAAATTGATTAAATGCATATTTATGGACACAGAGGAAAAAAATAAATAAATTAAAAAAAAAAAGCAACGGTATTCAACACACAGACAACACTGCAAAAGCAAAATGCGTACGTGTGAAAGGAAACCAGAAGAGAACCGTACACCGGTTAGACTATCAAATCCCTTTAGGTTTTATTTTTAATCGTCACTCATTAATATAACGACATTCTCATTGAGGTATTTTCTGTTTCCACCATTGTAGGTGCACATAGAAGTGAATGCGTCCAAGTCTAGCCCGTGTTGGAAGGAATCTACCTGGCAGCCTTACTAGTCTCCCGGTGATCATCTCTCCTGCTCAGAAAACACTATTTTTATCAAAACTTAGCAAGCAGCCCAGTAAGTTACACATAGCTGGAATCAGGGCTTCTGCCCCTACATTATGCTGCTGTCGTATTACACAGCAAAAACCTGGTGACGGATTTCTTTTAATAGGCATCAGTCACCCATGAGGAGTTTTATTGTGTCCATGGAATTTTGCTCTGCCTCAGTAAGGCGTCAGCCATGAACATGCAACTTGCACATCAATGTGACGTAGCTCAGGCTTCTGTCTCTCCCTTATGCTTTACACTGCAGCTGTGTGCAGAGACTGGATGCACAATGTATCGGTGAGCAGTAGTTCACCCGTAATCTAAATCTGACCCAATATGTTTAACCCCTTCCCGACTTATGACATACTATATATTGTCATGTCCCCTTTGATCCTAGTTTAGGAGCGGGGCGTGCATCATTGTCAGCAGACACAGATTCGGCCATTATCTTCCCTCTAAAGGCAGCACGTCGGGCTGAGCTGCTGGTAAGCTCCTAAGTGTGGATGTCTATACTTTACAGGAGTATTGGGTGAATGACAGATGCAGCGGAGCTCAGATTACAGTAATAATCGGTGAACACCAACAGCGGCTATTTCACCCAGAAACATGTACTCACCGCGGCATGAAGTCCTCATGGCAGTCCTGGTGCCTGGACCCAATGAGCACTCACTGGTAATACCACTGACCTGACCATAGTCATGATGATATTACAGCTGCTGTGCTCAAATCACAGTAATAACCTGAGTGCTCGTCTCCGAACACCAGGTCCCCGGACCTAGTGTATGTTCACCAGTTATTACAGTGATCTGAGAGCCACAATGCCATAACTGCAGCACTTAGATGATAGCTATTGTCCACTGAGCCACGCATCTAATCATGTGAGATACAGTTTGCTGAACTGCATTTAATCCTGTCATGTGTGATACTGTCTGCTGAGCTGTGTAACTCCTGTTATCTGAGCGCTGCTGAAGTGATATGACTGCTGGACTCAGATCTCTGTAAATTCCAGTCATCAGAGCTGCCACAGTGACACTGTCCAAATCTCTGTATGACTTTGCAGTCGCTTGACGAAAATGTACCTGCAGCGTGATACTGAACTTAGTTCTCCCTTTAAATGCCCAGGAGGGGAGGGAAGGAGTGACATGAGACGCATGTGAGCAGATTCTGCCTGCATTTACTACAGTCGTGGTACAAGCTAGTAGTACACTAGGTTTTCATGGTAAATTTCATCAGCTCCTCCCCATAATGTTTACAAGTTGAATATAGAAAAAAACTTATCATATTTTATACAATTAAAACATTAAACTCTTGTTTCTTTCAATTCCTTTTAATGATCTTACTTTCAGTCTAGGATCTAGGTATCCATAGCGCTGGTCCCGCATCATCCCGGCGCCTGGCCAGTAATCTGACTAAAAGAATGTTATAAAAGTATTTACCGGATATAGAATTAATCATTGTATATATGCATATCCCAATAACTACTATACATGTCACTCCCATACAGCATTTATTCAGCAGTTGTTGATGTATATAGAACTGTATGTCCATATTCACCAACAACTACTGAATAAATACTATACGCAGCGCTCGTAGAGCCAACTTGCTGTGCTGTAGAAGTCCTGACGTGAGTCGGGCAACTTACATAATGAAAATCAGAACATAAAAGTTTATTTTTGTCCTCCTCAATTATGTATATGATTATTTTGAAAAATTATAGATTTTTCTTTTTTTTTTTTTTTAATTTAACAGATAGGGTTAAGGGATGTGATGGTTCCTCTGAAAGCTTGGCTTCGTTCCATGGAGTAAAGCAATTGCCATTAGGACGGGGGACAGCAAAGTTTCCCCTAGAGCCGTAACACCATATGCCAAACAATTCTCCCACGAGAATCCCTCATCACCCAGTATGGACCGTTCAATAAAAGCAATGAGAGGTTTTCCTTTCACACAAGCGTCATATTTTCTACAACACATAAATCTAATAAGCAAAGCGCAGCCAAGACAAACACCACAAGACACAGAAAAAAGAGATCAAGAACCATGGAGATGTCTACCAAGGGAGCATTTGGCTCTTCCCATACCCTGCCTCCATAAAGAATTGAAGGAGGTTGAAGGACTCTGCCAGTGACATCGGTCATGTCGTCTTTCACCATAATGCCAAATTCACGAACAAAGGGATCAGTATTGAAGCTGGCACTACGCATCTGAAGGAAACAAAGTTAGATGTATCACATTTCTGCACATGTTTATAAACAAACAAAACATTCGGCAAAGACCCCGATTCAATTTACAGCTAAATCAGCGTAAATCTCTACATTCCTCTTGTGCACGGCCTAGTAAACGCAGGCAATGGCAAAGTGTAAAAAAATACACCAACCGAGCTTTCCTGCCTTTACCGGGTCCCGCTGTATGTCTCTGCAACTACTCTGATCTCTATAGTCTGCTACGGCGGTGAAATCACATTGACAGCGCTGCAGCCAATCACTGTGCTCATTGTCTTGTGCCATCAACATAGCCGATGAGTTCATTAATCGGAAGCAGCGTCAATGTTACGCCGCTGCTGCATGCAAACAAAGTCCAGGGCACTGGTGAAGACAAAACGCTGGGCACGGAGGGAAAGGAAAAAACTCAGGGGTGTGTTTTTTTTATATATATATATATATATATATATATATATATATACCTAATTGAACTTGCAAGTAGACATTTGCTGAAAGAGGACAACCCCTTAAATCCTTTGATCATCATTGTCACAACACACTGTGGCAAGATCAAATGGGAGTTTCCCCCTTTAAACAATTGACTTTCAATCCCCCACCCCTCACAAAAACAAAAAGAAATAAAAAAAAAAAAAAATTACCATGTCTAGTGTGTTAAATTTATTCCTATTCATAAATCCAAAGTTTACCTAGAATTTTTTTTGAAAATAAATAAAAGTATGTTAAAAAAAGGGTTTAGATAAAACTGCACGAGATACTATCCTTAATGAGTTCATAGTCAGGAGTGACTATCAAACCCATTTATTAAAAGTTTGCAACATGGTTAAAAGTCAAGACGGCTAATCCACGTAGTAAAGAATTGCCAGTCACAGCAAGATCTTCATATATGTGAAAATCAATACATAAGGGGTTTGACATAAGATTTACGTTTTTTTGGCTACATAATCTTGAAAATATTAAGACCAACTTTTAATTTTGGTAAGGGAAAAAAAACAACAAAAAACTAACAAATGAACTTCTTACCAGTTTACTGATCTCTTCTTGGCGATCGGGAGCTGATCGGGCAGTCGCTCGAATCATAGTGGAGGTCTGATTGTCTGTCAGTTTTTTAATGCACCTTTGTCCCGCCACTATGTTGCATACCTAATGGGAAGAAAAAGGAAAGGTATTAGACATGGCCAACTCACAATAAGGACAGAGCGAAAAGACTTGAGATGTGTTGATCGACAAGCGGACATAGAACGCACAAGACAGATTTGCTGCAGCCCCGGGAGCTTACTTTTAAAATAGTCCTCCACAAAGAATCTAACACAAACCAGCACCAGTGTTAATTCATCCTAAATTTATTATTTAAGGGAAGGTGTTAAATAAAGCAGAACAGATTTAAAGAGAACCTGTCCTCAGGATTTCATATCCCAGAAAAGTGGCATGCGGGTAAAGCTGCTGCCAATCCCGTACACATTAGAGGGCTGTCGGGTTAACAATGGTTGACAGTTTTCCCATACACAGTGGCTCCCTTATAATACATGTGAGCGAGCCACTGTTGGACATCTCTGCTGGAGGCTTATCTCTGAAGACAATGCGATCGGTCATGCCAAATCAGACATGCTGAATCGATAGTTTCCACGACAATAAAAAGTTTGTGGCTCCCAAACATTCAACTGTCTGCAAAACCCATCAATATAGGTGGGTTTTGCTGACAGTAATGTGTATGGGGAGCTTAATCCATATTGCGTTTTGGGAAATTCACAGTTGAAAGCTCCTTTACAGGTCATTAGTGTGGGCATAAAATCCTGAAAACAGATTCTTTTAAAGGGAATCTGTCACCCCAAAAATAGTATATGAGCTAAGGCCACCAGCATCAGGGGCTTATCTCCAGCATTCTGTAATGCTGCAGATAAGCCCCCGATGTAACCTGAAAGGTAAGGGTACCGTCACACTATACGATTTACCTACGATCACGACCAGCGATATGACCTGGCCGTGATCGTAGGTAAATCGTAGTGTGGTCGCTGGGGAGCTGTCACACAGACAGCTCTCCAGCGACCAACGATGCCGAGGTCCCTGGGTAACCAGGGTAAACATCGGGTAACTAAGCGCAGGACCGCGCTTAGTTACCCGATGTTTACCCTGGTTACAAGCGTTAAACTAAAAAAAAAAAAAAAAAAAAAACAGCACATACTTACATTCTGGTGTCCGTCAGGTCCCTTGCAGTCTGCTTCCCGCACTCAGTGACTGCCGGCCGTAAAGTGAAAGTGAAAGCACAGCCGCTGTGCTCTGCTTTCACTTTACGGCCGGCAGTCACAGTGCGGGAAGCAGAGACGGCAAGGGACCTGACGGACACCAGAATGTAAGTATGTGCTGTTTATTTTTTTTAGTTTAACGCTTGTAACCAGGGTAAACATCGGGTAACTAAGCGCGGTCCTGCGCTTAGTTACCCGATGTTTACCCTGGTTACAAGCGAACGCATCGCTAGATCGGTGTCACACACACCGATCTAGCGATGACAGCGGGAGATCCAGCAATGAAAGAAAGTTCCATACGATCTGCTACGACGTACGATTCTCAGCAGGATCCCTGATCGCTGCTGCGTGTCAGACACAGCGATATCGTAACGATATCGCTGGAACGTCACGAATCGTACCGTCGTAGCGATCGAAATGTTATAGTGTGACGGTACCCTAAGAAAAACAGGATTATACTCACCCAGGGGCGGTCCCGGTTCGGCGCCTCCTATCTGCATACGATGACGTCCTCTTCTTACCTATAAGCTGCGGCTCTGGCATACTTTGTCTGCCCTGTTGAAGGCAGAGCAAAGTACTGCAGTGCGCAGGCGCCTGGCCTCTCTGACCTTTCCCGGCGCCTGTGCACTGCAGTACTTTGCCCTGCCTTCAACAGGGCAGACAAAGTACACCTGCGCCAGAGACGCGGGAGGAAGACAAGAAGAGGACGTCATCTGATGAAGATGGGAGGCGCCGGACCGCGATGCCCATCGGACCCGGAACAAACCGGGACCGCCCCTCGGTGAGTGTAATATAACCTGTTTTTCTTACCTTTCAGGTTACATCGGGGGCTTTTCTGCAGCATTATAGAATGCTGTAGATAAGCCCCTGATGCCGGTGGCCTTAGCACATATACGATTTTTGGGATGACAGATTCCTTTTAAAAGTTGTGCTGCATTGGATTAAAAACGGCAAATATTGGGATATTTTAGATCCATAGTGTCAATTTAGAATACCCTGAGCTTGTACAAGGCAAATCGTTAAATCCACATATAAGAAGGAAGTTTGCCATTAGCAACAGACAGATTAGTCACATCATGTGTTGCAGATATATACAAGACAATAATTGCTGCACTTACCTCCAGAGGAAGGTACGTATGTTTCTGCTCCTGCCCGACCTGTAAACATGGAAGATGGGAGTAACGTAATACTAGCTTGTGTCGATCCTTGAAGTACTGTGCGACGGTGCACTCCACCGTCTGCCCGCTCTCTTGTTGGAGAGGGAATCTGCAAAACAGGAAGAAAAATTGTAAAAATCAGAGGAAATTTCCTTTTCGGATTAATAAGCTTAAGGACATACTATTTAAGCAAAATTGCATAAAACAAATAAAGTCTAAAAAAAAATTATTATTTTTAATTGGAAAAAGAAATAAAAAAAGAAGAAAAGAGGGCAATTTAAGCCAATGGCTGCAATGTACAAGGTTATTCCTCATACTACACATTTTGTATAGGAAGTTCACAAACTTCTGGAAATTTTGCATTCTGCCATAAAACAATAAAAATACTCACGTTTGATGACTTGCTGGTCGTCTCGTCACATTGCACACTCGATATTTTCTTTTCATTTGTCCACAGTGTGTAATTTCTACTTTTAGGCCTAGGATAAGCAAAGCAGATATACCTAAATAATCTCTCCTTTTAATTTACTATACACATCCCATCATTATGGAAACAGCAGCAATACAACCTAAGTGTCCCTCTACTGTGTTTCCAAGCCCCGAAACCTGCCTGTTACTTTACCACACAGGCTCCCCCCACACAGGTTCCCCTCCCCCGCCACCCCAAGCTGCAGAGGATAGCGCACTGGACTAGGAGGCGCCACCTATGCTGATGGTCCAAACTGCCAGTCAGGACAACACATCCCAGCACACCGAAGCCAGGATGCTTGGGAGTGGAAAACGATGCAACCTTTGTAACCATTTAAGTGCTGGGCCATTTTCAGTTTTTTGCTCCACTACCTCCCAGAGCCATAACTTTTTAATTTTCCAGTAATTATGGCTAGGAGGGCTTGTTTTTTTGCGGGATGAAATGTACTTTTGAACAACACCGCTGATTTTACCATATTTTGCCCTGGCAAAAAAAATAAAAAATATGGGAAAAATTTGAAGTGCGGTCATAATTGCAAAAAAACAAACAAAACAAAAAAGAGTGCAATTCCACAACTGTCTTATTTTTGTTTGTTTTTTTACTATGTTCACTATGGTACAAGTCTGCAGATACCAAACATGTACCGTATTTTTCGGACTATAAGACGCACCGTACCATAAGACGCACCCCAAATTTGGGGTGAAAATTGCAGAAAAAAGGATTTTTTTATAAGATGGGGGTTCGTCTTACTGTCCGAATTTAAGATCTCTTACCTGAGGGCAAGCAACGGCAGAGCAGGGTTACAGGAGGCATGGTGGTGGCAGAGGTGAGGTGATGCTGAGGTGCGGTGGGCGGAACGGCGTGCACCCGAGCAGGGTCCCATCCTGCTTAGGTGGGCGACGCCATGGCCTGGTGTCCATGGGGAGGTTGCGGCAGTGCTGTGGCGGCGGCCAGGGTCCCTTCCACATTTGAGGTGAATCCGCGGCCCGGTATTAAAGGAGAGCAGCAGAGCTGGGTGAGTTACGGTTTTCCCGGTGGCGGCGGCCATCTTTCTGAGGCTGCGCGTGCGCAGATTCAGTACTCTGCTTCCCAGGGCTTCAGAAAAATGGCCGCGGGAGGCCGCGCGGGCGCAGATGGAGATCGCGGTGGCCATTTTCCTGAAGCCAAGATCTCAATCTGCGAACTCTGCTTCAGGAAAATGGCCGCCACGATCTCCATCTGCGCACGCGCGGCCTCCCGCGGCCATTTTCCTGAAGCCCCAGGAAGCAGAAAACTCAATCTGCGCACGTGCGGCCTCAGGAAGATGGCCGCCGCCACCGGGAAAACCGTAACTCACCCAGCTCTGCTGCTCTCCTTCAATACCGGACCACGGATTCACCTCAAATGTGGACGGGACCCTGCTCACGCCATAAGGCTCACCGCGCCACATCATCCCCACACCTCTGTCGCCGCCAAAATGCCGGTAAGCCTGCGTTCCAACTATAAGACGCACCCCCCATTTTCCTCACAATTATTTGGGGGGAAAAGTGCGTCTTATAGTCGGAAAAATACGGTATAGGTTATTGATGGGAAGAAAAAAAAATCCATAGCTGGTTAATAAAAAAAAAAAAAAGAAAGTACCATTTTCCAAGACCCGTAGAGTCTCTATTTTTTCAGAATTTGAGTCCGGGTGAGGGCTTTTTATTATGTAACGAGCTGACTTTATTGATACCATTTTGGGGTACATACAGTATCTTTTGTTGCCATGTTGCAGAGACCCAAAAAACGTAATTCTGGAGTTTTATCATTTCTCGCTACACTGTTTATCAGATTAACATATTTTAATACATTGGGCGTTTGTGAATGCAGATATAGGTTGTCATGCCAACCCATCGGTGCTCATCTCATGACTGCGGATGCCAATGACGTACTTCCAATGCAAACGTGCTAAATGCCGTTGTCAGATTGACAGTGGCATTTAACATGTTAACAGCTGTGGATGGATGGCGATTCCTTCAGTGGCTATTAGGGGCACACACATGTCAGTTGACCAGATCAGCTGTCATGTGCTGGAAAAACATGCGGGGGATGAGGGAGATATGATGCATATATATATATATATATATATACATATATACACATATATATATATATATATATATATATATATATATATATATATATATATATATATATATATATATATATATATATATACATATATATACATATATATACATATATATATATATATATATATACATATACATACACATATATATATATATATATATATATACATATACAGTGGGGCAAAAAAGTATTTAGTCAGTCAGCAATAGTGCAAGTTCCACCACTTAAAAAAATGAGAGGCGTCTGTAATTTACATCATAGGTAGACCTCAACTATGGGAGACAAACTGAGAAAAAAAAATCCAGAAAATCACATTGTCTGTTTTTTTAACTTTTTTTTGCATTTTATGGTGGAAAATAAGTATTTGGTCAGAAACAAACAATCAAGATTTCTGGCTCTCACAGACCTGTAACTTCTTCTTTAAGAGTCTCCTCTTTCCTCCACTCATTACCTGTAGTAATGGCACCTGTTTAACCCCTTAATGACCGCCAATACGTCTTTTAACTGACCTGAGATATAGGAGAATGGCCTCCCCATACAGATGACAATCCAGCATCTGTCGGTTGTACACTATAGCTGACAACTTGCTGTACCAGCCACGATCAGTATTTGCACCATCTAAATCTGTTTAACCCCTTAGATGCTGCTGTCAATAGTGACTACATCATTATAAATGGTTAACAGAGTGTGGGGGCTTCTTCTTTATCCCAATTGGTGCCCTCAGATCATGATTTTGTTGTCCTGATGTTTGCGATGGCAATTCATGACCAAATAGTGGCCTTAGAGTCTGCCTGCTGTAGTAATCTGTTTAGAAGTTAGCAACATTTAGGTGGTAAAAATGCACATTTTCATTTCTGTCATACCACTTTGCATTAATTCCTGTAAAGCACCTGAAGGGTTAATAAACTACCTGACAGCAGTTTTCAATATGTTTAGGGGTGCTGTTTTTAAAATGGTATCACGTTTGTGGGTTTCCCAATATATGGGACCCCTAAAGTCACTTAAAACATGGATAAGTCCCTAAAAAAATAAATTTTGTAAATTTCTTTGAAAAAATGAAAAATTGCTGCTACATTTTTAAACCTCCTAAAATGCTAACAAAATAAAATAACATTTTACAAATGGTGCTGATGTAAAGCAGACATGTGGGAAATGTTATTTATTAATGGTTTGCTGTTGTATGACTATCTGGATTAAAGGGATAATCATTCAAATTTAGAAAATTGCTAATTTTTTAACATTTTTCTCAAATTTTTGATATTTTTTATAAATAAACACCAAAAATGTTGAACAAAATTTACCATTATCATAAAGTATAATGTGTCACGAAAAAAACAATCTCAAAATCACTGGGATTTGTTGAAGCGTTGCAGAGTTATTACCACATAAAGTGACACTGGTCAGATTTCAAAAATTTGGCTCGGTCACTAAGGGGTTAAACTTGTTATCAGTATAAAAAGATACCTGTGCACACCCTCAAACAGTCTGACTCCAAACTACACTATGGTGAAGACCAAAGAGCTATCAAAGGACACCAGAAACAAAGTTGTAGCCCTGCACCAGGCTGGGAAGACTGAATCTGCAATAGCCAACCAGCTTGGAGTGAAGAAATCAACAGTGGGAGCAATAATTAGAAAATGGAAGACATACAAGACCACTGATAATCTCCCTCGATCTGGGGCTCCACGCAAAATCCCACCCCGTGGGGTCAGAATGATCACAAGAACGGTGAGCAAAAATCCCAGAACCATGCGGGGGGACCTAGTGAATGAACTGCAGAGAGCTGGGACCAATGTAACAAGGCCTACCATAAGTAACACACTACGCCACCATGGACTCAGATCCTGCAGTGCCAGACGTGTCCCACTGGTTAAGCCAGTACATGTCCGGGCCCGTCTGAAGTTTGCAAGAGAGCATTTGGATGATCCAGAGGAGTTTTGGGAGAATGTCCTATGGTCTGATGAAACCAAACTGGAACTGTTTGGTAGAAACACAACTTGTCGTGTTTGGAGGAAAAAGAATACTGAGTTGCATCCATCAAACACCATACCTACTGTAAAGCATGGTGGTGGAAACATCATGCTTTGGGGCTGTTTCTCTGCAAAGGGGCCAGGACGACTGATCCGGGTACATGAAAGAACGAATGGGGCCATGTATCGTGAGATTTTGAGTGCAAACCTCCTTCCATCAGCAAGGGCATTGAAGATGAAACGTGGCTGGGTCTTTCAACATGACAATGATCCAAAGCACACCGCCAGGGCAACGAAGGAGTGGCTTCGTAAGAAGCATTTCAAGGTCCTGGAGTGGCCTAGCCAGTCTCCAGATCTCAACCCTATAGAAAACCTTTGGAGGGAGTTGAAAGTCCGTGTTGCCAAGCGAAAAGCCAAAAACATCACTGCTCTAGAGGAGATCTGCATGGAGAAATGGGCCAACATACCAACAACAGTGTGTGGCAACCTTGTGAAGACTTACAGAAAACGTTTGTCCTCTGTCATTGCCAACAAAGGATATATTACAAAGTATTCAGATGAAATTTTGTTTCTGACCAAATACTTATTTTCCACCATAATATGCAAATAAAATGTTAAAAAAAAAGACAATGTGATTTTCTGGATTTTTTTTTCTCAGTTTGTCTTCCATAGTTGAGGTCTACCTATGATGTAAATTACAGACGCCTCTCATCTTTTTAAGTGGTGGAACTTGCACTATTGCTGACTGACTAAATACTTTTTTGCCCCACTGTATATATATATATATATATATAATATATATATATATATATATATATATATATATATATATATATATATATATATATATATATATATATATATATATATATATATATATATATATATATATATATATACACACGTCATATGCTGTGAAGGGGATAAAACCACGTGCTTGGCAGAGCCCGGCATGTATGAATACAGAGGAAACGTGTGTATCACCCAAGCAGAATGTAGCCAAGGATAGTTCTGTTTTTTAAGGAAGGCAACCTCTTGTAAAAACCGACATTCATTCCAATTCCAGCCACCAATCTCCTGTGTACCTTTTATTTCTTTGGTAAACTTAACCCTTTGGGAATCAGTCAGAGGTTTCTGTTGCTCCTCAATGCTCTTGAAGTCCAGAACTTCACACATGAACTCTATTACTGGCTGTGCTTTGTAAAACGCTGTTGCAGACACTAGAGAGAAAAAAATACATCCATTATTAGTCAATAACATTTTACACTTTTAATGCATTCAACCAAAACTAAAGTGGATGAAGCTTGGCCATTTAGGCACTGAGGCTGCCATTGTAGGTCCTTATCTCGGCACTGTTCCCCCAAAACGTTGGACAACCTAGTTTATTGTGATGCTAAACTTTAACCCCTTCACGACATGCGCCGTACTAGTACTGCGCATGCCGTGTCACCCCCTTTGATGTGGGCTCCGGCGGTGAGCCCACATCAAAGTCGCGACATGCCAGCTGTTTTGTACAGCTGACATGTGCGCGCAATAGCGGCGGGTGAAATCGCTATTCACCTGCCACCATTAACCTGTTAAATGCCGCTGTCAAACACAGACAGCGGCATTTAACTACAGCATCCGGCCGGGCGGCCGGAAATGACGTCATCGCCGACCCCCGTCACATGATCGGGGGTCGGCGATGCATCAGGAAGGTAACCATAGAGGTCCTTGAGACCTCTATGGTTACTGATGCCGGCCTGCTGTGAGCGCCCCCCTGTGGTCGGCGCTCATAGCACACCTGCATTTCAGCTACATAGCAGCGATCTGATGATCGCTGCTATGTAGCAGAGCCGATCAGGCTATACCAGCTTCTAGCCTCCCATGGAGGCTATTGAAGCATGGCACAAGTAAAAAAAAAAAAAGTTTTTAAAAATATGAAAAAAATATAAAAAATATAAAAGTTTAAATCACCCCCCTTTCGCCCCATCCTAAATAAAACAATAAAAAAAAAAAAAAATCAAACATACACATATTTGGTATCGCCGTGTTCAGAATCGCCCGATCTATCAATTAAAAAAATGCATTAACCTGATCGCTAAACTGCGTAGCGAGAAAAAAATCCGAAACGCCAGAATTACGCTTTTTTGGTCGCCGCGACATTGCATTAAAATGCAATAACGGTCGATCAAAAGAGCGTATCTGCGCAAAAATGGTATCATTAAAAACATCAGCTCGGCACGCAAAAAATAAGCCCTCACCCGACCCCAGATCACGAAAAATGGAGACGCTTTGGGTATCGGAAAATGGCACTTTTTTTTTTTTTTTAGCAAAGTTTGGAATTTTTTTTCACCACTTAGATAAAAAATAACCTAGTCATGTTAGGTGTCTATGGACTCGTAATGACCTAGAGAATCATAATGGCAGGTTAGTTTTAGCATTTAGTGAACCTAGCAAAAAAGCCAAACAAAAAACAAGTGTGGGATTGCACTTTTTTTGCAATTTCACCGCACTTGGAATTTTTTTCCCGTTTTCTAGTAAAAGACATGGTAAAACCAATGGTGTCGTTCAAAAGTACAACTTGTCCCGCAACAAATAAGCCCTCACATGACCATATTGACGGCAAAATAAAAAAGTTATGGCTCAGGGAAGGAGGGAAGTGAAAAACGAAAACGCAAAAATGAAAAAAAGGGCCGCGACTTGAAGGGGTTAAAGCATGAAACCCTCAAACACAAAACCTCCAGAACTCCATAGCATTTTACATAACAGCCCCCATCCCGGGTTAGAGGACTAATAACCATAAATTTAATTTCACTCATTTCATCTCATCCTGAGAATCAAAAACTTACCATCTATGTTGAGCATCATTTTCCATAGGGAAGGTCTTACAGACTGATGGAAGCCAAACCAAACTTCTCTACCTCCACCAAGAGGGTTTGCACATCCTTCGGATGCAGTAAAGAACGAGCGGCCCACAGGCGTGTACCTGAGGAGAGCAAAGGTCAGGAAATTAAATGGCGAGGAGATACCTGACTGCATGTTAAAGATCGATGACATCTATTACAGAGCTCAAAGATGATATTCTACATACCTCATAGAGGGCAAATGTCTCATCACTACATCTAAGGCCTGGATAGTCTCAAAAGGAACGCTGGGAAGACGTCCAGACAGTGCATCGTGTAACGCTTGTAAGCTCACGCAGGCCATCCATTTGATCGCTACCTTGAAGATGCGATCCTTTCCTTCTCCCGGCAGTGTAACTTCCAACTCCACCACCTGTAATGTGTAACAAGAAGCAAATTGTTCAGTTTCTATTCACGTATCTTCCACATTATACTCCTAGAAGAAAAAGTACACTGCTCAAAAAAAATAATAAAGGAAACAAAACACCACAATGTAACGACGAGTCAATCACACTTCTGGGAAATCAACCTGTCCAGTTATGAAGCAGCACTGATTGTGGAACAATTTCTCCTGCTGCTGTGCAAATGGAACAGGCAACAGGAAGAAATGATCGGTAATTAGCAAGACAACCCCTATAAAGGAGGAGTGGCACTGCAACCCACAGAAGACACTCAGGTAGTGCAGCTCATCCAGGATGGCACATCAATGTGAGCTGTGGCAACAACGGTAGCTGTGTCAGCACAGTGTCCAGAGCATGAAGCACATACAGCTCTGGCAAAAATTAAGAGACCACTGCAAAATGTTCAGTTTTGTCTGATTTTTCTCTTTAAAAGGTATATTTTTGAGTAAAATGCAAATTGTTCTTTTAGTTTACAAACTTCTGACAACATGTCTCCCAATTTCCAAGCAATAAATTTTGGGGTTTTTTTTCTGAAAAGGAGAAATGGTCAAAAATAAAAATTAAAAAAATCAAGCGCTTTCACACCTCAAATAATGCAAAGAAAACATGTTCATAATCATTTAGAAACAATACTAAGGTTTTAACTCAGGAAGAGTTCAGAAATCAATATTTTGTGGAATAACCATGATTGTTAATCACAGCTTTCATGCGTCTTGGCATGCTTTCTACCAGTCTTTCTCACTGCTTCTGGTGCAAAAATGTAAGCAGTTCTTTGTTTGATGGCTTAGGACTATCCATCATCCTCTTGATTACATTCCAGAGCTTTTAAATGGGGTTCCGGTCTTGGGAGATTGGGCTGCCCATGACAAGGTTTTGATGTGGTGGTCTCTCAATTTTTGCCAGAGCTGTATACCAGGAGACAGGCCAGTATACCAGAAAACAGGCCAGTACACCAGGAAACGTGGAGGGGGCCGTAGAAGAGCCACAACCCAGCAGCAGGACCGCTACCTCCTCCTTTGTGCAAGGAGGAACAGGAGGAGCACTGCCAGAGCCCTGCAAAAAAGACTGCCAGCAGGCCACTAACATCCATGTGTCTGCTCGAACTGTCAGAAATAGACTCCATGAGATTGGTATGAGGGCCCGACCTGCACAAGTGGGTGGACAGCTTACTGCCCAACACCGTGTAGGGCGACTGGCATTTTCCAGTGAACACAAAAGATTGGCAGCTTTGACCTTGGCGCCTTGTGCTCTTCACAGATGAGAGCCGGTTCACACCGTGGACATGTGACGAGAGTCTGGAAACTCCGTGGAGAACGTTCTGGTGCCTAAAACATCCTCCAGCATGACCGGTTTGACAGTAGGTGAGTAATGGTGTGGGGTGGCATTTCTTTGCAAGACCGTACAACCCTCCATGTGCTAGCCAGAGATACCCTGACTGCCATTGGGTACCGAGATGAGATCCTCAGACCCCTTGTGAGACCATATGCTGGTGCCGTTGGCCCTGGGTTCCTCCTAATGCAGGACAATGCTAGACCTCATGTGGCTTAAGTGTGTCAGCAGTTCCTGAAAGATGAAGGCATTGAAGCTATGGACTGGCCCGTCCCCCAGACCTGAAACCAATAGAGCACATCTGGGACATCATGTCTCGTTCAATCCATCAACGGCATGTTGCACCATAGATTGTCCAGGAGTTGAATGATGCTTTAATCCAGGTCTGGGAAGAGATCCCTCAGGAGATCATCCGCCGCCTCATAAGGAGTATGCCCAGGCGTTGTAGGGAGGTCATACAGGCACGTGGAGGCCACACACACTACTGAGCATCATATACTGGTCTTGATGAATTTCCACTGAAGCTGGATCAGCCTGGAATTTGAGTTTCTCCTTTGATTTTGAGTATCATTCCAAATCTAGACCTCTGTGAGATATTAAGGGAACCTGTCACCCTCCCCCCCCACACACACACACACACCTTGTGCAGCAGTAATGCTGCATTCTGACAAGGTGGCTCTTTTAGTTCTGGGAGCTGTAACTGCCGAAATAATCAGTTTTGTAAATTTGTCCTAAATACCTTTTCTTCAGTCAAGGAGGCAGGCCTTTCCCCCCTGCTGCAGACGCCACACAGCCGTCACTCAGATCTTCTTGGCGCCGCCTCCTCAGCCCTGTTTTGAAATGAGCCGGCGCCTGCGCTCTTTTCTCCTGCCCTGTCGTCTTATTTATTCATACTGCGGGGCTGGGATTCACAGGCAGGGCGTCCGCACAGGCACAGTCAGCTGGACTGCATATGAGGACAGATGGGCAGCGCTCACTGCGCCTGCCCAGGGCAGGAGAAAAGAGCGCAGGCGCTGGCTCATTTCAAAACAGCGGCGAGGAGGCGGCGCCCGGCGCCAAGAAGATTTGAGTGACGGCTGTGTGGCATCTGCAGCAGGGGGAAAGGCCTGCCTCCTTGACTGAAGAAAAGGTATTTAGGACCAATTACAAAACTGATTATTTCGGCACTTACAGCACCCAGAACTAAAAGAGCCACCTTGTCAGAATGCAGCATTACTGCTGCACAAAGTGGCTCTTTTAGTTAAAAACGCCTGGGGGGGGGGGGGTGAAAGGTTCCCTTTAATTTTGATTTACATTGATCATTTTTATGTTTTGTTGTTCTTAACATATTCCACTATGTATCTGCGTGATGAAAAAAAAAGATTTGAAACTAGCATATTTAATTCAGTGATATCTAGGATGTGGGATTTTAGTGTTCCCTTTATATTTTGGAGCAGTGTATGTTGCTATGTAAAAGAAGAAGAAATGAGAAAGTGGCAGATCTTCAGCTATCTACTATATAATTGTCTAAGGGTCACTTCCGTCTTTCTGTCTGTCCTTTCTGTCACGGATATTCATTGGTCGCGGCCTCTGTGTCATGGAAATCCAAGTCGCTGATTGGTCGTGGCAAAACGCCCACGTGGTCGTGGCAAAACGCCCACGACCAATCAGCGACGGGCACAGTCTGCTTGCAGAATGGCCGCTCCTTCCTCCCCGCAGTCAGCCCTCACACAGGGTTAATGCCAGCGTTAATGGACCGCGGTGTAACGCACTCCATTAATGCAGCCATTAACCCTGTGTGACCAATTTTTTTTTACTATTGATGCTGTGTATGCAGCATCAATAGTAAAAAGATCTAATGTTACAAATAATAATTAAAAATAAAGGTTATTCTCACCCTCCGACTGCACTGCCGAGGACAGCAGGTGACAGCGGCAGGTTCCAGTGCTAAGGATGCTATGCGAGAAGGACCTGCCATGACATCACGGTCATGTGACTCAGGTCATCACAGGTCCTGCGCTCATACCAACCCTGGGACCGGAAGCTGCCGCGTGCACCGCACACAGGCGCCAGGACTACAAAGGGCCTACGGAAGGTGAGTATATGTTTATTTTTATTTAAAGTCTTTTTAACCACGCATATAGTGCCCACATTGCGCCATACTGCGTGGCCACTGTGCCATACTGCGTGGCCACTGTGCCATACTGCGTGGCCAGTATTAACGCATCAGGCATTCAAGAATATGTCGTGGCCTGTGCTATATACTACTATGTGGCTGCTATATACATACATATTCTAGAATTCCTGATGTGTTAGAATCGGGTCACCATCTAGTATTTAGTAAAAGAGCGAGATCTTCAAGCAGTCGCCTACTATCCCCCGATTGTCATGCACCCTGGAAGTGCTCTCATTTCCTATTCTGGAGGGGTGACATCACATATGTGTTTCAGCTAGTCAGGAGCCGCTGATGCATGGGAAATAGGGCCAGACAAGGTGAATATCGGTATGTAAGTTTGCTTTTTGGTTTTTTTTCCCCTTATTTGCCCTTTAAGACCAACATATGCCAATTTGCTAAACAAAATTTAGTAGTGGACAACCCCTTTTAATTACACCTTCCTGAGAAAGTGGGTGTGGAGCTATATACCATGGCAAAAAGTAGTTAAAAGTGCAGAAGCCACAAACTTGTCCGGTATAAATTAACAGCATAATTCAGATGAATAATTTGCATCTGCAAATCTGGATGTGTGAGACCCGGCTAATAAATTGAGTGAATTTAGCTATAACCTTGTGGAAATATGCAACGTTCTCGTCCTACACACTATGGCTATGTTATATACGTACTTTTTCCCTGGTAATAGGGAGGGGCATTGCAGTGTAAAGGTTTTTCCTTCCATCAAACACAGGCTTTCGATCTCCAAAGATTTGACCCTTAAAATGCAATACCATGTGTTCTACTATTTCCCTGAGGAGAGAAAGAAAAAGAGAGAAGGAAATTAAAATAAAGCCTAAATAGACCAACGAGAATCATACATGCACAGAAGGTCAATACACACGACATTTGAGGTGCGCCCCTTCAAAGTTATTAAAAAGGGGTTTCTGCAATTAGAGGATTCCTTTTAAGAGTAAAATGACACTCGTCTGCCTCCATAAACGCTGCTGATGTTGGCCATGGGGTCATCAGGTAATGTAACCACCTTGACATACACAGTAAGGGTCTGGCACTGACTAAATGACTACATCCAGAGGACAAAGTAGTTAGCAAGTACGATCCAACCTCTCTAAGGTTTATCACCAGCATGGTTGTCGTAAACATTTTTAATAAGTTGTTAACATTTTTCAGATATGGTGCAAAGCTGATTAACAAGAAGTCAGGGTTAATTACTGAGATCAGGAGTTCAAGACCTTTATCGATCACAGAACGATGTTCCTAGAAGGCATGGAATTACTATAAAGGAATGGGAATAGCATTAAAACAATGGTTTGGAGCTTCCTGGGCAACACAGGGTGTGCAAAACTGCGGAGCCGTCCTAAACACTGGTATAGGAGTGCGGCACAATGGTCTCAATGTGTCAGACTCCATACCATAATCTTGATGGAGAAATATGGGAGAGTACTAGGAGGAGAGGGACATCTTATGTATTTGACAACAATTTTTTGTCCACTGGATAATCATCACCAATGATTGCCTGGTTTAGCTACACTAATATTATACTTGCTTGCCAGATAGTTTTTGGGTGTACTCTGAAAAGACAGACGCCTTAAGTTCCATCATCTGTCCATATAAAATTCTTCTTACCTGTTCACTCTTCTGGGGCATTTCTCCGGCTTGATATCTATTTCATAATGGTAAATCTCTATTTTGGGAATGTCCATTTCAAAAAAGTTGGCCTGCAGCTTGATAGTCCTTCCTGAGGTGCCAAAATCTGGCCTTGGCGGCGGTTTGAAGGTATATGCTGGCATTGGGAGAGGTGGCGCGGGTGGTGGAGGCGCAAGCACTAGGAAAGGGAAAAAAAAAAAAAATACAACAGTCAAAATCTTCACTTCAAGAGAAAAAACAACAAAAACCAGTAATTGTTAAAGAAAAAACTAAACACAAGACCTGAGCAGAACTGGAGAGTAGTCAGACAGGGGGCACCGGCAGCTTCTCCCCGCCGCTGCCCTGGACTGACCGGTCTCTGCCTACATGCATCTTCATATAAGACAAGAACTTACAGATTGCAAGGAAAAATCAGGGAAATAGATGGGAGACTAAAAAGCAAATAGTCATGCAGGTTCAACTATGGGACAGAAAGGATGTGTCTACTAAGGTGATGCAGAATATTATGTCTGTTATAGGCGGGTCAATAAGTCGTGTTTGACCCTCGCCTTACAATTCATCGACTAGTCATAGGAATGGCTGGCCGGATAAAAATGTTATATATTTAATAAGTATATATTTACATACACAAATACACACACACATACAGCAGCTGCGGTTTCTCTTTATGTAATGTGTGTACACTTTTTGTTTTGGTCTGTCTCTTTTTGTATACCCAGTAATTAACCCACACATCACATAGTAAAATCTCTGCCCCCCATCTCGGCTCTTCTCCCACCTCTCCACATCAAACTCTGCCCTGAGTTCTGAGCCGCTCATTCCCACGCTTGTTTCCTTTGCATCACTTCCTCGGCCCCCTCATAAAGGCGCTTACGTTACCCTGTGTCACACTAAGAAGTACATTAATCCGAACATTTTGAGTTATTAGAACACTTTTCCTAACGCCGCCCTCTCTCTGAACGTCTTTGAGAAGCAATAAAACAGAGAAAGTTAAATGTTGGTTGCTAACATTATGGCACAGCAATTCTCCCTCCTATGCCACAGAAAACCAATCTAGCAGGACCATTTAGGAGTTAAAAAAAACCCTCTGCACTCATGTAAGGCTATGATCACATGTTGCTTTTTTGCCGCGTTATTCAGGATCCCAAAGTTGAGCTTCGTTTCCACCATACGAGCATGAACAATGCAAGGTGATAGGCCACCAATCAAAGTTGTATATGACACCATACAACATTTGGGGGGAAAAGGGCAAATTGATCAATTTATTTAGTGTAAAAAGATTTACACCATGTCTGAAAACTAAAAAAAAAAAAAAGTGACTATTCCAAGCAAAAATTGAGTTAATAAAAAAAAAAAAAAACGACAATTACAAGTTTAACAGTGGGAGGGGGGGGGGAAGAGATGTTCAATTGGTGGAGAATAGTTTATCTAAGATGTTGGCAGTGCATTTTGTAGGGCGGACATTGCTTTCACACTTTGGTCGGCCATTGAGTTGCTCAGGCAATGTTTACTTTACGATATCACAAATTTAATTAAATTGTACTAATCCTAAAAGCCATTCTCAGGTGAGGAGACTAAGGGTACCGTCAGACTATACGATTTACCTACGATCACGACCAGCGATATGACCTGGCCGTGATCGTAGGTAAATCGTAGTGTGGTCGCTGGGGAGCTGTCACACAGACCGCTCTCCAGCGACCAAGATGCCGAGGTCCCTGGGTAACCAGGGTAAACATCGGGTAACTAAGCGCAGGACCGCGCTTAGTTACCCGATGTTTACCCTGGTTACAAGCGTTAAACTAAAAAAAAACAAAGCACATACTTACATTCTGGTGTCCGTCAGGTCCCTTGCAGTCTGCTTCCCGCACTCAGTGACTGCCGGCCGTAAAGTGAAAGTGAAAGCACAGCCGCTGTGCTCTGCTTTCACTTTACGGCCGGCAGTCACAGTGCGGGAAGCAGACGGCAAGGGACCTGACGGACACCAGAATTTAAGTATGTGCTGTTTGTTTTTTTTTTAGTTTAACGCTTGTAACCAGGGTAAACATCGGTCCTGCGCTTAGTTACCCGATGTTTACCCTGGTTACAAGCGAACGCATCGCTGGATCGCATCGCTAGATCGTTAGATCGGTGTCACACACACCGATCTAGCGATGACAGCGGGAGATCCAGCGATGAAAGAAAGTTCTAAACGATCTGCTACGACGTACGATTCTCAGCAGGATCCCTGATCGCTGCTGCGTGTCAGACACAGCGATATCGTAACGATATCGCTGGAACGTCACGAATCGTACCGTCGTAGCGATCAAAATGTTATAGTGCGACGGTACCCCAAGGTACCGTCACACTTAGCGACGCTGCAGCGATACCGACAACGATCCGGATCGCTGCAGCGTCGCTGTTTGGTCGCTGGAGAGCTGTCACACAGACCGCTCTCCAGCGACCAACGATCCCGAGGTCCCCGGTAACCAGGGTAAACATCGGGTAACTAAGCGCAGGGCCGCGCTTAGTAACCCGCTGTTTACCCTGGTTACCAGCATAAAAAAACAAACAGTACATACTTACATTCAGCTGTCTGTCCCTTGCCGTCTGGTTCCTGCACTGACTGCTGGCCGTAAAGTGAAAGTGAAAGCACAGCACAGCGGTGAGTCACACAGCGGTGACTCACCGCTGTGGCTGTGCTCTGCTTTCACTTTACGGCCAGCAGTCAGTGCAGGAACCAGACGGCAAGGGACAGACAGCTGAATGTAAGTATGTACTGTTTGTTTTTTTTACGCTGGTAACCAGGGTAAACAGCGGGTTACTAAGCGCGGCCCTGCGCTTAGTTACCCGATGTTTACCCTGGTTACCAGTGAAGACATCGCTGAATCGGTGTCACACACGCCGATTCAGCGATGTGTACGGGGAGTCCAGCGACGAAATAAAGTTCTGGACTTTCTTCCCCGACCAGCGATCTCCCAGCAGGGGCCTGGTCGCTGCTGTCTGTCACACTGGACGATATCGCTAGCGAGGACGCTGCAACGTCACGGATCGCTAGCGATATCGTCTAGTGTGACATTTTAGTTTAAACTTGAGGGGGAAAAAAAAATTAAACTCTGCAAAAAAAATAAAAATAAATAAAAAAGTAGTGGCATGCTACAGTTTTCCAATTCAGTCAGGACAAGAAAAAATAAAAAAATAAAAAAAATCGGTGTGCATGAGATTTCTGAAATTTCACTGCTTTTGTTGGGTAGCTTTTAACTTGCAAAAAATAAATAAAACAAACTGCAGAAAAAAATGCAACGTGAAAACATATCCAAGACAATAAATGATCCCCAATCCCTAAAGTATAAAAGGTTTTGCGCAGATCCGGTGTTTTGCATCACAAACCTCTATCGCTACAGATACTTGCAGGTACATGGACAGATTAAACACTCGTCCAAGCTGTGTGATCGCAAAATAATAAAAAAAACTGAGTTGCTATAAAGCTGTGTGTGGGTCCAAAACTGTGGGGAAAAAGCTGCAAGTCCACCTTTTGACATAAAACACATTTCAGCAGACTCATTAGCAGCAAAATGCAATGAAAAGACCCTGTAAAAGGCAGGAAAGTCCAGTCACAAGGATAGGATAAGTAGGAGCCAGTCACTGCTAAACATTACACATCTTTTGAACACAAGTTAATATAACACAATAGGAAAGACCTAGAGGAGCACAATAGACCACTGGAGTGGATTACCATCTTGTTTTGTATGCAAACACATGAAAGCCTGTGTACTCATGGCGCACAAAGTGATTAATTCCTTTCCAAGCCTATACAAAGTTGCTCAGGTACAATCATCAAGAAGTTTTCGGTCTAAAGGTACCTTCACACATAACGATATTGTTAACGATATCGTTGCATTTTGTGACGTAGCAACGATATCGTTAACGAAATCGTTATGTGTGACAGCGACCAACGATCAGGCCCCTGCTGGGAGATGGGGAAAGTCCAACACTATTTTGTTGCTGGATCTCCCGCTGAATCGGCGGGTGACGCCGATTCAGCCATGTCTTCAGTGGTAACCAGGGTAAACATCGGGTTACTAAGCGCAGAGCCGTGCTTAGTAACCCGATGTTTACCCTGGTTACCGTTGTAAATGTAAAAAAACAAACACTACATTCCCGGTGTCTGTCACGTCCCCCGCCTTCAGCTTCCCGCACTGACTGGTGAGCGCCGGCCAGCCGTAAAGCACAGCACAGCGGTGACGTCACCGCTGTACTTTACGGCCGGCGCTCAGTCAGTGCGGGAAGCTGACGGTGAGGGACATGGCCAGACACCGGGAATGTAAGTATGTAGTGTTTGTTTTTTTACATTTACAACGGTAACCAGGGTAAACATCGGGTTACTAAGCACGGCCCTGCACTTAGTAACCCGATGTTTACCCTGGTTACCCGGGGACTTCGGGATCGTTGGTCGCTGGAGAGCTGTCTGTGACAGCTCTCCAGCGACCACACAGCAACGCTGCAGCGATCAACATAGTTATCGGTATCACTGCAGCGTCGCTTAGTGTGACGGTACCTTTAGGACCTCGCAAGATGGAAACAAAGTTTGTCGCAGCTAAAGCAAATGAATGAAGTTCTTGACTGAGGAACTTATTCCCTTTAACTTATCTGCTGCAAAATTAGCATTTTTGCTCCACATTTCCAAAACTGCTGTTTTGCTGCATTTTAGGGAAATTGCTACAAAAGCAAATGCAATGTTCGAGCATTGCAATTGAGAATAAATTTGCATCATGAGCGCCAAGCAAAAGCGGTTTTCTGAATACATCCCCATGTATTGTTGTGCGAATGTGGTCTTCAGCTGTGAGTGAATGCGGCTCCAATGCTGTGAATGAGATAAGGACCTATAGTCCCCATGCATTCCATCTCCATATGGCTCCATAACGCCAAAGGAGGTTGTTATGTAAATCATTTGTGCAAAAGGTCTTACATTTTTAGATTTTGCTCCTCAAAGCAATGAAAAAAAAAAAAAAAACATTCAATGGCCAAGTATAAAACAATAGAGAACTATGGCGGCCTATGTGCATCTGCTACAGGTCGCTCAGTCTGTAGGCTGCCGGTCACCAATCGCTAATACACAGACCCAAACACGTCCAATCCTTTGGTGTCGGCATTCTGCACACCCACCTGGTACGCTTGACTAAGGGTATGTGCCCATGATCAGGAACCGCCGTGGGTTTGACGCAGTGCAGCGGCCAGACGTTACAGCATAGAGGATGGGATTACTGGAAATCCCATGTCCAGTATGCATCCGCGGCCTAAAAATCTACAAAACACAAGATACAGGAGCTTGTATTGCTGCGGTTTTGGGCAGTTTCATGACAGTGTCTTATCTAAGCAAAACACTTTGGAAGTCACACCTTAAAAGCCTGCAGTGCTTATCTACATAGATAAATATACACATCCAGTGAGCATGGGACAGAAAACATATCTACTGCTCCATACTGCCAGCTATCAGAAAAGAAGGCAACCCTGCAATCAGTACTTTATGAACGGGGTGGGTGGTCTCCATGTCCAGCTGTATGGCGACCAGGCCATTCCTGTGTTTCTGCATAGCAAGTGGCCAGGATTGTTGCGGTCACTAAAACGCTTATTAGCTTGTGCAGCAGTCCCTTCCGCACAGAAAACTGTGCACCCCCCGTTATTCAGTGATGAACTTGCAGCCATGCAAAGTTCTCAATCAGAAGCACGCCGATCCCCAACCTGCCTAAAGGGAGATAGTCAAGAGTTGGACGGTGACAAGCAAGATGGTTGCCCCGCTGGCTCGAACATTGAACTCTGATGTTTCTAGCGGACACATCTTCGCCTCTGCAGCACTGGCGGAGCTGGAAGGGTGCGAGAAGCACACCAGTGTTCTCAGGTCATTACCCAAGAGACTGGCCACTGCTGAAACACTGCAGCAGTGGCCATAACCTAGGCTACGAGCAACACACAAAATTAAAATTCCCGCTCTTAATGACAAAGGATTTTTAATTACCGTACATACTCTAGTATAAGCCGAGATTTTCAGCCCAAATTTTTGGGCTGAAAGTGCCCCCTCTCGGCTTATACTCGAGTCATGATCGGCGGTGGGGTCGGCAGGTGAGGGGGAGAGAGGACTGTTGCATACTCGCCTAGTCCCGGTGCTCCCCCTGCCTGTCCCATGGTCTTCGCGTGCCGCATCTCTTCCTCTGTTCAGCGGTCACGTGGGACCGCTCATTAAAGTTATGAATATGGACTCCACTCCCATAGGGGTGGAGCCGCATATTCATTCCTCTAATGAGCGGTGCCAGTGACCGCTGACAGAGGAATAGCTGCGGCACCCGGAGACCATCTGTCTGGGATAAGGAGCCAGGGACGCCGGGAGCAGGTGAGTATTTCATAGTCACCTGTCCACGTTCCACCCGCCGGGCGCCGCTCCGTCTTCCGCGTCCTCTTGCAGTGACTGTGCGGGTCAGAGGGCGAGATGACGTATTAGTGTGCGCGCCGCCCTCTGCCTGAACAGTCAGTGCGGAGAGACGCCGAGACGGGACGCTGAGGAGCTGCGGGCAGCAAGAGAGGTGAGCATGTCATTTTTATTTTTTTATTGCAGCAGCATTATATATGGCACAGCTTTATATGGAGCATCTATGGGGCCATAATGAATGGTTCAGAGCATTCTATATTGCACATCTTTATATGGAGCATCTATAGGGCAATAATCAACGGTGCAGAGCATTATATATGGCACAGCTTTATGTGGAGCATCTATGGGGCCATAATGAAATGTATGGAGCCTTATATGTGGCACAGCTTTATGTGGAGCATCTATGGGGCCATAATGAAATGTATGGAGCCTTATATGTGGCACAGCTTTATATGGAGCATCTATGGGGCCATAATGAACGGTATGGAGCATCTATTTTTATTTTTGAAATTCACCAGTAGCTGCTACATTTTCCACCCTAGGCTTATACTCGAGTCAATAAGTTTTTCCAGTTTTTGTGGCAAAATTAGGGGGTGGGGGGGGTCGGCTTATACTCGGGTCGGCTTATACTCGAGTATATACTGTAAATAAATTAAAAGGTTGCTTGTTTTGACCCATTTATGTTTGCCATTTTACAAAACTGAGAATTTGGGTTGTTGCCATTCTGGAGAGTCTTCTTTCAATCCCACATTGGTAGATATTCCATCACGCTTTCAATTTATATAATATACAGAATTTTATATACTTGTGTTAGTCCTTATTTGTGCTTTAACTTTTTTTTTTTTTGCACCTAATATACTTACCACGTGCTTTCTTCATCTATTCCTAGCGCCATTCCAATCCCGCACCGCCATCTTGTGACTGCAACTTCTGAGTAACCAGATGTCAGAGGTAATAGTCACAGGCTCTCAATGCAATTCTATCAGCCAGAATGAAGCTCCCATAGACTTGAACTGAACAGTGACCTCCGGCTCGCTGAAGCAAACACTGGAGCAATCTGCCGGGTCACAAACTGCTGGAGAACAACAGAGAGGTGTCGATAACATAGGACTAAACGCAGGGCCTTCTGTTAGTTGCATCACTCCCGCAGAGCAATAAGGAGAAAAGAAAAAAAACACGCTGGAGTGGCGATTTACCTCTGAAAGCAACCACCTATACTGCTGCGCATGAACGTGACAAGAAGGGGGATTCAAACCAACCGAGAGATTATATACAGTCATGGCCAAAAGTATTGACACCCCTGCAATTCTGTCAGATAATACTCATTTTCTTCCTGAAAATGATTGCAAACACAAATTATTTGGTAGTATTATCTTCATTTAATTTGTCTTAAATGAAAAAAAAAACACAAAAGAGAATGAAGCAAAAAATTAATCATTTCATACAAAACTCCAAAAATGGGCCAGACAAAAGTATTGGCACCCTCAGCCTAATACTTGGTTGCACAACCTTTAGCCAAAATAACTGCGACCAACCGCTTCCGGTAACCATCAGTGAGTTTCTTACAAAGCTCTGCTGGAATTTTAGACCATTCTTCTTTGGCAAACTGCTCCAGGTCCCTGATATTTGAAGGGTGCCTTCTTCAAACTGCCATTTTTTAGATCTCTCCACAGGTGATCTATGGGATTCAGGTCTGGACTCATTGCGAGAGAGAGAGAGAGAGAGAGAGAGAGAGCGCCATGTACACGGTCAAGCAGTCCAGTGCCAGAGGCAGCAAAGCAACCCCAAAACATCAGGGAACCTCCGCCATGTTTCGTTATAGGGAACGTGTGCTTTTCTTTGAATGCCTCTTTTTTACTCCTGTAAACTCTATGTTGATGCCTTTGTCCAAAAAGCTCTACTTTTGTCTCATCTGACCAGAGGACATTCTTTCAAAACGTTTTAGGCTTTATCAGGTAAGTTTTGGCAAACTCCAGCCTGGCTTTTTTATGTCTCAGGGTAAGAAGTGGGGTCTTCCTAGGTCTACCATACAGCCCCTTTTCATTCAGATGCCGACGGATAGTACGGGTTGACACTGTTGTGCCCTCGGACTGCAGGGCAGCTTGAACTTGTTTGGATGTTAGTCGAGGTTCTTTATCCAACATCCGCACAATCTTGCGTTGAAATCTCTGGTCAATTTTCCTTTTCCGTCCACATCTAGGGAGGTTAGCCACAGTGCCATGGGCTTTACACTTCTTGATGACACTGCGCACGGTAGACACGGGAACATTCAGGTCTTTGGAGATGGACTTGTAGCCTTGAGATTGCTCATGCTTCCTCACAATTTGGTTTCTCAAGTCCTCAGACAGTTCTTTGGTCTTCTTTCTTTTCTCCATGCTCAATGTGGTACACACAAGGACACAGGACAGAGGTTGAGTCAACTTTAATCCATGTCAACCGGCTGCAAGTGTGATTTAGTTATTGCCAACACCTGTTAGGTGCCACAGGTAAGTTACAGGTGCTGTTAATTACACTAATTAGAGAAGCATCACATGATTTTTCGAACAGTGCCAATACTTTTGTCCACCCCCTTTTTTATGTTTGGTGTGGAATTATATCCAATTTGGCTTTAGGACAATTCTTTTTGTGTTTTTTCATTTAAGACAAATTAAATGAAGATAATAATACCAAATAATTTGTGTTTGCATTAATTTTCAGGAAGAAAATGAGTATTATCTGACAGAATTGCAGGGGTGTCAATACTTTTGGCCATGACTGTACACACATCCAGAATACATATTCTCATCCCAAGAGGCTCCTAAGCAGCAAGGTATCTATGGCAGAGTCATGTACTGGGAACACCTTGACTACAGTCTCAAGTGGTGCCAGTAAAGCCATGGAAACATCCAGGACTAGGCTATTTACAATGCCTTTATGAGCTAGATGTAGGAGAACAGAGGTTCACTGCGAAGGCTGAGCTGGAACTTCCAAAAGAAAAAAAATCCACTGGAAGTTTCACCATGAATTTTCTGTAAATTCTGCAACCAAATTCATATCTAATGCATACAAATGTTACTTTTCTCACCCGCTAATTCAGCAATTGTTGCAATGAATAATTGTTAGACCATTATTGGTCATTCAGTTGTTGCTTAACTACAACTCCCAGCATGCGATGCCAACAAGTGCCCAAGCACGCAGGCAATCCTAGTTTTGCAGCAGTTGGAGAGCACTGGTGTAAATGGACTGTAATGAAGCTTTGCTAGATCACATATTAGTTATGTCTGAGAAATTCTTTTGTGTGGAGGAAGGTTTTCAAACAGGACAATTTGGCAAGGTCGATCGCTCAGGCCAATACACATGGAGGACAGAATGATATAATTAATGGAGTCGTTCCGTCCCCATGTAGCCTGCATATTGCCCGATGCACATTCCCATTCACAGGGGCGATGTGAGGAGGACAACAAGATTTTTTACACCTACATAAACGGTCAATGACTCATTGGACAGCTGACTGGGAGCTTACAGAGGCCAATGATGGGGAACAAGCATTGTTCTGAACGCTCCCTCACCCACTGGCTAGGTTAGGTTTAAAGTAGCATACTTTTTGGCAGCGTTTTCTGTGTCTAAAATTTGTTTTGTTTAAAGGTGTGTCCACACGTTAAAGGGAATTTGTCCCATGTATGAGCCGAACCTATTACTATGGGCATTCAGGTTCTAGAATACTTAAAAAATAGTCATATTGCATTTCTAATTGGAGCAATTTGCTAATATTATTACACCTAATACATGTTGGGATTGGATCTTGGAGATTGCTTTAAAAGGAATCTCACCCCCTTGGACGTACCTAATCTATTAACATGGGCATACAGGTTCTGGAATACCCAAAATGGTCACACCTGTAACCCTCATATCTAATGTGAGCCTAGAAGAACACATTAACAAAGGACTAAAAGATGATTTCTGAAGAATAAGAGCACAGATGAGGGACACAGGTGTGACCATTTTCGGTATTCCAGAACCTGTATGCCCATATTAATAGATTAGGTACATCCAAGGGGGCGAGACATTCCTTTAAAAGCCATCTCCAAGATCCTATCCCAACATGTAGTAGGTGTAATATTAGCAAATAGCTCCAATTAGAAATGCAGGACAGTTTTTCTCATTCACCATGTCTCTTTCCTCATGTGCAGACATTGCAGGACCTTAGTTATCAATCGTTACGACCACTAACAACTAGCTGTCACTACGTCAGTGGTCGTAACCATGGATACCCAAGGTCCTGCACATGAGGAAAAAGTGAATCAGAATAACTATATTACATTTCTAATTGGAGGTATTTGCTAATATTACTACAGCTACCACATATTGAGATATAATCTTGGAGAAGGGAAAACACCTTTTTAAGTATTTGCCTTTCTACACAAAAAAAAAAATCATTGTTTAAAAAAAATTAAAAAACTAACCATAGCAGATTGTTATTGCATATTTTGGTGCAGAAAAATTTGCGTGTGGGTATAAGGTCTACGACTTCTGCACACTGAAAGGGTTCGTGCACCGTGCCACATTGTTTTTTTTGTTTGTTTTTTTTTTAATCACACCCATGCAAAAATGTATCCAATCAATCCTGTGCAAAACTAATTAAATGCAGTTGAAAGAAAACTCAATCTGATGTTCAATCTTTTCTCCAATGAAATTGCACAGCAGACCATAAATTTGTGAATATGGACAAAGGGGAGATTAAAAAAAAAAAAAAAAAAATGTAAATGGTGCTTGAAGTAGACAGAACGACTAGAATCAAACACCTAAAGTGCGACAACTACCGATGCATTAAATTTAATGTCTGTAGTAAATAAGTTGAGAACTCAGGGACTCTGAAGAGAAACCATCTACATACAGTAAGCCAAAGCTTGTCTACTAGAGGCTGATACAAGCTCTATAGCAAGCAATAAATCCAAAGATCTTCTCGGTGATCACAGAGTGTCCAAATGTCAAAAGAAGAAACACCTGCTGCAAGACATCAACAAAACTACTTCCAATGACACTTAGGGGCACAAAACCCAACGCCGCGGCGATTGTGGGGGCTGACCTTGTTAAATCGCCTTCAGTGAGGCAAATTGCACATAAACATTGTAATATGCTGCAAAAAAAAAAAAGCCATGTTCACATGCAGGATTGTTTTTGTTTTAAGGCAAATTAAAAGCTGCTTTTCACAGTACCAGAAAAAGCTGTGAGATTTCACAAATCTCATGCACACAATTTTTTTTTATTAACAGAATTTGAGAACTGCAACGTTTTTTTTTGTTTGTTTTTTTAAATCTACAGCGTCAATTATGTCAGCGCTTTTTCACCCACAAAATGCAATGAGTGTGCAGAAACAATGCAAAAACAAAACAAAAAAAGTTTAGCATCTTTAATAAACGTGTAACTATAGGCAAGGCACCCATGTAATCCGTACCCCCCAAAAAGTGCGTTTTGAACTAAGTGGTTTTACTACAAAGGCTACTTTCACACATCAGGTTTTCGCTGTCAGGCTCAATCCAGCTAATAAAAAAAAATAAAAAAAAAGGATCCGGCAAAAGTTGCCGCCGGATCTGTTTCCTTCCCATAGACTTGTATTAGTGCCAGATGATCTTGCGTTTCGTCCTGTTTTTGCCGGATCCAGCAAATCTGCAGTTTCCAGTTTCTGGAAAAAATGTCCATAGCAACGTTTTTTGGTCTCTGGCAAAAAAGCCAGAAGCGCCGTATCCGGCGCTTCTGGCTGTTTGCTAGAATGAAAGCCTATGGGAGCCGGAAGGTGCCGAATCCGGAAAATGACGGATTCCGGTTTTTGTTTTTCAACTGAGCATGCTCCAATTTTATTTTATTTTTACCCAATTATCTGGATATGCTAGTCGGATCCATCGCATCAGTTTTTCACAATCTTAACCAGATCAGTTTTTTCCAACATTCGCCGGATTGTGCCTAATGCAAAAAACCTGATGTGTTAAAGTAGCCTAAGGGGACAGGTTTTAGCTGAAAAATTTTTTTTTTTTTTTTTTTTTTTAAATGCATAAATGCTGCCTGTGAGCATAGCCTAAACATTGGAAATCCATAATACTCTAGAGTCCTCCATATATATATAAAAAAGAAAGAAGTAGAAATGCTTTGGAAATGGATGGCCCCAGTTTAGCATTTGCCATTTTTTTTCCTCTTGCTCACCCAGTCATCTCTCTGGTTTTGCTACCAGAAGACTTCAGACTAACCTATAACTGTAGGCTAAGAAATTGATGAAGGAAAAGAACTCGTTTTTAATTTTTAGTTGAAAAACGAACAAATCTAGCTCTCCTGCAAAAATACAAATTACAGTGTTTGCCAGACAACAAATTGTGTTCACTCGATATTACGGTACTTTGCATCTTGTGGTTAAAAGCTGTTTGGATGATAGTCACCCAAAACGAGAGGGTCCCACTTTTTAACAATCATGTGGTACCTACCCAGTGGACAAGACTGAGTGGCTATCCGATTAGGTGGCAAAAACCTTGTGACAGAATCCCTTTAAATAGAGACTTAATTTGGGAGCAAGACCTAAAATTGCAAGATTTCATTCTCCAATCCTATGGGATATAGTCTGGCACCACTGTATACTGAAATTCATCCCCTGCCTGTAATTTCACTTATTATATAGTATTTAGGGAAAAACAGAACACAACATAATTAAAAGGGTCAAAGTACAAACTTCTTCACTCTGTTCATAACTGGACACCAGCTTACGAACATGAATGATTTCTAGAACGCTTACTACCCAAAAAGACTGTGCTCAGGCCAAGTAATAATAATAATAATAATATTATTGATATAGCGCCAACAGTTCGCAGTGCTTTACATTATAGAGGGGACTTGTACAGACAATAGACATTACAGAATAACAATAAAAACAGATCAAAACAGATACCAGGAGGAATTAGGGCCCTGCTCGCAAGCTTACAATCTATGAGTAATGACTAACTGGGGAAAGGCATTTTATATTTTAAAAAAATATATACATTTCCCGACATGGAAAACGGTCATAAAGATGACAGAGCTGCTACAATGTACAAACTGCACTGTAACAAGGAGCTCAGGAAACACAAAGCCTTTACAATGTAGCGGCAATTTCCTACATAAAGCAAGGACAGAAACTATTGTCAAAATCAGGACTGATCTGTTCACATGTCCAGTTGTATTAACCCCTTCAAGACTCAGCCTGTTTTCACCTTTCTGACCCGGCCAATTTTTACAATTCTCATCACTGTCCCTTTATGAGGTTATAACTCCGGAACGCTTCAATGGATCCCACTGATTCTGAGACTGTTTTCTCATGACATACTGTACTTTATGATAGCAGTAAATATTTCTTTGATATGACTTGCTTTTTTTGTGTGTGTGGGGGGGAGGAAATTTGGCGAAAATTTCGCAATTTTCCAACTTTAAATTTTTACGCCCTTAAATCAGTTACATCGCACAAAATAGTTAATAAATAACATTTCCCACATGTCTACAGCAGCACAATTTTGTAACAATTTTTTTTTGAGAACTTAAAAGGGTTAAAAGTTGACCAGCGATTTCTCATTTTCTCAACAAATTTTACAAAAATTTTTTTTTTTTTTTTAAGGGACCACATCACATTTGAAGTCACTTTGAGGGGTCTATATGATAGAAAATACCCAAAAGTGACACCATCCTAAAAACTGCACCCCTCAAGGTGCTCAAAAACACATTCAAGAAGTTGATTAACATTTCAGGTGCGTCACAGGAATTTTTGGAATGTTTAAAAAAACTAACATTTAAATGTTAATTAAAAAATTTAAAATTGAAATAAATACATTTTTTTTTAAATTTTATTATTTTTCCCTAACTAAAAGGGTAATAAAGGGGGTTTGATTTACTTTTCATAGTGGGTTTTTATGATTGGCAGCTGTCACACACAGACTTTATTTAAAAAAAAATAGTTTTTGCATTCACCACATTATGAGAGCTATAATTTTTTTATATTTTGGCCCACAGTCATCTGAGGGCTTGTTTTTTGCAGGACGAGTTGATGTTTTCGGGCACATGACATTTTTGATCGCTTTTTATTCCGATTTTTGTGAGGCAGAATAAACAAAAACCAGCAATTCTTGTGTTTCAAGCACGATGAACACACTCTTAGCACACAAGCATGCTCAGATAACACCTTATTCCACCAGGTTAGCTCATCACTACAGAGCAGAGGTATCCAGGGCTGTGGAGTCGGTAAGCCAAACCTCCGACTACTCAATTTCCCCGACTCCACAGAACTACAAAAATCAAGCCGTTACACAGCTCATTCGAAAAAAAGAGAGATGTTACGGCCCTCAGAAAATGGAGACAAAATTTTTTATTTTTTTTGTTTAAATTCCTGAATTTTTTATCTCCACTTAGGAAAAAATAAAAAGTTATGACTATTCTAAGAAGGGGAGGAAAGAGCCATGTGCAAAAATGAAAAAAGGTTAGGGGGTTAAAATCTTAATCCACAGCTTGGATTTGGTTCTGTATGTAGTTTTAGGGTATGTGCACACGTAGAATGATCCTCTGCGGATCTTTCCGCGGCGGATTTGATAAATCCGCATTGGAAAACCGCTGCGGTTTTTACTGCGGATTTACCACGTTTTCTATTGCGGATTCCGCTGCAGTTTTCTATTGGAGCAGATGTAAAACCGCTGTGGATTCCGCAAAAAGAATTGACATGCTGCAGAAAATAATCCGCTGCCTTTCCGCACGGTTTTTTCCACAGCATGGGCACAGCGTTTTCTATTTCCCATAGGTTTACATTGTACTGTAAACTCTTGGGAAACTGCTGCAGATCCGCAGCTGCGGAAACGCTGCGGATCCGCAGCAAAATCCACAACGTGTGCACATAACCTTATTCTCCACTCACATCCAAAACAAAATTCAGGTTTCTCCTTCGTGAGATCTGAACAGTCAAGTTGCAAAACTATGTAAGGGGCTAATCATATAGACTACATTATTATTATTACTACATTATTCAGGACCTGTGAGAACCAGGCACCGAATATTGTTGTAATGCATTTCTATATTACTACAGTGGTTTTGGTCTTCCAACCTTCCGAATTAAAAAGCAAAGACAGCACGCATTATTAAGGTCAGGGGCGATAAGTCAGTGTTATGGCTGGCAATTGGGGAAATAAAGAGCAATATACAACACGTATACATCCAGACAAGTGCACAAGCACTTACAGTCATGACAAAAGGTACCTTCACATTAAGCGACGCTGCAGCGATACCGATCGCTGCAGCGTCGCTGTTCACTGCAGTAAGATAACATTATGTGTAGATTTACACTATGGAATGGGTTTTCTTTAGATAAATCAGGGTTCATGCACAATACACATGAAGCTGGACAGACACGCAGATAACGGGAGGCGGGAATGATCCCTCTGCAGTATCTCCTCCAGTCAGGTTGGTTTGTTAGCAGAGCAGATGGTATTGTTATGTAAAGCATTCTGCACTAGATAGAGAGTCTTGTGAATGAAAATCTACCTCCATATATGGCCCGCGTCCTCAGATGACTCCTGCAATGCAGTGGCGCTCACAATACAAATCACCATGTGAAAGGCACAACAAACAGCACAGCAAATATTCCTGGGGAAACAGATCACTGGAGTAATGAGCAAGGCTAAAAAGGCCAGCTCCTCTCAGATCCTAAAGACACCATAAATCCCAACACAGTGAAATCCCAGGCAGACAGCGTTAGCGCCTCGCTGCAGACTAGACTGTAGATGAGTATACACAACTTATTATTATAAACAAGTAATGGTGTCTTAGTTATATATGGAATGGCAATTAGTGAAATGCAAATAAATACATGTGGGACAAGTTAACAAAATTAAATATTTAAGGTAGAATATACCAAGTGAGAACTAGTAAACGATAGTATATTTTTATGTATACGTAATGGATGGCTATCGTTTACTAGTTCTCACTTGGTATATTCTACCTTAAATATTTTTTAATTTTGTTAATTTGCCCCACATGTATTTATTTGCATTTCACCAATTGCCATTCCATATATAACTAAGACACCATTACTTGTTATCTTTATACCATTGCTGTATATGCCGTTATACTGAGGTTGTCCCTGAGTGAGTCCCACCATTGCTGCTGCACTGGTGGCTACTGCCCTGTTTTTATTCTATTTATGTGTATTCAATAAAATTTATATATCTTTGTTATACTTTTTGGTCCTTTTTGTGAAGGGTTTTTTTATTGGTATTTTCATTATGGTTCCTTCATGGTACTGTTAGGGATATTATTTGGTGTCTTTTATTATAAACACGCAAGTCTAGGCCAAGCATCAGTAGATACAGGGATAAGCAGCTAAAAGTATTGCCACTTCTCTACACAAAACCTACCTTGTAAGGCTACTTTCACACATCAGGTTTTTGCCGTCACACTAGCATTTTGGTCAGTATTTTACATCAGAATCTGTAAGCCAAAACCAGGAGGGGGTGATAAATGCAGAAGAGGTGCATATGTTTCTATTATACTTTTCCTCTAAGGCCTCTTTTTCACTAGAGAAAAAAAAACGGCCCGTAATCTGGACCAAAAAAAGGGGAGAAAAGTATGCGTTTGTCATGCGAGTTCAATGCGATTTTTTAATCGCACCATCCGTTTTACATCCGTATGACATCCGTATGCAATCCGTTTTTTTCTCTGCAACTATTTTTATACAGTCATTTACAGGACTATTTACAGTGCTCTATGCCACAGAATGGTAAGGTATCCGTAAAAAACGGATGGAATACGGAGGGTCTGTATTCCTTGAGGTTTTTTCTCGCACCCATTGACTTGCATTGGTGAGTCTTGTCTGAGACTCGCAGCATGCTCCTATTTTTTTCTCAGTCCGATTTCAGCTGAGAAAGGAAAAAAAAAAAAATGGCAAATGGAATGTCACCAATTGAATAAGATTGGTCCGAGTGCAATCCGATTTTTATTGGATTGCACTCGTCTGTTTTTCTCGCAAGTGGAAAAGAGGCCTAATTGTTCCACTCCTGGTTTTGGCTTACAAATACTGATGTAAAATACTGACCAAATACTGCTACTGTTTTTCGACGGATCCTACTAGCATATCCAGACAATTGGATCCAAAACAAATTGGAGCATGCTCAGTAAAATTTAAAAAATAAATAAAATAACGGAATCCGGCGCCGGAATCTGTCATGCGACGAATCCGGCGCCCATGGGCTTCTTTTCCATTCTAGCAAAAAGCCAGAAGCATCAGTTCCAGCGCTGTCCGGTTTTTCGCCGCAGACAAAAAAAAAAAAAACGTTACTGTGTACATTTTTTCAAACGCCGGAAAACATTTTTTTTCTCCGGATCCGGCAAAAAAAAGCACGAAACATATGGCCATCCGGCGCTAATACAAGTCTATGAGAGAAAAAAAAAACAAAAAAAAACAGATCCTGCTGCATCTTTTGCCGGATCTGTTTTATTCAAAATTAGCCGGATTGAGCCTGACGGCGAAAACCTGATGTGTGAAAGTAGCCTAAAGGTACCTTCACACATAACGATATTGTTAACGATATCGTTGCTATTTGTGACGTAGCAACGATACCGTTAATGAAATCGTTCTGTGTGACAGCGACCAACGATCAGGCCCCTGCTGGGAGATCGTTGGTCGCTGAACAAAGTCCAGAACTTTATTTCGTCGCTGGACTCCCTGGAGACATCGCTGGATCGGCGTGTGACACCGATCCAGCGATGTCTTCACTGGTAACCAGGGTAAACATCGGGTAACTAAGCGCAGGGCCGCGCTTAGTAACCCGATGTTTACCCTGGTTACCATGCTAAAAGTAGAAAAAAAACAAACACTACATACTTACCTACCGCTGTCTGTCCTCCAGCGCTGTGCTCTGCACTCCTCCTGTACTGGCTGTGAGCGTCGGTCAGCCGGAAAGCAGAGCGGTGACGTCACCGCTCTGCTTTCCGGCTCACAGACAGTACAGGAGGAGAGCAGAGAAGCAGAGCGCAGCGCTGGAAAACAGACAGCGGTAGGTAAGTATCTAGTGTTTGGTTTTTTTTACTTTTAGCATGGTACCCAGGGTAAACATTGGGTTACTAAGCGCGGCCCTGCGCTTAGTTACCCGATGTTTACCCTGGTTACCGGCATCGTTGGTCGCTGGAGAGCTGTCTGTGTGACAGCTCTCCAGCGACCAAACAGCGACGCTGCAGCGATCCGAATCGTTGTCGGTATCGCTGCAGCGTCGCTTAATGTGAAGGGGCCTTTAGGCTATGTGCACACGTTCAGGATTTTTCAGGTTTTTGCTGCTATTTAATGCATAGGGAAGCTCTGGAGAAAAACGCATGCGGATTTCTTGCAGAAAATGTCCGGTTTTATTCAGGAACTTTCTGCAAGAAATCCTGACGTGTGCACATAGCCTAAGGGTATGTGTCCACGTTCAGGATTGCATCAGGATTTGATCAGGATTTTATGCAAGTAAAATCCTGACCAAATCTGCACCTGAGGTCACCTGCATTGTCCTTGCGTTTTTTCTGCAATGTAAGGACATGCTGCGATCTAAAAGACGCGCCGCATGTGCGTTTTCACGGGTCTTCCGCATGTGTATTTTATTGCATAGTGGAGACGGGATTTCATGAAATCCCCTCCACTATGCTGCAACATCTGGACGCTGCGTTTTTGACGGTGCGGCTCAACGCAGCGTCAAAAACGCAGCGTTTCCTGAACGTGGAAACATACCCTAAAGCTTCAATTACTTGTTGTGATGACCAAACCATGACCAAAAAAAAATAAAAATGATTTTACAGCGTGGTTTTCAACCTGCTAAAAGCAGTTTCATTTCATGAATAACTGCTGCCATTAAAAGAGTATTCCAGTTAGAAGAAGCAATCACAAACCCACAAAAAAAGTGGTAACTTAGGTCAGTGGAAATCTTTAATGCTTCTGCACAAGACAATTTGGATGACTGTAGCTTCCAGCTTTGGGGAAGGCAATTTTCAGTTTCAGCATGACTGTGTCCCAGTGCACAAGATCCATAAAGGCATGGTCAGGAGAGGTTGGCATGGAAAACGTGACTGGCTGCACAGACCCTAACCTAAAGGTACCTTCACACTAAACGACGCTGCAGCGATCCAGACAACGATCCGGATCGCTGCAGCGTCGCTGTTTGGTCGCTGGAGAGCTGTCACACAGACCGCTCTCCAGCGACCAACGATGCCGGTAACCAGGGTAAACATCGGGTTACTAAGCGCAGGGCCGCGCTTAGTAACCCGATGTTTACCCTGGATACCATCCTAAAAGTAAAAAAAACAAACTCTTCATACTTACCTTCCCCTGTCTGTCCCTCGGAGCTCTGCTACTCTGTACTCGCTGTGAGCACAGCGGCCGGAAAGCAGAGCGGTGACGTCACAGCTGTGCTTTCCGGCCGCTGTGCTCACAGTGAGTGCAGGAAAGCACAGCGCCGAGGACAGACAGCGGAAGGTAAGTATGAAGCGTTTGTTTTTTTTACTTTTAGGATGGTATCCAGGGTAAACATCGGGTTACTAAGCGCGGCCCTGCGCTTAATAACCCGATGTTTACCCTGGTTACCAGCGAAGACATCACTGAATCGGTGTCACACACGCCGATTCAGCGATGTCAGCGGGAGAGCCAGCGACCAAAGAAAGGTCTGGCCCTCTAGCCCCGACCAACGACATCACAGCAGGATTCTGATCGCTGCTGCGTGTCAAACTGAACGATATTGCTAGCGAGGACGCTGCAACGTCACGGATCGCTAGCGATATCGGTTAGTGTGAAGGTACCTTAAGCTAACACCTTTGGGATCCATTTACTAGAATGAAGACTACAAGCCTGGCCCTTTATTCTACTGGAAATTATATATATATTCTAACGCATCGGTTATTCTAGAATATGCATGTCCACGTAGTATACAGCACAGAGCCACGTAGTATATTGCCCAGCCACGTAGCATATTGCCCAGCCACGTAGCATATTGCCCAGCCACGTAGCATATTGCCCAGCCACGTAGCATATTGCCTAGCCACGTAGCATATTGTCCAGCCACGTAGCATATTGCCCAGCCACGTAGCATATTGCCCAGCCACGTAGCATGTTGCCCAGCCACGTAGCATATTGCCCAGCCACGTAGCATATTGCCCAGCCACGTAGTATATTGCCCAGCCACGTAGTATATTGCCCAGCCACGTAGTATATTGCCCAGCCACGTAGTATATTGCCCAGCCACGTAGTATGTTGCCCAGCCACGTAGTATATTGCCCAGCCACGTAGTATATTGCCCAGCCACGTAGTATATTGCCCAGCCACGTAGTATGTTGCCCAGCCACGTAGTATATTGCCCAGCCACGTAGTATGTTGCCCAGCCACGTAGTATGTTGCCCAGCCACGTAGCATGTTGCCCAGCCACGTAGCATGTTGCCCAGCCACGTAGCATATTGCCCAGCCACGTAGCATATTGCCCAGCCACGTAGTATGTTGCCCAGCCACGTAGTATGTTGCCCAGCCACGTAGTATGTTGCCCAGCCACGTAGTATGTTGCCCAGCCACGTAGTATGTTGCCCAGCCACGTAGTATATTGCCCAGCCAGGTTTGTCACAGGTTAAAAAATAAACATATACTCACCTTTTCACCTTGTAGTCCACGGCAGCTTCCGGTCCCAGGGTTGGTATGAGCGCAGGACCTGTGATGACGTCGCGGTCACATGACCGTGACGTCATGGCAGGTCTCTCTCCCATACCATCTCTGCCACCAGAACCTGCAACGGAAGATGGCGGCCGGCGCGAGCGACTACGGAGGGTGAGTGAGTATAGAAGGTTTTTTTTTTTAATTATTATTATTTTTAACATTACATTTTTTACTATTGATGCCGCATAGCCAGCGTCAATAGTAAAAAGTTGGGTAAAGTAAAGTAAAAAGGGCAGCACACTGCAGCGCCAAAACATGCAAACTTGAAAACACGAAATTTGAACTGCATTACTGCACTAGAAATATGAAAAATGAGAGCTTTTAGCGCATAAAAATGGCCATATTTATGTGTACCTCGTAGCCACTTTACGGCATCTCTCTTATACGAGGTCCTACGCTTGACCTACTTCGCTGAGAATAAACGTCTCCATCTGAATGGGTACATGTGAAACCTCTTCTTGGACTCAAATTCTCTCTTTCTGTGGAGGGGTATTGGACCTACTATAATTAAAACACCTGTGGCTAGGAGGCGGGGAGTGCACGATCAGAAGGCTAAAGAATACATTTCAAAAACCTGACCTGCACATCCAAACATAGACTGAGTGTGAACAGGTGCTGAACCCAGAGTCGCCAACTCGTATATAGTTAAGTAAAAAGGGCAGCACACTGCAGCGCCAAAACATGCAAACTTGAAAACACGAAATTTGAACTGCATTACTGCACTAGAAATATGAAAAATGAGAGCTTTTAGCGCATAAAAATGGCCATATTTATGTGTTCCTCGTAGCCACTTTACGGCATCTCTCTTATACGAGGTCCTACGCTTGACCTAGTAGGTATTGGACCTACTTTTTACTTAACTATATACGAGTTGGCGACTCTGGGTTCAGCACCTGTTCACACTCAGTCTATGTTTGGATGTGCAGGTCAGGTTTTTGAAATGTATTCTTTAAGGTACCTTCACACATAACGATATTATTAACGATATTGTTGCTATTTGTGACGTAGCAACGATATCGTTAATGAAATCGTTATGTGTGACAGCGACCAACGATCAGGCCCCTGCTGGGAGATCGTTGGTCGCTGAATAAAGTCCAGAACTTTATTTCGTCGCTGGACTCCCTGGAGACATCGCTGGATCGGCGTGTGTGACACCGATCCAGCGATGTCTTCACTGGTAACCAGGGTAAACATCGGGTAACTAAGCGCAGGGCCGCGCTTAGTAACCCGATGTTTACCCTGGTTACCATGCTAAAAGTAAAAAAAAAAAAAAACAGTACATACTTACCTACCGCCGTCTGTCCTCCAGCGCTGCGCTCTGCACTCCTCCTGTACTGGCTGTGAGCCGGAAAGCAGAGCGGTGACGTCACCGCTCTGCTTTCCGGCTCCCAGACAGTACAGGAGGAGAGCAGAGAAGCAGAGCGCAGCGCTGGAGGACAGACGGCTGTAGGTAAGTATGTACTGTTTGTTTTTTTTTACTTTTAGCATGGTAACCAGGGTAAACATCGGGTTACTAAGCGCGGCCCTGCGCTTAGTTACCCGATGTTTACCCTGGTTACCGGCATCGTTGGTCGCTGGAGAGCGGTCTGTGTGACAGCTCTCCAGCGACCAAACAGCGACGCTGCAGCGATTCGGATCGTTGTCGGTATCGCTGCAGCGTCGCTAAATGTGAAGGGGCCTTTAGCCTTCTGATCGTGCACTCCCCGCCTCCTAGCCACAGGTGTTTTAATTATAGTAGGTCCAATACCCCTCCACAGAAAGAGAGAATTTGAGTCCAAGAAGAGGTTTCACATGTACCCATTCAGATGGAGACGTTTATTCTCAGCGAAGTAGGTCAAGCGTAGGACCTCGTATAAGAGAGATGCCGTAAAGTGGCTACGAGGTACACATAAATATGGCCATTTTTATGCGCTAAAAGCTCTCATTTTTCATATTTCTAGTGCAGTAATGCAGTTCAAATTTCGTGTTTTCAAGTTTGCATGTTTTGGCGCTGCAGTGTGCTGCCCTTTTTACTTAACTATATACGAGTTGGCGACTCTGGGTTCAGCACCTGTTCACACTCAGTCTATGTTTGGATGTGCAGGTCAGGTTTTTGAAATAGTAAAAAGTTGGGGACACAGGGTTAATAGCGGCGGTAACGGAGTACGTTACCCGCAGCATAACGTGGTCAGTTACCGCCGGCATTAAACCTGTGTGAGCGCTGACCGGAGAGGAGTATGCAGGCGACAGGCACTGACTGCGGGGAGTAAGGAGCGGCCATTTTCTTCCGGACTGTGCCCGTCGCTGATTGGTCGCAGCAGCCATGACAGGCAGCTGCCGAGACAAATCAGCGAATGAATAACCGTGACAGAAGGACAGACAGAAAGACGGAAGTGACCCTTAGACAATTAGATTATTTATATATATATATATATATATATATATATATATATATATATATATATGTATATGTATATGTATATGTATATGTATATGTATATGTATATATATATGTATATGTATATATGTGTGTGTGTGTGTGTGTGTGTGTGTGTGTGTGTGTGTGTGTGTGTGTGTGTGTGTGTGTGTGTGTGTGTGTGTGTGTGTGTGTGTGTGTGTATATATGTATATGTATATACATCCATCCCTTGTAGATTGTGAGCCCTCGCGGGCAGGGTCCTCTCTCCTCCTGTACCAGTTGTGACTTGTATTTTTCAAGATTATTGTACTTGTTTTATTATGTATACCCCTCCTCACATGTAAAGCGCCATGGAATAAATGGCGCTATAATAATAAATAATAATAATAATAATAATAATAATATATACACAGAAGCCAATAAAGCTACAAATGGAGAGTCTCTGGCCTGACCAGCATGTGAGGCATATATATATATATATATATATATATATATATACACAGAAGCCAATAAAGCTACAAATGGAGAGTCTCTGGCCTGACCAGCATGTGAGGCAGATGTGCTGTTTTTAGCTACACATATCACACAATACCGGCTCGGTGAAACTGTGGTGCATTCATCAAGTTATGACCCGTAGCAAGAAACGAAAAGACAAGGAACAGCAAGACGGACAGAGGAGTATGTATTATGGCGCTTTTGTTCAGAACTCCCATCTAGACAGGGCGGTTTATGCCACTAGAAAACCGGATCAATTTGTCCAAACAGTTATGGCACTTCTCCTGCACACTCCTGTATACAGAGAGGGCATCTCCTCCAACAAACCAAAGTACCAGACTTTTGATGATGGCAATGGCACAAATTTAATAAGGCGCAAAAATCAAACATACGGTAGCTACAAAGGTGTATGTGTGATTATATATTAATGACTACGGATTTAAAAATGGGATGCAAAAAGCTCCTGTAGGTGTAATGTGGAGGTGCCCCAATACATCTGCTGCTATATTGTGATTGACATACATATACATTATAAGCTATTGATACAGCAACCATCATGTCCATTGTTGAAACACTGAACATTGACATCAGAGAACTGCTGCATTAGTTAAAAAATCTACTATATACTCGTAATTGTCTAAGGGTCACTTCCGTCTGTCACGGATATTCATTGATCGCGGCATCTGTGTCATGGAAATCCAAGTCACTGATTGGTCGTGGCAAAATGCCTACGACCATTCCCACGACCAATCAGCAATGGCCGCTGCTTTACTGCCCTGCAGTCAGCGCTGAGCGCTCACACAGGGTTAATGCCAGAGTTAACGGATGCTATGCGAGAAGGACCTGCCATGACATCATGTGACCGCGACGTCATCACAGGTCCTGCGCTCATACCAACCCTGGGACCGGAAGTTGCCGCGTGCACTGCACACAGGTGCCAGGACTTCAAGGGGTCTTCGGAAGGTGAGTATATGTTTATTTTTTTTATTTTAAGTCTTTTTTAACCACGTATATAGTGCCCACAATGCCATATACTACGTGGGCTGTGTTACATACTGCGTGGGCTCTGTTATATACTACATCTCTGTGCTATATAATCAACCACTTATTGATCCCTATAATATCATTCTGTTATAATACCAAATTTTAAATCCAAAACTAAGTACTAAATTGCCATACAACTCAACCACACTAAATACACAATGTCCTGTAATATTTAATTCAATAATTTTTATTAATATTTCACATAGTAGAATTAACAACGGACGGTACATAATACACCAAGAGAATAACCTCCAAATGTAATGGAGCAGATTTATTCACATAACATCAGAGAAAACCTATATGAAAAATCAATACCTAAAATGCCCACACAATAACAACTACATAATGAAGAAGGAACCCACATCTAGCTGATCTAGGTGACATCTAGGTGACAGCCAATCCAAAATAGAAGCTCAGTGAATTTCAGGTGATACAATAAGGGGGCTAAATTAATCAAATCATTACTGCCGACTGGCATGTATGTAATAGCATTCACCACCTCTTAAGACACACCTATAACATAACACTTGCAGGTCACACAGTAGAGAGCATGGGCAAGCTGAAAATGACTTACATAAGGTATGATATCCGTGTCTCCGTTCCTTTACCCCGACGCGCGTTTCGTAACACTTCCTCAGGGGGCGTGTTATATACTACGTGGCTCTGTTATATACTACGTGGCAGTGCAATATACGATATACGACGTGGCTATGTTTTATACTACGTAGCTCTACTATATACTATGTACGCTGTGTTACATACTACGTAGCTCTGTTATATACTACGTCACTGTGCAATATAGTACATAGCCTGTGCTATATACTACCTACATATTCTAAAATACCCGATACATTAGAATCGGGCCACCATCTAGTCACATTATAAACATCGAAAAAGTTACAGCCGCTATTGGTAATGAAACTACATAATGAAATAAATTACAATGCTGATGAAACGAAAAGCAGCCGATACACATGCAGCTTAAACAAGCAGGCCATCTTATATACACTTGATTATCCACAGTAGTAAAAAAAAAAAAAAAAAAAAGTATGGGCATACTGAACTTCAACAGTTCTGTAAAAACACCTTTTCCTGTTCCCAGTGTGCATTTGAACTACTAAAAAGATTCAAGTGCTTGGATACCTTAATGTTATCTTCAAAGTGGTGTACCGCTGAATGCAGGCTATTGTATCTTATTATCAGCTGTCCCTGAAAGAATCTACATATGAAAACTTGGAGCTCAACCACAGCTTAGATATTCCAAAGCAGCCTGCTCAAAGACATTGTAAGGTAAAAGCCACAGGGGCAGCATGTGACTGGAAGCCACCAGGTGTGCACTGGGGACAAGGATATGTTCACCTCATTCTATTTACATGTAAAAGCCACAGAAAACATTGAAACCTGTCAAGGCTATTGTTCACACCTTGCGTTTTTTGCAATGCAAAATATAAGCTGCTCTTTACATTACCACCAAAAGCTTCAGAAATCTCATGCACACACTTGTTTGATTTTTCCCCCTCACTGAAGTGGAAAACTGCTGTTTTTTAAAAAATGCAGCATTTCAATTTGCACAGCGTTTTTTGCAGCCATAGAAAGCAATAAGTGCAAATATGCACTAAAATGATATCAGTATTTGCAGCATTTTTGGTGAAAAAACGCAGATACAGCAGGATGCGAAACCCACTTTTGTATAAACCATAATGTCTTGGTATCACCACATGAGCATGAATGTTATGGCCAAAAATAAAAGTATTCTCAGCGTGATAACCTTTATTGGCTAACGAGAAACGTGTACTTGTAAGCTGTCAGAACACAGCGACTGCTTCCTCGGGCAGGTTTGCAAATTAATTTTTCTTATTGTAATTTAGCTTGCAATCCTCTTGTTTCGCTGGACTCCAAGGCATAGCCTAATTAAATTAGTGCTTTGGTGATAATTAAATCAGTGATATGTGTGAAAGCAAACAATGCCAGACCAATTTGACTCCCCTATATATTTGATTTATTTTTTAGAGATTACCCTGTAGTATAATGGAGCTGCTGGTAACTTGAGCTAGGTTGAAACTATTAAAGCAATTACCAATTTTGACATTTTTTTTTATATATTACTACTGCTGCACAAGAAAGTCACTGAAGGGAACCCATCACCTTGGAAAATGTCATTTACCTGCATATAGGGGAGGGTACATCTGCAGGTAAATGGTTACAATGCTGCCTGGACGACTTACTAGAAGTGCGGCTAACGAGAGAAAACCAAAGTGTTATCAAAGTGAGCTAAAATACTGCAAATTTACAGTGGAAAGATATGTACAGTTTGTCAGACAGCATGATCTACTTTGATTAGACACTGCTGGCATGGGAGGCGAGAATAGGCTTTATTTTATCTGCCTCAAACATTTAAGGTACCGTCACATTTAGCGACGCTGCAGCGATCTAGACAACGATGCCGATCGCTGCAGCGTCGCTGTGTGGTCGCTGGAGAGCTGTCACACAGACAGCTCTCCAGCGACCAACGATGCCGAAGTCCCCGGGTAATCAGGGTAAACATCGGGTTACTAAGCGCAGGGCCGCGCTTAGTAACCCGATGTTTACCCTGGTTACCAGTGTAAATGTAAAAAAAAAAAAAAACAAAAAAAAAACAAAACACTACATACTTACATTCCGGTGTCTGTCCCCCGGCGTTCTGCTTCCCTGCACTGTGTAAGCGCCAGCCGTAAAGCAGAGCACAGCGGTGATGTCACCGCTGTGCTTTACGGCCGACCGGCGCTCAAGAGTGCAGGGAAGCAGAACGCCGGGGGACGCGACAGACACCGGAATGTAAATATGTAGTGTTTGGTTTTTTTACGCCTCCAGAAGAAGCGAACGCGAAACGCGCGTCGGGGCAGAGGGACGTCGGGGCATTCACCCTGCACACACCACAAGGTAATTAGTTTATATCTACCTCTACAGGCTGTTACTTCCATCTTAGCCACTTGTGTTAAGGAGCACCATTACCAATAGGCTATTGTCCGTTGGGATTACTAACATATTTCTCCTTATATTGGGGCTCTTTTAGCCCTTTCCATAGGGCATTTTTTACTTACCTAGATTGGCCTTTGTAGATGGTTATCATTAGTGTAGGTGGTAGTGCATATTTTGGTTTTGTATTTGCCTATGGCATTTGTGTCCCTCTTTTTGTGGATTTTCTGCACCTTTCTTGACTTGTAGTTATGTATTTTACATGTTTTATATATGACTTTAATAAACTGTAATTTTTATCCAGTACCATAGTGTGGATCAATTTATAATTCTGGTCACACCGTATGTGAGAGATATATTGCTAGTGGGTACTTCACCTCCCGTTCGGGAGGTATGAGTGTTAAAATTTTGAGAGCAATCATTGTGAATATATAAACAGTAAACTACAATGTCAGGCACCGCTGCCATTTTGCAGGATGTAAAAAAATTATAAATTGACCAATATTATTTGTTGTATGCAAAATAGGAGGCGGTCACTGAAGGATCAGTGAGCTGTCATAAGGATGAATATTTAAGCAAAGGCGCACATAAATCCCCGTCCACAGGCCACCCTGAAGCACGAGAATCTCAACTGAAAATAGAGAGCGACAACCACAAGACGGATTTCAACAACCCAGGGACGATTTTAGGGAGTAGAACAGAGATAACTTGACATTATTTGTAGTTTACTGAGCAAAATCCTGCTGACAGGCCGCTTCGTGAACCTATTTCAGTTTTTTTCCCTTCCGTAGACATAGCTTTTTTTTTTTCTGTCCACAGATATATGAGGGCTTGTTTTTTTTTTTTGTTGGACTTGTACTTTTGAATGGCACCATTCATGTCAGTGTACCAAAAAAATGAAAAAAAAAAAAAACTAGAGTGGGTAGCAATTCAGATGTTTTTAGGAATTGTAACACTGCAATAGGATTCTGCTCATCAGGACAATTACGGTGATACCAAACATGTAAAGGTTATTTTATTATTTTAGTGAAAAAAATAAAATAAAAGTTTCACATTTTAAAAAAAAAATTAAAAATGGTGTGGGTTTATTGCCACTTTATGAGATCCATAACATTTTCATTTTTCAATCCATGGAGCTGTATTCTGGCTCATTTTTTTGCGGGGGAGGGGGGGTGGAATAATATTTTTATTGATACCATTTTAGCACAGATGTGACATTTTGATCACTTATTATACCTTTTCTTGTAGTAATAAAGAGACAAAAAAAAAAAAAAAACTATTTTGGCATTCTTAAAGTTTGTTTGTGGTGCTTACCGATTGGGTTAACTATTTATATTTATACAGATTGGCTTTTTCTTTTTTTTAGCCTCTGTCTTGTGTTATCAGTGCTGCTCCAGAAGTCTCCTGTAGATTGTGACCCGCTGGACTGCTCCAGTGTTTTTGATGGGCGAGCCTATTGAACGCAGGTCTATGAGGCCAGAAGAGCTTGTGAGCGTTAGGTCGAGGTCACACTACCGTATAACATGGACGAGTGCTATGTGATAAAACATTGCATTGTACTCCACCCAGTGTTATAATATGAGGCAGCTCAGATCTGCGATTATTTTCTCTGATTGGCAGCGGGACTCTGCTCATTTGCACTCATACAAGTCTATGGGTGCGAGTGAAACATCAGACTGCACTCTTATGTCATCCCAGTACAGTCTGATATACACTGCTTGCAGAATTATTAGGCAAGTTGTATTTTTGATCACATGATACTTTTTATACATGTTGTCCTACCCCAAGCTGTTCAGGATTGAGAGCCAACTACCAATGAAGGAAATTAGGTGATTTGCATCTCTCTAATGAGGAGGGGTGTTGTCTAATGACATCAACACCCTATATAAGGTGTGTTTAATTATTAGGCAACTTCCTTTCCTTTGGCAAAATGGGTCAGATGAGAGATTTGACGGGCTCTGAAAAGTCCAAAATTGTGAGATGTCTTGCAGAGGGATGCAGCAGTCTTGAAATTGCAAAACCTTTGAAGCGTGATCACCGAACAATCAAGTGTTTCATGGCCAATAGCCAACAGGGTCGCAAGAAGCGTGTTGGGCAAAAAAGGCGCAAAATAACTGCCCATGAATTGAGGAAAATCAAGCGTGAAGCTGCCAAGATGCCATCAGTTTTGCCATATTTCAGAGCTGCAACGTTACTGGAGTAACAAAAAAAGCACAAGGTGTGCAATTCTCAGGGACATGGCCAAGGTAAGGAAGGCTGAAAAACGACCACCGTTGAACAAGAAACATAAGATAAAACGTCAAGACTGGGCCAAGAAATATCTTAAGACTGACTTTTCAAAGGTTTTATGGACTGATGAAGTGAGAGTGACTCTTGATGGGTCAGAGGCCGGATCAGTAAAGGGCAGAGAGCTCCACTCCGACTCAGACGCTAGCAAGGTGGAGGTGGGGACTGGTGTGGGCTGGGATCATCAAAGATGAACTTGTGGGACCTTTTCGGGTTGAGGATGGAGTGAAGCTCAACTCCCAGACCTACTGCCAGTTTCTGGAAGACAACTTCTTCAAGCAGTGGTACAGGAAGAAGTCGGTATCGTTCAAGAAAAACATGATTTTCATGCAGGACAATGCTCCATCACATGCCTCCAACTACTCCACAGCGTGGCTGGCCAGTCAAGGTCTCAAAGAAGAAAAAATAATGACATGGCCCCCTTGTTCACATGATCTGAACCCCATAGAGAACCTGCTGTCCCTTATAAAATGTGAGATCTACAGGGAGGGAGAACAGTCCACCTCTCGGAGCAGTGTCTGGAGGCTGTGGTGGCTGCTGCACGCAATGTTGATCGTGAACCGATCAAGCAACTGACAGAATCTATGGATGGAGGCTGCTGAGTGTCATTATAAAGAAAGGTGGCTGTATTGGTCACTAATTTTTTGGGGATTTTGTCTTTGCATGTCAGAAATATTTATTTCTATATTTTGTGCAGTTATATTGGTTTACCTGGTGAAAATAAACAAGCGAGATGTTAATATATTTGGTTTTTATTAAGTTGCCTAATAATTCTGCACAGTAATAGTTACCTGCACAAACAGATATCCTCCTATGATAGCCAAATCTAAAAAAAAACAAAACCATTCCAACTTCCAAAAATATTAAGCTTTGATATTTGAGTGTTTTGGGTTGATTGAGAACATAGTTGTTGATCAATAATAAGAATAATCCTCTAAAATACAACTTGCCTAATAATTCTGCACGCAGTGTATGCAGAGTCTGACCATGGAGGAGATTGAGAAATTTCTTTCTCTTGTCTCATCCACACCTGTGCTACGATTCTCTCAGCAGAGCAGGAGCCGAGTGTCATTAGCAGATTGTATCCGATGCCATACGCTGGTGTGATTCCAGCCTTACCCTCTTACTTCCGGTCAGTCAGAAGTCACAAGATGGAGTATTGTGACTGGAGAGGTGGCAGGAAGATTTGAAGACAGCAGATGGTAAGTATAATACTAGAGTCAGAAATCTTACATTACAGTCACTAAAGTGATAAAATTAAAAAAAAAAAAAAAACACTCCTTTAAAGAAGTTCTCCACTACTTGGACAACCTCTCATACCACTCGCTTCGTCCTCAAACTCACCTCCCACACCGACACCGTTCCCGCAGTGTCAGAATTCGGCTCCCATTCAGCGTCACTGTTCCCGCCTCCCGTCAAATTGAGAAGAGGAAGTCAGAAATCCGCTGCAACCCGGACTTCCTCTTCATGATCAATTAGTCAGAAGGCAGGGACAGTGACGCCAACGTTGATGTGACACCCAAACATAGCAGCTTTAGTATTTTTTGGGGAGCCAAACATTTTGATCAAGAAGGGGTTGTCCTAGTAGTGGACAACCCCTTTGAGATTACACTGTGTAAAAAGATAGTCAAGCATTGGAAGGAAAGCTGGCAATCTGCGCTGCTGGTGCTAAAATCAGTGCAGTTTAATCTCAACACGTTTCAAAGTTGAACAAACTCTTTCCTCAGGAGAACCAACAAAGCCGATTGGCTTCCTGAGGAACAAGTCTGCTCAACATTGAAACATGGTTTGTATCTTGCTTTGCAATTCAGCCCTACTCTAGTGAATGCACCTGAGCTGAAGTTGCTCACATAAACCAGTCAGATATTTGGAAAAAAACAGACATCTTTCTCTAATCCTAGACAACCCCGTAAAAGGACTATCACTGGGAAACTAGGGGTTTTGAACCATAGGAGCGCCAACAAACCTAAGTAAAGAAGCGGGTACACCACTGGTTTAACACTGCATCTACCGTACTTCACCGTTGTCCCTCCACAGTGATGTCTAGAACCCAAGAAAGGAATTCCCAAAGTCCTATGTATGAATGGAGTATATGGAGCATGTTCGACCACTATAGGAGTGATGGTCCCATATGCTCCTTGTATGGAGCGAGGTCGCACCCACTAGACGGCTTCTGCCCACAAGTATGAATATCGCAAACATCACTGCTGTTTCGGGCTCAGAAACCGGCAGATCCTCACACAGCGCTTGCGCTGGAAGAATTCTCAAGACTGCAGTCACACAGACTGCAAGTATGGACATCCCTTAGTTCCTAGGCTCAATGGCGGTTCAAAAGATTGACCCCTACCAATCAAAGTGATGATATTTTATTACCCTTTACTACTTGACTAATTCTTTATCTCTCTCAAAATGGGCATGTTCAGATGATCCTCTGGGGCATGTCTTCAGGCTGTTTTATATTACCCAGTGAGCCATGTCCACTTCATTTTTGTCTTATCTTTTTCAAGGGGCCACTGTTCTCAGGACCCTCTGGGGCGTGTCTTTAGGCTGTATTACCCAGTGAGCCACATTCCCTTCAATTTTATTTGTATCTTTTACAAGGGGTCACGATTCTCAGGATCCTCCACGGTGTCTTTCTATAATAATAATCTCTACTTGCATAGCGCCAACATATTCCGCAGCACTTTACAGTTTGCACACATTATCATCGCTGTCCCCAATGGGGTTCAAAATCTAAATTCTTTATCTGTAAGGCCGGGTTCACATTGCGTTAAAAGCAGTCCATTCAATACATATGTTAACAGGCTGCTGTTAACACAAGTGCCAATGTGTCATCACGCTAGTGCAGATAGAGCATCTGCTAGCTCTATCTGCGCTAGTGGTGACGGACCCGGAAACGCTGCAGCCCGTGTCTCAGGATCCGTCACTCAATGACGGCGTGCTCTAGCAATGCGTCCGACATAGGACATAATGGCGGCGTTAATGGACTGCGTTACCCCACGGTGTAACGTAGTCCGTCTAACGGAAGCCACAGACTCAGTGTGAACCCAGCCTAAGGAGGTCTGATTTCTGACTGCCAATCCTTTTGATGCCCATCAGGGACACTCAGGGCTCCTGTGTATGGGAAAGTCGGGCAAGATAGCAGTCATCTATACACTTTATGGTGGACTACAGAGGATGTCAACTTTAATACTGTAGTTAATAGCATCCAGGGTTGCGGAGCTACACTTGCCTTCAAATTATCCTTCCACCTCTGCCAAACAGACATATCTTACAAACTTTGTATCTTCATTATCCTACAACCCAAAGCAACTGATCGGCACATTGAACTCTCTCCTCTGTCCACCACTGCCACCTCCCTCATCTCTGCCGAGGACTTCATCACTAAAGGAGAGCTTACTCACCTTCTTTCCAAATCGCACTTCACCACCTGTGCACTTGACCCCATCCCTTCCCACCTGCTCCCCAGCCTCACTAACATGCTCATTCCAGCCCTATCCCATCTCTTCAACCTATGGCTATCTTCCGGTACCTTCGCCTCTGCCTTTAACCCCTTCATGACCCAGCCTATTTTGACCTTAATGACCTGGCCGTTTTTTGCAATTCTGACCAGTGTCCCTTTATGAGGTAATAACTCAGGAACGCTTCAACGGATCCTAGCGGTTCTGAGATTGTTTTTTCGTGACATATTGGGCTTCATGTTAGTGGTAAATTTAGGTCAATAAATTCTGCGTTTATTTGTGATAAAAACGGAAATTTGGCGAAAATTTTGAAAATTTCGCAATTTTCACATTTTGAATTTTTATTCTGTTAAACCAGAGAGTTATGTGACACAAAATAGTTAATAAATAACATTTCCCACATGTATACTTTACACCAGCACAATTTTGGAAACAACATTTTTTTTTGCTAGGAAGTTATAAGAGTTAAAATTTGACCAGCGATTTCTCATTTTTACAACGAAATTTACAAAACCATTTTTTTTAGGGACCACCTCACATTTGAAGTCAGTTTGAGGGGTCTATATGGATGAAAATACCCAAAAGTGACACCATTCTAAAAAATGCACCCCTCAAGGTACTCAAACCCACATTCCAGAAGTTTTTTAACCCTTCAGGTGCTTCACAGCAGCAGAAGCAACATGGAAGGAAAAAATGAACATTTAACTTTTTAGTCACAAAAATTATCTTTTAGCAACATTTTTTTTATTTTCCCAATGGTACAAGGAGAAACTGAACCACGAAAGTTGTTGTCCAATTTGTCCTGAGTACGCTGATACCTCATATGTGGGGGTAAACCAATGTTTGGGCGCACGGCAGGGCTTGGAAGGGAAGGAGCGCCATTTGACTTTTTGAATGAAAAATTGGCTCCACTCTTTAGCGGACACCATGTCACGTTTGGAGAGCCCCCGTGTGCCTAAAAATTGGAGCTCCCCCACACGTGACCCCATTTTGGAAACTAGACGCCCCAAGGAACTTATCTAGATGCATAGTGAGAACTTTGAACCCCCGGGGGCTTCACAAATTGATCCGTAAAAATGAAAAAGTACTTTTTTTTTCACAAAAAAATTCTTTTAGCCTCAATTTTTTTCATTTTCACATGGGCAATAGGATAAAATGAATCCTAAAATTTGTTGGGCAATTTCTCCCGAGTACGCCGATACCTCATATGTGGGGGTAAACCACTGTTTGGGCACACGGCAGGGCTCGGAAGGGAAGGCGCGCCATTTGACTTTTTGAATGGAAAATTAGCTCCAATTGTTAGCGGACACCATGTCGCGTTTAGAGAGCCCCTGTGTGCCTATGCATTGGAGCTCCCCCACAAGTGACCCCATTTTGGAAACTAGACCCCCCAAGGAACTTATCTAGATGCATATTGAGCACTTTAAACCCCCAGGTGCTTCACAGAAGTTTATAATGCAGAGCCATGAAAATAAAAAATAATTTTTCTTTCCTCAAAAATGATTTTTAGCCTGGAATTTCCTATTTTGCCAAGGGTAATAGGAGAAATTGGACCGCAAATGTTGTTGTCCAGTTTGTCCTGAGTACGCTGATACCCCATATGTGGGGGTAAACCACTGTTTGGGCGCACGGCAGGGCTCGGAAGGGAAGGCACGCCAATTGGCTTTTTAAATGGAAAATTAGCTCCAATCATTAGCGGACACCATGTCACGTTTGGAGAGCCCCTGTGTGCCTAAACATTGGAGATCCCCCACATATGACCCCATTTTGGAAACTAGACCCCCAAAGGAACTAATCTAGATGTGTGGTGAGGACTTTGAACTTCCAAGTGCTTCACAGAAGTTTATAACGCAGAGCCATGAAAATAAAATAAAAATTTTATTTTCTCTAAAATGATCTTTTAGCCTGCAATTTATTATTTTCCCAAGGGTAACAGGAGAAATTTGACCCCAAAAGTTGTTGTACAGTTTCTCCTGAGTACGCTGATACCCCATATGTGGGGGTAAACCACAGTTTGGGCACATGTCGGGGCTCGAAAGTCAAGTAGTGACATTTTGAAATGCAGACTTTGATGGAATGCTCTGCGGGCGTTACGTTGCGTTTGCAGAGCCCCTGATGTGGCTAAACAGTAGAAACCCCCCACAAGTGACCCCATTTTAGAAACTAGACCCCGAAAGGAACTTATCTAGATGTGAGGTGAGCACTTTGAACCCCCAAGTGCTTCACAGAAGTTTATAACACAGAGCAGTGAAAATAATAAATACGTTTTCTTTCCTCAAAAATAATTTTTTAGCCCAGAATTTTTTATTTTCCCAAGGGTTACAGGAGAAATTGGACCCCAAAAGTTGTTGTCCAGTTTCTCCTGAGTACGCTGATACCCCATATGTGGGGGTAAACCACTGTTTGGGCACACGTCGGGGCTCAGAAGGGAAGTAGTGACTTTTGAAATGCAGACTTTGATGGAATGGTCTGCGGGCGTCACGTTGCGTTTGCAGAGCCCCTGGTGTGCCTAAACAGTAGAAACCCCCCACAAGTGACCCCATTTTGGAAACTAGACCCCCCAAGGAACTTATCTAGATATGTGGTGAGCACTTTGAACCCCCAAGTGCTTCACAGACGTTTACAACGCAGAGCCGTGAAAATAAAAAATCATTTTTCTTTCCTCAAAAATGATGTTTTAGCAAGCAATTTTTTATTTTCTCAAGGGTAACAGGAGAAATTGGACCCCAGTAATTGTTGCCCAGTTTGTCCTGAGTACGCTGATACCCCATATGTGGGGGTAAACCACTGTTTGGGCACATGTCGGGGCTCGGAAGTCAAGTAGTGACGTTTTGAAATGCAGACTTTGATGGAATGGTCTGCGGGCGTCACGTTGCGTTTGCAGAGCCCCTGGTGTGCCTAAACAGTAGAAACCCCCCACAAGTGACCCCATTTTGGAAACTAGACCCCCCAAGGAACTTATCTAGATATGTGGTGAGCACTTTGAACCCCCAAGTGCTTCACAGACGTTTACAACGCAGAGCCGTGAAAATAAAAAATCATTTTACTTTCCTCAAAAATGATGTTTTAGCAAGCAATTTTTTATTTTCTCAAGGGTAACAGGAGAAATTGGACCCCAGTAATTGTTGCCCAGTTTGTCCTGAGTACGCTGATACCCCATATGTGGGGGTAAACCACTGTTTGGGCACATGTCGGGGCTCGGAAGTCAAGTAGTGACGTTTTGAAATGCAGACTTTGATGGAATGGTCTGCGGGCGTCACGTTGCGTTTGCAGAGCCCCTGGTGTGCCTAAACAGTAGAAACCCCCCACAAGTGACCCCATTTTGGAAACTAGACCCCCCAAGGAACTTATCTAGATATGTGGTGAGCACTTTGAACCCCCAAGTGCTTCACAGACGTTTACAACGCAGAGCCGTGAAAATAAAAAATCATTTTACTTTCCTCAAAAATGATGTTTTAGCAAGCAATTTTTTATTTTCTCAAGGGTAACAGGAGAAATTGGACCCCAGTAATTGTTGCCCAGTTTGTCCTGAGTACACTGATACCCCATATGTGGGGGTAAACCACTGTTTGGGCACACGTCGGGGCTCGGAAGGGAAGGAGCACCATTTGACTTTTTGAATAAAAGATTGGCTGGAATCAATGGTGGCGCCATGTTGCGTTTGGAGACCCCCTGATGTGCCTAAACAGTGGAAACCCCTCAATTCTTACGCCAACACACCCCTAACCCTTATCCCAACTGTAGCCGTAACCCTAACCACAACCCTAACCGCAACACACCCCTAACCACAACCCTAACCCCAACACACCCCTAACCCTAACCACAACCCTAATTCCAACCCAACCCTAACCCTAAGGCTATGTACCCACGTTGCGGATTCGTGTGAGATTTTTCCGCACCATTTTTGAAAAATCCGCGGGTAAAAGGCACTGCGTTTTACCTGCGGATTTCACCTGCGGATTCCTATTGAGGAATAGGTGTAAAACGCTGCGGAATCCGCACAAAGAATTGACATGCTGCGGAAAATACAACGCAGCGTTTCCGTGCGGTATTTTCCGCACCATGGGCACAGCGGATTTGGTTTTCCATAGGTTTACATGGTACTGTAAACCTGATGGAACACTGCTGCGGATCCGCAGCGGCCAATCCGCTGCGGATCCGCAGCCAAATCCGCACCGTGTGCACATAGCCTAATTCTAAAGGTATGTGCACACGCTTTGGAAAACGCTGCGGATCCGCAGCAGTTTCCCATGAGTTTACATTTCAATGTAAACCTATGGGAAACAAAAATCGCTGTACACATGCTGCGGAAAAACTGCACGGAAACGCAGCGGTTTACATTCTGCAGCATGTCACTTCTTTCTGCGGATTCCACAGCGGTTTTACAACTGCTCCAATAGAAAATCGCAGTTGTAAAACCGCAGTGAAATGCGCAGAAAAACCGCGGTAAATCTGCCATAAATCCGCAGCGGTTTAGCACTGCGGATTTATCAAATCCGCTGCAGAAAAATCCGCAGAGGACCAGAATACGTGTGCACATACCGAAACCCTAACCCTAACCCTACCCCTAACCCTACCCCTACCCCTAACCCTACCCCTAACCCTACCCCTAACCCTACCCCTACCCCTAACCCTAACCCTAACCCTAGTTCTAACTCCAACCTTAGTGAAAAAAAAAAAAAAATTCTTTATTTTATTATTGTCCCTATCTATGGGGGACAAATGGGGGGGGTCATTTACTGTTTTTTTATTTTGACCACTGTGATAGATTATATCACAGTGATCAAAATTCACATTGGAACGAATCTGCCGGCCGGCAGATTCGGCGGGCGCACTGCGCATGCGCCCGCCATTTTGGAACATGGCGGCGCTCGGGGAAGAAGACTGACGGACCCCGCCAGGATCGGTAAGTATAAGGGGGGGAGATCAGGGCACAGGGGGGGGAGATCAGGGCACGGGGGGGCGTCGGAGCACGGGGGGGGAGGGATCGGAGCATGGGGGAGAGTGATCGGTGTGCGGGCGGGTGGATCGGTGTGCAGGGGGGGGGGATCGGTGTGCAGGGGGGGTGGTTCGGAGCACGGGGGGGGATCGGAGTGCGGGGGGGTTTGATTGGAGCACGGGGGGGTGTGATTGGAGCACGGGGGAGCGGACAGGAGGACGGGGGAGCGGAGCACAGGACGGAGGGGAGCGGGCCACAGATCGGGGGGCTGGGGGGGCGATCGGAGGGGTGGGGTGGGGGCACATTAGTATTTCCAGCCATGGCCGATGATATTGCAGCATCGGCCATGGCTGGATTGTAATATTTCACCATTTTTTTAGGTGAAATATTACAAATCGCTCTGATTGGCAGTTTCACTTTCAACAGCCAATCAGAGCGATCGTAGCCACGAGGGGGTGAAGCCACCCCCCCTGGGCTAAACTACCACTCCCCCTGTCCCTGCAGATCGGGTGAAATGGGAGTTAACCCTTTCACCCGATCTGCAGGGACGCGATCTTTCTGTGACACAGCATATGCGTCACAGGTCGGATTGGCACCGACTTTCATGACGCATACGCTGTGTCACAGGTCGGGAAGGGGTTAAACATGCCACCATCACACCCATCCTTGAAAAAACAAACCTTAACCCACCTCCTCAAGGAAGCTTACAGCCTGTAAAGACCACACGGCCACCTCAAAACCATTGGAGCTACTGCAACCCTCGACCTACTGTCTCCTTAACCACCATCCTGTAGAATGTAAGCCCGCAAGGGCAGCGTCCTCTTCCCTCTGTACCAGTCTGTCATTGTTCGTTTTGTTTACTTTAAGTGATATTTGTATATTTGTAACCCCTTCTCATGTACAGCACCATGGAATTAATGGTGCTATACAAATAATAATAAACTGCTATGCCCAGCTATCGTCCCATATCACTGCTCCCATTTGCTTCAAAACTCCTTGAGCATCACGTCCATGGTCAAATTTCATCCCACCTCTCATCTAACTCTCTCCTTGACAACCTCCAGTATGGATTCCGCCCCCACCACTCCACTGAAACGGTCCTGACCAAAATTACCAATGACTTACAGCCAAAGCTGGACAGTTCTCCATCCTCCTCGACCTGTCCTCTGCCTTTAACACAGTCGACTACTGCTAAAGATACCGCACATTCAGCATCTCCCACACCACCTCCTCATTCTGCCCTCTCTCTGTTGGAGTCCCTCAAGGCTCTGTCCTGGGGCCCCAACTTTTTTTTCCATCTATACCCTTGGCCTAGGACAACTCAGAGTCATATGGCTTCCAGTACCACCTGTAGGCGGACGACACTTAGATATACCTCTCTGGCCCAGATGTCAACTCTCTGCTGTCCAGAATCCCGGAGTGTCTGTCAGCCATATCCTCCTTCACCTCTTGCTTCCTAAAACTCAATGCAGACAAAACCAAACTCATCATCATTCCCCCATGTCACGTATCTCCCCTACCCGATCTATTATGGTAAACGGCATCACGCTCTCTCCCGCACCTGATATCCGCTGCCTCGGGGTAACTCAACTCTGCCCTGTCCTTCAAACCGCACGTCCAAACTCTTGCCACCTCCTGTCGTCTCCAACTCAAAAATATTGCAGAATCCGTCCCTTCCTCAGCCCACAATCTACTAACACTCTTGTGCATGCCCTCATCATCTCCTGACTCGACTACTGCAACACCCTCCTCTGTGGCCTCCCCGCTAACTCTCTCGCAACGCTCCAGTCCATCCTCAACTCTGCTGCCCGGCTAATCCACCTCTCTCCTCGCTACTCCCCTGCTTCTCCCCTCTGCAAATCTCTCCACTGGCTCCCAATTCCCCAGCGAATCCAGTTCAAACTATTAACACTGATCTACAAAGCCATCCACAACCTGTCCCCTCTCTATATCTCTGAACTAATCTCCCACTATCTTCCCTCATGTAACCTCCGATCCTCCCAAGACCTCCTACTCTCCTCCACACTTATTCGTTCCTCACACAAGCGCCTCCAAGATTTCTCCCGAATATTCCTCATCTTCTGGAATTCCACGCCTCAACACATCCGATTATCCACCACCCTCGGATCCTTCAGAAAGAACCTGAAAACCCATCTCTTCAGGAAAGCCTACAGCCTGCAATAACCATGCTGCCGCCTCACCAACCGCCAGAGCTGCCGCCTCACCAACCGCCAGAGCTGCCGCCTCACCACCCTTCTGTCCCTTCCCCACTATCCCATAGAATGTAAGTCTGCAAGGGCAGGGTCCTCTCCCCTCTGTACCTGTCTGTCATTTGTTATAATAATAGTAATAATTTTTATTTACATAGCGCCAACATATTCCGCAGCACTCTACAATCATTGTAAATTTGTTTACTATAAACAATATCTATAACTTTGTATGTAACCCCCTTATGTACAGCACCATGGAATTTATGGTGCTATATAAATAAATAATAATAGCAATTTGATGGATCAATGGTGCCCGACTGATCCAGTAAATACAGGGGTAAACTGCATTACCCAAGCAAAAAACGGTGCTAACCTGTGATAGCAAGTTTTTCTCAACCCTCCAGTTACATACTGCATTTCTTACCAGCATGGACTCATTGTAGAAAACATCCTAAAATAACCAGTAACTGTAATATGACGTGAGCAACGATGACAAAAAAGCATAATCCCTTCCCCCAACCGACAAGAAAAAGGGTAAAATCTATAACATTTCCCATTACACAAGAGCCAAAAAGATAATAACAGGGGGGAAAAAAAGTGGCCTAAAAAGCAGCACCTCTGGCCCTTTAAGATGGATTTACCCAGAATGCCCCGGGACGACTGGCACGTGACCAAATCTCCTCAAGCGGGACTTTACGCGCCGCGACCGTTAAGATGTAAAAATAAATAAATAAATTCAAGATGGCGCCGGAAAGTCTCCGGTAACGGAAGGAGAGGGGGGCGATAGAACGGGAGCCGAGCAGCCGCGTGCCGGAGCAGCCCCCCGTAACCCCTCACACTGGACTCACCAGGGCCGGCTCCGGCGTACATCTTGATTCCACCAGTACAGTCTCACAGAAGGGAGGAAATGAAAGCGATAAAGTTCCTGACGGAGCAGTAATGGCGGCTCCTGGCGGGTAAACTCTCCTCAGTCAGGTCTCCATCGAGCTCCGCGCACTCCTCCTCCTCCTCCGCCGCCGCCGCCGCCGTCGTCTCCCTCTAGACTGTGAGCGACCTGAACTGAGGAGAGAAAGGCGGGGGGCGGGACGACGACGTCATGGGGGGGCAGTGATCGGATTCCCATTGGCTACGTCTCTTTTTTTGGAGGCGGAGTCACGACGCCGACTCAATGACGTCACCCAAAGGGAAGCGTGAAAAAAAAAAAAAGGCGGTTATGGTTACTCGGTCAACAGCAGCAACAACTGTTGATGATCTTCGCCGCCATCTTTGATGTGGGCAAACTGTCCCCTGAGAGACTTCTGAGCTTATAATCGCCTTTAAATTAACGTGAAATCTTACCCCGTGTAGTGCCCCCTCAATCCGTGACAGAAAACAATGGCTTAGAATTGGTGCCGCCAAATTTTTCCTGTCAGATATGACGGAATCGGTGCCGGAGATGCCCTTACCGACGTAAACCGTGACCCTACCGATGTCAGGAACGCTCCTCGGCCACCGGTTGGATCCCTCTTGCAGCCGATGTGTCGCATTTATTGTTAACTCCGTAACGACACGGCCAATTTTTCCATTTTTGGAACTCTATTTTCTTTTTCCGGTCGCCGTACGATCACTTGTTTTTTTAGGCGTTGCTTTGAAAAACAGTGAAAAAAATTTAAAGTAAAACAATACCAATTATCCCATTGTTTTTTTTTTTGTTTTTATGTTCACTTTGGGGTAAATTTGACCCAGTAACTTTGTTTTACGAGCCACTATAGTATAAAAACTGTGCAAAATACTTTTTTCAGGCTTCATGTTCAATTTTTTTTTTCATCTATAGAGTTGTGTGAAGGCTTGTATTTTTTATGTATTTTTTATGTATTTTTTGAGGGGGTGTAGCTCGCGCTGTCATTTTTACTGGTGCCATTTTCGAGTCCACACGACTTTCTGATCTCCTTTTAGTCCATTTTCATTGTGGAAATGATTCTGCTATTTTGATATTTTTTTTCTGTGTCCACAGTATAAAATAAATATTATATATTTTATTTGTTTGGAAATTTACATACATGGCAATACTATTTCTGTTTTTTTTTAGATTTTTCTATTTGCACTACAGTAAAGGTGGGGAGAAGGGACAAGCTGGATTAGTGGAGACTGATGTTGCCGAGCTAGAATAATAATAATCTTTATTTTTATATAGCGCTAACATATTCCGCAGCGCTTTACATTTTTGCACACATTATCATCACTGTCCCTGATGGGGCTCACAATCTAAATTCCCTATCAGTATGTCTTTGGAATGTGGGAGGAAACCGGAGTGCCCGGAGGAAACCCACGCAAACACGGAGAGAACATACAAACTCTTTGCAGAAGTTGTCCTTGGTGGGGTTTGAGCCCAGGACTCCAGCGCTGCAAGGCTGCAGTGCTATCCACTGCGCCACCGTGCTGCCCCTGCTAGAATAGTGGAACAGAGGATACTGATGTAGTAGAGATGGAACAGAGGAGACTGATATGGCAGAGATAGAGCAGAGGAGACTGATGTGGTAGAGATAGAGCAGAGGAGATTGATGTGGCAGAGATAGAACAATGGAAACTGATGTGGCAGAGATGGAACAGTGGAGAATGATGTGGCAGAAATGGAACAGTAGAGACTGATGTGACAGAAATGGAAGATTAGAGACTAATGTGGCAGAAATGGAACAGCGGAGACTGATGTGGCAGAGATGGACCTGCGGAGGCTGATGTGGCAGAGATGGAACAGTGGAGACTGATGTGGCAGAGATGGAACAGTGGAGACTGATGAGGCAGGGATGGAACAGAGGAGACTGATGTGGCAGAGATGGAACAGTCGAGACTGATGTGGCAGAAATGGAACAGCGGAGACTGATGTGGCAGAAATGGAACAGCGGAGACTGATGTGGCAGAGTTGGAACTGCGGAGACTGATGTGGCAGAGATGGAACAGTGGAGACTGATGTGGCAGGGATGGAACAGAGGAGACTGATGTGGCAGGGATGGAACAGAGGAGACTGATGTGGTAGGGATGGAACAGAGGAGACTGATGTGGCAGAGATGGACCAGTAGAGACTGATGGGGCAGAGATGGAAGAGTGGAGGCTGATGTGGCAGGAATGGAACCGAGGAGACTGATGTGGCAGAGATGGAATAAAGGAGACTGATGTGGCAGAGATGGAACAGAGGAGACTGATGTGGCAGGAATGGAACAGCAGAGACTGATAGTTCAGAGGAGACTGATGTTGCAGGGATGGAACAGCAGAGACTGATGTGGCAGGGATGGAACAGCAGAGACTGATAGAACAGAGGAGACTGATGTGACAGGGATGGAACAGTGGAGACTGATGTGGCAGAGATGGAACAGTGGAGACTGATGTGGCAGGAATTGAACAGCAGAGACTGATGGTTCAGAAGAGACTGATGTGGCTGGGATGGAACAGAGGAGATTGATGGAACAGGGGAGACTGATGTGGCAGGGATGGAACAGCAGATAATGATGTGGCAGAGATGGAACAGTGGAGACTTATGTGGCAGGGATGGAACAGCAGAGACTGATGGAACAGAGGAGACTGATGTGGCAGGGATGGAACAGCAGAGAATGATGTGGCAGAGATGGAACAGTGGAGACTTATGTGGCAAGGATGGAACATCGGTGACTGATGTAGCTGAGCTGGAATAGTGGAGACTGATGGGGAGCTGGAAAATGGAGACTGATGTTGAGGAGGGTAAATAGCATAGATTGATGTTTCAAAGATGGAACACTGAAAATTACTGTGGCAGAGCTGGAACAGTGGAGTCTGATACCGTGGATCTGGAACAGAAAAAAACTAATACTAATACAGTGGAGCAAAAACAATGGAGTCTGATGTAGCAGAAATGGAACAACGGTTTCTGATGTATTGAAGTTGAAACAGTGGAGACTAATGTTTCTGAGCTGAAACAGCGAATTCTACTGTAGCAAAGCTAGAACAACAATGATAGGAGTAGCAGTGTTGTAGCAGCGTTGCATGATATAGCAGTCCTAGAACAATGGTGATTGGACTAGGGAAGTTGTTGCAGTGGTGGCTGATAATAATAATAATAATCTTTATTTATATAGCGCCAACATATTCCGCAGCGCTTTACAGTTTAACAGCTTCAAACACAACAGTCATAAGTAACAGTGTTAACAATACAATAATTAAAGCAACACAAGCCGCCCCTGCTCCTGAGAGCTTACAATCTACAATGAGGAGGGGAAATACAATGTACAGGTATGTATTTACAATTATGTATTTACAATGATGGTCCGGCCATCTTCAGGGGGTGGGGGATAGATGGAAGTAGTGAATGGGCTACACACAAACAAAATAACTGATTAGGGAACATGATAGGCCGCTGATGTAGAAGATCTAGAAAAACAGTGACTGAAAAAGCAGAGTTGGAGCAGTGGAGTGGAACCAATGCAGAACAGCTAAATTATCAGTGGCCGTACAGCAAAGCAGGGACACTGGAGTGAAACCAATGCAGCAAAGCTGAGTTTGGTGTAGCAATAAAGTGTAGCACAGCTGGAAAAAGGTAATGGAACTGATGGAGCATTTTTTGCAGACTTTTGATTGGCCAGTGCCTAGTTTGGAACGGATTCCATCAGGAGAAGTAATGAGTATTTCTTTTATCTGCTTTCTTTTGACATTTTCCGCTAGGAAGACATTCTATACTTTGCAATACAAGTGAATGGGAAGGCTCAAAAGTAATCCTGAAGAACAAACTTTTTTTTTTGTAGTGTTTTGCCATCGTTTTTGCTTCTAAAACCACTAGCAGTTACTTCATTATTCAATGGAATGAAAAAAACAACAAATGTAAAGTGACGTAAAAACGCATAAGATTCCTCATGGAAAAAAACCTTTAAAGTTTCCTGAGGTATCTTCTGTTTGAAAATCTCTTTGAGTTCACCTTTGTTTAAAGGATGTCGTGTGCACTTAGTCCCTAAGGCTATATGCACACGTTGCAGATTAGACTGTGGAATTTTCTGTGCAGATTCTGCATTTCTTGGCAGAAAACGCAGGTCAGAATCCGGCCTTTTTTTGTGGATTTTGTGCGTTTTTTTGCAGATTCTGTGCGGATTTCATACGTTTTTTACCCATGCGGATTTCTATTATGGAATGGGTGCAGAAACACAGATCCGCAAAAAGAATTGACATGCTCCTTTTTTTAATCTGCTGCGTTTTCCGTGTGGATTTTTCCACACCATAAGCACAGCATTTTTTTCCCATTGATTTACATTGTACTGTAAATCACTTGCGGATCTGCAGGGAATCTGCGCGGAAAAAAAGCTGTGGATCCGCAGGAAATCCACAGCATGTGCACATACCCTAAGAGGTTTCCAAGAGTTTTTTATGCCGTTTTTGAGGTGGATTTTGGAGAGGAAATTTGCTAAAAAATACCCTCAAAAATCCCTTATACACAGTAAATAACACAAGATTCACAATAGGTGATATCATAGCTCACCTTCTCCTCCTGTACAATAACCAATAACACCTGTATATACGTATATACAGTAGATAACACAGAATCCACCATTCCCAATAACAGTACACACACGGCCAAAATTGTTGGTCCCCCTCGTTTAATGACAGATTAACCCACAATGGTTACAGAAATAACTTGAATCCGACAAAAGTAATAATAAATAAAAGATCCATGAAAACGAACAAATGAAAGTCAGACATTGCTTTTCAGCCATGCTTCCACAGAATAAAAAAAAAAAAAAAATGAAACTCATGAAATAGGCCTGGACAGAAATGATGGGACCCCTGAAAATAATGTGACAAAAGGGACATGTTAGATCGCGGTGTGTCCACTAACTAGCCTCACAGGGGTCTACAATCCTGGAATCAGTGAGTGGCCGGTATATAGGGCTACAGATACTCACTGTGCTGTGTGGTGACACGGTGAGTATCACACTCAGCATGGATCAGAGGAAGCGAAGGGAAGAGTTGTCTCAGGAGATTAAACAGAAAATTATAGTCAAACATGTTAAAGGTAAAAGTCATAATACCATCTCCAAGCAGCTTGATGTTCCTGTGACTACAGTTGCACATAATATTCAGAAATGTAAGAGCCATGGGACTGTAGCCGACCTCCCTGTACGTGGCCGCAGGAGGAACATTGCCAAATCAAAGAGACGGATAATACGAATGGTATCAAAAGAGCCAGAAAAACTTCTAAACAGATTAAAGGTCAACTTCAGGCTCAAGGAACATCAGTGTCAGATCGCACCATCCGTCATTGTATGACCCAAAGTGGATATCATGGGAGACGACAAAGGAGGACACCATTGTTGAAAAACAAAATCATAAAAAAGCCAGAGTGGACAAACCACAAAGCTTCTGTGAGAATGTCCTATGGACAGAAGATACAAAAATGGAACATTTGGCAAGACACATCAGCTCTATGTTCACAGACAGAAAAATGAAGCATATCAAGAAAAGAACACTGTCCCTACTGTGAAACATGGAGGAGGCTCTGTTATGTTCTGGGGCTGCTTTGTTGCATCTGGCACAGGGTGTCTAGAATCTGTGCAGGGTACAATGAAATCTCAAGACAATCAAGAGATTCTAGAGAGAAATGTGTTGCCTAATGTCAGAATGCTTGGTCTCAGTCAAAGGTCATGGGTCTTACAACAGGATAATAACCCAAAACACACAGCTAAAAACACCCAAGAATGGCTAAGAGGAAAACATTGGACTATTCTGAAGTGACCTTCTATGAGCCCTGACCTAAATCCTATTGAGCATCTTTGGAAAGAGCTGAAACCTGCCGTCTGGAAAAGGCGACCTTCACACACGAGACAACTGGAGCGGTTTGCTCTTGAGGAGTCGGCCAAAATACCTGTCGAGAGGTGCAGAAGTCTTATTAACAGTTACAGGAATCCTTTGATTGCAGTGATTTCCTCAAAAGGTTGTGCAACAAAATATTAAGTTAACCTCTTTACCCCCAAGGGTGGTTTGCACGTTAATGACGGGCCAATTTTTACAATTCTGACCACTGTCCCTTTATGAGGTTATAACTCTGGAACGCTTCAACGGATCCCGGTGATTCTGACATTGTTTTCTCGTGACATATTGTACTTCATGATAATGGTAAAATTTCTTTGATATTACCTGCGTTTATTTGTGAAAAAAATGGAAATATGGCGAAAATTTTGAAAATTTTGCAATTTTTCAACTTTGAATTTTTATGCAATTAAATCACAGAGATATGTCACACAAAATACTTAATAAGTAACATTTCCCACATGTCTACTTTACATCAGCACAATTTAGGACCAAAATTTTTTTTTGTTAGGGAGTTATAAGGGTTAAAAGTTGACCAGCAATTTCTCATTTTTACAACACCATTTTATTTTAGGGACCACATCTCATTTGAAGTCATTTTGAGGGGTCTATATGATAGAAAATACCCAAGTGTGACACCATTCTAAAAACTGCACCCCTCAAGGTGCTCAAAACCACATTCAAGAAGTTTATTAACCCTTCAGGTGTTTCACAGCAATTTTTGGAATGTTTAAATAAAAATTAACATTTAACTTTTTTTCACAAAAAATTTATTTCAGCTCCAATTTGTTTTATTTTACCAAGGGTAACAGGAGAAAACGGACCCCAAACCTTGTTGTACAATTTGTCCTGAGTACGCCAATATCCCATAAGTGGAGGTAAACCACTGTTTGGGCGCATGACAGAGCTTGGAAGCGAAGGAGTGCCATTTGACTTTTCAATGCAAAATTGACTGGAATTGAGATGGGACGCCATGTTGCGTTTGAAGAGCCACTGATGTGCCTAAACATTGAAACCCCCCACAAGTGACACCATTTTGGAAAGTAGACCCCCTAAGGAACTTATCTAGAGGTGTGGTGAGCACTTTGACCCACCAAGTGCTTCACAGAAGTTTATAATGCAGAACCGTAAAAATAAAAAATCATTTTTTTTTCACAAAAATTATCTTTTCGCCCCCAATTTTTTATTTTCCCAATGGTAAGAGAAGAAATTGGAACCAAAAAGTTGTTGTACAATTTGTCCTGAGTACACTGATACCCCATATGTGGGGGTAAACCACTGTTTGGGCGCATGGGAGAGCTCGGAAGGGAAGGAGCGCCGTTTGACTTTTCAATCCAAAATTCACAGGAATTGAGAGGAGACGCCATGTTGCGTTTGGAGAGCCACTGATGTGCCTAAACATTGAAACCCCCCACAAGTGACACCATTTTGGAAAGTAGATCCCCTAAGGAACTTATCTAGATGTGTGGTGAGCACTTTGACCCACCAAGAGCTTCACAGAAGTTTATAATGCAGAGCCGTAAAAATAAAACAAAAATTTTTTCCCACAAAAATTATTTTTTAGTCCCCAGTTTTGTATTTTCCCAAGGGTAACAGGAGAAATTGGACCCCAAAAGTTGTTGTGCAATTTGTCCTGACTGCGCTGATACCCCATATGTGGGGGGAACCACCGTTTGGGCGCATGGGAGGGCTCGGAAGGGAAGGAGCGCCATTTGGAATACAGACTTAGATGGAATGGTCTGCAGGCGTCACATTGCGTTTGCAGAGCCCCTAATGTACCTAAACAGTAGAAACCCCCCACAAGTGACCCCATATTGGAAACTAGACCCCCCAGGGAACTCATCTAGATGTGTTGTAAGAACTTTGAACTCCCAAGTGTTTCACTACAGTTTATAACGCAGAGCCGTGAAAATAAAAAATCTTTTTTTTTTCCCACAAAAATTATTTTTTAGCCCCCAGTTTTGTATTTTCCCAAGGGTAACAGGAGAAATTGGACCCCAAAAGTTGTTGTCCAATTTGTCCTGAGTACGCTGATAACCCATATGTTGGGGTAAACTCCTGTTTGGAAAAACGGGAGAGCTCGGAAGGGAAGGAGCACTGTTTTTCTTTTTCAACGCAGAATTGGCTGGAATTGAGATCGGACGCCATGTCGCGTTTGGAGAGCCCCTGATGTGTCTAAACAGTGGCAACCCCCCAATTATAACTGAAACCCTAATCCAAACACACCCCTAACCCTAATTCCAACGGTAACCCTAACCACACCTCTAACCCAGACACACCCCTAACCCTAATCCCAACCCTATTCCCAACCGCAAATGTAATCTAAACCCTAACCCTAACTTTAGCCCCAACCCTAACTGTAGCCTTAACCCTAACTGTAGCCTTAACCCTAGCCCTAACCCTAGCTCTAACCCTAGCCCTAACCCTAGCCCTAACCCTAAACCTAGCCCTAACCCTAGCCCTAACCCTAGCCCTAGCCCTAACCCTAACCCTAACCCTAACCCTAGCCCTAACCCTAGCCCTAGCCCTAGCCCTAACCCTAGCCCTAGCCCTAACCCTAACCCTAGCCCTAACCCTAGCCCTAACCCTAGCCCTAGCCCTAGCCCTAACCCTAGCCCTAACCCTAACCCTAGCCCTAACCCTAGCCCTAACCCTAATGGGAAAATGGAAATAAATACATTTATTTTAATTTTTTTTATTTTTCCCTAACCAAGGGGGTGATGAAGGGGGGTTTGATTTTCTTTTATAGCGGGTTTTTTAGCGGATTTTTATTATTGGCAGCCGTCACACACTGAAAGACGCTTTTTATTGCAAAAAATATTTTTTGCGTTACCACATTTTGAGAGCTATAATTTTTCCATATTTTGGTTCACAGAGTCATGTGAGGTCTTGTTTTTTGCGGGATGAGTTGACGTTTTTATTGGTAACATTTTCGGGCACGTGACATTTTTTGATCGCTTTTTATTCCGATTTTTGTGAGGCAGAATTACCAAAAACCAGCTATTCATGAATTTCTTTTGGGGGAGGCGTTTATACCATTCCGCGTTTGGTAAAATTGATAAAGCAGTTTTATTCTTCGGGTCAGTACGATTACAGCGACACCTCATTTATATCATTTTTTTTATGTTTTGGCGCTTTTATACGATAAAAACTATTTTATAGAAAAAATAATTATTTTTGCATCGCTTTATTCTGAGGACTATAACTTTTTTGTTTTTTTGCTGATGTTGCTGTATGGTGGCTCGTTTTTTGCGGGACAAGATGCCGCTTTCAGCGGTACCATGGTTATTTATATCAGTCTTTTTGATCACGTGTTATTCCACTTTTTGTTCGGCGGTATGATAATAGAGCATTGTTTTTTGTCTCGTGTTTTTTTTTTTTTTCTTACGGTGTTTACTGAAGGGGTTAACTAGTGGGACAGTTTTATAGGTCGGGTCGTTACAGACGCGGCGATACTAAATATGTGTACTTTTATTGTTAGGTTTTTTTTATTTAGATAAAGAAATGTATTTATGGGAATAATAATTTTTTTTTTTTCATTATTTAGGATTTTTTTTTTTTTTTTACACACTTGTAAAAATTTTTTTTAACTTTTTTACTTTGTCCCAGGGGGGGACAATACAGATCGGTGATCTGCCAGTTTGCACAGCACTCTGACAGATCACCGAGCAGGCACTTGGTAAGCCACCTCCTTCCCTGCAGGACCCGGATCCGCGGCCATCTTGGATCCGGGACTTTCTGCAGGGAGGAAGGTAGGAGACCCCCGGAGCAACGCGATCACATCGCGTTGCTCCGGGGGTCTCAGGGAAGCACGCAGGGAGCCCCCTCCCTGCGCGATGCTTCCCTGCACCGCCGGCACATCGCGATCATGTTTGATCGCGGTGTGCCGGGGGGTTAATGTGCCGGGGGCGGTCCGTGACCGCTCCTGGCGCATAGTGCCGGATGTCAGCTGCGATAAGCAGCTGACACCCGGCCGCGATCGGCCGCGCTCCCCCCGTGAGCACGGCCGATCGCCTATGACGTACTATTCCGTCCTTGGGAAGTAAAGCCCACCCCACATGGACGGAATAGTACGTCTAATGGCAGAAAGGGGTTAATGGTACCATAATTTCTGTCCAAGCCGGTTTCATTAGTTTTTTTTTTTTTATTATTCTGTGTAAGCATGGCTGAAAAGCAATGTCTGACTTTAATTTGTTCATTTTCATAGATTTTTTATTTATTATTACTTTTGTCAGATTCAAGTTAAACAAGGGGTACCAACAATTTTGACCACGTGTGTAGATGATGTCACAGCTCACCTCCTCCTCATGTTTAATGGCTGATAATATCTCTATATACAGTAGATAACAAAGGGTCCACCATTCACAATAGGTGATATCACAGCTCACCTCTTCCTCCTGTACAATGACTGATAACACCTCTATATACAGTAGATAACACTGGATCCACCATTCACAATAGGTGACGTCACAGCTCACCTCCTCCTCCTCATGTACAGTGACTGATAACAACTGTATATACAGTAGATAAGACACAATTGACCATTCACAATTGGTGATGTCACAGCTCACCTCCTCCTCCTCCTGTAGAATGACTGATATCACCTCTACAGTAGATAACACAGGATCCACCATTCACAATAGGTGATGTCACAGCTCACCTCATCCTCCTGTACAATGACTGATAACACCTCTATATACAGTAGATAACACAGGATCCACCATTCACAATAGGTGATGTCACAGCTCACCTCCTCCTCCTCCTGTACAATGACTGATAACACCTCTATATACAGTAGATAACACAGGATCCACCATTCACAGTAGGTGATATCACAGCTCACCTCCTCCTCCTGTACAATGACTGATAACACCTCTATATACAGTAAATAACACAGGATCCACCATTCACAATAGGTGATGTCACAGCTCACCTCCTCCTCCTGTACAATGACTGATAACACCTCTATATACAGTAGATTACACAGGATCCACCATTCACAATAGCTGATGTCACAGCTCACCTCCTCCTCCTGTACAATGACTGATAACACCTCTATATACAGTAGATAACACAGGATCCACCATTCACAATAGGTGATCTCACAGCTCACCTCCTCCTCCTGTACAATGACTGATAACACCTCTATATACAGTAGATTACACAGGATCCACTGTTATGATCAGGTGGCCTTGGAGCAGCATGAAAAGACCTTCGCTGGAGCAGTGGTAACTTTACTGACCGCAAAACCTGATCCTATCACCGCAACTAGAAGTAGCCGTGGGGTGTGCCTAACCAGACTTAGACACCTCGACACAGCCTAAGGACTAAATATCCCTAAAGATGGAAATAGGAAAACTCTCTTGCCTCAGAGTAGATCCCCAAAGGATAGGTAGCCCCCCACATAATAATGACTGTGAGAAGGAGAGGAAAAGACACACGCAGACAGAAAACAGGGATAAGCAAAGGAGGCCACTTCTACCTAGATAGGAAAGGATAGTACAGGATACTATGCGGTCAGCATAAAACACTACAAAATATCCACAGCAGAAAAATACAAAAACTCCACCACCTAACTAAAGATGTGGAGAGTATATCTGCGACTCCAGCGAGTCCAACTAGACTGAGAAAAACATCAGGCACAGTCTAGCAGGAACAAAATAGAAACAAGATCAGCACAGAAAAATAAACACACAGCAGTGTGTCTAAAAAAATGAAGCAAACACTTATCTTAGCTGAATTGGCAGCAAGCAGGAGAGGCCAGGCAGAGGACCAACACTTCCAAAGGAACATTGACAACTGGAAAGGACTAATGAGTCCTGCACAGCTAAATACCCCAGTCAGAATTGCAATTAGCAGAAACACCTGTCCAAGACTGCTGCTCAGGAATAATTGCATTACCATCAACAACCACCGGAGGGAGCCCAAGAGCAGAATTCACAACAGTACCCCCCCTTGAGGAGGGGTCACCGAACCCTCACCAGAGCCCCCAGGCTGGTCAGGACGAGCAAGATGAAAGGCACGAACCAAATCAGCGGCATGGACATCAGAGGCCGAAACCCAAGAATTATCCTCCTGGCCATAACCCTTCCATTTGACAAGGTACTGAAGCTTCCGCCTCGAAAAACGAGAATCCAAAATCTTCTCAACCACATATTCCAACTCCCCATCGACCAACACAGGGGCCGGAGGATCAACAGAGGGAACAACGGGCTCCACATATTTCTGCAACAAAGATCTATGGAAGACATTATGGATAGCAAAAGAGGCCGGAAGCGCCAATCGAAAAGACACCGGATTAATAATCTCAGAAATCCTATAAGGACCAATAAACCAAGGCTTAAACTTAGGAGAAGAAACCTTCATAGGAACATGATGGGAAGATAACCAAACCAGATCCCCAACCTGAAGCCGGGAACCAACACAGCGACGTCGGTTAGCAAAACGTTGAGCCTCCTCCTGAGACAACACCAAATTGTCCACCACCTGAGCCCAAATCTGCTGCAACCTGTCAACCACAGAATCCACACCAGGAAAGTCAGAAGACTCAACCTGCCCAGAAGAAAAACGAGGATGAAAACCAAAATTACAAAAAAAAAGGCGAAACCAAAGTAGCCGAACTAGCCCGATTATTAAGGGCAAACTCGGCCAATGGCAAAAAAGCCACCCAATCATCCTGATCAGCAGACAAAAAGCATCTCAAATAAGTCTCCAAAGTCTGATTAGTACGCTCTGTCTGGCCATTTGTCTGAGGATGAAACGCAGAAGAAAAAGACAAATCAATGCCCAGCCTAGCACAAAAGGCCCGCCAAAACCTAGAAACAAACTGGGAACCTCTGTCGGACACAATATTCTCAGGAATACCATGCAAACGGACCACATGCTGAAAAAACAACGGAACCAAATCAGAAGAAGAAGGCAATTTAGGCAAAGGCACCAAATGAACCATCTTAGAGAATCGGTCACAAACAACCCAGATAACAGACATCCTCTGGGAAACAGGAAGATCGGAAATAAAATCCATAGAAATATGCATCCAGGGCCTCTCAGGGACCGGCAATGGCAAAAGCAACCCACTAGCACGGGAGCAACAAGGCTTGGCCCGCGCACAAGTCCCACAGGACTGCACAAAAGACCGCACATCACGCGATAAAGAAGGCCACCAAAATGACCTACCAACCAAATCTCTGGTACCAAAAATGCCAGGATGACCAGCCAACACAGAATAGTGAACCTCAGAAATCACTCTACTAGTCCATCTGTCAGGAACAAACAGCTTCCCCACAGGACAACGATCAGGTTTGTCAGCCTGAAATTTCTGAAGAACCCGTCGTAAATCAGGAGAAACGGCAGAAAGGACCACCCCTTCCTTCAAAATACCGACTGGTTCCAAGACCTCAGGAGAATCAGGCAAAAAGCTCCTAGAGAGGGCATCAGCCTTAATATTCTTAGAACCCGGAAGGTACGACACCACGAAATCAAAACGAGAAAAAAACAAGGACCATCGAGCCTGTCTAGGATTCAACCGTTTGGCAGACTCGAGGTAAATCAAATTCTTATGATCGGTCAAGACCACAATACGGTGCTTAGCTCCCTCAAGCCAATGTCGCCACTCCTCAAACGCCCACTTCATAGCCAACAACTCCCGATTGCCGACATCATAATTGCGTTCAGCAGGCGAAAACTTACGGGAAAAGAAGGCACACGGTTTCATTAAGGAACCAACAGGATACCTCTGAGACAAAACAGCCCCTGCCCCAATCTCAGAAGCGTCAACCTCAACCTGAAACGGAAGAGAAACATCCGGTTGACGCAACACAGGAGCAGAAGTAAAACGATGCTTAAGTTCCTGAAAGGCAGAGACAGACACAGGGGACCAATTCGCCACATCAGCGCCCTTCTTCGTCAAATCAGTCAAGGGTTTAACCACGCTGGAAAAATTAGCAATGAAACGGCGATAAAAATTAGCAAAACCCAAAAATTTCTGAAGGCTCTTCACGGATGTGGGCTGAATCCAATCATGAATGGCCTGAACCTTAACCGGATCCATCTCTATAGACGAGGGAGAAAAAATAAAGCCCAAAAAGGAAACCTTCTGCACCCCAAAAAGACACTTAGACCCTTTCACAAACAAGGCATTGTCACGAAGGATCTGAAATACCATCCTGACCTGCTGCACATGAGACTCCCAATCATCGGAAAAAATCAAAATATCGTCCAAATAAACAATATACAATCAGGAATTTATCAAGATAATCCCGGAAGATATCATGCATGAAGGACTGAAAAACAGATGGAGCATTAGAGAGTCCGAATGGCATCACAAGGTATTCAAAATGGCCCTCGGGCGTGTTAAACGCAGTTTTCCATTCATCACCCTGCTTAATATGAACAAGATTATAAGCCCACCGAAGGTCAATCTTAGTAAACCAACTAGCTCCCTTAATCCTAGCAAACAAATCGGAAAGCAAAGGTAAAGGATATTGAAACTTGACCGTGATCTTATTCAAGAGGCGATAATCAATACAGGGTCTTAAGGAACCATCTTTTTTAGCAACAAAAAAGAACCCCGCTCCCAACGGTGAAGAAGATGGCCGAATATGCCCTTTCTCCAAAGACTCCTTAATATAGCTCCACATGGCGATATGTTCAGGTACAGACAGGTTGAAAAGTCGGCCTTTAGGAAATTTACAGCCTGGAATCAAGTCAATAGCACAATCGCAGTCCCTGTGTGGTGGAAGGAAACTGGACTTGGGCTCATCGAATACATCCTGAAAATCAGACAAAAACTCCGGAATTTCAGAAGAGGGAGAAGGGGCGATAGACATCAGAGGAACATCATTATAAACCCCCTGACAACCCCAACTAGTCACAGACATGGACTTCCAATCCAAAACAGGATTATGTACTTGCAACCATGGAAAACCCAGCACGATAGCATCATGCAAATTATGCAACACCAGAAATTGACAATCTTCCTGATGGGCTGGCGCCATGCGCATGGTCACCTGTGTCCAAAACTGGGGCTTATTTTTAGCCAAGGGTGTAGCATCAATGCCCCTTAAAGGAATAGGGTTCTGCAAAGGCTGCAAGGGAAAACCACAACGCCTGGCAAACTCAAAGTCCATTAAGTTCAAGGCGGCGCCTGAATCCACAAACCCCATGACAGAAAATGATGACAATGAACAGATCAAGGACACAGATAACAGAAATTTAGGTTGTACAGTACTGATGGTAAATGAACTGGCGATCCTCTTGGTCCGCTTAGGGCAGACAGAAATGACATGTGAAGCATCGCCACAATAATAACACAACCTATTCTGACGTCTAAAACCTTGTCGTTCCGTTCTAGACAGAATCCTATCACATTGCATTAGCTCAGGAATTTGCTCTGAGGATAACGCCATAGCGCGCACAGTTCTGCGCTCCCGCAAGCGCCGATCAATCTGAATGGCCAGAGACATAGAATCACTCAGATTGGAGGGTGTGGGAAACCCCACCATAACATCTTTAACGGATTCAGAAAGACCCTTTCTGAAAATTGCCACCAAAGCATCATTATTCCATTTAGTCAATACAGACCATTTTCTGAATTTCTGACAATACAATTCTGCCGCCTCTTGACCCTGAGACAGGGCCAACAAGGTCTTCTCAGCTTGATCCACCGAATTAGGTTCATCATACAGTAATCCTAACGCCTGAAAGAAGGAGTCTACATTAAGCAAAGCAGGATCCCCAGATTCCAGGGAAAATGCCCAATCCTGTGGATCACCACGCAGCAGGGAAATGATGATTTTAACTTGTTGAATGGAATCACCGGAGGATCGAGGTTTCAATGCAAAAAAACAGTTTACAGTTGTTTTCAAAACTCAAAAATTTGGACCTGTCACCAAAAAACAAATCAGGAGTAGGTATCTTCAGTTCTAAAGCAGGAGTCTGAACAATGTAATCAGAAATACCCTGTACTCTAGCAGCAAGCTGGTCTATACGAGAAACTAATTCCTGAACATTCATGCTAGCACAAGGCTCTTCAGCCACCCAGAGATAAAGAGGGAGGAGAAGACAAAACAGACTGGAGAAAAAAAAATGGCTCAAGATCTTTCCTCCCTTCTTCTGAGATACAATTAACTCATTGTTGGCCAGTTGTACTGTTATGATCAGGTGGCCTTGGAGCAGCATGAAAAGACCTTCGCTGGAGCAGTGGTAACTTTACTGACCGCAAACCCTGAGCCTATCACCGCAACTAGAAGTAGCTGTGGGGTGTGCCTAACCAGACCTAGACACCTCGACACAGCCTAAGGACTAAATATCCCTAAAGATGGAAATAGGAAAACTCTCTTGCCTCAGAGTAGATCCCCAAAGGATAGGTAGCTCCCCACAAATAATGACTGTGAGAAGGAGAGGAAAAGACACACGCAGACAGAAAACAGGGATAAGTAAAGGAGGCCACTTCTACCTAGATAGGAAAGGATAGTACAGGATACTATGCGGTCAGCATAAAACACTACAAAATATCCACAGCAGAAAAATACAAAAACTCCACCACCTAACTAAAGATGTGGAGAGTATATCTGCGACTCCAGCGAGTCCAACTAGACTGAGAAAAACATCAGGCACAGTCTAGCAGGAACAAAATAGAAACAAGATCAGCACAGAAAAATAAACACACAGCAGTGTGTCTAAAAAAATGAAGCAAACACTTATCTTAGCTGAATTGGCAGCAAGCAGGAGAGGCCAGGCAAAGGACCAACACTTCCAAAGGAACATTGACAACTGGCAAGGACTTATGAGTCCTGCACAGCTAAATACCCCAGTCAGAATTGCAATTAGCAGAAACACCTGTCCAAGACTGCTGCTCAGGAATAACTGCATTACCATCAACAACCACCGGAGGGAGCCCAAGAGCAGAATTCACAACAATCCACCATTCACAATAGCTGATGTCACAGCTCACCTCCTCCTCCTGTACAATGACTGATAACACCTTTATATACAGTAGATAACACAGAATCCACCATTCACAATAGGTGATGTCACAGCTCACCTCCTCCTCCTCCTGTACAATGACTAATAACACCTCTATATACAGTAGATAACATCGGATCCACAATTCACTATAGCTGATGTCACAGCTCACCTCCTCCTCCTCCCGTACAATGACTGATAACACCTGTATATACAGTAGATAACACACAATTGACCATTCACAATATGTGATGTCACAGATCTCTTCTTCCTCCTCTTCCTCCTGCACAATGACTCCTATACTTCTACATGACAGCTTATTCTGAAAAAAATACCTTAAAATGAAATAATTTGTAGTGATTTAAAGCTATTGTGTTTTAAAGGTATTGTCCAAGACTTTAGCATCAATGGCCTATCCAGAGATCAGTTGTTCCCGGTGTATTTTCAATAGGTGGGGATGTGCAGTACCCGGCCACGGCTACTATTCAGTCGACGGAGCTGTGCTACGCAGCTCTGCAACTGAGCAGTTCCGGCTGATACCGGGAACAGTTGATCGGCCGAGATGTCAGGTGTCGCACCACCACGATCAGACTTTGACAACCTATCCTAAGGATAGGCTGTGGAGACATGGGGGTCAGCAAGTGCCCTGGTCCGATAGCCGAAAAAGTATGGACCAGGGATCATCCCACCAAACGCCCGCTTTCCTTTTACTGTGAGTGTAATGCTACTCAGACAACACAGGGTGAGGGTAAAACAGTGTGGCAATACTTTATTGAACCACAAAACAGGCAGATAACATGTTGAACAGTCCCAGCAAAATACCCCAAGATGGTGCACACTACAGAGTCTCACCCTTCCGCTGACTCACCGGGATAAGAGCAGCTGTTACTTCAGAGCTTCCAGAGCTGACTACCCCACCTGTGGCATGCACAAAGAGGAAGTAAAAACAAGCTTAGGAAGATGGCAGCCCATTCATGTACAAAGACAGTTGACCGGAGGGTCACAACCTGACTTCAGCTCCCAGGGCCGACTACCTCACCTGTGGCATGCACAGCGAAAAGGTAACAACAAGCTTAGGAAGATGACAGTCCATTCAGGTACAAGGCCAGTTGACCGGAGGGTCACAACCTGGCTTCAGCTTCCAGAGCCGACTGCTCCACCTGTGGCACGCACACGGAGAAGGCAATGACAAGCTTAGAAAGATGACAGTCCATTCGGGTACAAGGCCAGTTGACCAGAGGGTCAGAACCTGGCTTCTCCGAACATCTCCATGGAGCTGGGCGATCGGCGGGTCCCAATCCCTACTTTCTCCAAACATATCCATGGATTTACGATGGTCAATGGAGCATATCTGTATTCTTCCAGACGGGGCCAAGGTCCTCTAACCTTGCATCCTGTAGAATGACAAATCGGTGTCCCTCGTGATGGTGCCATGATGTCTTGGCTGCTGTCCTGTAAGAGTATCTGATCCTTTGGATGTTTGGGTGTCTTGACTAAATATCTGTCTCTCTCTGTATATCTGGAAGTATTTCACCTTTTATAGTTAACAAATGTCCTTCAAACCTCAAACCAGCACTCTCAGGTAAAGAGAAAGAATGGTGACTTATTTCCATAGTTTTTCCTTCTCTGTTTTGAACGTGGACAAACTAGCTGGCCTTGACAATGTGTAATTGGCATATCAGCAAACATAATTGTTCCATGACCCTGCATGAAAGAAGAGTCAACATTTCAGACTCTGCCTAACTGAACAACAACGCATAAATTCAAAAGTTAACATATAGATAACAGTCTATTCTTCCTGGCTGGCTGAAAATAGACATCTGTTTAATTAAGATAAAATGCTGTGTCCCAATATAGGCCATCAATGTTAAAGTTTTGGACAACCCCTTTAAACATAAGTCATATAGGTTTACAACTTCTTAGGATTTTTGCAACTATTTATACTCACTGATATGTATGTATCACTGAAATATATGCATCAATCAGCAGTTCATGCAAAGGCTTTCAGCACAATCACGAACAATTGTACACTGGAAGAGGAACGGCTGTCATGTAGTCTTTTACAGGCATGAAAATGAACAAAATACACTATGTATGTATACAGATGATATTGATATGTCTCTCTTTCTCTGTTCACTTATCTGTTGGGTGGGCAGTGTGATGGCTTGTCAAAGCTGTGGCGTCATGTTAGCAAAATTATGCTAAAGTTCTCCACTTCAGAACCTGTATTTCTTGACCTGTTGTGCCTTGTGATATGATTCTTCTGGGACCTTAAGGGTATGTGCCCTCGATCTGGTAGTAGCAGCGTTTTGGTTGCAGCATATTTCGCTGTGTCCAAAACATTGTTCTGTATTGAACACAGGTAAGTCTGCTTGTGCTCATTGAACCATGCGGATTTACCGCATCCAATATTTTCTGTTGATCAAATTTCTTTTGCGGAGACTAGCGTTTCCGCAACAGAAATTGACATGCTGTGGCTCGTAAACCCATGCCACGGGTACACTATGCTGTCACAGCTGGCCGCAAAACCACCGCAATTCCTGATTGTGGGCAAGTACCCTTAGGGTATGTGCACACAACTTTTTCATTCTGGTTGGAAAACCTTCCAAGTTTCTCAAGAGGAAAATGCTTCAGGAAACATCAGCATTTTTTCAACCTTTGGTTGTTGTTTTTTTTTTGTTTTTTTTATTGTTGCTGTCTTCTGAGCACTTTTTTGAAAGTTTTGGTTGACGGTGATTTTTGTAAGCTTTTTTCCCACCATTTTTGAGGCTTATTTTTTACTGGTGTTTTAGGACCTGTATTTTTAAACGCCATTTAACATAGAAGAAACCGCTAGCATTTTTTTAAGCAAAAATGCTGGCAAAATTCTCAAAAAGATACCTGGGCCTCTTTTGAGAATACCCATTAACTTCAATTGTACAGTATATTAATAATTTTATTTAGATAACATCAAAATATTGAGAAGCACTTTACAAACAAGGGGAGACATGTACAAATTATATAAGGCCTAACATAGCAGTACGTTGCCCGCTTCCAAGCTTACAATCTAAGGGAAGGGGACACAAAAGGTAAAAAAAATGCTCATCAGGTATGGTCCAGCTGTGGGGGAGTGCCAGGGCCGTAGCTGTGGCTGAGACTAATGGCTCTTGTGCACCCTGGTCTCCCACCACATACAATGTCCTTTTGTCAATGTACTTGCCTCTCTGCACCTTCAGGGTCTCCTCTGTTGCTGATGACCCCCTCCATACGATTGCTCACAAACAGAGACACAGTCCAATTTCAACTGTAAACAAATAACTACTTCTTTCCTTTCTTTGACTTTCACTTTCCCTGTACTCTTCCCTACACTTATCAGTGGGTGCCCGGGTAGTACCATTACATCCGGTACCGCAGCGTACTCCCTGTTCAGCTTTAGTACTTTCAGGAGTTCCTTCGTCCACTTTTCCCCAGACAAGAGGGCATCTGCGCATGAAGTAAGCTGCCACATGTTGAGCGACCTGCGTCCCTGTACTGTTGTGGCCTTGGCTACAGCTTCTCTTCCCACTGCTGCCCTTCTGGCCCACTAGCCCTGGATGGCTGGGCTTCTTACTTCGAATGTTGCGGAGGCAACCACACTGTACAGGCTCTAAGGCCCTACTCCTATAAACAGGAAAAACCCTCTTTCTTATCCACGGTTGTCTCCTCCTAAATAACTATATTGACTAATGTACCCCAATCTAGTGTATGAGGTACTGCACTTTCCCTATTAATAATGTACAAATAGCTATATACAGCAATAACTATACAATAATACATATAAGGCAATATATGAAGAAAGGGAGTGGAGCATTACACGGTCCCGGTACACCCCTCACACAGTCATGATTATAATAAATAATGCTGCATGAACCATTCATCACCTAGTATCTTTATAACTACAGCTATAAAGTGCTGATAGGTGCATAGCGAAATCTTAGAGATGAAAGTGTGAGGTTCGAATTATAGAGGATCATTAGCAGAAGGGAGACCACAGGTAGGGTGGTAGACAGAGATGAGGGAGGACATGTAGGGTGGTGCAGACCTGTGGACAACTTTGTGGGTGAGAGTGATAAGTTCATATTGTATTTTGTAGCAGATGGGCAACTAGTGCAATGACTGGCACAGGGTGGAGGCATCAGTGTAGCAGCTGGATAGAAATATTTAAACCTGGCTGCTGCGTTCAGGATGGATTGGAAAGGAGAGAGTTTAATAAAAGGGAGACTGATTAACTGACGGTTGTCATAGCTTAGACGAGAATGAATAAGAGCAACACTAAAGGTACCGTCACATTAAGCGACGCTGCAGCGATATAGACAACGATGCCGATCGCTGCAGCGTCGCTGTTTCGTCGTTGTGTGGTCGCTGGAGAGCTGTCACACAGACAGCTCTCCAGCGACCAACGATGCCGAAGTCCCCTGGTAACCAGGGTAAACATCGGGTTACTAAGCGCAGGGCCGCGCTTAGTAACCCAATGTTTACCCTGGTTACCATTGTAAATGTAAAAAAAAAAAACACTACATACTTACATTGCGTCCCCCGCCTTCAGCTTCCCTGCACTGTGTAAGCGCCGGCCGTAAAGCAGAGCGGTGACGTCACCGCTGTGCTCCTCTTTACGGCCGGCCGGCGCTGACAGTGCAGGGAAGCTGACGGCGAGGGACGCGACAGACACTGGAATGTAAGTATGTACTGGTTTTTTTTTTTTACATTTACAATGCGGCCCTGCGCTTAGTAACCCGATGTTTACCCTGGTTACAAGTGAAGACATCGCTGAATTGGTGTCACACACGCCGATCCAGCGATGACAGCGGGTGATCCAGCGACAAAATAAAGTGCTGGCCTTCTAGCTCCGACCAGCGATCTCACAGCAGGATCCTGATCGCTGCTGCGTGTCAAACACAACGATATCGCTATCCAGGAAGCTGCAACGTAACGGATCGCTATCGTTATCATTCTAAAGTTGCTCAGTGTGAAGGTACCTTTTAGAGTTTTCGAAATCTCAAAGTTGAGCAAAAGGACTGATGCTCTTGAGGTGCAGAGACATGTGATCACTTAGGGAGTGAAGGAAAGATCTAAGTCTATTAAAGGGGGAAAACATAACAAGTTCAGATTTGGAAAGATTAAGATTCAGAGAGTACGTGATATTAGAGACATTGGACAATTATTAGTATATTGCAGTAGTGATGTCAGGAGAAGATGTGTAAAATTAAAGGTCATCAGCATAGAGATGGTACTGAAATCCAAATCTGTTGATGTGTCCGAGGGGCGGCGTATAGAGAAAAAAGGGGCCGATGAACGACTGAACTTTGAGGAACTCCAAAAGGAAAAAAGTCTGGGAAGGCGAGCCAGCAAAAAATCCACCAAAAGAGCAGTGTGAGAGTAAGGCTACTTTCACACTAGCGTCGGAATCTCCCCGTCGCAATGCGTCGGGCAGAGATTCCAACGCTAGCATTTAACGCACTGCGCAACGGAGGCAGCGGATGCATTTCTCCGGCGCATCCGCTGCCCTATTGTGAGGTGCGGGAAGGTGGGGGCGGAGTTCCGGCCGCGCATGCGCGGTCGGAAAAAGCGGTCCGTCAGGAGCAAAAAACGTTACATGTAGTGTTTTTTGCTCCCGACGGTCCACCAAAGCCCGACGCATCCGTCGCACGACGGATGCAACGTGTGGCAATCCATCGCAATGCGTCGTCAATACAAGTCTGTGGGGAAAAAACGCATCCTGCAAGCACTTTTGCAGAATGTGTTTTTTCTGCAAAACGACGCATTGTGACGGATTGCAGTTAACGCTAGTTTGAAAGTAGCCTTAGAAGAACCAAGAGAGGGTTGTATCTGTACTTGAGACGGTTAGAGAGGAGCATAGTGAGTTGGTTATCCAGTGTCAAGTGCAGCAGAGAGATCCAGAAGAATCAGAAAAGAGTAGTGGTCATTAGATTTAGCGGTTAGTACACTGTGTGCACAATTATTAGGCAGAGAGTATTTTGACCATATCATCATTTTTATGCAGATTTTCCAACTCCGAGCTGTAGAAACTTGAAGGTTTATTGGATGAAGCAGATCAGGTTATATGTATTTGTGTAATGAGGGGTGTCCAGCCTAAGGATACAACGCCCTTTTATAAAGGTGTACAGAATTTTTAGTCAGCTTAATTTCCTCAGGCAAAATGGGTCGAAAAATATTTAACAGATTCTGAAAAGTAAAGTAAAAAATTGCTAAAAGTCTTGCACGGGGATGCAGCACTCTTGAAATTGCTAAGATATTGTGGCGCGATCACAGAACTAGCAAAAATGTCATATTCCAGAGCTGAAGCCTCCATGGATGCCCAGAAGTGCAAGGTGTTCAGCGATCAGAGACACGGCTGACGTGACGGGGTTGAACCCGACCATCACTAAACAAGTCACAAAAGTGGAAACGTCAAGATTGAGCCTAGAAGTATCTCAAAACAGATTTTTCAAAAGTTTTATAGACTGTTGAGATGAGAGAGACTCTTAATGGGCCAGATGGATGGGCCCATGTTCCCCATCCTGCTCCTCATCTTGTAGTAATGTGCCCCATCCTGCTCCTCATCCTATAGTAATGCCCCATCCTGGTCCGCATCTTGTAGTAATGCTCCTTTCTGATCCCCTTCTTGGAGTAATGCCACATCCCGGTCCCCATATTGTAGTAATGTGCCCATCCTAGTCCTCATCCTATAGTAATGCTCCATCTTGCTCTGCGTCTTGTAGTAATCCAAAAGAAAAAAAATGTCCAGCTTCACCGAATCCGTGAAAATTTTTTTTCTTTATTCACAAACTTAAACGTGGAGGATACAAACTTCAGCACAAACCATATGGGTAAGAATCTCAACGCGTTTCTGGAGACTAAGCTCCCTTAATCATGACATGTGTTGTTTCCAAAATGTTGTCACTTGTGGGGGGTTTCCACTGTTTAGGCACATCAGGGGCTCTCCAAACGCGACATGGCATCAGCTAATTATTCCAGCAAATTTTACATTTAAAAAGTCAAATGGCGCTCCTTCCCTTCCAAGCCCTGCCGTGCACCTAGACAGTAGATTTCCCCCACAAATGGGGTATCGGCATGCTCAGGTGAAAGTGCACAACAAATTTTGATGTCCATTTTTTCCTGTTACCCTTGCGAAAATATAAAAGTTTGGGTCTAAAGTAAAATTTTTGTGAAAAACAATAAATGTTCATTTTTTCCTTCCACATTGCATTAATTTCTGTGATGCACCTTAAGGGTTAATAAACTTCTTGAATGTAGTTTTGAGCACTTTGAGGGGTGCAGTTTTTAGAATGGTGTAACATTTGGGTACTTTATGTCATATAGACCCCGCAAAGTCACTTCAAATGTAATGTGGTCCCCAGGGAAAATGGCTTTGTAAATTTTGTTGGAAAAATCAGAAATCGCTGGTCAATAAATGGCTTCACCCAACCACTAAACAGGAGTGGAGAAAAAGTTTTGGTGTTATCATTCATATTCTCTGAAACAAGATGCAAAGAAAGCAAAAATTCTGCTGGGGTATGTAAACTTTTGAGCATCACTCTATAACCTTAAATAAAATTGTTAAAAAATGTATTGGTATTATATTGCTCATCCAAAGGGTATTACTTCTTCTTGGGTAAATTTTGTTGCTATATAACCAGGGCCGGCGTTAGGGGCAGACAGACCAGGCAGCTGCCTGGGGCCCCCACTCCCCCAGGGGCCCCCAGCTAGCGGCAAGTCACGCAGCCGCTATGGGGCCCCTGTGAGACAGCGCCGACTCCCTCGCCGCATTGAACTATACCGGCGTCTGCCTGTACAGTTCAAAGCAATGATGGAGGAGAGAGCGTCACCTGATGCTCCCTCTCCCATCATTACCCGCTCTGCCTCTGACACAGCGGGTGCGCGCGCACTCACTGTGACCCAGGCACGGCAGCGGCAGCCGCCGACACAGGAGCAGGGAGCAGCGTGGGCTTGGGGAGAGGTAAGGAGCTTGTGTTTTTTTTTACTGGACTGTGTGGCCTTTCTCGGGAGGAGAGAGGCGGGCAGGGAAGGGGGGATGTGAGCTGTGCTGTATACTCCTGTGTGCTCTGCTGTATACTACTGTGTGCTCTGCTGTATACTACTGTGGGCTCTGCTGTATACTACTCTGGGCTCTGCTGTATACTCCTGTGTGCTCTGCTGTATACTACTGTGGGCTCTGCTGTATACTACTGTGGGCTCTGCTGTATACTACTGTGGGCTCTGCTGTATACTCCTGTGTGCTCTGCTGTATACTACTGTGGGCTCTGCTGTATACTCCTGTGTGCTCTGCTGTATACTACTGTGTGCTCTGCTGTATACTACTGTGGGCTCTGCTGTATACTACTGTGGGCTCTGCTGTATACTCATGTGTGCTCTGCTGTATACTACTGTGGGCTCTGCTGTATACTACTGTGGGCTCTGCTGTATACTCCTGTGTGCTCTGCTGCATACTACTGTGGGCTCTGCTGTATACTACTGTGGGCTGTGCTGTATACTCCTGTGTGCTCTGCTGCATACTACTGTGGGCTCTGCTGTATACTACTGTGGGCAGTGCTGTATACTCCTGTGTGCTGTGCTGTATACTACTGTGGGCTCTGCTGTATACTACTGTGGGCTCTGCTGTATACTACTGTGGGCAGTGCTGTATACTCCTGTGTGCTGTGCTGTATACTACTGTGGGCTCTGCTGTATACTACGGCGGGCTCTGCTGTATACTACTGTGGGCAGTGCTGTATACTACTGTGGGCAGTGCTGTATACTACGGCGGGCTCTGCTGTATACTACTGTGGGCGGTGCTGTATACTACTGTGGGCTCTGCTGTATACTACTGTGGGCTCTGCTGTATACTACTGTGGGCTCTGCTGTATACTCCTGTGGGCTCTGCTGCATACTACTGTGGGCTCTGCTGTATACTACTGTGGGCAGTGCTGTATACTCCTGTGTGCTGTGCTGTATACTACTGTGGGCTCTGCTGTATACTACTGTGGGCTCTGCTGTATACTACTGTGGGCAGTGCTGTATACTACTGTGGGCGGTGCTGTATACTACTGTGGGCAGTGCTGTATACTACTGTGGGCAGTGCTGTATACTACTGTGGGCTCTGCTGTATACTACTGTGTGCTGTGCTGTATACTACTGTGGGCTCTGCTGTATACTACTGTGGGCTCTGCTGTATACTACTGTGGGCTATGCTGTATACTACTGTGGGCAGTGCTGTATACTACCTTGGGCTCTGCTGTATACTACTGTGGGCTCTGCTGTATACTACTGTGGGCTCTGCTGTATACTACTGTGGGCTATGCTGTATACTACTGTGGGCTCTGCTGTATACTACTGTGGTCTCTGCTGTATACTACTGTGGGCTATGCTGTATACTACTGTGGGCTCTGCTGTATACTACTGTGGGCAGTGCTGTATACGACTGTGGGCTCTGCTGTATACTACTGTGGGCAGTGCTGTATACTACTGTGGGCAGTGCTGTATACTACTGTGGGCTCTGCTGTATACTACTGTGGGCTCTGCTGTATACTACTGTGGGCTCTGCTGTATACTACTGTGGGCTATGCTGTATACTACTGTGGGCTCTGCTGTATACTACTGTGGGCAGTGCTGTATACGACTGTGGGCTCTGCTGTATACTACTGTGGGCAGTGCTGTATACTACTGTGGGCAGTGCTGTATACTACTGTGGGCTCTGCTGTATACTACTGTGGGCTCTGCTGTATACTACTGTGGGCTCTGCTGTATACTACTGTGGGCTATGCTGTATACTACTGTGGGCTCTGCTGTATACTACTGTGGGCAGTGCTGTATACGACTGTGGGCTCTGCTGTATACTACTGTGGGCAGTGCTGTATACTACTGTGGGCAGTGCTGTACACTACTGTGGGCTATGCTGTATACTACTGTGGGCTCTGCTGTATACTACTGTGGGCAGTGCTGTATACTACTGTGGGCAGTGCTGTATACTACTGTGGGCAGTGCTGTACACTACTGTGGGCTCTGCTGTATACTACTGTGGGCTCTGCTGTATACTACTGTGGGCTGTGTTATAAACTACTGTGGGCAGTGCTGTATACTACTGTGGGCTCTGCTGTATACTACTGTGGGGGGCTATATATATCCACAAAATTTGCTCTATACTATTTCTCAACGTCCCTCTATATGGGGAACACTGTACCATAAACACTTAAATATATCACTAAAGGTGTGACCACAAAATATAAACTGACCTCACCATGGTACTATATTAAAATCATATTTATTGAAATAATCTTCATAAAAACAACTTGTAATTTACAAAAGACAAGAGTACTGGAACCACAAAGAAAGGGACAACTCTGCCATAAGTAATCCTCCAACAATACTGACTGACTCAATGGAATGAATACATTTGGTGTATCAAAAGTATATAATACAATCCATACAATATAATATACCAATGGTGGACATGCCTGCCTGGCTATTAAACATTACCATAACTGGGTAGCTAAACGCTAATCCTCCTGATATCCCGGTAAGTTATGCACCCTCATGAGTAAACGTAAATATACATATTATTTAAGGATATACCTTATAGTCAGCCAGATGGGGATAAACCTCGGCGTCCCTCTGCCCCTACTGTGGGGGGCTGCATTATATTCTATAGGGAGGTTACATTATACTCTGTGGGGTGGCTGCATTATACTCTGTGGGGTGGTGGCTGCATTATACTATATGTGGGCTGCATTATACTATATGTGGGCTGTATTATACTGTATCGAGGACTATGGAGAATACGTTATACTATATGAAGAACTATGGGGTGCATTATACAATGGGAAGTGAATTGTCCTACATGGATGACTATGGCGGTGCATTATACTGTATGGAGCACTGTGAGGAGTGTATTATGCTATATGGAGGACTGAGGAGTATATTTTAATATATGGAGGACTATGAGGAGTGTATTATACTATATGGAGGACTATGGGAAGTGTATAATACTATATGGAGGATTATGAGGAGTGTATTATACATTTTACAATATGGAGGACTGTGGTGCACATTATACTATATGGAGGACTATGGGGTGTATTTTACCAAACAAGCAAAATGCAGCATATTCATTGGGTGATTGGATTGTTTATGCCGGAATAAAAATCCTTGTTCTCAGCAGCACATCGCCGGTGTAAACTGTAGATGTGCTGCTGATAACATGATACTGTATGGTGATCTGTTAGTGGTCTATTAGTGATGGTTCTGTCCCATCATTATTCCTTAGACGGTGGAAAGAAGCCGGGAAACAAGCGTCCAACGACTTCAGTATTGTCGATCACACTCGTTTAGCGGCCTGAGATCAGCGCATGTAAGTACAACCGAAATGCTTCTGTGTGATGTGCAATATGTTAGCATTTGGGGCCCATTTTAAACTTTGCCTAGGGCCCCACTTTGCCTAAAACCGGCCCTGTATATAACCATCAAAAACCGCAATCATCATGCATATTCCCTGAATCTGTTTCACTCTGTATTTATCTGCCTTTGCTGGTATGTGGCTTCCTGCATGTTTATCAGCTCAATTACACACTTGTCTAGATCTTTTCACATGGGTACGTCTATTTCCTGAAAGCAATTAATCCTGAATGCATTTTAGCTCCTGTCTCCTAATGAACCCCTCCTGTGTTTCTGTGAGCTGTCTCCTTGAGATTTCTCCCTCCTGCTCACACCTGGCCTATTTTATGCGCATTCAAAGTTGTGTACATTTTGAGTCCCATGTCTGACTGACCGTGGCCTGGCTCCATAAAGGTACCGTCACACTAAGCGACGCTGCAGCGATACCGACAACGATCCGGATCGCTGCAGCGTCGCTGTTTGGTCGCTGGAGAGCTGTCACACAGACAGCTCTCCAGCGACCAACGATCCCGAGGTCCCCGGTAACCAGGGTAAACATCGGGTAACTAAGCGCAGGGCCGCGCTTAGTAACCCGATGTTTACCCTGGTTACCAGCGTAAAAAAACAAACAGTACATACTTACATTCAGCTGTCTGTCCCTTGCCGTCTGGTTCCTGCCTTGACTGCTGGCCGTAAAGTGAAAGCAGAGCACAGCCACAGCGGTGAGTCACCGCTGTGTGACTCACCGCTGTGCTGTGCTTTCACTTTCACTTTGCGGCCAGCAGTCAGTGCAGGGACCAGACGGCAAGGGACAGACAGCTGAATGTAAGTATGTACTGTTTGTTTTTTTACGCTGGTAACCAGGGTAAACAGCGGGTTACTAAGCGCGGCCCTGCGCTTAGTTACCCGATGTTTACCCTGGTTACCAGTGAAGACATCGCTGAATCGGTGTCACACACACCGATTCAGCGATGTCTGCGGGGAGTCCAGCGACGAAATAAAGTTCTGGACTTTCTTCCCCGACCAGCGATCTCCCAGCAGGGGCCTGATCGCTGCTGCCTGTCACACTGGACGATATCGCTAGCGAGGACGCTGCAACGTCACGGATCGCTAGCGATATCGTCTAGTGTGACAGTACCTTAAGTGTGGCTTTTTAAGTTTATTATTATTATTATTATTATTTATATAGCACCATTGATTCCATGGTGCTGTACATGAGAAGGGGCTACATACAAATTACAGACATCACTTACAGTAAGCAAACTAACAATCACATACTCATACAGAGGGGAGAGGACCCTGCCCTTGCGGGCTTACATTCTACAGGATGATGGGGAAGGAGACAATGTGTTGGTGGGTTGCGGCAGCTCCATTGTTGGTGAGGTGGTAGCTCCGGTGGTGGTGAGGACGCAGCAGGGTCAGTGCAGGCTGTAGGCTTTCTTGAAGAGGTGGGTTTTCAGGTTCCGTCTAAAGGATCCGAATGTGGTTGATAGTCTGACGTGTTGGGGCAAAGAATTCCAGAGGATGGGGGATATTCGGGAGAAGTCTTGGAGGCGATTAGGTGAGGAGCAAATAAGTGTAGAGGAGAGAAGGAGGTCTTGGAAGGACCGGAGATTACGTGAGGGAAGATATCGGGAGATTAGCTCAGAGATATATGGAGGAGACAGGTTGTGGATGGCTTTGTAGGTTAGTATTAGTAATTTGAACTGGATACGCTGAGGGAATGGGAGCCAGTGAAGAGATTTGGAGAGGGGAGAAGCGGTGGAGTAGGTAGGAGAGAGATGGAATAGTCGGGCAGCAGAGTTAAGGATGGACTGGAGAGGTGCAAGGGTGTTAGCAGGGAGGCCGCAGAAAAGGATGTTGCAGTAGTCAAGGCGGAAGATGATGAGGGCATGCACAAGCATTTTAGTAGATTGAAGGTTGAGGAAAGAATGGATTCTGGAGATATTTTTGAGCTGGAGGCGACAGGAGGTGGAAAGAGCTTGGATGTGCGGTTTGAAGGACAGGGCAGAGTCAAAGGTTACTCTGACAGTGGACTTTCGGTACTGGGGAAAGTGTGATGTCATTAATGGTGATAGATAGATCAGGTAAGGAAGATCTATGAGATGGAGGAAAGATGATGAGTTCAGATTTGTCCATATTGAGTTTGAGGAAGCGAGAGAAGAAGAAGGAGGATATGGCTGATAGACAATCCGGGATTTTGGGCAGCAGACAGGTGATGTCTAGGCCAGAGAGGTATATCTGAGTGTCATCAGCATACAGGTGGTACTGGATTCCATGGGACTTTATGAGTTGTCCCAGGCCAAGTGTATAGATTAAGAAGAGTAAGGGTCCTCGAACAGAACCTTGGAGGACTCCTACAGAGAGAGGGTGGGATGAGGAGGTAGTGTGGGAGTGGGAGACGCTAAATGTGTGGTTGGAAAGGTATGAGGAGATCCAGGATAGGGCAAGGTGTGACGTCTAAGGAGGGATGTGCTACGAGAGTGGAACCTCTGGGTTGCGGCACTAAAGCTCCCACGAGCAAGCGGACCTGGGAGAGCCGACCTATATACAGGGATCGTTAGGGGCAGACCCAAGGGAGTCAAGTACCGCGACAGCTGGCACCAAGAGGGGTGGCTCAAGAGAAGACAGGAGGACCGCAGACCGGACCAAGGAGAGAAAGTAAACTGGACTGGACCGGAGCTAGGGAGACGTAACCACCAAGACGGAATACTCAGACGGAAGTACAGGCTAGGTAACAGGGTGAAACAGAGGAGTAGGACGGAACAGGTAGTCAGGAGGGGGCAGGTAGTCAGGAGCGGACAGGTTGTCAGGACCGGACAGGTAGTCAGGAAAAGGGCCAAAAAAGCATACAGTAAGCACACGGTAATCAGGCGCCTACAATATGGAGGAGCCGCCTGATTTACCCTGTGCTGACACCTGATAGGAGCGCTAACGCCTCTGGGAAGGTGCAGAGAGGGTTAAGAGGACAGAGGAGAGCGCGCCCGCGACCTAAGGCACATGCAAAGCTGACACAGACCGGCAGGAGGAAGGAGTGAGAACACCAGGTCTGAAGGAGGAGTATAGAATATTGTTAGCTTTGGCTGTAAGTAGGTCATTAGCAGTTTTGGTCAGGGCAGTCTCAGTGGAATGATGGGGACGGAAACCAGATTGTAGATTGTCAAAGAGCAAGTTAGATGAGAGGTGGTAGGAAAATTCAGCATGGACGTGCTGCTCCAGGAGTTTGGAAGCGAAAGGGAGCAGCGATATTGGTTTCTGCCCCCATCACTCCACTGAGACAGCCCTGACCAAAATTACTAATGACCTACTTACAGCCAAAGCTAAAAGACAATACTCTATAGTCCTCCTCCTAGACCTGTCCTCTGCTTTCGACACAGTTTACCACTGCCTCCTGCTACAGATCCTCTCCTCCTTTGGCATCAAAGACCTCGCCCTATCCTGGATCGCCTCGTACCTTTCCAACCACACATTCAGCATCTCCCACTCCCACACTACCTCCTCATCCCACCCTCTCTCTGTTGGAGTCCCCAAAGGCTCTGTTCTAGGACCCCTACACTTCTCAATCTATACACTTGGCCTGGGACAACTCATAAAGTCCCATGGATTCCAATACCACCTTTATACTGACGACACTCAGATCTACCTCTCTGGCCCAGACATCACCGCTCTGCTGTCCAGAATCCCAGACTGTCTATCAGCCATATCCTCCTTCTCCTCTCGCTTCCTCAAACTCAATGTGGACAAATCTGAACTCATCATCTTTCCTCCATCTCACAGATCTTCCTTACCTGACCTATCTATCACAATCAATTACATCATGCTTTCCCCCGTACCGGAAGTCTGCTGCCTCGGAGTAACCCCTGACTCTGCCCTGTGTTGTGAATTCAGCTTTTGGGCTCCCTCCGGTGGTTGTAGAGGGTAATGCAGTTGTGCCTGGACTGCAGGAGTGGACAGGTGTATCTACTAATTGCAAAACTGACTGGGGTATATAGCTTTGCAGGATCCTTTAGTCAGTTCCAGTTGTCCATTGTTCTGGAAGGATTCACTTCCCTGCTGGTCTCTCCAGTTTGCTGTGCTTTTCTACAAAGATAAGTCCAGGCTTTGTTTTTGCTGTCCACCTGCAGTGGACCTTATAGTTCTGTGCTTTTTCATGTTTTTGTCTTGTCCAGCTTAGTCTGTGAAGGATTTTTTGCAGCCTAGCTATTTCTCTGGAGATGCAGATATACCCCCCATGTCTTTAGTCAGATGTGGTGATCCGTATTTTCTGCGGTGGATATTTTCTAGTGTTTTTATACTGACCGCATAGTACTCTGTTCTTTTCTTTCTTTTTAGCTAGTATGGCCTCCTATGCTAAAATCTGATTTCATATCTGCATATGTTATTTCCCTCTCCTCTCACAGTCAATATTTGTGGGGGCTATCTATCCTTTGGGGATTTTCTCTGAGGCAAGATAGGTTTCCTGTTTCTGTCTTTAGGGGTAGTTAGTTCTTAGGCTGTGCCGAGGGGTCTAGGGACTGTTAGGTACCCCCACGGCTACTTCTAGCTGCGCTGCTAGGTTCAGGGTTTGCGGTCAGTACAGGGACCACCTTCTCCAGAGTCCGTCTCATGCTGCTCCTAGGCCACCAGATCATAACAGTACAACTGGCCAACAATTAGTTAATTGCATCTCAGAAGAAGGGCGGGAAGCTTTTAAGCCATTTTTTTTCCTTAGCCTGTTTGGTATTTTCCTCCCTCTTTACCTCTGGGTGGCTACGGAGTCTAGTATTAACATGAATGTTCAGGAGTTAGTTTCTCGGGTGGATCAGCTTGCTGCTAGGGTACAGGGTATTTCAGATTTCATTGTTCAGACTCCTGCCTTAGAACCTAAGATTCCCACTCCTGAATAAATCAGGAGTTTTATTCTTTGGTGACAGATCCAAATTTTTGAGTTTCAAAAATAACTGAAAACTGTTTTTTTGCATTAAGACCCCGATCTTCTGGTGATCCTATTCAGCAGGTTAAAATCATCATATCTCTGCTGCGTGGTGACCCACAGGATTGGGCATTTTCCCTGGAATCTGGCAATCCTGCTTTGCTTAATGTTGATTCGTTCTTTCAGGCATTGGGGTTGTTGAATGATGAGCCTAATTCTGTGGATCAGGCTGAGAAAATCTTGTTACCCTGTGTCAAGGTCAAGAAGTGGCAGAATTGTATTGCCAGAAATTTAGAAAATGGTCTGTACTGACTAAATGGAATGAGGATGCCTTGGCGGCAATTTTCAGAAAGGGTCTTTCTGAATCCGTTAAAGATGTTAAGGTGGGGTTCACTACGCCTGCTGGTCTGAGTGATTCTATGTCTCTGGCCATTCAGATTGATCGGCGCTTGCGTGAGCGCAGAGTTGTGCACACTGTGGCGTTGCCCTCTGAGCGGAGCCCTGAGCCTATGCAGAGTGATAGGATTTTGTCTAGAGCTGAACGTCAAACATTCAGGCGTCAGAATAGGTTGTGTTTTTACTGCGGCGATTCTGCTCATGTTATTTCTGATTGCCCTAAGCGTACTAAGGGAATCGCTAGTTCTGTTGCCATCAGTACTATACAACCTAAATTTCTGTTATCCGTGACCTTGATCTGCTCATTATCATCATTTTCTGTCATGGCATTTGTGGATTCAGGCGCCGCTCTGAACTTAATGGACTTAGAATTTGCCAAACGTTGTGGTTTTCCCTTGCAGCCTTTGCAGAACCCTATTCCTTTGAGGGGCATTGATGCTACACCGTTGGCTAAAAATAAGCCTCTGTTTTGGACACAGCTGGCCATGCGCATGGCGCCAGCCCATCAGGAAGATTGTCGTTTTCTGGTGTTGCATAATTTGCATGATGATATTGTGCTGGGTTTTCCATGGTTGCAGCTACATAATCCGGTGTTAGATTGGAAATCCATGTCTGTGACTAGTTGGGGTTGTCAGGGGGTTCATGATCAGGTTCCTTTGATGTCAATTTCCTCTTCCCCCTCTTCTGAAGATCCTGAGTTTTTGTCTGACTTCCAGGATGTATTCGATGAGCCCAAATCCAGTCCCCTTCCACCGCATAGGGACTGTGATTGTGCTATTAACTTGATTCCAGGTTGTAAGTTCCCTAAGGGCCGACTTTTTAACCTGTCTGTGCCTGAACATACCGCCATGCGGAGCTATATTAAGGAGTCTTTGGAGAAAGGGCATATTCGGCCATCTTCTTCACCGTTGGGAGCGGGGTTCTTTTTTGTTGCCAAGAAGAATGACTACTTGAGACCCTGTATTGATTATCGCCTCTTGAATAAAATCACGGTTAAATTTCAATACCCCTTGCCTTTGCTTACTGATTTGTTTGCTAGGATTAAGGGGTCTAGCTGGTTTACTAAGATTGACCTTCGAGGGGCATATAATCTTATTCGTATCAAGCAGGGTGACGAATGGAAAACTGCATTTAATACGCCCGAAGGCCATTTTGAATACCTTGTGATGCCATTCGGACTCTCTAATGCCCCATCTGTGTTCCAATCCTTCATGCATGATATCTTTCGGAGTTATCTTGTATAAATTAATGGTTGTATATTTGGATGATATTTTGATTTTTTCCAATAATTGGGAGTCTCATGTGAAACAGGTCAGGATGGTATTTCAGATCCTCCGTAATAATGCTTAATTTGTGAAGTGGTCAAAGTGCCTCTTTGGAGTGCAGAAGGTTTCTTTTTTGGGTTTCATTTTTTCTCCCTCATCTATAGAAATGGATCCGGTTAAGGTTCAGGCCATTCATGATTGGATTCAGCCCACATCTGTGAAGAGCCTTCAGAAATTCTTGGGCTTTGCTAATTTTTATCGTCGTTTCATTGCCAACTTCTCCAGTGTGGTTAAACCTCTAACCGATTTGACCAAGAAAGGCGCTGATGTGACGAATTGGTTCTCGGCGGCTGTTTCTGCCTTTCAGGAGCTTAAACGCCGATTTACTTCTGCCCCTGTGTTGCGTCAGCCAGATGTTTCTCTTCCATTTCAGGTTGAGGTTGACGCGTCTGAGATTGGGGCAGGGGCCGTTTTGTCTCAGAGGAATTCTGATGGTTCCGTGATGAAACCGTGTGCCTTCTTTTCTCGGAAGTTCTCGCCTGCGGAACGCAATTATGATGTCGGCAATCGGGAGTTGTTGGCTATGAAGTGGGCATTTGAGGAGTGGCGACATTGGCTTGAGGGGGCCAAGCACTGTATTGTGGTCCTGACCGATCATAAGAATCTGATTTACCTCGAGTCTGCCAAACGGCTGAATCCTAGACAGGCTCGATGGTCCCTGTTTTTCTCCCGTTTTGATTTTGTGGTCTCGTACATTCCTGGTACTAAGAATGTTAAGGCGGATGCCCTCTCTAGGAGTCTTTTTCCTGATTCCCCTGGGGTTCTTGAGCCGGTCGGCATTTTGAAGGAAGGGGTGATTCTTTCTGCCATCTCCCCTGATTTGCGACGGGTTCTTCAGGAATTTCAGGCTGATAAGCCTGATCGCTGTCCTGTGGGGAAACTGTTTGTTCCTGATAGATGGACTAGTAAAGTGATTTCTGAGGTTCATTGTTCTGTGTTGGCTGGCCATCCTGGGATTTTTGGTACCAGAGATTTTGTTAGTAGGTCCTTTTGGTGGCCTTCTTTGTCACGGGATGTGCGTTCTTTTGTGCAGTCCTGTGGGATTTGTGCACGGGCTAAGCCTTGCTGTTCCCCCGCTATTGGGTTGCTTTTGCCATTGCTGGTCCCTGAGAGACCTTGGACGCATATTTCTATGGATTTTATTTCCGATCTTCCTGTTTCCCAAAGAATGTCGGTTATCTGGGTTGTCTGTGACCGATTTTCTAAGATGGTTCATTTGGTGCCTTTGCCTAAATTGCCTTCTTCTTCTGATTTGGTTCCATTGTTTTTTCAGCATGTGGTCCGTTTGCATGTTATTCCGGAGAATATTGTGTCCGACAGAGGTTCCCAATTTGTTTCCAGGTTTTGGCGGGCCTTTTGTGCCAAGCTGGGCATTGATTTGTCTTTTTCCTCTGCATTTCATCCTAAGACAAATGGCCAGACGAAGCGAACCAATCAGACCTTGGCGACCTATTTGAGATGCTTTGTGACTGCTGAACAGGATGATTGGGTGGCTTTTTTGCCATTGGCCGAGTTTGCCCTTAATAATCGGGCTAGTTCGGCTACTTTGGTTTCGCCTTTTTTTTGTAATTTTGGTTTTCATGCTCGTTTTTCTTCTGGGCAGGTTGAGCCTTCTGACCTTCCTGGTGTGGATTCTGTGGTCGACAGGTTGCAGCAGATTTGGGCTTATGTGGTGGACAATTTGGTGCTGTCTCAGGAGGAGGCTCAGCGTTTTGCTAACTGTCGTCGGTATGTTGGTTCCCGGCTTCGGGTTGGTGATCTGGTTTGGTTATCTTCCCGTCATGTTCCTATGAAGGTTTCTTCCCCTAAGTTTAAGCCTCGATTTATTGGTCCTTCTAGGATTTCTGAGATTATTAATCCGGTGTCCTTTCGCCTGGCGCTTCCGGCCTCTTTTGCTATTCATAATGTCTTCCATAGATCTTTGTTGCGGAAATATGTGGAGCCCGTTGTTCCCTCTGTTGATCCTCCGGCCCCTGTATTGGTTGATGGGGAGTTGGAATATGTTGTTGAGAAGATTTTGGATTCCCGTTTTTCAAGGCGGAAGCTTCAGTACCTTGTCAAGTGGAAGGGTTATGGCCAGGAGGATAATTCTTAGGTTTCTGCCTCTGATGACCATGCCGTTGATTTGGTTCGTGCCTTTCATCGGGCTCATCCTGATCGGCCTGGGGGCTCTGGTGAGGGTTCGGTGACCCCTCCTCAAGGGGGGGTACTGTTGTGAATTCAGCTTTTGGGCTCCCTCCGGTGGTTGTAGAGGGTAATGCAGTTGTGCCTGGACTGCAGGAATGGACAGGTGTATCTACTAATTGCAAAACTGACTGGGGTATATAGCTTTGCAGGATCCTTTAGTCAGTGCCAGTTGTCCATTGTTCTGGAAGGATTCACTTCCCTGCTGGTCTCTCCAGTTTGCTGTGCTTTTCTACAAAGATAAGTCCAGGCTTTGTTTTTGCTGTCCACCTGCAGTGGACCTTATAGTTCTGTGCTTTTTCATGTTTTTGTCTTGTCCAGCTTAGTCTGTGAAGGATTTTTTGCAGCCTAGCTATTTCTCTGGAGATGCAGATATACCCCCCATGTCTTTAGTCAGATATGGTGATCCGTATTTTCTGCGGTGGATATTTTCTAGTGTTTTTATACTGACCGCATAGTACTCTGTTCTTTTCTTTCTTTTTAGCTAGTATGGCCTCCTATGCTAAAATCTGATTTCATATCTGCGTATGTTATTTCCCTCTCTTCTCACAGTCAATATTTGTGGGGGGCTACCTATCCTTTGGGGATTTTCTCTGAGGCAAGATAGGTTTCCTGTTTCTGTCTTTAGGGGTAGTTAGATCTTAGGCTGTGCCGAGGGGTCTAGGGAGTGTTAGGTACCCCCCACGGCTACTTCTAGTTGCGCTGCTAGGTTCAGGGTTTGCGGTCAGTACAGGGACCACCTTCTCCAGAGTCCATCTCATGCTGCTCCTAGGCCACCAGATCATAACAGCCCTGTCCTTCAAACCACACATCCAAGCTCTTTCCACCTCCTGTCGCCTCCAGCTCAAAAATATCTCCAGAATCTGTCCTTTCCTCAACCCTCAATCTATTAAAATGTTTGTGCCCTCATCATCTCCCACCTCGACTACTGCAACATTCTTTTCCGTGGCCTAACCTGTTAACACCCTTGCACCTCTCCAGTCCATCCGTAACTCTGCTGCCCGACTAATTCATCTCTCTCCTCGCTACTCCCCTGCTTCTCCCCTCCGCAAATCTCTTCATTGGCTCCCATTCTCTCAGTGTATCCAGTTCAAATTAGTAATACTGACCTAAAAACCCAACCATAACCTGTCTCCTCCATATATCTCCGAACTAATCTCCCGATATCTTCCCTCACGTAATCTCTGGTCCTCCCAAGACCTCCTTCTCTCCTCCCCACTTATTCGCTCCTCACTTTGCTGCCTCCAAGACTTCTCCCGAATATCCCATTCTCTGGAATTCTTTGTCCCAACATGTTAGACTATCAACCATATTCGGATCCTTCAGACAGAACCTGAAAACCCACCTTTTCAGAAAAGCTTACAGCCTGCACTGACCCCACTGCCTCCTCACCACTATACCGCCTCAACAACACCGGAGCTGCTGCAAACCCCAAACCTGCTGTCTCCTTCCCCAACATCCTGTAGAATGGAGTCCTCACCCCTCTGTATCAGTCTGTCATTGTTAGTTTGTTTACTGTAAGTGATATCTGTAATTTCTATGTAACCCCTTCTCATGTACAGCACCATGGAATCAATGGTGCTATATAAATAAATAATAATAATAATAATAATAATATTGGACGATAGCTGAACATAGCGGTTGGGTCTAGGGTTAGCTTTACAGCTAAAATATGCCAGAAATTATCCAGTAGGTGCTATTAACCACTGTTTATTAAATGAACTTTGCTTTTCTATTTCCCCCACACTTACTCTTTCCCCATGCTTACCTATGCCATTACAATTTTTGCTCCACTAGTCTTCACGCTCATTTGCTATCCCCAAACCTCAGCACCCTCTAACCAAATAATTATCTCTCCTTCCCTCTTACCTCCCAACTTTACCGCAACTGCAGACCTGCTCCTCAACTTCAGATCTCTCCTACTAAAACATTATACAGGCAGCCATTGTCATTCTTCCACCTGCTTTTCCTCTCTCTGCTTCCCCTCATGCCGGCGACATATCTCCCAATCCTGGCCCCCCACAGCTGATTCTTCCAAATAATTCCCCCTCTTATAGCTCCCAACCTAATATCAACCACCGTTATCTCTCCTATGTAAAACCCGTGCCCCTCACATCCAACGCCTTACACCTCTCGCTGGAGCACTCTGGATCGCCCGCTCAGTCTGTAATAAGCTCCATGTGATTCATGACATTTTTATATCTCGCAAGTTTTACTTCCTGGGCCTCACCGAAACATGGCTGACATCCTCTGACACTGCCTCCCTTTCTGTACTATGTTAGGATGGACTTCACTTTACCCACTCCTCACCCTGGCAACAGACATGGTGGGGGAATGGGTCTTCTATATACCATTTGCACCTTTAACCCTCTCCCACCTCTACCATCCCTTATCTTCCCTTCTTTTGAAGTCCACTCTGTCCTCTCACTCTCCCTCCAACCTCCAAGTGGCCATCATATACCAACCTAAAGGCCTGGTCACTGCCTTCATTGACCAATTCTCAACCTGGCTTAACTTTTTCTCTGCTGACCTTCCCATCATCATCATGGGTGACTTCAACATTCCCACTGACACCAGCCAGACAGCAGCCTCCAAACTCCTGCGCTAACTTTGTGTTTTGGACTTACTCAGTGGTACTCCTCAGCCACCCACACACATTAGACATTATCATTACCCAACTCTGCTACTTATCTAATCTCATAACCTCACCTTTCCCTCTATCTGACCACCATCCACTCACGTTCTCATCCCTGTCTTCCTCAACTGTCACCCATGTCCTGCTACTAGCACATCCCCGCAGAAACCTCACACACCTAGACACTCAGACACTCTCTGACTCTATTCTACCACTGGCATCCATATCTTCATTCCACGACAGACAGTGCTACTGCTTTCTACAATGCCACTCTCGCATCAGCTATTCATGCGGTCGCACCTCTCTTGCAAGGCAGAGTGCGACGAATCAATAGACAACCCTGGCACAATAACCTCACTAAAGAGGTTTGGCAAGTGTCGAGGGTTGCGGAGCAGCATTGGAAAAAAACATGTTTGCAAGACGAGTACACCGCATTCAGACAAGCAACACTCGCATTCAAATCAGCCCTCACCTCTGCTAAGCAGGCCCACTTCGCAACCCTCGCATCTTCCTTATCTTTTAACCCCGAACAACAGTTATTCAAAACTTTTAACTCCCTCCGCCCTCCACTTCCCCCTCCGACTCCCTTATCTCTGCTGAGGACTTTGCCACATACTTCAAAAATAAAATGGAGCAAACAAGGCAAGTCTTTATTGTTCAACCATCACAAACCCTTTGTATACCAGACCAATGCCCTAACCTCATAACCTTCCTCTCCAACATCACTGGAGGAAAGCTTATGCAGCACCCCAGGTAACCGGTTGCTGCAGTGATGTTGCCTTCCTTTTGGGAGGGTAATATCACGTTTGGAGGCAAAGGAGATTCTTTCTATCAGGTAAGGCACTCACATTCAACACATCTGAATCTAGGCCAGGAGGGGGAGCTCAGGACCCGGTTTCAGGGGAGCTTCCTTAGACTTTATGTGTCCTGGTCTAGAGGAGGAGTGTTATGAAAGGTAATTCAGTACCACAATGGACATAGAGGTCAGCGCACATACAGTGACCTGGCAATAACCTAAAAAACAAGAACGAGCTCTGAGACGTGGGAACTCTGTTGACCGCAATCCCTAATCCTCTCCAACCACACTAAAGGCAGCCGTGGATTGCGCCTAATGCTGCCTATGCAACTCGGCACGGCCTGAGAAACTAGCTAGCCTGAAGATAGAAAATAAGCCTACCTTGCCTCAGAGAAATACCCCAAAGGAAAAGGCAGCCCCCACATATAATGACTGTGAGTTAAGATGAAAAGACAAACGTAGAGATGAAATCGATTTAGCAAAATGAGGCCCAACTTTCTGAACAGAGCGAGGATAGGAAAGGTAACTTTGCGGTCAACACAAAACCCTACAAAAACCACGCAAAGGGGGCAAAAAGACCCTCCGTACCGAACTAACGGCACGGAGGTACACCCTCTGCGTCCCAGAGCTTCCAGCAAGCAGAAAAAAACAAATTGACAAGCTGGACAGAAAAAAACAGCAAACAAATAGCAAAGAGGAACTTAGCTATGCAGAGCAGCAGGCCACAGGAACGATCCAGGAGGAAACAGGTCCAATACTAGAACATTGACTGGAAGCCAGGATCAAAGCACTAGGTGGAGTTAAATAGAGAAGCACCTAACGACTTCACCACATCACCTGAGGAAGGAAACTCAGAAGCCGCAGTACCACTTTCCTCCACCAACGGAAGCTCACAGAGAGAACCAGCCGAAGTACCACTTGTGACCACAGGAGGGAGTTCTGCCACAGAATTCACAACAGTACCCCCCCCCTTGAGGAGGGGTCACCGAACCCTCACCAGAGCTCCCAGGACGACCAGGATGAGCCATATGAAAGGCACGAACAAGATCGGGAGCATGGACATCAGAGGCAAAGACCCAGGAATTATCTTCCTGAGCATAACCCTTCCACTTAACCAGATACTGGAGTTTCCGCCTTGAAACACGAGAATCCAAAATCTTCTCCACAATATACTCCAACTCCCCCTCCACCAAAACCGGGGCAGGAGGATCAACAGATGGAACCATAGGTGCCACGTATCTCCGCAACAATGACCTATGGAATACGTTATGTATGGAAAATGAATCTGGAAGGGTCAAACGAAAAGACACAGGATTAAGAACCTCAGAAATCCTATACGGACCAATAAAACGAGGTTTAAACTTAGAAGAGGATACCTTCATAGGAATATGACGAGAAGATAACCAAACCAAGTCCCCAACCCGAAGTCGGGGACCCACACAGCGTCTGCGATTAGCGAAACGTTGAGCCTTCTCCTGGGACAAAGTCAAATTGTCCACCACATGAGTCCAAATCTGCTGCAACCTGTCCACCACAGTATCCACACCAGGACAGTCCGAAGACTCAACCTGCCCTGAAGAGAAACGAGGATGGAACCCAGAGTTGCAGAAAAACGGTGAAACCAGGGTAGCCGAGCTGGCCCGATTATTAAGGGCGAACTCAGCCAAAGGCAAAAAGGACACCCAGTCATCCTGATCAGCAGAAACAAAGCATCTCAGATATGTTTCCAAGGTCTGATTGGTTCGTTCGGTCTGGCCATTAGTCTGAGGATGAAAAGCCGAGGAAAAAGACAAGTCAATGCCCATCCTACCACAAAAGGCTCGCCAAAACCTCGAAACAAACTGGGAACCTCTGTCAGAAACGATATTCTCCGGAATGCCATGCAAACGAACCACATGCTGGAAAAACAATGGCACCAAATCAGAGGAGGAAGGCAATTTAGACAAGGGTACCAAATGGACCATCTTAGAGAAGCGATCACAGACCACCCAAATGACTGACATCTTTTGAGAGACGGGAAGATCTGAAATAAAATCCATAGAGATATGTGTCCAAGGCCTCTTCGGGACCGGCAAGGGCAAAAGAAACCCACTGGCACGAGAACAGCAGGGCTTAGCCCGAGCACAAATCCCACAGGACTGCACAAAAGTATGCACATCCCGCGACAGAGATGGCTACCAAAAGGATCTAGCCACCAACTCTCTGGTACCAAAGATTCCAGGATGACCAGCCAACACCGAACAATGAACCTCAGAGATAACTTTATTCGTCCACCTATCAGGGACAAACAGTTTCTCCGCTGGGCAACAATCAGGTTTATTAGCCTGAAATTTTTGCAGCACCCGCCGCAAATCAGGAGAGATGGCAGACACAATTACTCCCTCTTTGAGGATACCCGCCGGCTCAGATACACCCGGAGAGTCGGGCACAAAACTCCTAGACAGAGCATCCGCCTTCACATTTTTAGAGCCCGGAAGGTATGAAATCACAAAGTCAAAACGGGCAAAAAACAACGACCAACGAGCTTGTCTAGGATTCAACCGCTTGGCGGACTCGAGATAAGTCAAGTTCTTATGATCAGTCAAGACCACCACGCGATGCTTAGCTCCTTCAAGCCAATGACGCCACTCCTCGAATGCCCACTTCATGACCAGCAACTCTCGATTGCCAACATCATAATTTCGCTCAGCAGGCGAAAACTTCCTGGAAAAGAAGGCGCATGGTTTCATCACCGAGCAATCAGAACTTCTCTGCGACAAAACAGCCCCTGCTCCAATCTCAGAAGCATCAACTTCGACCTGGAACAGAAGCGAAACATCTGGTTGACACAACACAGGGGCAGAAGAAAAACGACGCTTCAACTCTTGAAAAGCTTCCACCGCAGCAGAAGACCAATTGACCACATCAGCACCCTTCTTGGTCAAATCGGTCAATGGTTTAGCAATACTAGAAAAATTGCAGATGAAGCGACGATAAAAATTAGCAAAGCCCAGGAACTTTTGCAGACTCTTCAGAGATGTCGGCTGAGTCCAATTATGGATGGCTTGGACCTTAACAGGATCTATCTCGATATTAGAAGGGGAAAAGATGAACCCCAAAAATGAAACCTTCTGAACACCAAAGAGACACTTTGATCCCTTCACAAACAAAGAATTAGCACGCAGGACCTGAAATACCGTTCTGACCTGCTTCACATGAGACTCCCAATCATCCGAGAAGATCAAAATGTCATCTAAGTACACAATCAGGAATTTATCCAGGTACTCTCGGAAGATGTCATGCATAAAGGACTGAAACACTGATGGAGCATTGGCAAGTCCGAATGGCATTACTAGATACTCAAAATGGCCCTCGGGCGTATTAAATGCAGTTTTCCACTCATCGCCTCGCTTAATACGCACAAGATTATACGCACCACGAAGATCTATCTTGGTGAACCAACTAGCCCCCTTAATCCGAGCAAACAAATCAGATAACAATGGCAAGGGGTACTGAAATTTAACCGTGATCTTATTTAGAAGGCGGTAATCTATACAAGGTCTCAGTGAACCATCCTTCTTGGCTACAAAAAAGAACCCTGCTCCCAATGGCGACGATGACGGGCGAATATGCCCCTTCTCCAAAGACTCCTTCACATAACTCCGCATAGCGGCGTGCTCAGGCACAGATAAATTAAACAGTCGACCTTTTGGGAATTTACTACCAGGAATCAAATCGATAGCACAATCACAATCCCTATGCGGAGGTAGGGTATCGGACTTGGGCTCATCAAATAAATCCCGGTAATCAGACAAGAACTCAGGAACCTCAGAAGGGGTGGATGACGAAATAGACAGAAATGGGACATCACCATGTACCCCCTGACAACCCCAGCTGGACACAGACATGGATTTCCAATCTAAAACTGGATTATGGACTTGTAGCCATGGCAACCCCAACACGACCACATCATGCAGATTATGCAACACCAGAAAGCGAATAACCTCCTGATGTGCAGGAGCCATGCACATGGTCAGCTGGATCCAGTACTGAGGCTTATTCTTGGCCAAAGGCGTAGCATCAATTCCTCTCAATGGAATAGGACACTGCAAGGACTCCAAGAAAAACCCACAATGCTTAGCATACTCCAAGTCCATCAAATTCAGGGCAGCGCCTGAATCCACAAATGCCATGACAGAATACGATGACAAAGAGCAGATCAAGGTAACGGACAGAAGAAATTTTGACTGTACCGTACCAATGGTGGCAGACCTAGCGAACCGCTTAGTGCGCTTAGGACAATCAGAGATAGCATGAGTGGAATCACCACAGTAGAAACACAGCCCATTCAGACGTCTGTGTTCTTGCCGTTCAACTCTGGTCAAAGTCCTATCGCACTGCATAGGCTCAGGTTTAAGCTCAGGTAATACCGCCAAATGGTGCACAGATTTACGCTCGCGCAAGCGTCGACCGATCTGAATGGCCAAAGACATAGACTCATTCAGACCAGCAGGCATAGGAAATCCCACCATGACATCTTTAAGGGCTTCAGAGAGACCTTTTCTGAAAACAGCCGCGAGCGCACCTTCATTCCATTGAGTGAGCACGGACCACTTTCTAAATTTCTGACAATATACCTCTATTTCATCCTGACCCTGACACAGAGCCACACAGAATTAGGCTCATCGTACAGCAATCCGAGCGCCAGGAAAAATGCATCGATATTACTTAATGCAGGATCCCCTGGCGCAAGGGAAAATGCCCAGTCCTGAGGATCGCCACGCAAAAAATAAATAACGATCCTAACTTGTTGAACTGGGTCACCAGAGGAGCGAGGTTTCAAAGCCAGAAATAGCTTACAATTATTTTTGAAACTCAGAAATTTAGTTCTATCTCCAAAAAAACAAATCAGGAATAGGGATTCTCGGTTCTAACATAGAATTCTGAACCACAAAGTCTTGAATACTTTGCACTCTTGCCGTGAGCTGATCCACACATGAAGACAGACCTTTAATGTCCATTGCTACACCTGTGTCCTGAACCACCCAAATGTCTAGGGGAAAAAAAAGGCAAAACACAGTGCAAAGAAAAAAAATGGTCTCAGAACTTCTTTTTTCCCTCTATTGAGAATCATTAGTACTTGGGGCCTCCAGTACTGTTATGAAAGGTAATTCAGTACCACAATGGACATAGAGGTCAGCGCACATACAGTGACCTGGCAATAACCCAAAAAACAAGAACGAGCTCTGAGATGTGGGAACTCTGTTGACCGCAATCCCTAATCCTCTCCAACCACACTAAAGGCAGCCGTGGATTGCACCTAACGCTGCCTATGCAACTCGGCACGGCCTGAGAAACTAGCTAGCCTGAAGATAGAAAATAAGCCTACCTTGCCTCAGAGAAATACCCCAAAGGAAAAGGCAGCCCCCACATATAATGACTGTGAGTTAAGATGAAAAGACAAACATAGAGATGAAATAGATTTAGCAAAGTGAGGCCCAACTTTCTGAACAGAGCGAGGATAGGAAAGGTAACTTTGCGGTCAACACAAAACCCTACAAAAACCACGCAAAGGGGGCAAAAAGACCCTCCGTACCGAACTAACGGCACGGAGGTACACCCTCTGCGTCCCAGAGCTTCCAGCAAGCAGAAAAAAACAAATTGACAAGCTGGACAGAAAAAAACAGCAAACAAATAGCAAAGAGGAACTTAGCTATGCAGAGCAGCAGGCCACAGGAACGATCCAGGAGGAAACAGGTCCAATACTAGAACATTGACTGGAAGCCAGGATCAAAGCACTAGGTGGAGTTAAATAGAGAAGCACCTAACGACTTCACCACATCACCTGAGGAAGGAAACTCAGAAGCCGCAGTACCACTTTCCTCCACCAACGGAAGCTCACAGAGAGAACCAGCCGAAGTACCACTTGTGACCACAGGAGGGAGCTCTGCCACAGAATTCAAAACAGAGGAGTCAGCCAGCTGTAGAGGAGTGAGGAGAGGCGAAGGAAGTCTGGAACTGAGAGCAGACAGAGGCCAGCAGCCACGAGGGAGCTGCCGCCTCTGGAAAGAGGTAGAACTTGAAGTAGGTGAATAGTGGAGGTGGATCGCCCCCAGACGCAGGGCCGCGGGTTACTCGGTACCGGTCCTCTGCTGGCTCAGTTCTGGGGATGTCACGGTGGCTGGACCCGGTCCGTGACCCAGCTAAGGGGCGCCCAATGAAAGGTGATAGGAGTCTGTCAAGGTTTCGTGACGCCACCTGTGGTGTTCGGTCAGAGTGACCAACGCTGCTTGGGGTCCACTGGAGTGATGTGATGGCAGCTAGATGGTAAACCTTCCCACAAGTGAAGTATGTCCCCAGGGCTTCCCAGTAAGGTAGATGGTGATGGTGTAAGGTGCAGGCAATAACGAGGACACAGGGTTGCAGTCTCTTTACCTCTTTACCTCTTTACTGAAGACTTCAGGATCCTCAATCCAGAGCACGATTAACAGGGCTGTCGGAGAACGGCCGGTCCGATGGCACATCCAGAGTTCCCTTTACAGGTGGAAATCGTTGCCTACCAATAGCGCCTGTGTGTTGTAGTGCTACCCTGCTGAGCATTCGGTATAGTCCTCACAACTTCTGTTCTGGTTCGTTCGTTCTTTCTAGTTCTTTCTCTTTCTTTCTATTTCGTTCCAGATGTTACTAGTTTCTCGTCCCCCAGGTATGTTATGGCTAGGACGCACCCGTATGACGGGAAGGCTCGGAGCTCTTCCAGGACCCTAGAGACGCCCCTCTCCACGCGTTGCCCCCTATGTCTTCGTAGGAAATTTAAGGTAGACAGCCAACCTATAATTAACTGTCCTGCGGAGTTTGAAGTAAGGCATAGAGTCAGTTACTTCCTCTGTGTTCCGGCCACCGGCTACGCGCCTCAGTAGGATGTTGCCGTTCTCGGGGCACGACTCCTACTGGATCTCCTTTGTGCTTATCTCCTTTCTCACTGTTCCACAATATCCTTCGCTTTGTGTCTCTTTCTTAGGATACCGCCGCAAGGTAGTGCAGGCGCGGTTCCGTAACGTTCTGTTCTGTTCGCTAGGTACCTGCCAGGTTCCCACACCTGACAGGGACCCCCCTGAATCTTCTTCCTGCATCACCCCCTGCCGCGGGATGCTGCCTGAATCCAACCCAGTCAGCTTCTGACTAACTTCCTATCCAACCCCTAGTTTTACCAGTGTGAGGAGTGGCCCAATAAATAAAGCCTTTTTCTCCCCCTAGTGGCCGGAGTGTGAAGTGTAATGTGTGCTGGTGATACCTGGTCAAAGAACTCCTTTAGTGCCATCAGACGTACCATCACTCCCCTTAGTGGCAGAGCGACGTAACTGCAACAACCAGATCTCTGGGGCGCTGCAGAGGAGCTTAGAGGGAAGAAGCACAGAGGAGGAAGAGGCTCAGGAGGGGAACAGTAGAAGGACACCCTAGGAGCCAGAGCGCAGAAACCGGGGACCGGGAGCCCGAGGTCGTGTTCTCCAGGATGCGTGACAGAACTGGAGGACATAGGACTACATGTCAATTGCCCGCAACTAGTCTGAAGTGAAGCAGTAAACTGAGATCTGGGTCATCTAAGAGATCCTATAAACAGACTTGCACTGCCTATCGTACAGACAACTGTCCTTGGACAGGAGAGAGGGGACTCTGCAACCAAGCTTTAAGCAGCAGGGACCTCGCCAGCTAAAGTAGCGCAAGTATTTAAGGCTTACGGACCTCACCTGGAAGTGGGATCCCTTACTGCCTCCAAGCCGACCAGACCACAGCTACCTTGCACTTGGTACCCTGGACAGAGGCTGACTGCTACCATCAGTAAACCAGGTAAAAGACTGCAAACTCTGTGTCCTCCACTTATTCGTCGGCATACACCATCCTTGCCACACACCTTGGGAGCCCTGGGGACCCCGCTTCACCTGTGGGAAGCGTTACCATCCCACATCCTCCCCAACCTTACCACCACATTTATCCCATCTCGAACCCATCTCATCAACCGATCACTAACTTCTGGTACCTTCCCCTTTGCTTTCAAACATCCCACAGTCATGCCTATCCTCAAAAAGCCATCCCTCAACCCAACCGCTATGTCAAGTTATCGCCCCACATCGCTGCTCTCATTCGCTTCTAAACTCCTTGAGCAGTATGTTCACGCTGAACTATCTTCCCACCTCTCATATAACTCGCTCCAAAGAAGTTCCATGGCTTCCAGTACCATCTTAATTCTTATGACACTCAGATCTACCTCTCTGGCCCAGACGTCAATTCTCTGCTGTCCAGAATCCTGGAATGGCTATCAGCCGTCTATCAGCCGTATCCTCCTTCTACTCCTCTGGCTTCCTCAAGCTCAATGTGGACATTTCTGAACCATTATCTTTCCTCCATCTCATGTATCTTCCCTATCTGATCTACGAGGGGCGTTCATTAAAGATCTCCCCTGATCTACTTCTATTTATCACAGGACGCTGAAACTGCACGTATAATGATATGAGTCTCTATAGGTTACTTGCCAATTTGCAACTCAGAACTGATAATGGTCTTGATTTCACAGGTGCTGAAGTGGTGTGAGGTTTGATAATGGACCAAGTGGAATACAGAGCAGTCATCAAGTTCCTTTACTTGAAAGGCCGCACGCCAAAGGAGACGTTCGATGAGATGAAAGAGGTTTATGGTGATGATTCCTGTTGTGAATTCCGCTCTTGGGCTCCCTCCGGTGGTTGTAAGTGGCACTTTTGTGAGTTCTGCTCTTGGGCTCCCTCCGGTGGTTTTAAGTGGTATGGCTGCTCCTTGGATTTAGCAGTCTGCAGCTGCTTCCACTGATTGTCTTTCTGCTCGGCTATTTATGCCTGGCTCCTCCCTTCAGCCAGTGCCACTTGTCAATGGTTCCTGGTTGGATTCACATCTCTCTTGGATTTCCCTGATATCCTGACCAGTTCAGCAAAGTTAAGTCCTTGCTTTGCTCTTTTCTGTCCACATGTTGTGGACTTATTCGATCTGTGCATTCTATGTTTTGTCCAGCTTGTCAGTATGGATTAATTCAGTTAAGCTGGAAGCTCTGGGAAGCAGATTTACCCTCCACAGTCAGGTGTGGAGATTTTTGTAAACTCTGTGTGGATTTTTGTAGTTTTTAATACTAACCGCACAGTATTCTATCCTGTCCTATCTATCTAGCTAGACTGGCCTCCTGTGCTACATCCTGGTTTCATTCTGTGTATGTCTTTTCCCTCTCCACTCACAGTCATTACTTGTGGGGGGCTATCCTTTGGGGATTTTCTTTGAGGCAAGATAGTTTTCCTGTTTCTATCTTTAGGGGTAGTTAGTTCTCAGGCTGTGACGAGGTGCCTAGGGAGTGACAGGAGCATCCCACGGCTACTTCTAGTGTTGTGTTGAGCTTAGGGACTGCGGTCAGTACAGGTACCACCTCCTTCAGAGCTCGTCCCATGTTGCTCCTAAACCACCAGTTCATAACAGATTCCCCATTGTATGATGTAGTCAAGAACTGGCATAGTCAATTCAAATGTGGTCGGACTTCAGTACAAGCAGCTCCAATTCCAGGGTGACTCCACTCTGCTACTGATGAACACACCACCCAGCAAGTGGAGGTCGCCACTTTGGAAAATCACCACGTAACCATCTTCCATCTAGCCCATAGTGTAAAGATAAAATCATCCAACACCATCTTCACAAGCACAAGGTATCCGCTCACTGGATTGCCCGGCTGCTCACACCTTTCCAGAATCAGGAACGAGTCGAATGCTTTCAGGCTCTATTGACGATGTGCCACGGAAACCAGGACTTCTCCAACAGACTGATCACACAGGATGAAAGCTGGGGTCCATCACTGTGATCCTGAGACTAAAGTCCAGTCGATGCAATGGAAGCATCATGACTCACCGCCTCCAAAGAAGGCATGTGCCCAACCCACGGCAGGCAAAGTCATGCTCACAGTATTCTGGGACCAGCATGGAGTAGTATTGATGGATTTCCTAGCAAAGGGTACCATGATCGCTGGTGCATAATTTGCTTTACTGCTGCGGAAATTGCGGGAGGCCATAAAAACCAAGAGGCATGGCATGCTCTCCAAAGATGTCCGCCTTCTGCAAGACAATGCACCAGTTCACAACTCACATGTTGCCCAAACGGAAGCATGCTCCTATGGCTTTGAAATTCTACCGCAACCCCTTAATTTACCTTGCATCATCGAACTTTCACCTCTTCCCAACAATGAAGTTATTTTTGAAGGGCAAGCATTTTCCAGATGATGAGACTCTGATTTCCAACGTGGCTTTTAGAGCAACCTGTCGACTTCTACAAGCGATGTGTTTACAGTTGCTTAAAGAGATGGGAGAATCATGTGTCCCTAGGTGGTACCGATGTAGAGAAGGACTAATAACTGTGCCAAGTTTCATTGCTCTCAGTCCACAGGAAGTGGGTCAGGGGCAATCTTTAATGAACACCCCTCGTGTCTATCACAATAAATGACATTACCCTTTCCCCTGTACTGGAAATACGCTGCCTTGGAGTAACTCTTGACTCTGCCCTGTCCTTCAGACTGCACATCCATGCTCTCGCCACCTCCTCCTCAAAAATATTTCCAGAATCGGTCTTTTCCTCAACCTTCAATCTTCTAAAATGCTTGTGCATGCTCTCATCATCTCCTGCCTCAACTTCTTCCCTCTGTATCAGTCTATCACTGTCAGTTTGTTTACTGTAAGTGATATATGTAATTTGTGTGTACCCCTCGTCATGTACAGCACCATTGAATCAATGTTATATAAATATAGTAACATAGTTAGTAAGGCCGAAAAAAAGACATTTGTCCATCCAGTTCAGCCTATATTCCATCATAATAAATACCCAGATCTACGTCCTTCTACAGAACCTAATTGTATGATACAATATTGTTCTGCTCCAGGAAGACATCCAGGCCTCTCTTGAACCCCTCGACTGAGTTCGCCATCACCACCTCCTCAGGCAAGCAATTCCAGATTCTCACCGCCCTAACAGTAAAGAATCCTCTTCTATGTTGGTGGAAAAACCTTCTCTCCTCCAGACGCAAAGAATGCCCCCTTGTGCCCGTCACCTTCCTTGGTATAAACAGATCCTCAGCGAGATATTTGTATTGTCCCCTTATATACTTATACATGGTTATTAGATCGCACCTCAGTCGTCTTTTTTCTAGACTAAATAATTCTAATTTCGCTAATCTATCTGGGTATTGTAGTTCTCCCATCCCCTTTATTAATTTTGTTGCCCTCCTTTGTACTCTCTCTAGTTCCATTATATCCTTCCTGAGCACCGGTGCCCAAAACTGGACACAGTACTCCATGTGCGGTCTAACTAGGGATTTGTACAGAGGCAGTATAATGCTCTCATCATGTGTATCCAGACCTCTTTTAATGCACCCCATGATCCTGTTTGCCTTGGCAGCTGCTGCCTGGCACTGGCTGCTCCAGGTAAGTTTATCATTAACTAGGATCCCCAAGTCCTTCTCCCTGTCAGATTTACCCAGTGGTTTCCCATTCAGTGTGTAATGGTGACATTGATTCCTTCTTCCCATGTGTATAACCTTACATTTATCATTGTTAAACCTCATCTGCCACCTTTCAGCCCAAGTTTCCAACTTATCCAGATCCATCTGTAGCAGAATACTATCTTCTCTTGTATTAACTGCTTTACATAGTTTTGTATCATCTGCAAATATCGATATTTTACTGTGTAAACCTTCTACCAGATCATTAATGAATATGTTGAAGAGAACAGGTCCCAATACCGACCCCTGCGGTACCCCACTGGTCACAGCGACCCAGTTAGAGACTATACCATTTATAACCACCCTCTGCTTTCTATCACTAAGCCAGTTACTAACCCATTTACACACATTTTCCCCCAGACCAAGCATTCTCATTTTGTGTACCAACCTCTTGTGCGGAACGGTATCAAACGCTTTGGAAAAATCGAGATATACCACGTCCAATGACTCCCCGTGGTCCAGCCTATAGCTTACCTCTTCATAAAAACTGATTAGATTGGTTTGACAGGAGCAATTTCTCATAAACCCATGCTGATATGGAGTTAAACAGTTATTCTCATTGAGATAATCCAGAATAACATCCCTCAGAAACCCTTCAAATATTTTACCAACAATAGAGGTTAGACTTACTGGCCTATAATTTCCAGGTTCACTTTTAGAGCCCTTTTTGAATATTGGCACCACATTTGCTATGCGCCAATCCTGCGGAACAGACCCTGTCGCTATAGAGTCCCTAAAAATAAGAAATAATGGTTTATCTATTACATTACTTAGTTCTCTAAGTACTCGTGGGTGTATGCCATCCGGACCCGGAGATTTATCTATTTTAATCTTATTTAGCCGGTTTCGCACCTCTTCTTGGGTTAGATTGGTGACCCTTAATATAGGGTTTTCATTGTTTCTTGGGATTTCACCTAGCATTTCATTTTCCACCGTGAATACCGTGGAGAAGAAGGTGTTTAATATGTTAGCTTTTTCCTCGTCATCTACAACCATTCTTTCCTCACTATTTTTTAAGGGGCCTACATTTTCAGTTTTTATTCTTTTACTATTGATATAGTTGAAGAACAGTTTGGGATTAGTTTTACTCTCCTTAGCAATGTGCTTCTCTGTTTCCTTTTTGGCAGCTTTAATTAGTTTTTTAGATAAAGTATTTTTCTCCCTATAGTTTTTTAGAGCTTCAATGGTGCCATCCTGCTTTAGTAGTGCAAATGCTTTCTTTTTACTGTTAATTGCCTGTCTTACTTCTTTGTTTAGCCACATTGGGTTTTTCCTATTTCTAGTCCTTTTATTCCCACAAGGTATAAACCGCTTACACTGCCTATTTAGGATGTTCTTAAACATTTCCCATTTATTATCTGTATTCTTATTTCTGAGGATATTGTCCCAGTCTACCAGATTAAGGGCATCTCTAAGCTGGTCAAACTTTGCCTTCCTAAAGTTCAGTGTTTTTGTGACTCCCTGACAAGTCCCCCTAGTGAAAGACAGGTGAAACTGTACAATATTGTGGTCGCTATTTCCTAGATGCCCAACCACCTGCAGATTTGTTATTCTGTCAGGTCTATTAGATAGTATTAGGTCTAAAAGTGCTGCTCCTCTGGTTGGATTCTGCACCAATTGTGAAAGATAATTTTTCTTGGTTATTAGCAGAAACCTGTTGCCTTTATGGGTTTCACAGGTTTCTGTTTCCCAGTTAATATCCGGGTAGTTAAAGTCCCCCATAACCAGGACCTCATTATGGGTTGCAGCTTCATCTAGCTGCTTTAGAAGTAGACTTTCCATGGTTTCTGTTATATTTGGGGGTTTGTAAAAGACCCCAATGAGAATTTTGTTACCATTTTTCCCTCCATGAATTTCGACCCATATGGACTCGACATCCTCATTTCCTTCGCTAATATCCTCCCTTAAAGTGGACTTTAGACAAGACTTTACATAGAGACAAACCCCTCCTCCTCTCCGATTTTTACGATCCTTTCTAAACAGACTGTAACCCTGTAAGTTAACTGCCCAGTCATAGCTTTCATCTAACCATGTCTCGGTTATTCCCACTATGTCAAAGTTACCTGTAGATATTTCTGCTTCTAGTTCTTCCATCTTGTTTGTCAGGCTTCTGGCGTTTGCGAGCATGCAGTTTAGAGGATTTTGTTTTGTTCCAATCTCCTCGCTGTGGATTGTTTTAGAAATGTTCTTACCTCCCTTCTGAGTATGTTTTCCTGGATCTTCTTTGTTCAAGTCTAATGTTTTTCTTCCCGTCCCCTCTTCTTCTAGTTTAACGCCCTCCTGATGAGTGTAGCGAGTCTTCTGGCGAATGTGTGTTTCCCAGGTTTGTTGAGGTGTAGTCCGTCTCTGGCGAGGAGTCCATCGTACAAGTAATTCACACCGTGGTCCAGGAATCCGAATCCTTGTTGTCTGCACCATCGTCTTAGCCAGTTGTTTGCATCAAGGATCCTGTTCCATCTCCTGGTGCCATGCCCGTCTACCGGAAGGATAGAAGAAAAAACTACCTGTGCATCCAGTTCCTTTACTTTCTTCCCCAACTCTTCAAAGTCTTTGCAGATTGTCGGTAAGTCCTTCCTTGCCGTGTCATTGGTGCCAACATGTATCAGAAGAAATGGGTGGACGTCCTTGGAGTTAAAGAGCTTTGGTATCCTATCGGTCACATCCTTGATCATCGCACCTGGAAGGCAGCATACTTCTCTTGCAGATTCTTTCCAAGCAGCTGGTCCCGGCTGTACCCAACGATCTTCTAGCTTAGGGAGACTCTTCGCTTTCCCCAGAAGGCACCTGGAATATGCAAATTAGCCTCCTCAAGCTTGAATCCCTGGTTTGGTGATTCTTTCCAAGCAGCTGGTCCCGGCTCTACCCAACGATCTTCTAGCTTAGGGAGACTCTTCGCTTTTCCCAGAAGGCACCTGGAATATGCAAATTAGCCTCCTCAAGCTTGAATCCCTGGTTTGGTGATTCTTTCCAAGCAGCTGGTCCCGGCTGTACCCAACGATCTTCTAGCTTAGGGAGACTCTTCGCTTTCCCAGAAGGCACCTGGAATATGCAAATTAGCCTCCTCAAGCTTGAATCCCTGGTTTGGTGATTCTTTCCAAGCAGCTGGTCCCGGCTGTACCCAACGATCTTCTAGCTTAGGGAGACTCTTCGCTTTTCCCAGAAGGCACCTGGAATATGCAAATTAGCCTCCTCAAGCTTGAATCCCTGGTTTGGTGATTCTTTCCAAGCAGCTGGTCCCGGCTGTACCCAACGATCTTCTAGCTTAGGGAGACTCTTCGCTTTTCCCAGAAAGCACCTGGAATATGCAAATTAGCCTCCTCAAGCTTGAATCCCTGGTTTGGTGATTCTTTCCAAGCAGCTGGTCCCGGCTGTACCCAACGATCTTCTAGCTTAGGGAGACTCTTCGCTTTTCCCAGAAGGCACCTGGAATATGCAAATTAGCCTCCTCAAGCTTGAATCCCTGGTTTGAATGAATAATAATAAAAGAAAACTTGTTAAAAAATTTATTGGTATTATATTGCCCATTCACACGGTATAACGTGCTCTGGGGTAGATTTCAGTGGTATATAAGCCTCAAAAATTCTTCAAAAATGTTATCGGTATTATATTGCTCATTCATACAGTATTACATGTTCTCAGGTACATTTTGGTGGTTGTTGTGAATTCTGTGGCTGAGTTCACTTCTGTGGTCACAAGTGGTATTGCAGTCTCTGGGCTTCCTCCCTCAGGTGTTTTGGTGAGCTCGTTGGCTGCCTTGCTATTTAGCTCCACCTGAGTCTGTCTTCCTTGCTCCTTGTCAATGTTCCAGTGTTGGATCTGAGCTACTGCATCTTTCCTTGGGCCTGCTGCTCTGCTAGATAAGTGCTTCTAGTTTGTTTTCTGTTTTTTTCTGTCCAGCTTGCTATTGTCTTTTGCTGGAAGCTCTGAGAAGCAGAGGGGTGCACCGCCGTGCTGTTAGTTCGGCACGGTGGGTCTTTTTGCCCCTTTGCGTGGTTTTCGTTTTAGGGTTTTTTGTAGACTGCATAGTTCTCTTGCTATCCTCGCTCTGTCTAGAATATCGGGCCTCACTTTGCTGAATCTATTTCATTCCTACGTTTGTCTTTTCATCTTGCTAACAGTCATTATATGTGGGGGGCTGCCTATTCCTTTGGGGTATTTCTCTGAGGTAAGTCAGGCTTGTATTTCTATCTTCAGGCTAGTCAGCTCCTCAGGCAGTGCCGAGTTGCATAGGTAGTTGTTAGGCGCAATCCACTGCTGCTTATAGTTGTGTGAGGATAGATCAGGTACTGCAGTCTACAGAGATTCCACGTCTCAGAGCTCGTCCTATTGTTTTTGGTTATTGCCAGATCTCTGTATGTGCGCTGATTACTGCACGCTGTGTTGCCTGATTGCCAGCCATAACAGTACAAGGAGCCTCACCAATGATTCCCAATAGAGGGAAAAAAGAAATCCTGACATCATGTTTTTTTCTTAGCTCTGTCTTCAGTCTTTTTTTTCCCCTAGACATTAGAGTGCTTCAGGACACAGCTGTGGACATGGATATTCAGGCTCTGTGCTCCTCAATGGATAATCTCGTTGTAAATGTACAAAAGATTCAAGATACTATTGATCAGAAATCGATGCTAGAACCAAGAATTCCGATTCCTGATTTGTTTTTTGGTGACAGAACTAAGTTCCTGAGCTTCAGAAATAATTGTAAGCTATTTTTGGCCTTGAAACCTCATTCTTCTGGTAATCCTATTCAACAGGTTTTGATTATTATTTCTTTTTTGCGCGGCGACCCACAGGACTGGGCGTTTTCTCTTGCACCAGGAGATTCTGCATTGAGTAATGTTGATGCATTTTTCCTGGCGCTCGGATTGCTTTACGATGAGCCTAATTCAGTGGATCAGGCTGAGAAAAATCTGCTGGCTTTATGCCAGGGTCAGGATGATGTAGAAGTATATTGTCAGAAATTTAGGAAATGGTCAGTACTCACTCTGTGGAATGAATCTGCACTAGCGGCTTTGTTCAGAAAGGGTCTCTCTGAAGCTCTTAAGGATGTAATGGTGGGATTTCCTATGCCTGCTGGTTTGAATGAGTCTATGTCCTTGGCCATTCAGATCGGTCGTCGCTTGCGCGAGCGTAAATCTGTGCACCATCTGGCGGTACTGCCTGAGAGTAAACCTGAGCCTATGCAGTGCGACAGGACTATGACTAAAGTAGAACGGCAAGAACACAGACGTCTGAACAGACTGTGTTTCTATTGTGGTGATTCTACTCATGCTATTTCTAATTGTCCTAAACGCACTAGGCGGTTCGATAGCTCTGCCGTTATTGGTACTGTACAGTCCAAATTCCTTTTGTCCATTACCTTAATGTGCTCTTTGTCATCGTATTCTGTCATGGCGTTTGTGGATTCAGGCGCTGCCCTGAATCTGATGGATTTGGATTATGCTAAACGTTGTGGATTTTTCTTGGAGCCTTTGCGGTGTCCTATTCCGTTGAGAGGAATTGATGCTACACCTTTGGCCAAGAATAAGCCTCAGTACTGGGCCCAGCTGACCATGTGCATGGCTCCTGCACATCAGGAAGTTATTCGCTTTCTGGTACTGCATAATTTGCATGATGTGGTCGTGTTGGGGTTGCCATGGCTACAAACCCATAATCCAGTATTGGATTGGAACTCTATGTCGGTAACCAGCTGGGGTTGTCAGGGAGTACATGGTGATGTTCCATTTTTGTCTATTTCGTCATCCATTCCTTCTGACATCCCAGAGTTCTTGTCGGACTTTCAGGATGTATTTGAAGAGTCCAAGTCTGATGCCCTACCTCCGCATAGGAATTGTGATTGTGCTATCGATTTGATTCCTGGTAGTAAATTCCCTAAGGGTCGTTTATTTAATTTGTCCGTACCTGAACACACCGCTATGCGCAGTTATGTGAAGGAGTCCCTGGAGAAGGGACATATTCGCCCATCGTCGTCACCATTGGGAGCAGGGTTCTTTTTTGTAGCCAAGAAGGATGGTTCGCTAAGACCGTGTATTGATTACCGCCTTCTTAATAAGATCACTGTTAAGTTTCAGTATCCCTTGCCATTGATTTCTGACTTGTTTGCTCGGATTAAGGGGGCTAGTTGGTTTACTAAGATTGATCTTCGTGGTGCGTATAATCTGGTGAGAATCAGGCAGGGAGATGAATGGAAAACGGCATTTAATACGCCCGAGGGTCATTTTGAGTATCTGGTGATGCCGTTCGGACTTGCCAATGCTCCATCTGTTTTTCAGTCTTTTATGCATGACATTTTCCGTGAGTATCTGGATAAATTCTTGATTGTTTACTTGGATGACATTTTGATCTTCTCAGATGATTGGGAGTCTCATGTGAAGCAAGTCAGAATGGTTTTCCAGGTACTGCGTGCTAATTCCTTGTTCGTGAAGGGATCAAAGTGTCTCTTCGGTGTGCAGAAAGTTTCATTTTTGGGGTTCATCTTTTCCCCTTCTACTATCGAGATGGATCCGGTTAAGGTTCAGGCCATCCAGGATTGGACTCAGCCGACATCTCTAAAAAGTCTGCAGAAATTCCTGGGCTTTGCTAATTTTTATCGTCGCTTCATCTGTAATTTTTCTAGCATTGCCAGACCATTGACCGATTTGACCAAGAAGGGTGCTGATTTGGTTAATTGGTCTTTTGCTGCCGTGGAAGCTTTTCAGGAGTTGAAGCATCGTTTTTGCTGTGCCCCTGTGTTGTGTCAACCTGATGTTTCTCTTCCGTTCCAGGTCGAGGTTGATGCTTCTGAGATTGGTGCAGGGGCGGTTTTGTCACAGAGAGGTTCTGGTTGCTCAGTGTTCAAACCATGTGCTTTCTTTTCCAGGAAATTTTCTGCTGCTGAGCGTAATTATGATGTGGGCAACCGAGAGTTGCTGGCCATGAAGTGGGCATTCGAGGAGTGGCGTCATTGGCTTGAGGGTGCTAAGCATCGCGTGGTGGTATTGACTGATCATAAGAACTTGACTTATCTCGAGTCTGCCAAGCGCTTGAATCCTAGACAGGCCCGTTGGTCGTTATTTTTTGCTCGTTTTGATTTTGTGATTTCATACCTTCCGGGCTCTAAAAATGTGAAGGCGGATGCTCTGTCTAGGAGTTTTGTGCCCGACTCTCCGGGGTTATCTGAGCCGGCGAGTATCCTCAAGGAAGGAGTCATTGTGTCTGCCATCTCCCCTGATTTGCGGAGAGTGTTGCAGAAATTTCAGGCTAATAAACCTGATCGTTGTCCGGCCGAGAAACTGTTCGTCCCTGATAGGTGGACTAGTAAAGTTATCTCTGAACTTCATTGTTCGGTGCTGGCCGGTCATCCAGGAATCTTTGGTACCAGGGAGTTGGTTGCTAGATCCTTCTGGTGGCCATCTCTGTCACGGGATGTGCGTGCTTTTGTGCAGTCCTGTGGAATTTGTGCTAGGGCTAAGCCCTGCTGTTCACGTGCCAGTGGGTTGCTTTTGCCCTTGCCGGTCCCGAAGAGGCCTTGGACACATATTTCGATGGATTTCATTTCTGACCTTCCCGTTTCTCAAAAAATGTCGGTCATTTGGGTGGTCTGTGATCGCTTTTCTAAAATGGTCCATCTGGTGCCCTTGGTTAAATTGCCTTCCTCCTCTGATTTGGTGCCTTTGTTCTTCCAGCATGTGGTTCGTTTACATGGCATTCCTGAGAATATTGTTTCTGACAGAGGTTCCCAGTTTGTCTCGAGGTTCTGGCGAGCCTTTTGTGGTAGGATGGGCATTGACCTATCTTTCTCCTCGGCCTTCCATCCTCAGACTAATGGCCAGACCGAACGAACCAATCAGACCTTGGAAACATATCTGAGATGTTTTGTTTCCGCTGACCAGGATGATTGGGTGTCATTTTTGCCGTTGGCTGAGTTCGCCCTTAATAATCGGGCCAGCTCGGCTACCTTGGTCTCTCCATTTTTCTGCAATTCTGGGTTCCATCCTCGTTTCTCTTCAGGACAGGTTGAGTCTTCGGACTGTCCTGTGTGGATTCTGTGGTGGACAGGTTGCAGCAGATCTGGACTCAGGTAGTGGACAATTTGACCTTGTCCCAGGAGAAGGCTCAGCTTTTCGCTAATCGCAGACGCCGTGTGGGACCCCGACTTCGTGTTGGGGATTTGGTTTGGTTATCTTCTCGTCATATTCCTATGAAGGTTTCCTCTCCTAAATTTAAACCTCGTTTTATTGGTCCGTATAGGATTTCTGAGATTCTCAATCCGGTGTCTTTTCGTCTGACCCTCCCAGACTCCTTTTCCATACATAATGTATTCCATAGGTCGTTGTTGAGGAGATACGTGGCACCTATGGTTCCATCTGTGGAGCCTCCTGCCCCTGTTTTGGTGGAGGGGGAATTGGAGTATATTGTGGAGAAGATTTTGGATTCTCGTGTCTCTAGACGGAAACTCCAGTATCTGGTCAAATGGAAGGGTTATGCTCAGGAAGATAATTCCTGGGTTTTTGCCTCTGATGTCCATGCCCCAGATCTTGTTCGTGCCTTTCATGTGGCTCATCCTGGTCGGCCTGGGGGTTCTGGTGAGGGTTCGGTGACCCCTCCTCAAGGGGGGGGTACTGTTGTGAATTCTGTGGCTGAGTTCACTTCTGTGGTCACAAGTGGTATTGCAGTCTCTGGGCTTCCTCCCTCAGGTGTTTTGGTGAGCTCGTTGGCTGCCTTGCTATTTAGCTCCACCTGAGTCTGTCTTCCTTGCTCCTTGTCAATGTTCCAGTGTTGGATCTGAGCTACTGCATCTTTCCTTGGGCCTGCTGCTCTGCTAGATAAGTGCTTCTAGTTTGTTTTCTGTTTTTTTCTGTCCAGCTTGCTATTGTCTTTTGCTGGAAGCTCTGAGAAGCAGAGGGGTGCACCGCCGTGCTGTTAGTTCGGCACGGTGGGTCTTTTTGCCCCTTTGCGTGGTTTTCGTTTTAGGGTTTTTTGTAGACTGCATAGTTCTCTTGCTATCCTCGCTCTGTCTAGAATATCGGGCCTCACTTTGCTGAATCTATTTCATTCCTACGTTTGTCTTTTCATCTTGCTAACAGTCATTATATGTGGGGGGCTGCCTATTCCTTTGGGGTATTTCTCTGAGGTAAGTCAGGCTTGTATTTCTATCTTCAGGCTAGTCAGCTCCTCAGGCAGTGCCGAGTTGCATAGGTAGTTGTTAGGCGCAATCCACTGCTGCTTATAGTTGTGTGA